>NW_026521297.1:1800000-2396184 GCF_021234435.1 Artibeus jamaicensis
TTGATATGCATTTTCAATCTGCTTATTGAATTTAAGGAGAGAGGAAGGGGGATAGAGAAGGATCCATCGGTTGTCTCCTGTACATGCCCCGACCAGTTTCGAACCTGCAACCTAGGCATGTGCCCTGATCCGGAAAAACTACCAACCTTCAGGTGTACAGGATGAGGCCTGACCAAGTGAGCCACACAGGCAAGGGCCTTGATAGTAAGCATTTAAAAAAATTAATTCTAGCCCTGGCTGGTGTAGCTCAGTGGATTGAGCTCGGGCCTATGAACCAAAGAATTACGGTTCGATTCCCAGTCAGGGCACCTGCCTGGGTTGCAGGCCAGTTCCCAGCAGGGGGCGCAGGAGAGGCAACCAACCATACACTGATATTTCTCTTCCTCTCTCCTTCCCTTCCCCTCTAAAAATAAATAAATAAAATCTTTTTAAAAAATTAATTCTAGCCCTGATGGTGTAGCTCATTTGGTCGGGCATTGTCCTGTAAAGCAAAAGGTGCTGGTTCAATTCCCAGTCGGGGTACATGCCTGGGTTGTGGGTTCCATCCCTGAATGGGGCAAGTACAAGAGGCAGCAACCAATCAACATTTTTCTCTCACAGTGATGTTTTTCTCCCTCTTTTTCTCCATCCCTTCCCCTCTTTCTAAAAATAAATAAATATTTAAAATTTAATACTTTCTAAGCAGTTGCAGGTTTACAGAAAAACTAAGCAGAAGGTACAAGGAATTTCCATACCCCCGGCTGTTGTGGCCCAGTGGCTTGAGCTCTGGCCTGTGAACCAAAAGGTCTCTGTTTGATTCCCAGTCAGGGCACATGCCTGGGTTGTGAGCCAGGTACACAGTAGGGGGCGCACAAGAGGCAACCACACATTGATGTTTCTCTCCCTCTCTTTCTCCTTCCCTTCCTTTCTCTCTAAGAATAAAGAAATAAAATGTGTTTTTTTTTAAGTTTCCATGTATCCCTGCCCCCACACACACACACAGTTGATCTGGCAATAGCGTGGTACATGTGTTACACTCTTTTTTAAAATCCTCACCCCAAGATATTTTTTCATTGGTTTTTAGAGAGAGAGAGAGAGAGAAAGGTTGATGTGAGAGAGAAGCATTGACCAGTTGCCCCCCATAAGCACCCTGACTGGGGATCGAACCCACAACCTTTTTTCGTGTAGAAGACGGTGGTCCAACCAGTTGAGCCGCTGGACCAGGGCATGTGTTACACTTGATGAGTCAATATTGACACATTACTGATACACGACAGATAGATACATACATAATTTACATTGCAGTTGCTCCTGGTGTTGTAGCTTCTACGTGTTTGGAGTAATGTATAATGGCACGTGTCCACCTTCACTGCGGCGTACGGGATGGATGCTCTAAGGCCCTAAAAACCTGCGGTGCTGCCCCCATCGTCCCTCCCGCCTCTCAGCCCTGGCAGCCCTGGGTCCTTTTACCGTCTCCGTAGTTCTGCCTTTCCCAGATGTCGTACAGTTGGAATCCTACAGTGCTGCGTGTCCTCTTCACATTGGCTTCTTCCACTTAGCAAGATGCATCTCAAATTCCTCAGTGTCTTTGGTGACTTCAGATTCATTTCATTTTACTGCTGAGGGATATTCCATTGCATGCATGTACCACTGTCTGTATATCTCCTCACTTATGGTTGAAATGAATTCCGAAAACAGCTTCTCAACTTCCTTAAAAAAAAAAAAAAGCTGATGTCTTTTTGTGGCAGGATGGATCTGGGGTAGCACTTGTATCTTTTGTCTCAGGTGTCCTGTTTCCTCCAGCATGTCCAGGGCCGGTGGGATAAAATAATAGTGACATCCATCTATTGAGCCATGGCCCCGGGCTGGGAGGCCAATGGCCACACCTTTCCTGTATCCCACTGGATGGTGACTTTGAGCTCATGGCTTATGCTCCCTCAGCACCCAGGTCAAGTTGCTGATCTGGATTGAGCCTTTCATTGAGAAGTTCTCCCACAGCCATGTAGAGGTCACGGTCAAGCCCAAGGTACAGGTTAAGAAGCAGTCGGTGGTCAAAGGTGTGGAGATATTTATGCTGGTACCCAGTGATGCTGACTTCCCATGCTTCAAGACCAGTGAGGGCAGTGCCACGTACGTGCTCGAGAAGCACATTGTGATTTGGAGCATTAAGTCTTTCCCTTGGGGCAAGGAGTACCTGATGCGAGCCCATTCTGGCCTCTCAAGTGTGGAGGAGAAGAGAGCCGACCACCCATTGGGGTCAAGTTCGAGATCCCCTATTTCACTGTCTCTAGGATTCAGGTTTGATACGTGCAGGTCATTGAGAAATGTGGTTATCAGGGTCTGCCCTGGGTCCGCTACATCACCCAGAGTGGCGATTATCAGCTTAGTACCGGCTAGCAGGGAGGTGAGGTGAGGGCTTGAACATGAACTTCCCTCTCCATCGGCCCTCACCGCAGACTTTAGAGAGAGGGAAGGAAGGTGGGGGAGGTGTGTGTGAGCAGGCGCCTTGTCGGCTTAGCCGTTTCTTGCTTCTTGCTCCCAGCACCTGGCCCCCTCTCAGTCTTGTTCTCCGCCCATAGACTGGGAGGGATGGTCTCCCCTCTCCCTCTGCCTCCCAGCTTCACTTCCACTTTCACATGAATAAAGGAGGGGCTTCAGAGCCCCCTCAGGAGTGCCGTCTTACAGTGACTTTCCTTTTGGGATGTGAGGGGCCCTCCTCCTTAACAGCTGCTGAGCCCAGAGGGCTCTGTGGCCCACTCCTCTGCACTTTAGGATAACATTAAAAAGATGAATAAAAAAAAAAGGAATCCTAAAACATCAGAAAGGGAGAAAGAACAACACAAAGAGTTAACATATGGATAAACTATTTTTTAATTATATTTTATTGATTATGCTATTGTAACAGGGTTCAGCCAAAAGGGGGGGCCCCAAAAAGGGATTTGGAATGGGGTCCAGAACTCAGGGTGTCCAGGAAATATTAGAAAGATATATAAGATGTCCTCACTCCTTACCCCCACCCCGCCCCCACAGGTGTCAGTTGGGGGAAGGGGCACATGGATCAGGGCCATTGAGAGTTGTTTTGCATAGCAACCGCTTTGCAGATAACCTCTGGCATGGTCATTTACCATATCTATAACCTTTAACTGGTTTCATAGATATGTTAAATAGCTGTGTC
This sequence comes from Artibeus jamaicensis, assembly GCF_021234435.1. NCBI lineage: Eukaryota > Metazoa > Chordata > Mammalia > Chiroptera > Phyllostomidae > Artibeus > Artibeus jamaicensis. The sequence goes on from NW_026521297.1 coordinate 1,803,155, forward strand.
CATGCTTTGAGCCAAGGAGAAGGGAGTGCCTTCCACCCTGGATGTAATTGGGAGGCAACTCCCCCTGGTTACAGAGCCTGTGTGAGAGCTTGGAGGTGATTGGCTCCACACCATGGGGCCACGCCTGCCCAGACTCACTATGGCAGCCAGTAAAGCTGGGAGGATACGGGAGTTCCTGGCAGGTGTAGTCGATTGTGGGAGGAGTTGGAAATGGGGCTGCAGAGGAGGACTGTTGCGGGGATTTAAATGCAAACTCGCCAGCCATGTGAAGAGAGAGCCACGCGATTCTGACAGAGTGGGGGACCCTTGCAACTGTGTGAAGGAGAGTACCACACGCTTTTGCCAGAATGGTGACTCCCTCAGCCATGTGCAGAGAGAGCCATGCGGTTTTGGCAGAGTGAGGACTCCTGCAGCCATGTGAGAGGGAATCACCATGCGGCTTTAGCAGAGAACCACCACTCGGCTTTGCCAGAGTGGCAACCCTACTCTCTCTGCAGCCGGATGAAAGGGAGAGCCATGTGGTTTTGGCAGAGTGAGGACCTCCTCTTGGCCATGTGAGGAGAGCCACGTGCTTTCAGCCAGAGTCGGGACCCCTGCAGCCATGTAAGAAGAGAAGAAGAACCATGTAGTTTTGGCCAGAGTGCAGACCCCTGCAGCTTTGGTAGAAGAGGCCCACATGGCTTTGGGGTGCTCCCTTTGGCCTTGTGGCCTGGGAAGCAGGAGAGACTTTGCCTGGAAAATGGGTACAAAGAACTCTATGTCAGTAGACCATGAGAAGGCGCCACTGGAGTAACTAGAGATCCTGCCTGGACGGTGACACAGCTGACGGTGCCAGCGGCCTGAAACACAGACATGTGCTTCTTTTCCAGAGTTGCGGTACCCCGAATAAGGGCAGGGGGGAAGGAAGCACTGTGGGCATCTGTGGTTATCCTAAAGCACTTTGATATATTAATGGGGACATTGGGTCACTGCTTTTAAGTCAGTATAGCTTTAAATAAACTTTTCCTTTCCTTTTCACAAATCTCTGGCATTGAGAGATGTCTTTCCTCTGGCGGCGGACAGATGAGCCCAGTAGCTATTAGTATGCTGTCCTTGTGAGGGCCCTTGTTGTTCTGTAACAGTTCTTGGCATCTCTGGGTGGGCCAAATATTGCCCCCCCCCTTGGACCTCTGTTCGATAACACTATTACACTTGTCCCAATTTTTCCCCCTTTGCCCCTTCTCCACCCAGTACCCCCCACTCCCTCAGGCAATCCCCACACTATTGTTCATGCCCTTGGCTTGCAAATGTAAGTTCTTGGCCACTCCATTTCCTGTACTGAACTTTACATCCCCGTGGCTATTCTGTAACTACCTATTTGTTCTTTATCCCCTCATTTCTTCCCCCATTCTCCCCCACCCCTCACATCTGGCAGCCACCAAAACAGTCTTCGTATCCATGATTCTGTCTCTGTTCTTCTTGTTTGCTTAGTTTGTTTTTTTAATTCAGTTGTTGACAAGTATATATTTATTGCCATTTTATTGTTCATAGTTTTGATCTTCTTTTCTTAAATAAGTGCCTTTAACATTTCATATAACAATGGTTCAGGGATGATGAACTCCTTTAGTTCTTTCTTTCTGGGAAGCTCTTTACTGCCCTTCCATTGTAAATGATAGCTTTGCTGGGTAGAGCAATCTTGGCTGTAGGCCCTTGCTTTTCATGACTTTGAATATGTCTTTCCAGTCCCTTCTACCTGCAAAGTCTCTTTGGAGAAATCAGCTAAGAGTCTCATGGGTGTTCCCTTGAAGGCAACTAACTACTTTTATCTTGCTGCTTTTAAGATTCTCTCTTTAATTTAACCTTTGGCGTTTTAATTACAATGTGTCTCGGATTGGGCCTCTTTTGCATCCCCATCTTGTTTGGGACTCTCTGTCCTTCCCGGACTTGTATGTCTATTTCCTTCACCAAATCAGGGAAGTTTTCTTTCATTATTTTTTAAAATAGATTTCTAGTTTCTTCCTCTTCTTCTTCTCTCTCTGGCACCCCTGTGATGTGCATGTTGGACCTCTTGCAGTTGTTTCCAAGGCTGCTTATACTGTCCTCATTTTTTTTCTTCTTGTGGTTTTGGTTAGTTATTTTTTGCTTCCTGTATTCCAAATCACCTATTTGGTTCTTGGCTTCATTCACTCTATTTTGTGTTGCTGTAATTGTTCTTCTTTATTTAAAAAAAAAAAGATTTTTATATATCTAATTTTTAGACAAAGGGGAAGAGAGGGAGAGAAACATCAATGTGTGGTTGCCTCTTGCATGCCCCCTACTGGGGACCTGGCCTGCAACCCAGGCATGTGCCCTGATTGGGAATCGAACCGGCAACTCTTTGGTTCACAGGCCGGTGCTCAGTCCACTGAGCCACATCAGCCAGGGCTCTAATTGTTCTTTATTTCAGTTAGTGTATCTTTCATTTCTGACTGGATGGTTTTTGTGCGGCTGAGGTCCTCATTGAGTTCCTTGAACATTCTTATAACCAGTGTTTTGAATTCTGCATCTGATAGATTCCTATCTCCATTCTGTTTAGCTCTTTGTCTAGAGTTGTAATCTGTTCTTTTATTCGGGCCATGGGTTGTTGTTGTTTTTTTTGCCTCATTTTGGCAGCCTCCCCGTGTTTGTTCCTATGTGTTAGGTAGAGCTGCTATGACTCCCTGTCTTGGTAGTGTGGCCTCATATAGTAGGTGTCCTGTACAGTCCAGTGGCACAGCCTCTCCTGTCACCCAAGCTGAGTACTCAAGGTGCACCCTTCATGTGGGCTGAGTACACCTTACTCTTGTAGTTGAGCCTTGGTTGCTGTTGGCAGATCAAGGGAAGGGATTTACCCAGGCCAGTGAGTTGCAACGACGGCTGTGACCACTGACCACCAATGTCTGCAGTCCGTGTAGGATCAGCTGTGCAGGGCAGGGTGGTGGTGCTCCGACATGGTCTGTAGCTGTCCACTGGGTGCACACACCGTGGGGTTTCCTGGGTGGTGCAGGCCAAGGTCAGCCCCAACCTGTGTTTTACCCGGGGCACCCTGCCTGAGCTACAGAGCAAACCAAGATGGCTGCCACTTGTGCTGGGCTTGGAGTTTCCTAGGCAAAGCCAAGCTGTGAGTTTAGACTGGCTGCTGCTGGCGCTGTACCTGGAGCTCTTAGCAAATGGAACTGGGGGTAGGGGCTCCCTGAGGTCAGCTGTTGCTTGTTTGAAAAGATTTAGGAAGTTGGGAAGCTTGCACCAAGACAAGCCATTCCCATGGAATGTATAACTACTGTCTAACTAAAGCTACTGTCTAAGAGTAGCTTTACTGTTAACAGCTGTCAGTTGGGTGGAACAGAGTCTCGGGGCATCTCCAGAGTGGGGCAAACAGTGTTAGCCAGGTTGGTGGGGTCTCAGCTACATTCCACACATGCCCGCTGGCTGCGTGACTGCGCCTGCCTTTCTGTCGGGGAGAAGGTTTCAGTTCCTCCCTGTGTACCACCGGTGCCTTTCACGCTGCGACCCCAGTGCTGGATCTCAGAGGGAGTTTTTGTAAGTTTGTGTGTGAGTTCTCTCAGGGTTCTGCTTGGGACTCCAGAAGTTTCTTCACTCACTCAATCCCTGCTGGTTTTTCCAGACAGAAGTTATAGGGACTTATCTTCCTGGCACTGGTCCTCTGGGCTGGGGGGCCTGGGCTGGGACTCCTTGTTCCTGAGACATCCCTCCCAAATTTTTATCCCCTACATGTGGATGTCGGACCAGCCTGTTCTTTGTCTCTGCCCCTCTTTACCAGTCTGGGTGGATGAGGTTTCTTTAGTTCTGTAGTTGTCCGATTTCCATTCAACTCGATTTCTGCCAGTGGTGCGTGGTGATTGTCGTATAATTCGGTTGTAACTTTGATGTGGTTGTGCGAGGAGGTGAGCCGTATTTACCTGTGCTGCCATCCTGACCGGAAGTCACCCATATGACCACATTAAAAAAAACTTCCTTCTCTCAATTTTTCTAAATGATGGGCGGTTTTTTAAGTTAATTAATTAATTATTTTTAGAGAGGGGGAAGGGAGAGAAACATCACTTGTGTGGTTGCCTTTTGCATGTCCACCTTGCACCAGGGAACCCAGACTGCAACCCCAGGCTCGTAGCCCGACTGGGAATCAGACCTGCGACCCTTTGGTTTACAGGCTGACGCTCAATGCACTGACCCACACCAGGCAGGGTGTAAATCTCAACTTTTACATCGCATACCATACCCAAATTTTACTTGAAATGGATCAAAGATCTAAAAAATGATGCTAAAACAAAACAAAAACTGTTTAAAAAAACCAAATATATAAACTTGGGGCAACTGAAGATTTCTTAGACGACACATAAAAGAATGAACTAAAATGAAAAAATGATAAAGTAGATTCTGTCAAAATAAAGGCTTCTGTTCTTGTATAGATAAAACGAAAATGCAAATTGAAAGGAGGAGGTCAGTGCCATTTGCTCACATGGCCCCATTCCTCACATGGCTCCATTTAACAAGGTGATAGGCAGTTTCATGTTTTACTCTCCGAGCTTACGTCCCTAGGGCTAGAAATGACTGGAAAGCAAGAACAGACTTGACTAACCACTCTGTACAGCTACAGGCAGACGATGACACTGGAACCAATTGTAGCTTCCAGTGGCAATGCCCCAACAGCCCAGGGGCCACAACACATCCTTTTTAAACCCAACTGCAACCCAATAGAAGCTCAAAGGCCCAGCCCTCCTTTCTTGGAGAGTGAATAAAAACTTTACACTTTCTTCTCTTCGTGAATTCTTTCACAGCCCACATCACCAATCACCCTAACACAAGTCACATCCTGAGAAAAGTATTAACAGTACATATAACTGATAAGGGAATTGTATCTTGAATGTGGTAACTCAGTGATATTTTTCAAAGGGCAATACAGTTTCACTTAAGCATAATTGTCTCCAGTTCCATCCCTGCTGTCGCAAAGGGTAGGAGCTCCTTCTTCTTTCTTTCTGCTGCTAGTATTCCATTGTGTAGATGGACCATCGTTTCTTAATTCATTTATCTACTGATGGGCACTTGGCTGTTGTAAATAGCATTGCTGTAGATATGGGGGTGCATAAACATGAGTGAGTGACCCATGGACATGGACAATGGGGTGGGGAGGGACTGTAGGAGTGGAAGATGGGGTGGGGTGGAGGAGGGCAACTGTAGTAGAATAGATAAGAATGAAATAAAATTTTAGAGAGGACAATAAAATTGAATAATTCTTTACAAGAGAAGATACATATATAGCCAATAAACATATGAAAATATGCCTAAGCCCTGGCTGGTGTGACTCAGTGGACTGAGCGCTGGCCTGTGAACCAAAGGGTCACTGGTTTGATTCCCCATCAGGGCACACGCCTGGGTTGTGGGCCAGGTCCCTGGTGGGGGGCGTGCAAGAGACAACCACACATTGATGTTTCTCTCCCTCTCCTCCCTTCCCCTCTAAAGATGAATAAATAAAATCTTAAAAAAAAAAGAAGAAGAATGGAATAGAAAAGAGAATTCAGCTCTAGCTAGTGAGGCTGAGTGGATTGAGTGCGAGCCTGTGAATGAAAAGGTCACCAGTTTGATTCCCCATCAGGGCACATGCCTGGGTTGCAGGCCAGGTCCCCAGTAAGGGGTGTGAGGGGCAACCACACATTCATGTTTCTCTCCCTCTGTCTCCTTTCCTTCACCTCTGTCTAAAAATAAATATTTTTTTTAAATAAAGGGGAAAATAGAGTCAGTAAGTAGTGGTAGAAGATTAGGCATTCATATGCCGGGGAAAGGGGAGAAGAAGCTATGACTATACCTCACATTTTATATAAAATTTAACTAAAAAGGACCTAAATGTAAAACCTAAAACCATAAGGCTTGTAGAAAATAAACTGGAGAAAATATTAGCGGCCTGGAGCATGGCATCAGAAACACGATCCACAATGGAAAACATCGATAAATTGCACTTTGGCGAGATTTAGGACTTCGGGAGAAAATATTTGCACATCACATACCTGACATAGAACTTGTATCCTGAGTATACAGCTATATGAAAGGTAGATATTCAGGATATACGAGAACATGAAAAGCTCTCAAAAGTAAGCAGTAAGAGCCCTGGTGGGATTACTCAGTTGGTTGGAATGTCCTCCCCTTACATCATTCAGCCCCTGGTCTGGGCACGTAGGGGAGGCAACCGATTTCCCTCCCTCCCTCCCTCCCTCCCTCTCCTCCACTCCCTCTATCCTAAAATCAGTAGACACGTCCTCACGTGAGGATTTAAGGAAAAAGTAAACAGCAAGCAAACAAAGAATGAGGACAGAGGGGGGAAAGGATGAGCAGCTCTTTACAAAGAGGAAGCACAGATGGCAGATAAACTCAGGAAAAGATGCCCAAGGTCATTAGCCATTAGGGATCTGCAACTAGATGGGACCACAGGGAAATCCCCTCCCAACTAGGAGAGGTTAAAAGGAACAGGATACAGACAGTACTAAGTGTTGACAAGGATGCCGAGCAACCAGCTCTCCCACACACTACTGGAGGACATGCAAAGTGGTCCAGCAGTCTGGAAAACAGTTTGGCGATTTCTTATAAAACTAAGTATTCACCTACCCTATGACTTGGCATTTACACTCTTACGCATTTGTCCCAGAGAAGCCAAAACCTTATGGTCTGACATGAAAATTACACGAATGCTTACAGCTGTTTTATTTGTAATAGCCCCAAACTGGAAACAACCCTAATGTCCATCAGTAGGTGAGTTGGTGGACGAGTTGTGAGAAATTTCCTGACAATGGAACCCTGCTCAGCAACCTGAGCAAGGAAGCACTGGTGCGCCTGATGGGGTGGGTGGGTTGCAGCGGCAGCATGTCTGAGAGAAGCTGGTCTCAGAGATTACATACGAGTCACTCCGTTCAGGCAACATCTGGGAAAAACTAGGAGCATGGAGAATGCGTTGTTGTTGCCAGAAGTTAGGCGTGGGGGGAAGGTGTGACCACAAAGGGGCTTCGTGAGGGCTTTGTGTGTGGGGGGAGGCGGGGGAGAAACTGTTCTGAGAAGAGACAATAACTCTAGTGCTGACAGACCAGAGGGACTTTGGAAACGTGGAGGATTGTTATTGATGGCAGTGGTCACTCCACACCTTCTGCCTAGAAACCTCACACAACCAGTGCATTTGTGAAGTTAAATGACATTGTCTTCATTTTGCAAGGTACAGATCTTCTTCACCATGTAATTTGTATTATGAGTATATTTGGTAGATGGAGTTGACTTAGTTTAAGCCAAGAAACGTAACCTGAACCAAAACTGTTGACACGACCCAAGGGTGGGGACTGGGAGGTTGGCCAGGAATTCAGGGTGGAGGGAGGTGAGTCCTGTGCCAGCTTTTCCCCTGACTGGATGGAGTCGGGCTTGTCTGTACCTGGTGAGCTTTATCCCTCACCTTCCCTGCCACTCCCTGAGGGGTCAGCATGGCGTGGGTCCCACTGGGGCACCTGTCATACCTGGTGGCACTAGTCACTGAGATCCAGTCTAGAAATCATCTTCAGTAACTCTAATGCATTTCATTCACATACATTTTTCATTACCACGCACCTGGTTTCTTTTTAATTTTTTCAGGGTTGGCGACCTGCATTAGTTTTCTCTGGCAGCTGTGACACCAGCTCACTCCCTCGGACGACACACACTGACTGCCTCACTGCCCTGCAGGTGGAAGTCTCGGGATCGGTCTCACTGGACTGAAGTGCATGTGTCCACAGGGCCAGTTCCTTCTGGAGGCTCCAGGGCAGAATGCGTGTCCTTGGCTTCTCCAGCTGCTGGGCTCCATGTTTGGCTTCCTCCACCTTCAGAGGGGCTGCGTCGTACCTTCAGAGCTCTTCCCATACCGTTTGTTTGTCAGAGGAAAAGGCGGTGTGGTTTCCGCTCTCACACAGTGTTGCTCTCCCTCTAGGTGCCCACAGTCAGAGTGGAGTTAAAGGCGGACAGCTAATCACAGTAGCTGTTTCCAATGCTTTGTACCCTGTGGCAACGCTGGATGGCCTGTTAGCTTTTACTGAGTATTTCTGGTGATATTTGGGTGCAATTAGTTGAGGTTGTTAATTCAGCTAGATGTGAATCATTGTTTTGGGTTTTTTTTTTTGTCAATTAAGATAATCGAATCCAAGTGCTGTGTTCTGAAACATTTCTATCTAACATGGTGCCAGGAAGGGACTCAGTTTGGATGGTAAGGAATGTGCCCGGAGCCCCCAGATTCCATGGCATCTATGGATGTGTTTACTAGATTGGATAGTTGCATGTCCCAACATCGGGGCTACTCTTATTTCACTGTATTTGAAGAGGATGCTGAAGCTCCGAGATGTTACGTGTTTTGACAAAAGCCCACAGTCTGTAAGTGGTGGTTGGATCCCTGAGATCATGGCAGGGAATTGTGAGCATGAGACTTAAAACTATGACGGTGCCGCTCTGGCCAGGTTCTTGGTTGGTCAGAGCATCATCCCCCACATCAGAAGGTTTGCAGGTTTGATCCCTGGTCAGGGCACATGCCTAGGTTGCAAGTTCAATCCCTGGCAGAGCGCATATGGGGGACAACCGACCCATGTTACCTTTGAACCTTAATGTTTCTCTCTGTATAAAATCAATATAAACATCCTTAGGTGAAGATTACAAAAAACCCCAACAACTACAAAGATACCACAGCTAGAAGCTGGCAACAGCACTGGGTTTAGGAGTACAAGTGGGAATGAAGTACTCCTGAGAGGAGCAGAAGTCTTTTATTTTTCATTTGGGATCAAAAATGTGCTGGAAGTTTGAGTTTACATATGCAGTTTTTAAAAATTTACATGAATCCAGGCGGGCCAAGTAACCAGGACAGACACACTGGCATGGTAAGCACAATGACAGAGCTGAGCAGGAGTGCCCTGGGGACAGGTAGAAGGGTCCTCACCTTGATCTTGGGAAGACTGGAGGCAGGAGGGGAAGGCAGGAGGAGCTGCTGCCTGAGCTGAGCCCTGAGGAAGTTAGGGTGTTTCCTGGAAGGGCAGGAGGTGGGGGCTGCAGACAGGGAAGGCGGGAACCAGGTGCAGCCTCTCCGGGGAGTTGCTGGCGGGAGTGTGCCGGGCAGAGAATGGAGGTCCCCCGCTGCAGAGGCAGGTGCACAGGGCACCAAGGGCGGGTCCTGGGACCTTGCTTCAGCCTGGAGGCAGTGGGAGTCTGACTTCAAGCATGGAAATCCAAACCAGGTCACGATTCTCTGCCACTGCAGTGTCTGTTCTCACGCTCAGGACTGTCACAGGCACCACTGCAGCAAGGCCACAGCTCCCTGGGTCACACGCCCGCTCCCCAGTATCTCAATGATGAACTTGTGTCTTTACTACACTATTGCTGTGGGTGTTGGAACCAGTTTCCATGGGTCTCTTGCATTTTTGCAATGAAGCAGTGACTGTTTTTTTCTTCCACATTTGCAACCCAGGCATGTGCCCTGACTGGGAATCAAACCCACAACCACCTGGTTCAAAGGCTGGCACTCAATCCACTGAGCCACACCAGCCAGGGCTCTGTGAATGATTTTATATAAGTTATATCTTTGAATCCTTGAATCTCCTTGTGTTGAGAGTCCCCCAGACCACCCTCAGGCTCAATGATTTGCTAGAAGGACTCACAGGACTTAGAAAAGCTGAAATGCACATGGTTATAGTTTATTACAGTGAAAGGGCGCAGATTAAAATCAACGAAGGGAAAAGGCATGTGGTGTGAAGTCCAGGCAGCAGGGAGCTGAAGGCACTGAGGAGACAGGAGTTAGCAAAGTCGGGACAGGAGGCAGTTCCGTTCCGGTCATTTCTTTGTTTCCCAATCATTGTTTTCTGCATATTTCAAGGCATAGCAGGCTCACTATGGAAAAACTCAGCAAACACGGAAAAACATAAAGTGCAGTGAAAAAATCACCCGTAATCCCAGCACCCAGAGATGATCACTGTTATCTTTTAGCTGTATTTCCTGTCCTAAACGTGTGTGCAGAGAAAAAGTTTTCATTTTGTGCTGTAATACATGGGGAGAGGAAACCAGACACCCAAGTCACCACTGGCCCAGGTTCAAACCAGCTTCCCCTGACCTTGGCAGTACCCTTGTGAGACCCGTGAAGGTCACAGCAGGTGACAATACTGTACAGCGACCCTCCTGGGACCTCTGCCTCAGCGTGACTTCCATCCAGGAGATGAGCCTCTTTTCTTTGCCCACACCCCTCCCCTGGAAAGAACATGCACCCCCACCTCGAAACCCGACCTCCAGATGCATCACTGTGAAAGCTGAGGGAGGGGCTGCAAAAGCCCCAGCCTCCCGCTTTGGATGAGAGCTTGTTGTGCATGCTTCTCACCCCTCACCTGGGGACAGACAGACTGGGCCCAGAGAGGGCAGGACACTGTCCAAGGTCACCGTCCAGGGAAGTGAGACCGCAGCTGAGTTAATGGCACAGACCCCCTGTCAAGAAGCAGACAAGCCCCTCCACGGAGGGTAGAGCTCCCAGGAAGGAGGGAGAGAAGAAAGGGTCTCCATGGCCCCCACGCACTGGAGGACCAGAAGGGGGAGCTGCCGGTGGGGCCAGCACCTACCTGAGGGCCCCCTAGAGATAAGACTTGCAGTCATCAGCTTCCGACTTTTTGTGGTCCTTGGGGATGACAAAGAATATTCCTGTGGCGAAGGCTTGGCAGCATCTCTGCGTGTGGCGGTGGAAGGGGTAGAATTTCCTGCAGCAACTCCAGTGGGGGTCCTGGGGGTCCAGGGCCACGGTGCCACACAGTCGCCACCTCTCCTCTCTCACCACCAGCACCTCGCCTGGGGGCAGACGGCTGAGCATCAGGCCTGGCCTGTCCTGAGTGGAGGCCCACTTCCGGTCCTGAGTGGAGGCCCACTTCCGGTCCTGAGTGGAGGCCCGCCCTCCTCCCGAGTCCTGTCCTTCTCTCCTCCATTCATTTCTCACCCAGCGCCTGTGTCTGATGTCCGGTTCACCTCTGTGCCCCAGCAGCCCCGCCCCTCTTCTCTGGCCACCTCCTCTCTCACCCGCCTTCTTCCCAGCCCACCGGCGGGGTCCGCACTGAGTTCTCAGACCCTCAGTGGCTCCTGACCTCACCCTGTGAGCAGGGCTACCCACCACTCACCTTTGAGTGCCACCTAGGTCACAGCCAAAGTGCATGTGGCTTAGGGTCCTACACAGTGATGCCCAGCCTCACTCGGGTTACCGAATGACACCGGGGAGACTGATCAAGTGGGTGCCGGGCCTGGGAACCGGAGGGAGAGCTGACCCAGCGGGGCAGGCACAAGGTCAGCATGTTCTGGCAGGCGGAGCCCGACCTCCCTCAGTGGGGGAAAGCCGTCTCAGGAGCTGGGTCATTTTCTCTCGGCTCATCCCCACATTCCTCCCGCCCCCACCCCTCACTACGCTTACCTGGTCCTTGGGCTCCTGCCTGGGCTGAAACTAGAGTCCCTCCTGCTAGGGGTTTGCTCAGAAAAGTAGAAGACTGGGCAACTCCTCAGGCAGGTCAGGATTCAAGCCCCGCCCTTCCCTCTGTCCGCCATGTGGCCTCGGGCAGTGAACTTCACCCCACCCTGAACCACACTTTTTCCATCTCTAAAAGGGTCTCCTGCTTCCTGGGGGTATTGTACAGACTGAGGGTGACTGTCAGCTGGTGGGTGCCAGTGGGGTTCAAAGAAGGGAGACTTTGTGCCGGCTGGTAAAACGCTTCACCAGTTGGGCCTGTAGTGGAACAGGGCCCTTGGCTTTGGCTCGTGACTCAGCCGGTCACCGCCCTTCTCACTCTCAGTCCCAGCAAACAACCCATTTCTGCTCCCTCCCCAGAGGCGCTCCCTTATCCCCAGCACCCACACGCAGCACAAGGGGGATGCTCACAGGGGCTACCCCCCAGGTCCCTCAGGGTGGGAGGTGAGTCAGAATTCCTCACTGAGGCCTGCATTAGGAGCGTGGAAGTGGGAGCTGTGCCCCTCATTGCTGCACAGCCACCAAGAGAAGCCAGGCTTCCCTGCTCCCCACACCCATGCTCACCTTCAGAGGGATGGCGACTTCCGAGCACCAGTGGGAAGAGCAGGAGGAAGAGAACTGTAGGGGAGAGAGGCGTGAGGGTTGTGGTTCCAGCCTGAGGAGGCAGCTAGCCGGAGGCCCCACACCTTCACTGACGGGAGGTTCATACCTGAGAACCCGAGGAGCCTGGATGACCCGCTGGCACTGGCCCTGTGCCCTGGCCTGCATCTAGCTACCCCACGTTGGTACATGTTACTGAGGCCACGGCACCTACGTAGGGAGGGTTTGCATAGGCACTAATTCTGATGAGGTGCCTTGGGTTAAGGGCTGAGCATCAGAAATCCTGGTGGAAATTTCAATCGTCCCGCTCTCTAGGACAGGAGACACTCTGAAAATAGAGTCCAATCGGTTATAAATGCACAAAAAATAGAAGTGGGAGGAGCCTGATGATATCACCCAAGTGCCTTTATTGGCACTGTGCTTCCCGGTGGCGTGATGGTGCGTTGCCTGCAGGTGAGGTGCCTTGGACCAACAGCAGTTGGGGGGGGCGGAGGACAGCGGGAACAAGGGTGTGCGTGCAGGAATGGGCTCTTTTTTTTTTTTCTGGATTCTTTTTTTTAATTTTTTTTATTGATTATGCTGTTACAGTTGTTCTATTCCCCCCTTCATTCCCCTCCACCCTAACCCCCCATCCCCACCATTACCCTCCCTTTAGTTTATGACCATGTGTCTCAAGTACTTTAGATTCTATATTTCCCATGCTATTCTTGCCCCCCCATCTATTTTCTATCTACTGTCTATGCTACTTATTTTCTGTACCTTCTCCCCCCTTCTCCTCCTCCCACTCCCCTGTTGCTAACCCTCCACATGATCTTCATTTCTATGTTTCCACTCCTGATCTAGCTGTCCTTTTGGTTTGCTTTCGTTTTAGGTATGGTTGTTAATAACTGTGAGTTTGCTGTCCTTTCACTGTTCATGTTTCTTTAACTTCTTTTTCTTTGATAAGTCCCTTTAACATTTCATATAATAAGGGCTTGGTGATGATGAACTCCTTGAATTTGATCTTATCTGAGAAGCACTTTATCTGTCCTTCCATTCTAAATGAAAGTTTTGCTGGATAGAGCAATCTTGGTTGTAGGTCTTTGGATTTCATGACTTGGAATACCTCTTTCCAGCCCCTTCTTGCCTGTAAGGTCTCTTTTGAGAAATCTGCTGACAGTCTGATGGGGACTCCTTTGTAGGTGACTGTCCCCTTAGCTCTTGCTGCTTCTAGGATTCTCTCCTTCATTTTAATCTTGGCTAATGTAATTATGATGTACCTTGGTGTGTACCTTCTTGGGTCCAACTTCTTTGGGACTCTCCGAGCTTCCTGGATTTCCTGGAAGTCTATTTCCTTTGCCAGATTGGGGAAATTCTCCTTTATTATTTGTTCAAATAAGTTTTCCACTGGTGGCTGTGCCTTTCCCCCTTCTGGTACCCCTATAATTCGGATGTTGGAGCGTTTAAAGATGTCCTGGAGGTTCCTAAGACTCTCCTCATTTCTTTGAATTCTTGCTTCCTGACTCTTTTCTGTTTGGCCATTATTTGCTTTCTTCTGGTCCACTCCATTGATTTGAGTCCCAGTTTCCTTTTCATTGCTGTTGATGTCCTGTGCAATTCCATTCATTTCAATTAGTTTCACCTTCATATATTTGTCTAATTTGTGGCTATAATCAACCAGTTCTGTGAGGATCCTGATGACCAGTGTTTTAAACTGTGCGTCTGAGAGTTTTGCTATTTCTTCATCGCTTAGATCTATGGGCTCTGGGGCTTTGAGATCTTGCGAAATTTTTGGTCTGTTCTGGCCCTTTAAGTGTGAGAAGCAGTGCCTTGGACTCCCAGGTGGCTGGGTTAGGACGCTGGATGTGGAGGTGGGGTCAGAGCGGGGAAATGGCGGCGCCCTCTACTGCCGCTTGCCTCGGGGACCCCTCCGGGGCCCGGTCCAACCGCCCACTCCCTTGCCTGTCCGCTCGCGCACAAATGGGTGACCACAGTCAACACGCACCACCGCTCCCCCACTGTCTCCCCCGCTGTCGCTCGCCTGGTGGCTTGCTCGGTGGCTCACTAGGTCCAACCCTGCGCATCTGGATTCCGCGCCTGAGTCCATCTGACCGAGTCCTCCTGTGCAACCCCTCACCAGCCTCTGGTTTTGCCCCTTACCAGTCAGGCTGAAGAATTTGTTGTTAACAGACTTCCGAAAAGTTCAATTTTCCGTGTTCTGGCTGTGTTTTCTGTTGCTAATATTTAGTTGTCTCTAAACTTGGTTGCGTGAGAAGGCACGGCACATCCACCTATGCCTCCATCTTGGCGGAAGTCTGCTTTTTTTTTTTTTTTTTTTTAAGAACAAGCTTCTAGTTTGTGAGGCAGTCAGGGGAAGGGTTACTCTCTTGCTATTCAGGGTGGGTGCCTCAGGCTTCCAGGATGTGAGCTGAGACAGTGGGTCAGGTAAAGGGCCGGGCTGTTCCCAGGTACCAGAGGGTCAGTCTGACCACCGGCCATTCTGGCTGGCACCAAATGTCTACTGCGGGAGGTGGAGAGGGTTCCCGTTAAGTGCCGGGCTGTCTGTGGAGTCAGGAAAACTGACTCCTGAGCAGTCTGAGGGATGGGGACCTGGCCTGACGCTTTCATCCCACACTGCTTTTTATTATTTTTGTGAGGCTGAGTGGAAATGTGTGAAGGTCTGTCTTCGGAACTGCTTCCCGCTGGGAAGGGTCGCAGAGCCGTCCCTGAGCTGTCTCCGTGAGCTGTGCTTGCCCCTGCCCTGGTTAATGATGTTGCAGGACAAGTACCATCCTGATTTGTTTTTTGAACTGCTCCAGCCTGGAACGTTTATAGATAAATTTCCCAAGCAGGTAAAAGATACACGGTCCGAGCATGAGGAATAGGAGTATTGAGAAGGGGGGTCCCGGGAAAGGCAGCGGCCAGGTAGTGCTGGGGAGCCAGGAACTAGATTAATGGAGGGGCTCAGAGTTTTTATTTTAGGTGCAGACTCCAGTGTGCCCTGAATGTTTGGTTGGACCTTGCCTGATTTGTTTATGTAGAAACGTCAGTCTTCTTTGAGATATAGACATGGGCTCTCAGGCTTTGAAGGGCTCCCCCTGCTGGGTGTTGAGCTGCTCCTGGAGTGTAGCAAGAGTGCACCCAGGGTGGCTTCCTCCGCTGTTTCTAGAAATAACCGGTGATAACTATCTAATGAGGTGCCAGGCCCTGCAGCAGAGAACTCCTAGCAATGCTACTCGGCCCGCCCCTTTTGAAAAAGTGTACCTATTCCCTGAAAGGGGAGTGAGATGTTTCTCTTGCACAATTGTTATATGAGGAGCTCGTAGCAGAATAAGCAGTTTGCCAAAGTCTGGCAGAGGAGTCCAACAGAGGGTGCAGGAATTTTTCTCCCTGATTGGATATTGATCAGAAATGAGAAGAATATACAGGATGAATATACAGTTACTGCTTGAGAGTAGGTTAGCTTTTTTTTTTTTTAATTTAGAGAGGGGAAGGAAGGGAGAAAGAAAGGGAGAGAAACATCGATGTGTGGTTGCTTCTTGTGCACCCCCCCTACTGGGGACCTGGCCTGCAACCCAGGCATGTGCCCTGACTGGGAATCAAACCAGCAATCCTTTGGTTCCCAGGCCAATGCTCAATCCACTGAGCCACACCAGCCAGGGCGAGGGAGCAGGTCAGCTTTTGTGCCTTGAGGGTAAGGACAGCTGCTGCTGTGGTTAACGTTGTGAGGTAAGTGGGCCACCCTTGGGGAGTGGGGTCTAGCTGTTTAGATAAACAGGCTATTCTGTTCAGGTCTGGGCCTGACTGCTGTCCTAAGAGACCCAGGGTGATGCCCTGGGTTTCATCCGTGTACAGGACAAAGGATTTCTTGAGGTCAGGGAGGGCCAGAGTAGGGGCTTTGGTGACAATCTCCTTTAGGTCCCGGAAGAGCCCTTCCACGGGCCTCCCAGGCAGTGGTGGTTCCTGTAAATGTAGTTAACTAAGTGGAGTGGGAGGGGACTAGGGGTGTATCTGTTAGAGAGAGAAAGAAAATGCCCCGGAGTTTCGAGAAGGAATGAGTCCTTGGGCCTTAAGCCTGGCGAGGATGTCTCTTCCAGGAATTGGTGGAGGGCAGTGGAGGAAGACCAGGAATGAGTGAGTAAATCAGTGGCCCGGGAGTGAACAGGGTCGGGGCTGTGGGGGGGGGGGGGGCTAACGGTTGTGAGACTGTGCCATCGACTCGTACTACAGAGACTGAGGAATGGCCCGTTGGCCCGGGGTATTCAGGGAGAGCAGAGCAAATGGCCCCGTGTGGAAGAGAAAAGGATTGGCTTTCCTGCTGCGGCTAAGAGTTACCCGAGGTTCCGTCCCGCTGAATATGGTGGGGCCCAGTGCGGCTCCCAGGCACCGGCAGTCTTCGGCCGCTAATCCCAGGAGGTCCGGGAGTTCAAAACCAGGGGGCCGATCCAAGTGGGTAGCCTTCACCCCCTTGCCTTGACAGGCCCAAGGGGCAATCGGACTTCGGGTGGCCCTGTAGTTTGCACCGCAGGTACAGCCCTGGAGGGGCTCCGGGGTTTGGGCATTGTTTGGCCCAGTGCCCTGGGTTCCCACACTTAAAACAGGTCCCCGGAAGGGTTTTTCCCTGTTTGGGGAAATCTCGGGTCTCTCTTAATGCCGAGGCAGGTAGCTGGTGGGCCTGGGTACGGGACTTGGCCTTATAGCATCCTCCCTTTGTCTTTCCTGCTGAGCCTTTTCCTTGTCTTGGTTGTTGAAATCTCTAAAGCCTGGATTAACTAGCTCACTGTGGCTGGTTTGAGGGCCTGCCTCTAGTTTCTGGAGCTTTCAGATTTTCCTGGAGCCGATGAGGGGGTAAAATGGGCATGGAGCAGTAGACTGCCCTCCGGGGAGTTGGGTTCGGGTCAGGAAAACATCGGAGGGCTTCCGCAGACTGGCAAGGAAGGCGGCGGGATTCTCGCCTGCCCCCTGGGAGATTTCCCATAGTTTCTCCGGGAGGCAGGTTACCGGGCTCCTACCGGGCCATTGGTAGGGTCTTGCCTTAGGGTGTCAGCATGAGCTTGAGCCTCCAGCCAAACACGGTCCCTCTCCTCAGGGGACAGCCAGGTGGAGGGTATGACATAGGGGTCTCGCCAAGTGAGATGATAGGAGGCAGTCAGATACTGGAATTCCTTGAGGAGATAGATGGGTGGGGTCAGAGGAAAAGGATCCTGCGGGTTGTTCAGCGTGGGGGAGATGGGGAAGGGAGAAGGGAACATAGACTCGTGGACTCGGGTGGGCCCTCCTGGTCCTGCCCCTCCGGGAGGGAGGGGTAAGGGGGAGGGGGTGAGACAGGCTGCTGGCCCTGGTCCTGGGAGGGGAGGGAGGTGGAGGACCTGAGGGAGGAGTCGGGAGGGGCAGGGGATTCAAGTCTGTGTTCCAGGCTCTGGCCAGACAGAGGAGGAGGAGGGGATGCGTAGGGAGGGGAAGAGAGTCCTCCCAGGGCTCAAAGGGTGTTTCTGTCGGGCACTGGGAAGGGCAGACGCCGCTGGGGAAGGAGAGAGGGGAGGAGAAGGATTCAGTAGGTGGATCGGGTCTGGCACGGGGAGGAGCGCCAGCGCCGCTCAAAGACAGGCTGGGCTTTGGGACCTCACTCCAGGTGCTGAGACGCCCACAGAAATCGTCAGGGTCTGGGAGGATCTGAGGGTTGAGTATCCCGTTTCCTGGCCAGATAGACCCATTATCCAGCTTATACTGCAGCCAGGCAGTGTTACAGAAGAAAGTAAGTCCCTTGGGTTTTAAGTCCATTTCTTAGCCCAGGTCTTTTAGACTCCTGAGCAGATACCCGAGGGGGCGCCACAGGAGGTAGCGATGGGTCCTTGCCCATTATGAGGAGTAGGATTGGGGGGGGGGCGGGGAGCAAGCCCAGTCTCCCTGCTTTAGGACAAATGAGGAGCCGTTCCACCCTCGAGTGTGTGACAGAGACAGGGAGGAGAGGAGGGAAGCATCCCACCTTCCTGTCACTCCCAAGGGTCCAGGACCCAGGCAGGCCCTTAACCCAGCGCTGGGATTTTCTGAAGATCGTGTCCAGGACACCGAAGAACAGAGAAGGAGAGTCTCGGGATGACGGAGAGGGACATATTCCTTATGCCGCTGCTTCAGGGGTGTCAAACTCATTTTCCCCAGGGGCCACATCAGGGCCAAATGTAATTTCAACTCCTTAACAGTGAAGAAGGAGTAGTCCCATGTACACAGTCCTAAAATTATTTCGGCCCTTTGAAGGCAACCGCAAGGCTGATGTGGCCCCTGGTGGAAATGCGTTTGACGCCTCTGTAGGCCTGGTTGATTTTGCCTGTGTGGATGCAGAGGTCAAGCAAGTGGGCTTCCCCAATCAAGGTCCTCCGGATTTTAGCACCAAAATGTTAGAAATGCGAGAGAAGTAGAGGCAGGAGGAGCCAAATGATCTGGTCCAAGTGCCTTTATTTGATGCTGTGCTTACATGTGGGCTAAGTGGGGACCAATTGCAGCAGGTGTGAGTGGGGGAGCAGGGGAGTGTGTGCGGGAATGGGGTTTTTTAAAACAAAAAGCTCGGGGTTTGCGCAGGGATAGGGGAGGGGTTACTCTCTTGCTCTTCTGGGCAGGTGCCTCAGGGTTCCAGAAGGTGAGCCCAGACAATGGGTCAGGTGAAGGGCCGGGCTGTTTCCAAGTACAGGAGGGTCAGTATCTATTGTGGGAGGTGGAAGGGAGTTTCAGTTCAGCTTTGGGGTGTCAATCAAGCCAAGATCACTAAGTCATGAGCAGTGTGGGAGTTGGGAACCTGGCCTGATCTTTTCACAATCATCTGTTTACTGTGATTTCATTGCTCTTGGCTACTGGGAAACCAAGTCACTCCCTGGTTGGCAAGTAAACAGTACATTGAATTGTCGGGGGGGAAACAGCACTTGCCCTCTTAATAGTGTTTTACCTTAATTTATTCAAATAAAATATTTCAAGATGAGTGGTTTGCTAATGAGGGAAGGAAGCCAAGGAGGAGGTGAAACAATAGGGAGAGGGAGTAGGAGATGACAAAAATAAGTTCCCATTTTACTAGGAGCCGTTTAGAGGCGTGGCCTCCCCGCTCACAAGGCTCCACCCCCTCCACCCCCCACCCCCCCTTCAGCGGCTCTGTGAGCTCAGAGGGGATGGACCATGAACTACATTCTACCTGCGCCCCACAGTCTACGCCGGGTATTTGCCTTGGGTGGGAAATGAGAACACTAATGACTAAAAAGCAAGTTTATTTTAAAGGAGGAGAATTTTTTAAAGATTTCTTAAATTTATTTATCTTTAGAGGGGAAGGGAAGGAGAGAAATGTCAGTGTATGTTTGCTTCTGGTAGGTCCTCTGCTGGGAACCGGCCTGCAACCCAGGCATGTGCCCTGACTGGGAATCAAACTGGGATCCTTTGGTTCGCAGGCCCGCACTCAACCCACTGATCCACACCAGCCAGAGCTAAAAAGCAAGTTTATTAATGGGTTATGGGAGTGGGGGGGTCATGATTTTCTGTTCAAAGCAGTTTTTTTAATCAGAGGCACAGTCCAGGAAGCCACTACCACAGTCAGGGAACAGTTTCCCTCTTTTTCCAGTTTCCTTTGTTCTGTGCATTCCACTTCTCCTGCCCGCAGAGAGCCAGCAACAGGCCTCACCCTCTCTGTTGCTCACTTCTGTTACGCTCCCTCCTACGCCTCACCCTGTATATCTATAATAATTAAACCTTACACAGTCATAATTGCAAACCTAGACACTATCAGGCTGAAGATATGGATCCAAGATAAGACTTCGGTTCCCCAAATATTGCGTGATCACATTAATGTGTTTTTACCTCCCACTTAAAGAATGAAACCTTTCTTTCTGTAAGGTTTGTAATACAAACTAGCAGTTTGCTTACACTGGCAGGCAGGGGAGATGCCATGATCGCGGAGGTGGTTTTCCCAGGGCGGGGCTCACTCACCGCGCTGAGGGTGTGCTGCCCCCTTTGATTTCCCCGAATGTGGGAAACTCGATGCATAGTGTGTGGTAGTGGGGGACTGCGTGTTTGCTCTCCCCACACCCGGAAAAACCTAGCAGTTCCCATCCTGTACCCTTAAAAAAAAAGATTTTATGTATTCATTTTTAGAGAGGGGAAGGGAGAGAAACATCAGTGTGTGGCTGCCTCACGCACGCCCCCTACCGGGGGCCTGACCTGCAACTCTGAATCAAACCTATGAGCCCTTGGCCACAGTCCGGCACTCAGTCCCCTGAGCCACACCAGCAGGGCCCATCCTGTACCCTTTCTCCTGTCACATCCTCTTTCAGTCCTTTTTCTCTGTGTCTAAGTAGACACTTACTCTGTGTCATCCTGCATTTTTCCAAAGCAACTTGCTTGAGGTATCAGTGATACACAGTGTAATGTATGTATGAAAAGCGAATAATTTGATATAGTTTATTTTTTAAATATTTTATTTATTTTTAGAGAGAGGGGAAGGGAAGGAGAAAGAGTGGGAGAGAAACATCAATGTGTCTTTGCCTCTCATGTGTCCCCTACTGGGGACCTGACCCACAACCCAGGCATGTGCCCTGACTGGGAATCAACCAGCGACCCTTTGCCTCACAGGCCCGTGCTGAATCTACTGAGCCACACCAGCCAGGGCTGATATAGTTTGGTTTCCACATATGTGTCAAACCACCACCACTCCGAAGACAGTGGACGCATCTCGTTGCTCCCCAGTTTCCTTGAGCCCCTCTGTGCAGCCCCACTCCACTCTCCCCAGGCGACCGCGGACGAGCCCCAGAGGATGCTGGGTCATTCCCACACCCTCGTTTTCGCCTGGGCCTCCCACAGTGAATGGGAGCACAGTCCTGGCTGAGTGGACGCGCCTGCCAGTTGGCACAGTCATGAGACAATGAGAATCGCCAATTTCCCCGGTTGCCACAAGCGAAGCTGCCTTGGAGGAGGCTGGAAAGGTGGCCAGACAGCTCTGACTCACAAGTTACGAAAGCTTCTCACTGAAGTGCAGCACAGCTAAACCAAAGTGAGCAAGTCCTGAAGAACAGTTCCGCACACCCCCAGGAGGAACGGGGGAACAGGGCAAAAGTAGTCCCGCAACCCCACCGTGCCCTCACTCTGACAGCAACTGCAAGTTCAGAGTGCCCCCAAACAATCTCCAGTTTCAGTGATCTGGTAGGATTCACAGGACTCATCGTTACAGTGTTTTTTTACTTTATTTTTTTAAAGAAACACTGATTTTTATTTATTTTTAGAGAGAGGAGAAGGGAGGGAGAAAGAGAGGGAGAGAAACATCAATGAGTGGTTGCCTCTCGCGCGCCCTCTACCGGGGACCTGGCGCGCAGCTCAGGCAGGTGCCTGGACTGGGAATGCAACCGGTGACCTTTGGTTTACAGGCTGGCACTCAATCCACTGATGCACACCAGCCAGGGCTAGATTTTATTTATTTATTTTTAGAGAGAGGGTAACGGAAAAGAAAAGAGAGGAAAAGAAACATTGATGTGAGAGAGAAACATTGATCAGTTGCCTCTTGCAGGTACCTGACTGGGGACCGAACCTACAACGCAGGCGTGTGCCTTAACAGGGAATTGAACCAGCGACCTTTCGCTCTGCAGAAGAGCGCCCAACCAACCGAGCCGCACTGGTCAGGCCTCCCTGTTCTAGTTCATTACAGAGATATAGTTTCAAATCAGCCAAGGGAAGAGGAGCATGGGGCAGAATCCAGGAGAGTTCCCAGTGTGAGTGAGCTCCCATTAAACCAGTGGAATGGTGGGTAG
Source organism: Artibeus jamaicensis (assembly GCF_021234435.1). Taxonomy (NCBI): domain Eukaryota; kingdom Metazoa; phylum Chordata; class Mammalia; order Chiroptera; family Phyllostomidae; genus Artibeus; species Artibeus jamaicensis. The sequence goes on from NW_026521297.1 coordinate 1,824,992, forward strand.
CACTAACTTTCCCAGCAGCACTGCATGACGGGTGCACGGAACGCTGCCAACCAGGAAGCTCGCCCAAGCCACGTTCTGCAGGCTTTTCAGTGGGGGCGGGTCACACAGACAAGGTGTGGGAACCACGTGGCCAACCTTAGTTTCTAGCCCCCCCCAGAGGTGGAGCAGATACTTTGTGGTCACCAGGAATCACACTGCTAGTGTCCAGCACAGAGGCCCCAAGTAAACAGACACCCTTCTCAGACAGGACGTTCCAAGGACTTAAAGACTTCCTCTCAGGACCCAAGGGCCAAGGCCAGGCCCCTATTTATAGGGTAAAGCTAACCCTTTATTGTACAGGCAAGAAAAATTCCCAGAATTAAGGAGAGAAACGAGGTTCAGAGAAAAGTATGAAATGACGGACAAGAGAAAGTCCTTTGAAAACCCACCCTGGTGCAATGTCAATGCCACAGGGGGACAAAAGGGCCCTGCCCAGGACTCATGATGCCACCAGGCCTCCCAATTCCTGAGGTTTTTAAAAAAGATTTTATTTATTTTTAGAGAGCAGGCAAAGGGAGGGAGAGAAACATCAATGTGTGGTTGCCTCTCGTGCGCCCCCTGCTGGGAACTGGTCACAACCTAGGCATGTGCCCTGACTGGGAATCGAACCAGTAACCTTTTGGTTCCCAGGCCTGTGCTCAATTCACTGAGCCACACCAGTTCCTCGGAACTCTGAGGAGTTCTGAGCCTGTAATTCTGGGCCTAGAAATGGTCATTTATTCTAGTGTAAAAATGGACAAAGAATAGTAAAACACTTATTATTAATAACCTCAAAAAGACATCTTAAGTCCTGGTTGGTGTAGCTCAGTGGACTGAGTGCTGGCCTGCAAACCAAGGGGTTGAAGGTTCGCAGGTTTGGTTCCGGGTCAGGGCACATCCTGGGTTGTGGGCCAGGTCCCCGGGTGGGGGTGTGTGACAGGCAACTGTTTCTCTCTTGCACAGCACATGTCAGGAAGTTGAGGCAATGGGCATGTTACTTTTTTAATTTAGAGTTATTGTATTTGTTACCAATCAATAGAAACAAACTAAAAATCGCTTGCAAACCTTGGGAGGATATAGAATATGTGTTTAATTTCACACAAGCAGGGATGGCGGTGGAAAGTCACGTCATAATGTATGTAAAGATTCAATTTAGCAAATCAAGAACTAGAGGTATAAGCTGGTATTTTGGCATTATGGGGTCAATGTGGAAGAAACCAGTGCACAGAAGATCAAAAGTTGTTCTACAGCCCTGGCTGTGGACTTCGCCATCCTGAGCACTGGACTGCTAAGCAAAGGGTGGGTGGTTCGATTCCCAGTCAGGGCACATGCCTGGGTTGTGGGCTAGGTCCCCAGTGGGGGGCACACAAGAGGCAACCACACATTGACGTTTTTCTCCCTCTCTTTCTCCCTTCCCCCTCTCTAAAAATAAATAAAATCTTTTTTTTTTTTTTAAGTTTTCTGTAGAGCAGGACTAGAGCTAGAGGCAAGGAGACAGACTCTCTTCATCTTACAACCCTTTTTGCAAAGTCGAACTAACCCCAGCTGAGGGGAAGAAAACGTAATTAGATCAGCCTGGCGTTTGTGGAGGATGGCAGGAAGGGGGAAGTATAAAATGCTTTCAGGAATTCACCTCCTATTGAGCCCCAAAAGGCTCATTATTCTCTCCAGCAGCTCATGTATCAAGGCTGAATATTAATTATTACTGGAGCGAGTCAGGTTTCAGCACCCACTCGGTGCCTGTGGCCCATTTATCCGTGATGACTGATGCTGGTCATGGCTCATCTGAACGAGTGATTGATTAGGTACAGAAGTCATTAGAGCCATGTTGCGCACGCCCTGGGCCCCTTCCCAAACCACAGGGAACACACTTCAGGAGCTAGCTGTCACCTCCTCCTCCTGGGGCTGCGGGAAGGTGCCCATTTGGCCCTGAAGTGGGGAGGGGTGAGGGGAAAAGGAAAACATTTACTCCTGCTCTGGACTGTCACCTCAGAACCTCCCCTGCAACAGCGTTTCTCATTCTCAGCTGCTCGCCAGAATCTTCAGGACACTTTCAAAGGATGCCCTCCGGGCATCTAACTCAGCATCCCAAGTAACTAACTCAGCATCCCAAGTACCTAACTCAGCATTCCGCGCGCGCCGCCTGGAGCGCCAGCGTCTTCTTCGCACGCGAGTCTCCTTGATGGCGCTCACTCCCCAACCACAGAGATTCTGGATGCCGTCCCCCATCGTTCCCAGCAGGCCATCCAGGAGTCGAGGGGTGGGGCTGGCAGAGGGCTCCCCAGCAAAGGATCGCTGACCCCCCTCTTCCCCCGCAGTGTACCACTGGGCGGAGATGCGGGCCAAGATGAGCATCATGGGCTTCAACGCCGAAGCCGTGAAGCCGCTGAACGAGGCCACGGCGGCAGAGCTGGGCGCCGAGCTGCTGGGCGAGGCCACCATCTTCCTCGTGGCCTGCAGCTGCCTGATGCTGGAGTACTGGCGCCAAAAGTCGCACCATCGTCTCAAGAAGAGGCAGCAGCGTGTCGCCTGGGACACGATGCGGGACGAGGTGGAGCACCTGGCGCTGGTGCTGGAGGAGCTGCAGGCGCGGGTGCAGCAGACGGCGGCGGAGGCCGCAGCACCGCCCGCCCTGGAGGAGCTGCGGAAGCAGATGCAGGAGGTGCGAGCCCAGCTCTGCATCCGAGATGGGGACAAGCCGTCCTCGCCCCGGGCAGACCCCAGGTCCGAGGAATAGGAAGCAGCAGGGCCCTGGTCTTCGATGCGACTCCTCCGACCTGGCCTTCTGTCCTTCTGTCCCTTCCTGAACCGGTCCCACTAACCCCGCCCAATCCCTTTAGAAGCAGAACGGACCCTACACTGGGTGATCCAACCAGGGTTTTGGTCACTTTCCCCCACTAGTCGGGCCAGGACACACAGACCCAGCAAACTCTCGTTCCGCCACTCCCACCCCCACTTACCTGAGGGGCGGTCCTTCCCCGGGACACTGGCACACTCGTTGCCCCTTCTTTGACCATAGTAATGAAAATAGACACTTCTGTCTGCCTCACCTTGGGGGGCTGGGGCGGGGGGCAGTGAGAAACGCACAGATGGATAGTGTCAAGTTTTAGCCCCAATGAGTCACCCTGTCGTGCCTGACTTGAGTCCACCATCGGTACCTCTGCTGGGGTCCCCGCTCCTGAAGTGGCTCATTCCTAGGGAAACACCGCCGCCACCCCAATCTGTGGCACAGCCCGCTGCAAAGGCCCTGCAGGGTCCTCCGGGCATTCCAAGTGACCAACCAGATGTCCCTTCGCCCACTTCCGTGACCTCTTCCAGCAGGACGTGGCCCTCCGGGCTGGCAGAACTGGTGCTGCCTGCGGCTGAACGGTCGTTTCAGTCAGAGCCCGTTCACCCGTGGTTCTGGTCCGCCGCTGTTCTTCCCCATCCTCCTCCCGAGGGCTGCTCACAGGGACCCGCCCGCTGCCCCCACACAGGGGCAACTGTGGTGACCCCTGTCTTCCTGCGCTTCAGAGTACTCAGGGATCCCCCCCTTCATGCAAAACTTCTTCCATGGGACCACGGGCCCCTCGGCCCGGAGTTCCCCAGCCCCACCCACCCAAAGGGAATACTCCACCAGGCAGTGTTAGCTCGGCCACCTACCCCACACCAAGCCAGGGAACCACCGAACGGGGTGTGTCTGGGCGCTGTGACTTCCAAATTCTACTTGTTCAGACTGTGTTTTATAATTAAAGGAGCTCTGGGGTAAAGGAGTCCCCTTCATGTGTCTGAGAACCATGGCTACAGAGGTCATTGAAATTAGAAGCTAGGAAGGTTCTGAGGGGAAGGGGGCCGAGAGTCCTCCTATGGGTCCTTTCCCAGATGGGAAAGCCAAGGACTTCCCCAGGCCACACCATCCATGAGGGGCAGCCCTGGGCTTTCTCTGAGATGGTGAGCTGGCTGGCCCCCGGGGGAGGCAGGGAGAGGAAGGAGTGAGGAAGCTGCCGGTGAGGGGGGGAGGGAGGTGTGCCGAGAGGTCCAGAGAGAGGGCAGAACCTGAAGGAACTGGGACAGGTGGGAAGGAGGTAGAGGAGGGGTGGGTGGGTGGCCGCGGAGGGGGCGGGCACACCCCGCCCTCGTTCAGAGCGGCCCTTCAAATCACTCGAGATCTTGGCATTTATAAAAATCGGCAGGTTTATTCTGCAGGGGCCCATTTTCAAGCAGCTCCAGGTGAAGGTGGGAGAGGGGAGCTTTCTTCCCTTTTCTTTCTCCCTCATCTTACTTTCCCTAAGCAGGTAAAAATGGCCTGGACCCCAGAACCTACCCAAATTTAAAAAAACAAAACAAAACAAAACAAACAAAAAACTTGAGGTTCCAAAAAGTTACAGCGTCTTAATTCCTCATAGAAAAGGGGAAGGAGCCAAAGGGAAGGGATGTTTCTGGGGTCAGGAGAGGTGCCCCCAGCCTGGCGGGACATCCCTCCCCCCTTAAATAGCTGCCCTAAATGGAACAAGCCTTGGGCTACGGCATTTAAAAACTCCCCACACCCCATTTATCAAAACCAAAGAGAAAAAAATTTCCCTCCCCCCAAAACCTAAATATATATATTTTTTTTCTTAAAAAAACAAAAATTCGAAGGCATTAAGCGTTAAAGTGAAATCTAGAACAAGGGAATGTGAAATTCCCTCTTTCCTTACCTCTCGCTGTGGGGTTAATCGGTACACCCCCCTGTAAAGGAACCCGCCCCGCCCCAAGGGGATGGCAGAGGAGAAGGACCAAAGGGAGCAAAAGGTGGGGGCCTCCCCAGCCAATCAGCAGCCAGTATGGGCGGAGGCAAGACAAGCCACACCCCCTCGGGAGTGGGGAAGCTGCATTCCTGTATTCTTCAGCCAGTTCCAAGTTTACTTGAGGCAGGGAAAGCAGGGTGACAGGCGGGCTGTGCAGAAAGGAGAAACACGCTCTTCTGGGGCCCCCGTGGTCAGGGGGAACCCCTCTTCCTCAGCTCCTGGACAAAGGCTGGAAGGAAACAAAGGGCAGAGGTCAGGGGCAGAGCCTCTTCCCCCTTCCCTTGCAAAACAGGGCTCTTTCCAAGGGACGGGATGCCTCCAAAATAAATGTTTAAAAAACAGCCTTGACTTCCGGTCAAGATGGAGGCATAGGCAGACACCCTTTGCCTCCTCCCACAGCCACAGACAGAATTATAACTATATCCCAAAACAAATAATGACCCCAACTGTCAGAAAACTGAGCTGTACAGAAGTCCCACAACCAAGGATTTAAAGAAGCTACATTCATCCGCATGGGTAGAAGGGGCAGAATGACAGAGGTGGGTGGAGAGGCGCAGAGAGGTGGCAAATACGTGGTACCACGCTCACGAGTGGTGGTGGATAAAAATCCGAAGGGATACCTTGGGAGGCGGCGATCCCAGTCCCAGGCCAGACCACACAGCCCAGGGTTCCAGTGCCAGAAAGATAAATCCCCATAACTTCTGGCCGAAAAAACCAGTAGGGGTTGGGGCAGTGGAAGAAACTGCAGGATTTTCAGGAGAGTCCATTTAAAGGGCTTACGCGGACTTAGAACGTGGGCAAATCTAGCCACTCTGAGATTCACCACCAGGGCAACAGCTGGAAGGGCGTCAGTCACATACGGGAAGTGGGTGAAGTGAGCGAAGTGACTGGAAATGAGGTTTGCTGGGCAAATCTCCAGAAGCCAGGCAGCGGCACTGCCGCTCTCCGAGGCCTCCCCCCACACAGAGCCACAAACCAGTGAGGCGGTTCGCCCCGTCCTGGCAATTACCTAAGGCTCCGCCCCACACAATTTACAGGGCCTTTTCTAACACAGGTAGTCAAAGCAGTTCTACCTAATAAACAGAAGCAAACATTCAGAGGCTGCCGATTTGAGAAGACAAAGAAATATGGCCCAAATGAAAGAAAAGAACAAAACCCCAGGAAAAGAACTAAATGAAACCAAGATAACCAAGCTATCAGATGAAGAGTTCAAAACACTGGTGATCAGGATGCTCAAAGAACTCACTGAGTACAGCAACAACATAAGGGAAGAAATGAAGGTTACACTAAGTGAAATAAAGAAAAAGCTACAGGGAACCAACAAGTAAGAGAGGATCAAGCCAAAAGTTAAATCAATAATTTGAAACACAAGGAAGGAAAAAACACTCAATCAGAACAACAGGAAGAAAAAAGAATTTTTTTTAAAAAAAGGATAGGCTTAGGAACCTCTGGGAGAACTTTAAACATTCCACCATCCAGATCATAGGGATGCCAGAAAGAGAACAGGAAGAAACTGAAATCTTATTTGAAAAAATAATGAAAGAAAACTTCCCTAATTTGATAAAGAAAATAGACATGCAAGTCCAGGAAGCACAAAGTCCCAAACAAGATGGATCCAAAGAGGACCACACCAAGACACATCATAGTTAAAATTCCAAAGGTTGCCCTGGGTGGCTAGCCTATGAACCAAGAAGTTGTTGGTTCAATTCCCAGTCAGGGCACATGCCTGGGTTGCAGGCCCAGGGATACTCCCTGGGTGGGGGCGTGTGAGAGGCAACTGAATCTGTCCCACATTGATTTTTCTCTCCTTCTCTTTCTCCCTCCCTTCCCCTCTCTCTAAAAGTAAATAAGTAAATGAATGAATGCTAAAGGTCAAAGACAGAGAGAATCTTAAAAGCAGCAAGAAAAAAGGAGATAGATGGCTACAAAGGAGCTATCCCACAGGCTATCAGCTGATTTCTCAAAAAAAACTTTGCAGGCATGAGGGACTGGCAAGAAGTATTCCAAGTTATGAAAAGCGAAGACCTACAACCTAGATGACTCTATCCAGCAAAGCTTTCATTTAGAATGGAAGGACAGATAAAGTGCTTCCCAGACAAGGTAAAGCTAAAGGAGTTCATCATCACCAACCCATTATTGTGTGAACTGTTAAAGGGACTTATTTAAGAAAAAAAGAGATCAAAACTATGCACATTAAAAGGGCAACAAATTCACAACTGTCAACGACTGAATCTAAAAAAAAAAAACAAACTAGGCAAACAACCAGAACAGGAAGAGAATCACAGAAATGGAGAGCACACGGAGGATTATCAGCAGGGGTGGGGGGAATAGGGGGAAAGGTACAGGGAATAAGCAGCATAAACGTAGGTACAAAATAGACAGGGAGAGGTTAAGAATCGTATGTGGAAGTGGAGAAGCCAAAGAACTTATGTGCTTAACCCACGGACATGAACTAAAGGGGTGGGTACTGCTGGAGGGAAGGGGGTTACTGAGTGGAGGGAGAGAAGGGGGGGGTATTGGGACAACTGTAATAGCATAATCAATAAAATCTATTTTTTTTTAAAAAAAAAACCTCACCTTCAATTATTTCCTCTTTCACTTTCTGCAATTCCTTCCTCACCTCTTCCAGAAGCTCCTGAAAATAATCGGGTACAACTGATCAGGAAGGGTACAAGGACTTGCTGATCCTAATCTCTCCTTAGTGACTGAAGGGCCACACACACACACACACACACCATGACATCACTGACAAGGCCATAGAGGGACTGGAGAACTCTAGAGAATTCTGGATACTTAGAAGCCAGAAGAAAAATACTGGAGAACATCCAGTACCCGGGTTGGCAAATACGGTCCCGTCTGCTGCCAACTCCAACCGGTGATGGATGTCCAGGGCCAGTGCGCCCGAAAGAACTCTGGGCACCATCAGAAATATGTGCAGTGACAGATTAGTAACGTCCATCGAGGGCACTGGAGAGGGGGTTGTGGATGAGACAGACACGTCATCCCTGACCCAATCAAATCTCTTCATTCCTCAGACTAGAAAGCTGAGTGTTTCTGAGGCCTTTTCTCGAATCACCAGGCAGGTCAGTGGCAGAGTTTAGACTCAGATCTCCTCTCTTCCTGTGGCTCCTTTCCAGCCCCCAAGCCTGCCCCCAGCGCCCTCCCCTTACCTGTTTCACCCTTTCCAGGTCTGACTCATCACCGGAGCTGGGCGTAGAGGGGTGGACCTCAGAAGGGATCACTGAAGAAGATGACTTCATCCTGGGACAGGCAGGGTGGTTTGGGACAAAAATGAGGTTAGAGAGGGCCTGCCTCCCCTGCCTCCCTACAAAGTCGGCCGATCCAACTACTTTGGGCAGGTGGGGCCCCAGCATTGATGGCCCACCTTGGCAAGGTTGTGCTGTTTTTCTCCCAGGGTCTCCGCACAGGTTCTGGGGGACAGGCAACAAGTCAGAAAGATAAGGGACAAAGAATGCCCCACCTCAATCTTTCTCCCAAAGCCTCATCAGCCCCTGTTCAAAGAACCATCTCAGGAGACTACAGTCCCCAGCATTCTTTGCACAGACCCTCTCAAGAGTATGCTCTAGGAGTGAGGACAAGGCATCCTGGGACTTGTAGTCCTCGTGGCTAGCCTGGGCTTTCACTCACCGCTGTGGGCTGGGACTCTGGCCTCTGGCTCCTCCTGCTGGCGGGAAATTAAAAAAAAAAAGTCACTAGCCAGTCCCTGCCTCACCTTTGTTCATTTCCCTCTTCCGTGTTCAACCCAGCCCGCCAGGGTCACACCACCTCCCCAGGATCCCAGCCGGAATGGTACAGCCCAAGGTGTATAGGGCAGGAAGAGCCCCTAACTCACACTGGTAGACTCATCCTTGGGAGTTTTCTCCCCGACCAGGGTGGCTTTCCTTCTGCAGGAGGGAAAGGCAAAACAGACGGCCTCAGCCCTCCCTCAGCCATTCAACAATTCCCCTTCCCAGGGTTCCCAAAAGGTAGATTCTAGATACAGAGTTACAGGATGTGTGAAGGCTAAGAACACTTTAGTTTTAGAAGTTAAAGAGAGTGTAAGTCCTGGCCGAGTAGCTCAGTTGGTTAGAGCACTGTCTGGAAATGCCAAAGTTGTGGGTTCGATCCCCAGTCAGGGCACAATCAACAAATGAATGCACGAATGACTGGAACAACAAATCCATCTCTCTCTCTCTCTCTCTCTCTCAAACTGATAAACTTAAAAAGTTAGCCCTGGCTGCTGTAGCTCAGTGGATTGAGCATGGGCCTGCAAACCAGAGAATCGTGGTTTGATTCCCAGTCAGGGCACATGCCTGGGTTGCAGGCCAGTTCCCAGCAGGGGACGCACTAGAGGCTACCATACATTACATTTCTTTCCCTTTCCCCTTCCCCTCTAAAGATAAATAAATAAAATATATTTTTAAAAAAATTAAAAAGTTAAAGAGAGTGCTATTTTTGAATTGAGGTGGGGGTTTTACGATTCTCACATTTGGGAATCACAAAATTCTAAAGGCATAGGGCTCTATCTTACATGCCAGGATTCTAGGAACCTGAGTCTCCAGATTCCGAGGCAGAAATTTATTTATTTATTTATTTCCTCACCCAAGAATATGTTTATGGATTTTAGAGAGAGGAAGGGAGTGGGGAGAGAGGGAAAGGCGGGGGGAGAGAAAGAGAGAGAAACATCAACGTGAGAAACATAGATCGGCTGCTTCCTGAATGTGCCCCAAGTGGGGACTGAACCCACAACCTAGGAATGTGCCCTGACCAGCAATTGAACCCGCAACCTTCTGGTACACAGATGATGCTCCAACCCACCCAGCCACCCGAGGAGGGCTGAGGCAGGAATTTCCAAGGTTCTAGAATCTGGAACATTCTAGATGCTCCCAGGCGGCTGCAAACCTGAGACAGCTCAGGAGAACGTGATCGCCAGCATTCCGTCCCAAACCTGGCTACCAAAGGGGAACGTTCACCCAAGGAAACAAGAAAGTGGGAATCTTGGTCCCCCCACCCACCCCCCCACCCCCGCCCCGCCTGCTCTACAGACCAGGTGATCACTGATGGTCTGCGTGGCTGCTCTGGGTTTCCCAGGGGCGCCCGGCGTTCCGGCCGCACGCTCAGGCTCACCTCCGGGCCAGCATGGCGTTCATTTCTTCCATGAGCCCCCCGCCTGTGCTTCGACTGCTCTCAGCTTTGGGGGCTGAGGGCCCCCCTGAGGCCTCCTCCTGCTGGAGAAATTACAAAGAAGAGGGGGCTTTTATGGGCAGGCCTCCTGGCCTCCAGCCCCTCCTGTGATGCCCTCAGGCAATTCTGGCCTCATTTCCCATTATTCCATCAGGGCCCCAGTCTCCCCACACCCTGCCATGTCTGGCCCCCTCACCTTGCTGACTTTCCTGAGTTTGGCTCCCGCAATGGCTGCAGCCAGGCCGGGGGCCCCAGTCCCTCCACCGCTGGGGCCTGATGATGTGGGGAGAGGGGGTGGAGGGGGTGGTCCTCCCCCTGCTCCATGCCCTGCAGCTGAGACCCCGGATGGGGGCAGGCCAGGAGGTGGGGGAGGACCTGGAGGAGGGGGTGGTCCAACAGGCGGGGGTGGTCCCCCAGCTGGGGGAGCAGGTGGTCCTCCTGAAACAGACACAGAAAAGGGGGTCGCTGAGAGAGAAGCCAGATTCTTCACTATCTAGCCAGCCCACCCCCTCCTCTGGGAGGCCCCTGACTCCCTCCGAGGCCTGTGAACAATCACCTGCATTGGAGACCCGGCGTTCCCGTTCCATGTGCTCCGGCTGCCTGAGGAGGGAAGGTGGCGCTGCCGTCACTCAGGGCCCTGAGGACGGCCAGCAACCCCTGGCCTCCCTCTGAGGTGTCCAGTCAGGCTGCTCCTGATCCCTACCCGGCTTCCTTCCCCAGGGGCCCAGGAAAGGGTGGGGTGGCTGGGGGCGCAGGGTGAGGCCAAGATGCAAGCATTCTAGTCCTCGGACTGTCAAAAACATTTAAATTACCAAATGCCCAATATGCTTCAAACAACCAAATTCTGGACTCAGAATCTGGCGTGGGGTGAGGTGGAGGCGGGATCTGAAGGGTCAGTAGATTCTGCAATTCCTGGGAGTCAGGAGTTTCCCAAACCCGGGAGGCAGGAGTTTCTGAAAGCTGTTAACTTCTAGTCCCCCCCGGGAGTTGTAACATTTTGGAAACTGAAGGTTGGCGAGTTCTGAATTCTAGGAGTCAGGTCTGTGGGACACCCCAGAACTCCCGCAGCAGCCAGGTTCCCCACACGGGGCCTGGCCCCACCTTTTCTGATGCTCCATCTCCTCTGCGGAAGGGCCGTTCTGGACAGACCAGGTGGCAGGTGCAGCGGGTGGCTGCGAGGACAGTGGTAGTGGTGGCGGTGGCGGTGCCGGCGCTGGCGGCCCACCTCCTGCAAGGTGAGAGTAGAAAAAGGCGATGAATCCTCCCTGGAACCTGCCCCGCCTCTGGGCACTTTCCCTCTGCTCTCCCAGGGCTCTCAGACGTCCTGTCCAGAGGCGCTCACTTCCTTCTTCCTCCACCCTGACACTCCGGGCCGGGCTGTGGGCACCGGGCACACTTCCTGGACGAGGGTCAGCACCAGCTTCCCTTAACTGAGCGGATATGAGGTGGGGGCTGGGGAGCTGGCCAAATGGCAGGCAGGACAACGAAGGCCCAAAGCTGGCAGTCAGTGGCGCCAAGTCCCGCAGACGGTGAGTTTGCGGGAACAAGGATCAGGCTGAACCCAACATCTAGTATAAACAACTGGCCCAGCTGCTCAGACCCCGGAGCCCGAGGACCCCCGGGAAGGCTGAGAACCCACCCCTCACCCACCCTCAAGGCCTCCCGCTCCCCTGGACCCAAACCCCTCCATGCTCTTCTCTGTGCCTTCAGATAAGGAAGCCCCTCCCACGGACACTGAAGCGGCTCCTGGAAGCGAACACCCGGGCCATTAGTTGATCTGAGGTTCTCTGCGGCAGGGACCCCAGACCCCGGCGCACGCAGCTGGCGCTGCCAGGGAGCCCGTTCGAACCGCAGAGGCTGGGCCCCCACCTCTGCCCCGCTGAACGGGAATCTGCATTCTACCCAGCGGTCCAGACGCTTGCTGGGCACGTTCAAGCTAAGAACTACCGCCTGGAGATTTTTTTATTTTAATGTCTAAAATCAAAATTGATGAGGACACCAGCCAGTACAATGGTTACCTGGCAAAGGGCGCGGAGAGAGCCTTCCGAGGGCTGGCAATAGCTCCATTTTGTCTGGGAGGCCGTCAGTAACTCGGGAGCAGAGGGGGGTAAAGATTCACGAGGCCTGCTGCACCCGCAGGTATCGGGTGTACGAGGGGCACACAGGAGCCCGCACAAACTCCTCAGAACAGCCCTGGCTGGTGTGGCTCCGTGGATGGAGCACCAGCCTGTGACCCGAAAGGTCACCGGTTCGATCCCTAGTCAGGGCACATGGCTGGGTTTCGGGACAAGATGCAATTGATCAATGTATCTTCTCACACATCGATATCTCTCTCCCTCTTTCTCCTCCTGTCCCCTCTAAAAATACATAATATATATATTCTTTTTAAAGATTGTACTTATTTATCTTTAGAGGGGAAGGGAAGGAGAGGGAGAAATATCAATGTATAGTTGCCTCTTGTGTGTCCTCTGATGGGAACTGGCCTGCAACCCAGGCATGTGCCCTGACTGGGAACTGAACCGCGATACTCTGCTTCACAGGCCCGCACTCAGTCCACTGAGCTACACCAGCCAGGGCTCAAATATATAGTTTTTAAATCCTTAGAATAACTGTCCACAGTCACAGCAGCAACACATTCGCCCCATTGTCGGAGGAGTACGGGGAGGGGAGGCCCCCTCAGCCCACGAGTCTAACCTTCCAACGCCTCTAGGGCACTGGCCATGCCTGCGGCGAACTGTGCGGCGTCCTCCTTGCTGCTGAAGTTGAGGCCCCAGACCTGGCGGGCGTCACGCCACTGGTGGAAGTTGGGGGTGGCCTGGTTATACTTGAGACCCCGCAGGATGGAACAGTTGATGACCACCTGGCAGCAGGGGAAACATGGGTGAGGGTCAGGGTGCAGGCGTGGGGGGTGCAGCCCTCGGAGGCACAGGCAGAGGGGCCTCACCTGCTGGTCTGGCTGCATCTTCCGGCCGACCACCCGGAAGGAATTGGCTGTGGGGTTGTGGTAGATCTGGACTCGGCTGAAGGCCTGGGGGCCCGTGCCGGCAGGCAGCCACCGCTTGTTGCCGTCATCATAAAGCATCACAGTGGCCCGGCTGGAGCAGATAACCGACTCGCTGCCAGGAAGTGGGGAGAGAGGAAGGGAGGCCGGTCAGTCAAGGGGGGCACGGGCTCCCCACCCCAGGGGCTGGTCCCCCTCGGAGATGCAGAGACGGTGTGAGAGGGAGAGAGAAACACACCGGGCAGAGCGAGAGAGGCACACTGGAGACACAGACACTAACTGGGGGTGTGAGACAGAAGAGGAAAAAGAGGACGGGCAGCCGGGGAGGAAGAGACAGGAAGAGGAAGTCGGCCAGGCCGACTGGAAGGGACAAACGTACAGACTGATGAGCGGAGATCAGAGAAGGAGTCAGATCGACAGAGAGGGGAGAGGCAGGCGAGGGAAAGGTGTGGGGTGGAGAACCAGACAGAAGGAGGAAGACAGAGAGAAGGACAGTCAGGGAGAGATGCAAGGGACAGAGAGAAGGACAGTCAGGGAGAGATGCAAGGAAGTGCGGAGCGGGAGCCGGAGGCGGCAGCATTGGGATGCTGCCCCTGCCTGGTGCTCCTGGAGCCTCAGTTTCCCTATATTTCTGCCAGGGTGCTGGGACCTCTGCCCCCCACCCGACTCCCTGCTCGGGTCAGAGGAGGAAGCTGAGGTGCAGGGAGGGGAAGCGTGAGGCCTACAGCAAGCTGGGGAGCAAGGCTACTACCCCCAGCTCACGGGTGGCAAACACAAGGCCCGCAGGCCAACAGCCCTCCACCTTGTTTTGCCGAGCCGCAGAACTGAGCTCCTGGCCCCTAGTTAAGGAGTAGTTCCATTTATACAGTCCTAAAATTCCATTCAGCCCTTTGAAGGCAACGGGAAGGCTGATGTGGCCCCCGGTGAAAATGAGTTTGATATCCCTGTCTTAGCTTCTCCTATTCTTGCTCCCCGAACACCCCCCACCCCACCCCCAGGACTGCAAGAACTCCTGGCCTCCACCCTCAAGTGCAGGATGCCTTCCTGTCCCCAGACAGGGACAGCCCAGGGGTGCCCAGGAGCACCTTCCCTGGTCTGGGGGTCACAGAGGACTTCTGGAGCAAGGGACATCTGACTCAGCCTTGAGGGGAGGGGTCAAGAGACTGGTTCAAAGTTCAGGATCTGATATTTACAAATCTGGGTTCAAATACTCCATATGACTCAAGCAAGCCACCCCTCCCACTTGAGACCTGGGAGCTGGGGAAATGACAGTCCCCCGTAGGGACAGTGGGAGCAGATGAGTCTAGGCACATAAAGCAGAGCACCTGGCCCAGTGCCTGTCATGTATGGAGCAGTGATTGTCACCATCCCTTTCCCAGGCACCCTGAATGTCCAGGATCCCTCCAGACTCCCCAGCAGTCCTTGGGGTGGGGGTGGGGGGCGGCCGTTCAATCTCCCCTCCCCCAATGCGGAAACTCCGACTCCCAGACAGGAAGTGACTTGCTCAAGGTCACACACAGACCTGAGGGAAGCACTAGTCGCCACCCCACCCCCACACTACCCCCTTTTTTCCTAAAAAGAGGAAGTTGGTGGTCAGAGGTTTCCGGGGAGAGAAATTACACCCCGAAATGGCTCTGCCTGTGCCGGGCCTGGGGGCTGGGGCGTGATGCGGAGGCTGTGAAAGACGGGGCAGGGAAAGCCCCTCGGCACAGCCAGCTCCGGGTTCCTCGGCCCGGAAGCCGGGCCCTGGACATCCCCAGGGTTACATAACGTGGCACCTCCTTCTGAGGAGGCGCTTCCGCTGATCAGGCCCCCTAAGCCCTCTCCTATCTCATTTTATTCTCACTGCAGCCCTTGCAGATTGGCACCATTTCCTCCGCAGTTTGGAAGTGAGGACTTCAAAAGGAAGCCCAGAGAGGGCACAGAGCGGCCAACAAGGGGCAGAGTGAGGGTCTGCCCCCAGGCCACCTGGGAGGCCAGTCCACAGCCTTAACCACCAGGGACCAGGTGGGCCCTCCCCAAACACCAGGTGCTGTTCCCAGACGAGCATCGCCTCAGGGGGCCACTTCTGGTTCCCGCAGCCCCTGGCAGGGCAGGGTTGAGGCCTCGCCCACACCTGCCACCCGCCCCCAGGGCAGACTGGCCAGGCAACTGCCCCACCCAGGCTGCACTTTGCTCTCCCCAGCTGCCCTGCCCTGCAGGCTCTGGCCTGGCCTGAGGGTGCCTGCTGCTGGGTGACCCCAGGCTGGTCCTGCCCCTCTCCCCGCTTACGGCAGAAGGGTTCAGTTAAAACATCAGTCGGAAGGAGTCCCTTCTCTTCTCGGAAGCTCCCCTGGCTCAGGCAGAAAGAAAGCCCAGAGAGCTCCGTGGCTTCCATGATCCCTGTGCTCTCTGATCTCATCCCTTCCCTTCCCCCCAGCTTGCTGTTCCAGCCCCTCCAGCTTCGCCTCCGAGCTGCTCCTTCTACAGACCAGCAAGTCCCAGCCTCCGGCCTAAGCAGTCATTCTTCCTCAACCTGGATCCCCACTTCCCCCAGGTCTCCGCTTGGCGGTCACTGCTTCCTCGGACCACCCGAAGAGTTCCTCTCCCTCTCGCCACACATCCCACCTGACAGACCCCCCCCGCCCCCCCCGTGTCCCCCACCAAAACATCAGGACCGCAAGGGAAGGAACTTGTGTCCTTACTGTTCACTGCTGTGTCCCCAGAACCTAGAACGGTGCCCAGCACATAGTAGATGCTCAACTATTGTCAAATTAGCCATCTATACAAAAGGACGCTTAGCAATGGCGGCTGCCGGTGACTAGTTAGCCTGTGTCCCAGACACTGTTCCGGGTGCTGAGCGCCCATCGCCACAGAGAACCTTGCGACAACCTCACAGGAGGGACTCTGGTCCCTGCCCTTTTTATAGAGGAGAAACCTTGGGCACAGAGAGCTGAAGACATTCGCCCCAGGCCACACAGCAAGTAGGGCGGAGGGGCTCCCATTTGAAACGGAGTCCGCCCCAGTTCTTCGCCTCACTGAAAGGTGAGGAAACAGCAAAGCTGAAATTTGAAAAAAGCCAAGTGGTGTGTATCAAGAGGTTTTAAAAAAAGAAAGGTGGGAGGTTATAAACACATCCACACACAGAGGTGACGGACGCAGAGGCTGCTTCTCGGGGCACTAATGGTGACTGACTCCCAGGATGGGCCTGGGCACCTGAGGAGGGGTCGCACTGTCCACTGTTTAGAACCGTTTGCTTCTTTCTTTCTTTTCATTTCCCCCCACCATGGGCTGGTGTGTTACTTATAAAAAACTCATTAGTTCCTTAAGTCCAAAAAATAAAACTATAAACCAGGCAAAATCTGCCATGGAAAATCCCACCGACGGGAAGCTACAGAGTGAGGTTTGCAGGGGATCAGCCCAGTTCCAGGGTCTCACAGAGTCTCGAAGAACAGAGCCTGAATCCCTGGCCAGCCCAGGGGACACCCTTCCACAAGAGTCTTCGGATTCTGGAAAACTCGAGCATGCCATGGATGAGAGAGGGTTCAAGTTGACCTCTTGCAGTGTGCCTTCACCTTTCTGAGCCTGTTTTCAGCCCAGAAAACCGTAACTCACTGGTTCCTTGTAAGGGTTCAAAGAGATAAGAAAAGCCCTAAAGCTCCGGAATTTGGGCACAATCTCCATACAAGGCAGCTAAGAGGCAAAACAAGGGGAGAGAGCTTCTCATCACTGGAGGCAATCAAGCATAGTCATTCTGGTTTACTCAAACCTTCCAGATTAGAGGCTTGCCCTTCCCATTACCCCCTCACTCTCATCCTAAGACTTACCCTCTAGCTTCCTTAAACCACAAAACCTGTGATCGACACTCCTCCCACGCATATACAAGCTTTCCAGACCGGAGACCTTCCAAACAACCCTACAAAGGGAACCAGATCTAGCGTCCGTGTGACGGGTGCACACTCACGCTGCTCCACCCTCCCTGCTGACCAGCGTCAGTTTGTCAGTTTCCCATAAGTGAGCTTGTCAGTTTCCCGCAAGTGAGCGCGGAGGCAAAAGCTCCCGCTCTGGGTTTGTTTTCTCATCTCCATTCTGTTCATAATTCGTACCGTGAAAGCATGTTACCTATGGATTCTTAAGAACATCATTAAAGGCTTTATTTTCCTTTCTTTAATAGCATCACACTCTGGAGACAGCCCCGAGTTCAAACACAGACTTGCCCACTTCCAAACTCTTAGGCAAGTTGCTTCATTTGTCGGGGCCTCAGCTTTCCCGTCTGTAAACTGGGGTTGGGGCGGGGGCCCAGGTATCATGGTATCCATCTCTCAGACTTGCTGTGAGGATTGGACTGACTCAGGCACCCAGGTCAGTGCCTGTGCAAAGGAGATGCTTGATTGAACGGTCTCTTATTTTTTTAAGTAAAATCAATTAACAGTAATTACTATTAGGAGAAGAGGCAAGAAACGGACTCAACCTCTCCTTCAGGGTTCCCCCCGGCCCCGAGCCTCAGACCTCTGCCCGGCTGGCCAGCTTTCCCGGAATCCCAGCTCAGAGTCCCAGGCACAGCACTCAGCAAATATTTGTCAAACTGGGAGAAAGAAAACTGTTATCTTGTAATTTTCCATCTTAACATCCTCTCTTCCAACTGCCCTCATCCAAAGCAGCCAGAAAGCCGAGGATCCCTGTCCCCTCCCCTCCCTCAACACTGCCCAAGAGTTTCTGAGGGATCTTGCTGCCAGGCCTTTCTCCCTCTGAGCCTCAGTTTCCCCAGCTTGTACAGGGGGTATGGGTCGATTTGAATCCTAGCTGCCTTTGGAGAAGAGGAACAGCCCAGAAAGTCGGGTGTGGTCACTGACAGGGAAGACCTCTCAGGAAGTGTTAGTAACCCCCCCGGGGGGTCAGCCCACTGCTCCACCTCTGCCCGCCCCCCACGAGGTGGCGAGGTTTAGCCCCTGACCATTAGTAGGGGGCCAGTGGGAGGGCTGGGACCTCGGGCCTGGGCTTGGGGGTGGGGGTGGGAGGCCGGCCCAGACACAGCTCCTGCCCTTTTACGGTCTCGCTGAGTGAGGCAGCACTAACTCGGACATCCGCCATCCGCCTTCCACGGTGCCTGGGACCGGAAATGTGGGGAGGGGGGGCAGGGGCAAGGGGTGTGGCTGGGGCCAGTGGGAGAGGAGACTCCCCGGGGAAGAGGGTGAAGGAAGACAGCCTGGCCCCCCGAAAACTACCCGCTCCCCCAAGCAGACCTGGAAGGGCTATCGCTGTAATGGGGGAGAGGGGGGACGGGAAGTCTGGAGGGCGTCTGTGGGGGCCCCTTGTTCCAAACTTTCCAATCGTCCCTTTCCCATCAGAATGAACACATGCGGGAGGCGGGTTGTAAAATAGGAACGCCCCCCTCCCCGCATGTCAGAGGGCAGGGGTACGGAGAATGCGGAGGAAGTGGGAGGATGTGGGCACCACGGGGTTAATCCCCAGCTGTCCCCAGGGGCCTCCCCCTCAAGCCGGGGTCTTTGGGGCAGGAAGTCCCTGAGAGAGTGGAGGAAGGGAGATAGTATTGTCAGGCTCAGGCCACTCGGGAGAAATTATGGGGGGGGGGGTCATGGGGAGGCGAGGGGGAGGTGGGTCCAGTGAGGTCCCCGAGCCTGCACCGGCCCTGCCCTCAGATGAGCCCGGGAGTTTTGAGGGAGGCCCGGGGTAAGACAAGATCCCTGGGTCCCTTGAACCCTCCTCCCCTGGATTAAATTCCTGGGCAGAGAGCTGGAACCATCTGGGAAGCCTGGGTCCCATGGGGCGCGGGGTATGACCTTGACGCTCCCAGCGCGCCCCTTCTCCAACCCCCCCAGTTCCGATGGCGGGAGGGGAGGGCGCTGGGAGAGGGGGAGGCGCCGCGCAGGGGAAGCAGCCGGCCCGCGGGGCCCCTCCCCGCGCCCCCCCCACGCCAGCTGTCTCGACAGGTGAGTCAGGAAGACAAAGGCCCCCCCACTCCCCCAGCTGCCGCGCCCCCTCGCTCCCCGGGCCGCGCAGGTGGGGGAGAGGGGCCGCCCTTCTGGCCCGCGGCCGGGGAGCCGCCCTCGGCCCCGAGCGCCCGCTGGGTCCCGGGCACGGCCTGGTGGAAGCAGACGGTGGGCAGGGAGCGGCGGGGGGATGGGAGTCCTGCCCACACCCTCGAGGCGGCGTCAGGGTCGGTCCGCGCCCACCTCCCCCGAGGACGGGAACCCGTCCAACGTCGGGGCTTAAGTGTCTCCAAGTTGAAGAGGAGCGAGGTCCCGCGCGGGCGCTCTCCCGCGTCGCGCGACGGGGAGCCCCGCACACCAGGGTCCAGCGTCCCGTCACTGCCCCAGGTGCTGGGGACCCTCCGACCGGCCCCCGCAGCCCCTCTAGGCGCCCGAGTTGAGATCTGGGTCGGGGCGGGGGTCCCGAGCCCTGCCTCCGTCCCGGCCCCGCTGCGGGGAGTGCCCGCCAACTTGGAGGTTCTCTGAAAAAGTCTGAAAAATGCGGGAGTCCTCGGAACGCCCCCAAATGTGAGGGCTCGCAGGAGGACCTCCCTGGCACCACCCCGGACCCGGGGAGTCGTGGGGGGAGGGTCAGCATTTGGGGCTCATCCCAGAGGGCCCGGCCTCCACCCCGAGGCCCCCGGCGCCCGGTCCCCGAATCCCAGCCCCGAGCGCGCTGGGGGGAGGGGACAAAGGCGGGGCGGGGAGCGGCGCCGGGTGGCAGGGTCTGGAGGCGGCGGAGGCTCACCTCATGGCTGCTCCGCGGGCGGGCGGCGCGCCCGCAGGGCGGGTGCTCCCGGGGCGCCCCTCGCTCGAGGTTCAGGGGTTCGGGGTCGGCTCCAGGTTCCGCTCAGTCTCCTCCGGGGTCCCGCCCCATAGAGTCCGGCTTCCTGGGGAAAACGTGCACGCGGCCGACGCGGGAACTGGGGGCGCCTCTCCCCTCCGGGGGGGCGTGATCGGGGTCCCTGCGGCAGAAGGGGGTGCGGCGTCCCCTCCGCGGCGCGCCCCCTCGGCCGGCGGCGGCTGCACTGGTACTCTTACTACTGTACTTCTCTTCGCTACATTTCGTTCCAAAATTCCACTCCCCGCACCCACAATGCCCTGCGCCTTAAAGGGGCCGCGAGCCAGTCGAGGCGGCGAGGGGTGCGGCAGAGGGCGCTTGGAAGGGCGACGCGGAACCCTTGACCCGCTATCCCTCTCTTCCCCAACGTTATTGCATGAGTGTGCATGCCGGGGGGCACCCTCACCTGAGGGGGGGAAGCTCGGGGGAGGGGGAGGGCTCCTTTCTGGACACCTAGTTCTGCCCCATGATGCGAATCCTTAGGGGTATCTCAATGAGGACACAATTTGTTCTCACCCTCCCTATATTTCTCCATTTCTTTATATTCTGCTCGATTTGGGGAGGGGGCGAGGAGGACCCTCTGGTTAAGCATAAATTCGCTCAGATTTTTCTCGCTAAATCCTCCTTTTCTGACCCCCAACATTTCTCTGCCAATCTGTGAGGGGTTACTAGGGGTGAACCCTCTCCCCGGCGCGGGAGGGGGGCAGTGGGAAGGGCCCCACCCCTCTCGCTGCCCCCCGCCCGGGCCGAGAAGGTGAGGAGGAAGTGGGCTGAGGGGGCGCGGCCGGCCGCTGACTCACAGCCGCAGGGGGTGGGGGTGCGGCGCTGGACCTGGGTGGGGATGAGACTCCGGGTTCCAGCGTGGATAAAGCCGCAGGCTCCCTCCCCAAGTACGCCCCGCAGGTTCCTCCGTTTTGCCTGCGGAGAATGGCAGGATCTTCCCGCAATCGGAGGGCACGGAGGTGGGGAGACCCTCCCTAGCACCGGTTCCCGCAAGCCCCTTCCCCCACGCGCGGGCTTGCGGGCTGAACCCAGACACCCTCCGAAGCTTCGGCGGCGGGTCCCGGGCCCCGCCCCCGTGACGTCACTCACAAGGTCCCGCCTCCCCGGCACAGCTCCACCTGGCCTAGGTAAGGTGCCCTAGCGAGGGACAGAAACCTGGGAAATCATCAGTTTGACGTTTACAAATGGGTAAACTGAGGCCTGGGGGCAGGGAATACATCTGGGCTATAAGCCTACTTGTCTGAACTCCCAGAACTCCAGTGGTGCTTCGTACAAGGTGTGAGTGTCAAATAAGTCTCAGGGTCCCATTGAGTAAGTGAGGAAGTCTGCCTTCCCAGCCTTTGTCCAACCAAGCCAAATCCTCTGCTTGGATGCTGTCCTGACCTCACCTCATACTCCTAGGACATGTTCTGACATTAATCATTCTCCGCGGAATTGAGTGATCCCCACCCCTTCTCCACCTCACCCTGGAAGACCTTGAACCCTGCTCCGCCTGGGTTATAATGGTTTCTCTGTGTGTCTGTCTCCTCAGGCTGTGAATTCTTTGGGAACAGGGGTCAACTTGATCTATTTCTGTGCCTGACCCAGCCAGGCCCAGAACAGATGCTCAACACACATTTGACTGAAGGAGAATCCTCCGTTCGGTGTGACCTTGGCCGAGTACCGTCTCCTCTCTGGGTCTCAGCTTTCCCATCTGTGAAATGGGAGGGATGGTGCTTCTTTGTCACTACAGTTTTGGGCTCTGGCCCCAGCTTCTGTCTGCACTACAGTCAGCAAACTTTTTCTAAAAAGGTTCAATTAGTAAATGCTTTAGGCATATTAGGTAGAGAGTCTCTTTCACATATTTTTCACAGCCCTTTAAAATGTAAGAACCATTCTTAGCTTAAGTGCTGTGCAAAACAGGTGGCAAGAACCCTGCACTAGCTAGAGCTGACTAAGTAGCTCAGCTGGTTGGAGCATTGTCCGGATACACCAAGGTTGTGGGTTTGGTCCCTGGTCAGGCCACACGCAAGAATCAGCCAATGCATGCATAAGTAAGTACAGGGTTTTTTTAAAAAAAGAATTTATTTACTTATTTTTAGAGAGAGAGGGAGGGAGGGAGGAGCGGGAGAGAAACATCAATGTGGTTGCCTCTTGCGCGCCCCCTCCTGGGCACCTGGCCTGCAACCCAGGCATGTGTCCTGGCTGGGAACCCACACGCTGGCCCTTCGGTTCGCAGGCCAGGATTCAATCCATTGATCCCCACCAGCCAGGGCTATTTACCGTTCCTTTGCTGTCTCCCCCCACACGCTAGGAGCTGGGCCCCTCAAATAGGAATCTCAGCGAGTCCCCCAGTTGATGGCTATGAGCAGGTGCTCAATATATTTGCCAAATGACTGGGCGAACGATGTTTGGGGTATTTTTTTTTTCTACAAGTTAAATGTATTTAATAAAAACTCTCTGCTTCCTCCTACCCAAAACAGATGAGAAACGGGAAGGGAAGAGGTGTTTGAACTGGGTGATCTCTCATCATTTGTTCAGCTCTAAATATTTCACAAACATTCGGTTTGGGGTTTTGGGGGGTTGGTTTTTTTTTCTGTCTAGATAGTGGGTGGAATTTCCCCTCTCATAAGCCTTTTTGTGAGAGGGAAGTCGGAGAAGGGGAAATAAACATTCTGGGTTTCCGCCATCGGCTGCTTTGCGTTGCAGGGGAGGGGGAGGTTTCTAAGTTCCACTGGGGCCCCAAAGGACGACAGCTGTCAGGCCTGGAAGTCCATGGCAGAGCTTGAATGGGTGCCAATGGCCTTCCCAGCCCCATTCTGCACCTTCTGTAACACAAAATATAACAGACGGTAAATAAGCACCCCTTCTTTCCTCTCAGTATCTACTCCCCTAAATTCTGGAAACACCACTTACAGTTCCATCTGGGCTACCACTGTTCCCCACATCTCAGTCCATCAGGTTTGGATGCACTGGACCCCAACCCTAAGCACCAGGGGTGGGCTTGTGACCATAGTCTGGCCAGTCAGAGACACTGTGATTGGCAGGCATGTGACCCAGTGCAGCCAATGAGAATCGGCTCTGGGACCGTTGCAGCAACCACTGGAAAACCCGTGCCTTCTCTGCCCTGAGGATGGTAGGCTTGTGGGATGTGAGGCTGGAGCTGCAACTCTGCTGCCTCCTGCCGAGACCCTGCCTGGGAGTGAAGCCAACTCGGAGGAACTCAGAGACGGTTCCTGATGACATCAACTGACAACTGAACACCGTTCTGCCTTTCATCCCGAACTCTTCAATCACGTGGCTCAGTAAACTCCCCGTTTTGCTTTCCCAGGTTCAGTTGGGTCTCTGTCCCTCACAACTCAAATAATGCTGACAAATACCCCCCTTCTCCTGCTCAGAAACTACCAACAAACCCCCTCTTGTAAGTGGGAATAACCAAACTTTTCTGCTATGGAAGTCTTTGGGCTCTGGCCCCAGCTTTCTCCTTCCCATTTCCGCCCTGAGCCCCACCCATGGCCTCTTTGGACATAGTCTCCAATCCTCGTAGGCTTCGGGGCCCAATCCACAATTTCTCTCCAAGATCCAGACCCTCCTCCCGGATGTCCTGGTCTGCAGCGCATCCAGGCCTGGTCAGCAACATTCCTTGAATTTTTCAGCCTTAATTCCTGGGTGGAGGGGGTGTTGCTTGGAATGATGAGGCTTTATGGACCATGGCAGGGGGCACATTTCTTGGAGGGGAAGCTTGGTCTCTTCTGCTCCTGCTTCCCCCCCCCCCCATTGTACCTTGCACAATTCTTCAGGACAGGAGTGAGAATGTTACTATACTAGGCAAGCCCCTTGTCTGCTGTCTGGCCTCAGTTTCCCTATCACTAAAGGAGGGGGAGTGGGTTGGATTACATGCTGCCAAGAGAAACATTCAAGACACAGGGTCCTGCCCTGACCCATGTGGCTCAGCTGGTTGGGCGTTATCCTGAAAGCAAAGGGTGGCGGGTTTGATTCCCCATCAGGACACATGCCCAGGTTTTGGGTTCTGTCCCTAGTCGGGGTGGTGGCAGGGCTGGGGCAACTGATCCATGTTTCTCTCCTCTTCCTCCCTCTCTTCCCCCTCCCTAAAAGTAAATAGGCAACTGGTGGAAAGTTTTCTCACACCAGTTTCTCCTCTCTCTCAAAAAATCAATAAACATATACTTGGGTGAAGATTTTTTTAAAATTCATGGGGTCCTTACCTCTCAGCACTCCCCCAAGGTCCGGAAGAACTGAGCATAAACTTCAGCAAGGACAGCTGTCCCTGAGAACAGACAGAGACCCTCAGGAGGGGACTCTTCTGGCCACCTCTCCCACTTTCTACCCCAACCCACCCAGACTCACTTGCAGTAGAGCCCTCCCCCGGGAGGTAAGTCCGTGATGTCCTCAGCGGCCGGAGTCCTGAAAACCGTGTTCCGGCTTGGGGACTCCTGGACAGAGGAACCCAGCTCGGAGAGGGACACAAGGGTTATGGGAGCGCCCCTGCTTGCTGACCACGCTTCCCACTGAGCTAGAGTTTCCCGGCCCAGGGCTTCATCCAACGCTACCTCCTTCCTCATCGCCTCCTCATAAGGCCTGGTGTCCCCCTGGGAAGCAGACCAGGATGCAAGTCATGTCTCTCAAATCCCACCAATGTGCCAGTCTAAACCTAGCCATCCCACCAGTACTAATCCTCCAGGCCACGCCCATCACTTTCTAGCCCCGCCCCATCAAACATAAACACGCCCATTCTCCAAAGCGCCTCCTACCCTGCTGTCTAGCTGCAAATCAGGCCTCAAGACCTATTCCGTCCCATCTCTAAAGACCACGTCCTTTCTCTTAAATCCCTTCCACTTATTTAGCCCTTCACGTCTTGCCTCACAGGGTCCCTCTTTCCCTCCAACCACTTTCCCGTCTAGCTTCAAGGCATCCCTCAGATGCCACACTCTCCATATTTTGGCCTTGTGCTATTAATGCCGGCGCCTTTTAGTAGAGCCCCACCCCCTTTTTACTTTCCCTCTCGCCTCTCCATTAAAGCCCTTCTTCCCCAAAACCATTAGGTCCTTCCCCTCGGTAATCCCAAACCCCGCCTCAGGCCCTCGCACGGGCAACTGTCCAACAGCTGCGGACAGAGAAGCTCTGGGGCCAGGCCCAAGCAGAGGCGTGATGTCAACAGTGCCGCCAGGGCAGCGCCAAACTTCGCGTCCTACACACCGGAGGCCAGGAGCATGAACTCGTCCTCCGCACGCCGTGCCAGGGCGGTCACCTCAGGCTCCGCGGAAGCACGCTGCAGCTCAGGAGGCCCTCCCGGAGCCTCTTTGTCATGTTGCCCAGTGCTCGTGACACTGCCAAAGAGCCCTCGAGACTCCGGAGGCAGATGGGGCCGCCCGCGTCTTGGATACATTCGCGTTCCCGGGGCTGGAGGGGTCGATGGTCCTCGGTGCTGAAGGCCACAGCTCCCGCGCGGCTCACCACTGCGCGAAAGTCATCGCAGTGTGCCAGGTACAGAAATCTCGGGGAGACGAGCAACGCCACTGCGGTGGAGCCTCTGGGCTCGCTGCGTGGCCAGAGCTAGCGCAGCTGCGCGTCAGCGCTCAAGAAGGCACCGCGAAGCTTCCTGCACAAGCCCTCGGGCTCGTCAGGCGCTGTGCCCAATCCCTCAAGCACGTGGCCTGGCAAGCGGCTCGCGCCGAAGAGGGCTGGTTGCGCCCCGCCTTGGCCGTCGAGGACAGAAAAAAAAAAGCCCAGCCTGCGGGCACCCAGGGTAACTGGAGCCACGCGCAATGCGCGTCCTCCATGTGCGCGCGCCAGCCCTGAGCTGCGCTCGCCCCGAAGCGCAGGCCCCAAGATGCTGCTTCACCCCCGTGTGGCCATTGGGCGCACTGCGGCGCGTCCGGAAGGAACCGAGACCTGTCCCGAGCCCCTGAGCCCCCGCGTCCTCTCTCCTGCTCTTCTTTCTTGCGAGCTGAACAGAGGAGACCTGCAGCAAGAGCGGGCAAGAGCCGCCATCCTTCCGCCCTGGGGTCAGGGAGGCTCCGCCCTCCGCACTTGTCCCCCAACTGCTTTAATTCCCTCCACTGTCAGATTTTTAAACCACCGAAATCTCCTTGCTATGCCCTTGACCCGCACTCAGGTCGAATCACTAGAAGAGACTGGACTCCTGGGTCGCCTTTCTCTCGCACCTTCAAAGAGAGGTTGGGGATCAGGGTCACGGAAAAATAACAGTAGAAAATTAGCATTTACCATGTGCTACACACTATTGTACATCATCATTTCCGATTTACCGAAGAGAAAATTGAGTTGCTGAACAAGCAGGAACACGAACTCTAGAATCCCTGTTCTCCACTCTACACTTTTTAAAATATAATTCACTTATGTATTTATTTTTAGACAGAGGGCGAGGGAGGGAGAAAGACAGGGAGAGAAATATCAGTGTGTGGTTGCCTCCCACCCAACCCCCGCTGGGGGGCCTGGCCTACAACCCAGGCATGTGCCCTGACTGGGAATCAAACTGGTGACCCCTTGGTTCGCGATTAATCCACTGAGCCACACCAGCCAGGAATCCACTCTATACTCTTGGCTTCAGTCCCCAGCTCAGCTCTGTCCATGCTCCGTCCACCTCACCTGTTTTAAAATCTCTTAAGTCCTTCACTTGTTTTTAGTTTTACCCCACCCCTTCTGGGTCTCGACCCCGAGCTCAGGTTGCTTCTTTTCCAGGTTCTGCCACTCACACAAGCCCACAGCCTCAAACTCAATTTTCTCAATTCTGGCCCCACCTCCTAACCACAGGCCAGGCTCCCCATTCTGCCTAGCCAAAGCTGGCCTCCTCCCTTTAGGTCACGCCCACCTGGGCCATACCCCCTTATGTGCCAGTTCTATTTCCTTTAGGCCACGCCTCTAGCTTCTCTGTCTCGACTGTCCCCTCTACAGAACCCATAATTCTAAATAGGCATAAGCACCACCATGTCTGGGATCCTCCGCTGGTCTCAAAACTTTTTGGGTAGTTTATATCCTCCCTCTTTCTCACTCCCTCTGAAAATCTAGGCTTAATTCCTACCTCAAAGCAGTAGAATCTTTATACCCCCTACTCAGTGCCATCCCTAACCACGCCCCTATGAGATACACGCCCCTCCATTCTTTCCCGAGCCCCACGCCCAACCCTAGGCCCCGCCCCTTTTCCTACTGGCCTCGCCCCCTTCCATCTAGACTACGCCCTTCAGACCGCCTTCTACGACTTCTGGGCTCCATGGCCATCCTCCGAGCCCCGCCCCTCTCGTAGACAAGCTCCGCCCCTTATCCCTTGCTCCACGGAGTTGTCCCGCCCTCTGCCCTTCCTCAGGTCCCGCCCCGTCTGTCGTCTGGCCCCGCCCCCAGCCCCGCGCTGCAGTGCCTTCCCCACCGTGGCCCCTCCCGCCGCCGAGCGGAGCAGAGGGCGGCGGCAGTGGTGGTGGCTGCCGGAGCAGCCCGGGAGGAGGAAGCGGCAAGGATGGCGGCGGCGGCGGCGTGGGCTCGGTGGAGATGAGTGCCCGCGGCCCCAGGCCCAGGGCGGCGCGGCCGGAGTGGGCGGGGGTCCCGATGCAGTCCCAAGGGGGGCCATGGGGCAGGTCCTGCCGGTCTTCGCCCACTGCAGTGAGTAGGGGCAAGCTCGGGCCTGGGGCGGGGCCCGGAGGCTCGGGAGGGCTCGTCCTCGGCTTCCTCTCCGCGTCCGGCCGCGGGAGAGCGGGGAAGGGGGAGGAAGAGAAGGAGACAAAGGAAACTCTCCCCTCCCCCGCGACGTAGTGGCGACGGGGGCGCCCTGACCCCGAGGACTGGAGTGAGACAGGGCGGAGTCGGGGGCGCGGAGAGACCCGGCGTGGGGCGCCCTGGGTGCCAGGCTGGGCGGCCGGGCCCCGCCCTGGGATGAGCACGTTGCCCGGGAGCTGTCCCCTTCCCTGGTGCTGGCCGCAAGGGAAGAGCCAGGATGGAGAAAAGGGGTCCGACCCCCCCACCATCGCCCACCTTCGCATCCCACCTCCATTTAATGCGCGGACTCGCAGGCAGCCCCGACCTCGCCCAAACTGCCCAACCTCCTGTCGCTGGGAAACAGCCATTCCTGGGGGGGGGGGCGCCAAGGCTCCTGGGTCCACAGCGGGCTTTACCACTGACTAGGAGTGATCCTGGAGGAGATTCACTCTGCTCCGGGCCTCGGATTCCCGGCATTCGGGTCCCCGGCTAAGGAAACGGGGGGGGGGGGCATCTGATTCCAGTTTCCGGGGGCACTGAGCGTTTCCCGCAGGCAAAGCCCCAGGCTCCGTAGGCTCTGAGATGCAGACTGGATTTCACACCCAAAAACACCTCGCCTGATCCTCGAGATCTCTGAGGCCAGAGCTTTAACAGCCCTCCTCTAACACTCTCTGTCCCATACCCCCGGGGATTCTGACCGCTGGGGGTTTCCACACCCGCCGATCTAGCTCCTTGCATGTCCGGGGAAGTCCAGATGCCAAAATCCTAAGAATTTGTTACTTCAACATTTTTGAGCAGCATCCCAAGATTCTAAGATCTTGTCCTTATCTTGGCTTTCAAAGGAGGGCCCTGCACGATCTTTCTCCTCCACCTTATCTATTTTCCCTCCCCTCCCCTCCCCTCTGCACCGCGCTTTTCCTCAAACATGCCAACCAGTGGCTACCTCAGGGCCTTTGCACTGAGTTTCCCATCTGCCAGAAAGACTCTTCCCTAGAGTCTAGAATCTGGATAAGAATCTAGATATACTAGGGACTCTAGATATTCCCTAGTATCTGCATGGATTCCTCACTTCATTCAGACCTCTGCTCAGATGCCAGCTTATCAGAGAAGTTCTCCTGACCACGCTGTTTGAAACAGCGCCTTCTCCCTTACTGTTCCCTCACCCAGATTTATTTTTCTCCACATGCTTAAAGCACCCAGCGTCATATATTCAGTTGATTATTGTCCGCCTCCTCCTTAGAGAGTAAGCTTTATGAGGGCAGCGATTTTGTCTGTGTTGCTTACAGTCGTGTCCTTAGGGTCTAAAACAATGCCTGGCACGTGTTGGGCCCTCCACAAGCGGTAGTTGAAAGAATGAGTGGCTCGAAACCTCCTAAAAGTCCTCACCTGAAGATTCGGAGGTTAGGGTTCCTGGGTTTGAACTTCTAAGCCTGAGCTTCTGCTAGAAGTGACAGGTTCTACAGCCTGGATGCAGAATGTTCTCAAAGGCCCCACACGGTTCAAATATTCTAAGATTCCTTATTTCGCGCCATCCAAGTTCCCAGATTGAACAGGTCAGTGATTGGGACAGTCTAAATCTCTGAGAGTCTTTGACTTTTTCCCTCCTGCAGAAGAAGCTCCATCGACAGCCTCTTCTACCCCTGACTCCACGGAAGGTAAGTAGAGGGGGCGGACGTGAGACTGGAACTTGACGGGGGCTCGCAGCTTACCCTCCCAGGAGGGTTGAGCAGAGTGGGTCGGAACCTTGCCCCGAGGAGCTCACGCCCTCCTTTGCACGCTTGCAGGAGCAAACGACGACTCGGACTTTCGGGACCTGCACACAGCCCGGGAATTCTCGGAGGACGAGGAGGAAGAGACCACTTCGCAGGACTGGGGCACCCCCCGCGAGCTGACCTTCTCTTACATTGCCTTTGACGGCGGCGCGGTGGGCTCCGGAGCGCGCCGAGATTCCTTCACCCGCCGGCCCCGACCCCAGGGCCGCTCAGTGTCCGAACCCCGGGACCCACACCCTCAGCCTGGCCTGGGCGACAGCTTGGAGAGTATCCCCAGCCTGAGCCAGTCCCCGGAGCCTGTACGCCGGGGAGACCCCGACTCTGCCCCGCTGGCTGAGCACCCCCTGGAAGAGCTGGGGCTCCAGCTGGGCGAGCTGGACTGGGCGGCCCGGGGGGCGGGATCCGGGGAGGACTCTGCCACCGGTAGCTCCACCCCGCTGGAGGACGAGGAGCCCGAAGCATCAGAGGCAAGGGAGGCTGGGAAAGGTGAGATGTCCTGAGGTGCTGGGACCAAAGTCACGAGGGTGGGTAGTCTCTTCTCAGGGCACCCCCAAGGCGAAAGCTCACGGCCTTCTCTCTCTCTAATGCACCAGAACTGGACGTACAACTCGGACTCGCTCAGTCCTCGCCGCCCGAAGACTTGACTCCACAATCCAGCCCTGGCTCTGGGAACCCCCAGGCCTGTACCCCATCTCCACCCGGATCCCGGGATTCGAACTCTTGGCCTGAGGAGCCCTCGCCGGATGAGAAAGAGGAAGAGCCATGGGGGCCGCTGGCTCGGGAGCCAATCACGGGGCAGTGCCTCGTTTGCACGGACCAATCAGAATTCACATTGGAACCACACCTTCTAGGTAAAGTGCCTGAGCGCAAGGGCATCTTTGGATTACTGCGTAGGAGGGAGGACTGCAGTTTAAAGGGACCAACTTCGGGAAGGAGCGGAGGAGAGTGGAGAAGGAAGAAGGTATCTTACTATTGGCTAGACAATACAAACTCCACCCGCCTGCCGGCATGAAGATGGGATAGTTGCTAAGAAATAATCCCTTCTCTGGAGTGCTCCCCCTAGGGGCTGGTTGTGGATAGGCCAAATCCCTGAAAAAATAAGGCCGTCTTCTAAATGTGGCTGTGAGACACTGATAAGTAAACTCTGTGCCTTTTAAAAACTCCCCTCTACCCTGGCCACAGCAATTAGCCAGTTGCAAATAGACCCTGCCTTACTTTATAATGTGTTCAGCCTCCATGAACCGCCAAGGGTTGCTTACAGACATCGTTGCTCTTGGCTGTTTACAAAGAAAGCCACCCTTTTTTGGAATTGTTCCCACCTCTATGGAGAGCCATTGGCTGGATAGGAAGGGGCCCCGCCCCCCCGCTCCCGCCCTCCGGGTTCCACCGAAGTGGGCAAAATCCTCGAGAATCAGCGGTGTCCGCAGCCTCTCACTCGGAGCAGAGATGGGGAGTAAAGGTGGGCTTGCAGGGTCGAATGGGACGGGGGCTGGGGGGCGACGGGAAGGAATCTAGATTCGCTGTAGCCTTCAAATCTAGGGGGATGTTTCTTATTGGTCACAGATTCCCCAGGGCTGCAGGCTGGGGCTGGGGGACTTTGGGGCTGTCTAGGGAGAGTGTGGAGGGAGCGTGGGGTACCCTCTCCCCCAAGACAGGGCCCGGGAGCCTAAGGGCGGGGAGGCCCCTTCCCCCAGCCGCAGGCCCAGGCGGCGCTGTCTGTCACTCAGGATCTGGATGGGCCAGCACAGCTGCAGGCCAGGCCCCCTCCCCCCAGCGTGCCTAAACTTAGCCCCCGCCTCAGGCGACCCGGCCCCTCCCCCACCCATTGGCACGGGCTTCGGGGAGACTGCGGGGAAAGGCCCGACGTGTTGGGGTTGGGGAGAGGCCTGCCCTAGTTCGATGTGGATGGGAGGACGTGTAACAGGGAGGCTACGGAAGGGAGGGGAGTCAGACTGTCAGTTCCATTGGTACGAGGGTGAGAGGATGGGAAAAGTCTGGAAAGAATTGGAGGGTTCCGCGTTCCTGGTTCGGGGCTCAGATGGGATTGGATTATTGGGAGGGTTGATAAAGTTTATTTGGGTGAGATGAAACATAGGGGGCCAAAGGTCATAGGTCAGGGCTCAGGTCAGGCTTGAGTTTAGGGGCTCAGAAAGAGGTCAGAACTGGGTCCTGGCTGGGTGGCTCAGTTGCTTAGGGCATGGCCGGGGTCCGCCAAAGTGGTGGCTTCCCCCTCTAGTCCAGGCACATGCAAGAAGCAACCAATGATGGTGTTATTAATACATTGAGGACTTAGAAAAATATGTTGGTAGGAGTATCAAGGAGATACCACTTTACACCTATCAGGTTGCTCCAAAATAAAAAGAACAGTAATGCCCACTCCTGGGCAGGATGCTGGCAAAGAATCACTCTTACTTTGCTCATGGAAATAAGAATCGGTACAGTCTTGCTAGTAAGCAATCTGAGAATATGACATTCATAAATCCATAACTAGTCCACCCAGCCATTCCACCCCTGGAATTCTATCTTCTAAGAAATTCTGGGAGGTACGAATATCCGTAGAACGTTAGTGCCTGCAAGTACTGTCGGGGGGAAAGAAGGTTATGAAATAAAATGAATGGTCCAACAATAGATACATGAGTGGATACAATGAATGATAGTGTAGCTACACTACAGAGTATCATGGTGGTCTTAAAAAGAATGAGTTTGGCCTGGCTGGTGTGGCTCAGTGTATTGAGTGCTGGCCTGTGAACACCAGGGGTTACCGCCAGTTCGATTCCCAGTCAGAGCACATGCCTGGGTTGCAGGCCAGTTCCCAGCAGGGAATGCGCAAGAGGCAACCATGCATTGTTATTTCTCTCCCTCTCTCCTTCCTTTCCCCTCTAAAGATAAATAAATAAAATCTTTAAAATTTTTTTTAAAAAGAATGAATTAAAAGCTATTCTAGTTGACTAGCAGAGAATTCTAGGAGAGGAAGTAGAATGAGATATGTATGAAGTAGAAAAATATATGGTTCCATTTTTTTACAATTTTCTTTATTCATTTTTAGAGAGAGGGGAAGGGAGGGAGAAAAAGAGGGAGAGAAACACCGTGGTGTGGTTGCCTCCCCTGCCCCACCTACTGGCCAGCAACCCAGGCATGTGCCCTGACCGGGAATCGAACCGGCCAGGTTTGCAAACCGGCCCTTTGGTTTGCAGGCCAGCACTCAGTCCACTGAACCACACCAGCCAGGGCTATATGGTTCCATTTTTCATACATAGTGCCCAAAATTATATCCACACACCACCTATAAGTAGGAGTAAGAAAGAGACTTGCTAGATGGTTAACTTGGGTTTTCCTAGAGGAGAAGAGGTGAGGCAACAAGGACTGTGTGTGTGTGTGTGTGTGGTGGGGGGGGTCTCAGTTCACCCCTGAGGCGGGAAATGGGAGGTCCGGAGGTCATCCAGGGCAGGCGGAACCGGGCCTGACTGCCGCCCTCCCCCACAGTGGCGGACCTGCTGTACTGGAAGGACACGAGGACGTCAGGAGCGGTCTTCACGGGCCTCATGGTCTCCCTGCTGTGCCTCCTGCACTTTAGCATCGTGTCTGTGGCCGCCCACGTGGCCCTGCTGCTGCTCTGTGGCACCATCTCTCTCAGGGTTTACCGAAAAGTGCTGCAGGCTGTGCACCGGGGGGACGGTGCCAACCCCTTCCAGTGAGGACCCCCCAGCCCCTCACCCTGAGACTCTGTCCAGACCCCACTGCCGGACCTAAGTCATGACCCCTGACCTCAGGTCAGGCACCGACTTCCCACCCTGGTGCTGAACCATCCTGCTCTTCTTTCTGGCTCCAACCTGACCCTGACTTTAAAACACACTCTTACCCTTCACTTTTGGCTTTAACCTCTGATCCTAACCTCTTAGGATCCCGAATCCTTGATCCCATCTCCTGATCCTGACGTTGACCTTAGCCCTGTACACCTGGCCTTCTCCCCCACCCCCAGTTCTTGCCCTTGTTCCAGCCACACCTCTCAGCCTGGGCCCCATGCACCCCCTGAGTCACCTCACCCCTCTTTGTCCTCTCAGGGCCTATCTGGACGTGGACCTGACCCTGACTCGGGAGCAGACAGAACGTTTGTCCCAGCAGATGGCCTCCCAGGTGGTCTCTGCGGCCACCCAGCTGCGTCACTTTTTCCTGGTAGAAGACCTTGTGGACTCTCTGAAGGTGATCGCAACCCCCATTCCCTTCTGGGTTCCCAACATTCACCTCCCTGCCCCTAGCAGGGGTGGGGGGTAAGAGGGCCACTTCGGGGTAAGTTCACGGCCTGGGGAGTGCTTTATAGGCTCTGCTGACCCTGACCCTCACCCCCAGCTGGCCCTTCTCTTCTACATCTTGACCTTCGTGGGTGCCGTCTTCAATGGTTTGACACTTCTCATTCTGGGTGAGCTGGGAAGGCTGTGAGGGCTGGGCGGCGAGGTGGGCCCCGGGGTGGATGACGAACAGGGCTCTGGGTGGAGTTGGGAATCTGTTGGAAGGACCCTGACCTCCGTCTCTGTGCCCACAGGAGTGATCTGTGTATTCACCGTCCCACTGCTGTACCGGCAGCACCAGGTGGGTGTGACGGGCCCTCGGGTGGCAGGGTCCCAGCCAAGTGTGGGTGGTCTGTCTGCCCCACCCCCGCCTCTGTAACCAGGGTCCCAGTGACAGATGTCCCAGCCAGAGACGGAGCATGAACTGGTGTTTCTTCCCTTGAAGGAATTAGGATCTGACTGACGTATGTCCCAACCGGACACTGGTGGTGTGGCTGCTGCCCTTCCATGGAGCTAGAGTCCAACTAACACGTTTCAACAGCCAAACACAGGCGTTTGGGTTGGCGTCCCCTAACAGAGCCAGGATCTGGCTGACATGCCCCGACCCGAGGCCGGTAGACCAACCAGTGCTCCTCCCTGACACTGCATCCATGGTCTGACTGCCATGTCCTGGCTACAGAGACTCGGTCTAACCGGTGTCTTTTCTCCCTGACATAGCCTCAAACGGCACAACACTGATCTCAGCCAGAAACAAGCAGACAGGTGAATGCCTTGTCCTGACACCGCAGAGGCTGATAAACAACACATATTCCGGTTGCAGACAGACAGACAAACTGATGCCATCTAGCCTTACACCTGGTCTGGGTCTGATGGACACCATCCCAGCCAACACAGCTGGACTGACTGATGCTCTCACTCCCCAAGGCCAGCTGACATCCATCCCATCCAGAGACGGGGGGCTGAGGGCCCAATAACACGCCTGCCAGCGAGATCATTCTAATTCCTTCCCATGCCTCACAGTCAACTAACACTGAATTAAACTAGTATTTAGATTGATGACAACCAGTGCCGACACCCTCTACTTTCACCCGACCCCTAAACATACGTACACGTCGCTCACCCAGAGATTAACAGTCAGGCCTCGGTAACAGACTCACTGTCCAATTCTGGTATGTTTGCATGACATCACTCCCCACCCAGAGCGAGGCCCAACGGACTGACACTTCATCTTGAACTTCTGTCCTCCGGGGTACTGTATGAGGCTTAAAGGTGGGCCACTCCCCCCAGCTCCTGATTTGGAGGTGGGGGAGGAAGCAATTCATCCAGAGCCTTCTGAATGAATTAGGGAGAGGAACCCCCTTCTAATCTCTCCTTTGATCTGTTCTTGGTCCCTGCAGGCCCAGATCGACCAGTATGTGGGATTGGTGACCAATCAGTTGAGCCACATCAAAGCTAAGTAAGGGCATGAGGTGGAAGCGGATGAGATGGGGGCGGGGGGGGGACTGGGAACCCCCGTCCCGTTCCCTGTCCCTAAATCTCCTGGGAGGGTGCCACTCAGGTCCAACGCAGGCCATTAGATGGAGGGCAGGGCTGGCTTTGGGCGAGTTCCTCCAACAAGCTTTCCCCTCGTTGTCAGATACTGACCCGCCTCTGCCCCCACCTGATTCTGCGTGTTTTTCCTCAGGATCCGAGCTAAGATCCCAGGGACCGGAGCCCTTGCCTCCGCAGCAGCCACAGTCTCTGGATCCAAAGCCAAAGCCGAATGAAAAGGGTGTCTCTGCCTGCGGGACACCTGCTCCCACCCCCTGCACAGCCCTCTGCTCCCCTTATTCTCCCTTTCATCCCCACCCTCTTCTTCCTTTCTCAGCCCCAGCCATTTTCGGGTGGGTGTCTGGATCACTCACACCAGGGAGTTAGCGCAAATTGCCTGAGCGGCCGGGACTACATTTCCCATGAGGCTCTGCTCTAAGAGTCCAGGGAAAACGAGGCACCTTGGCCAGGGTCCTGCTGGGACTTGTAGTTGCCTAGCTAGGGCACCTGCCCTGCACTTACGCGAACCCGCCTCTGGAGGCGCCGTGAAGGGTTGGTGTCTTCTGGACGCTACTGGGCCCAACGCCGCCGGGGCTTTGCATGGGGCTCAGGGGAGGGCAGAGCTTGGATTTACACTGTAATAAAGACTTCTGTGGAAAACCCAAGGCTTCCTGTTCTTCAAGCACCCTGCAGCTTTTACCTTCACTTAAAGTACTTAAACAATATGCAATGAGGACCCTTGCCCATCTATGTGAAGGAAGCCCCCTCTACCATCTGTTTAGATTATGAAATGATTGGGGGGAGGATGCTGAGAAATTGCCAGTCCCAGGGCTAACCAAGCATTGGCAGCCACTTTCAATACCTGTGCAGAAGGCAGACATCACTAGTCAATCCCCACATCTGACCTCTATGCAGCCATCTCATGGGGATCCAGACCGGTCCAACTGCCTTCTGAACCACTGCCCTGCAAACATCCAAACCCCTAAGTTGTCCTGCCTGATTTCCAACTCAGGGATGCTCTCTCTGCCCGCATCATCACCCCGCCTGAGACCGGGGTTGGGCCCTGGGCCTCTATTCCCTCACCTCCCACATCTAATCAGTCAGGAAGCCATGTCTATTTCATCTCCCAAACCTCTCTCGGCTACCCTGTTCTTCCTATTCCAACTGTGCTGGGACCAAACACCGGGCCTCATGGCCTCTCTGGGCCTCAGGTTCGTGGAAGCTGAGGGAGGAAGAGAAAGGACACCAGAGTCTAAAGGTTTACAGACCTGAATTTGAATTCCAGTTTTACTACCTCTTGGCTGTGTGACTTTGAGCTAGTGACTTCACCTCTTGAAGCCTTAGTTTCCTCGAATGAAAAAAGGTCGCCATAACCATGTGTACATGTAAAGCCCTTGTCACAGGGCCTGCCATGTAATATACATCCATGAAACAGAAGCTGCTATTGTTATTTTCGGCGTGATTTCCCAAACCTCAGTCCTTTCCTCACCACCTTCAAGATGACGATGTCACCTGTTCTATTTACCTACTATTGTTTTAACTCGGTTTATTAAAAAGACAAAACAAATATTTTTTTAAAGTATTTTTTAAAAGATTTTCTTTATTTTTCGACAGAGGGGAAGGGAAGGAGAAAGGGAGAGAAACATCTGTGTTCGCTTGCCTCTCACGCGCCCCCTGCTGGGGACCCGGCCTGCAACTCAGGCGTGTGCCCTGACTGGGAGTTAAACCGGGCAGAGACTCTTGGCTTCGCAGAGCGGATGCTCAATCCTCTGAGCCACACCAGCCAGGACAACACAAGTATCTTTTTAAAGGAAATGTTACTTCACCACTAAGGACCAAAGTATCACTTGTCAGAAAGAAATAGAAGATAACAGTAATAACAAACAAAATTATCAATATTTTAAATGTTTGTTTTGCATCACCTAAAATTATCTCACTTGCCTCTAGCAACGCGTTACATTTTAGGAGAGAGATGATGTTACAGGAGCAGTAGTTTCAGCCCCAGAATTTGTATCCAGGGGTTACCTAGCCATTACTATTTAACTAAAAGAAAGGGGAGTTGGGGGGACGCTTTTCTCGAATCTGGATTTGCCAAGCAGAGGCAATGTTTTAAATTTCCCCCCCCCAAAAAAATTAACATACTTCTAGTCACACTTTCAATTAGACAAAGTGTTCTTTTGTCCATATCAAAGAGTGGAAGAAGCAGGACTGGTTGAAATTATGGGTCCAGGAACGACTGAAGTCTCCGAGCCCATCTTTGGCACTCCCACCACCGCCCCCATCCGGGAGGCTTGGGAAACAGGTTGCCTATTGAACAGCCTTTACTGAGCAGCCTCCTAATTGCCTGGCCCTGCGCCATACTTTTATATCTATCTGCTCATTACCATTCCTCCAGTAAAATCACTTGTACTGGTCTTGTCTTCCAGATGGGAAAACTGAGGCTTAGAGGATAGTAATAATAATCTCTGACTCGTACATATATTTACTAAGCGTCCGCTACATGCTCAAGCACTCTTTAGGACTTAGGGATTCAGAAATGAACCAAAACGAAGTCCATAGTTTCATGGAACTAATATTCTAGTGGGAAAAGACAGACAGGAAGCAAGCAGACATAGATAGACTACGGCAGCGTGATGGAGAAGAGGCCAGCAGGGTAAGGGGACAGAGTGACAGGACTTGCTATTTTAAACGGGTGGTCAGGGAAGGTCTCACTAAGTGGTGATATTGGAGCGGAGGCCGGAGTGAAGGGAGGCAGTGAGTCACGTGAACATTCGAGGGAAAGGAGATTCAGATGCCGGGATCAGCAAACGCAATGGCCCTGAGGAGGGAGCATGCGTGCTGTGTGTAGCAGAATATATTTATGCCAGAAGTCAAGTATCGAGGAAAGAGTAGTAAATGGGGTCAGAGGCATGAAAGGGGTTGGATTCTAGGGATTCATTTGTGAGGTTGTGGTGAGAACTTTGACTTTTACTCTGAGATGGGAGCCATGGGAAGGTTTCACGTCGAGGAGAGATATTGTTGTCAAAGGATCATTGACTTTGGTAATAAAAGGATAACCTTTTGGGTAATAATAATAATTATGACACACGGGTTCGATTCTTCCAGGTGGGTGGGCTGCAGGAATTACGGTGCTGTTTGTTTCTAAGCCTCATCTTCCCCGACCATAAAATGCACGCACAGAAATGGGTTATTTCTAGAGGTTAAGCTGAATGGGGACAGAATTTCTGTCATCCCTAGTACCTAGGACAGTGCCTGGGACGTAGTAGGCGCTCAGTAAATACTTGAATTAACACAGGGTCCCGTAAATCGCTGAAGTTCCATAAAAGAACAGCAGGTGTCGCACCATCCCATTAAACCGCCTGCCGGAGCCTCCGGGGCTTGACGAAGACTCGAACAGGAACTCATTCACTCGAATTCGGATTTTCCAGGGTAAGGAGTTTCCGAAGGCTGAATTATGTATCTCTTCTCTTGAGAAACTGATTTCTCACATGGAAAAAGAGGCTCTGGCCCTTTAACAACTACAGGCATCAGCCAGGTTCTCTGGAGTCCGTTCCCAGAATGCGCAGCGCTATGCAAATGAAGGTTCCTGGAGCGAAGATGATTTGTAGCATGTGAGTAAACATAATATTTTGGAAGGCTATCTGCCATAATAAATGGAAAGAATTTGTAGATATTGAAGTAAACAATCACATAACCTGCCCCAAATTAAGCCACCACAAGTCTAAAAATTAATGAGTCTATGGCCTTTATATAGCTCAGTGGGGACACCCCATTATCGCCCGGATGATCCTCAGTGGTCTGGGGTGCAGGCTTCAAACCTGTAGCTGTCTAGCGACAGAGTGGTTCAATTCCACCTTTCGGGCGGCTAAACAACGCGTTTCTACTTTTCCTCCACGTAAAACTGGACTTTACAACGCGAATTGAGGCAGTGCGGGTTGACGCCAGCGCCTGCAGAGGTCGCTGCAGCCCTACGCATCACAAGCCCCTCGGGTCTCTCTTCCTGTGGTTACATCTTTCCCGCGAATATCAAAGACAACTCCAATAGATGAAAAAAATACTCCGCTACCCTCCCTGTTCTAGGATATTTAATTTGAGAGTTATATTGGATTTCTCTCGTTCGCTTACTCACCCGCTCTGTCATTTTTGCTTATTCACGTACTTAATCACACATGCACTTTATTAACCAGTCATATATGTATTCATTTTTCATTAGTTCATTCACTCATGCAACAGATACTTGCTCTATGCCCGGGCCTGCACTGGGCCGTGCTGGGGCACAATGGTGATGACGACCCTGGTGGCCCTGATCTTATGGTACTCCCAGCCCCCTGGAGAAAACAAACATTAAACAATCATTTATTATACATTTGATTAACCGTTAGGAAGTGGTGACTATAGGGAAGAAAAGTACGAATCATATGGGATTATCAAATAAGAGGACCCGAGTTCAGGTAGAGTGTCAGGGTAACATTTGAGCAGACACCTGAAGGGCAAGAGGTGATTAGCCAGCTGCGGGAGAGATAGATATTCCTGGTCACAGTCAGGGTGGCCCCAGTACTGGCTATGGGGATGGCGATAATTGCTTCTTTGCTCTGCAAAGCGCTGTCACCCACGAGTTCCCTGACTCCTCACTCCAGGTCCATTCTGCAGCTGAAGAAACCAAGGTTCAGGGAGATGAAGTTTCTTGTCCAAGGTCACTCAGCTTTTGGTAGGCCTCCAGTCCCAGGCTCACAGACACCTGGTCCATGCTGTTTACCACTTCCCTGTGCTGTCTTTCCCAAGCCAGCTCCTCACCAACTCCTGTCTCTCCTGCCTCCTAAATGACTTTTAGATTCTTCACTTTCTCTCTCTCTCCCACAGCCCTGACCCTGTTACAAGACCCTCTTGGACCACATTGTCCCCAGCTTAGCATCCTCCCCAGTCTCCAGTCCCAGTCTTACCCCTTTTTCTCCCAGCTACCCTCAAGCTGAAGGCTAGAGAAGCCTCCCTAAACTATGAACCTGTCCCTGTCTTTCTGACTCTCAGAACCTGCCACGGCTCCCCATTTCCCTCAAAAGAAGCTCCAAATTCTTTGTCTGGAATCGATGTCTGCAGAATGCAGTCCCTGCTCACCTCTTTCTCTGCACATTTTGTCCCAGCCACCATGAACCTCCAGCTTTCTCAACATATCAAGCCTCTCCACCACCAGCTCTTTGCACTCAGTGTTTCTCAGCTTCGGTCTTTTCCTATTGCCTTCTATATCCCCTATTTATCCTCTAGGACTCAGCTTTGCTGTCTTCTTCTCCCAGAAGCCTTTCTGGACTCCTGGACCAGGTTAGATTCCCCGCTCTAGACTCCCCCAAGCCCATGGACTCTCCCAATCCTGTCCACTTTGGATCGTCCCTAACAGTGTCTCCCACTGGACTGTGAACCCCAGGAAGGGATAGCCTGGGCCTGTCTCAGTCCCTGCAGGGTCCCCAGCCCCACCCAGCAGGGGGCTGGGTTACACAGCAGGTGCTCAGCAAAGCTTAAAAAATGAATTAGTAAATTAAGTGATTCCACCATGACAGTGTCCCCAACTTGGTCATTTAAGTCACTAGGCATTGAAACAACCTCCGGACCATCAGTTCCATTTCCAGAGCGCTTGCTGCTATGCAAATAAGCTTGGATTTTGTTATGGGAATGGCTCAGCTGTATCTTTTGACAAAGGAACTATATTTCTGCTTCAATCCATCTTAGATTGACTCTGATATGTTCATAACCCAGAAGTAGTCATGCAAACGCAAGAGGAAACTCATTTTTCATATTTGTTATCACCCATATTTTTATGGTCCATAAACTTCCAAAGCCCAACTCAAGTTCTTCAGGAAATCAGGATGTATACTTCCAGCTGCTCTACCTGTGACATTGTGGCTCAGACCATCCCCAGAACACACAGGGTCCAATGTAAGTTCCTCCCTCACAAGGAAACACCATGGCTCTTTAGCATTTCAGCACCACACACCTCACAGCTAATATTCCGTCTATTTTTTTCCAGCAGATGGCACAACTCTGTGTGTGGAAAGTCCTCCTGACAGTCTATCCTCCCTCCATCCTGCTGTAGGCTGACTCGCCATATATATATATTCCCCACAGTGAACCTCGCTCCTCCTGGTTGAAAGGAAGGCAGATGATGGGTATCAGGAGAAAATAGATGCTGAGGCTTGGTGGATGCATTTTAAAAAGCTTTTTATTGGCGACAGTGCAGAACCGTGGGGGGAGGGCAGTGGCCCAGGGCCAGCCAGTCCCAACCCCCGGGGTCAGGTGCAAAATACAAAAAGAGAATCACAAATACAGAATGGGGTGGGGGGAATTCAATAAATCAAGGTCTACAGAAGCAGGCCTTGCTCACAGTCTCACACTTGCACCCAGAATTCTCGAAGACACCGATTGTAAAAGTCTATGATCCCTCGGGCTCACAAAAATAAAATCTCATGTCCCCAGAGAACCCAAAGTCAGAAGGCAGCTGGACATTCGAGGAAAGTCAGAAAGGGGACAGATGGAAATGGTCAGAGAAACACAGGCAGATAAAAGACAGAGGGGAGAGTCACTCTGGAAGGAGACAGCCAGAGACCACCAGAAACAACCGGGTGGGCTGAAACAGTCAGAAGAGACACAGCTAGAGACAGGTCGATAGAGACAGCTGGCTGTCTCCGAGAGACAGGCTGCCTCCAAGTCTCCAGAAGCAGTGCTTCCAATTCAAGGGCATGGCTTTGGGGCCAACGAGACCTAGGCCAAGGCTGCAGAAGCACGCACGCACGCACGCACGCACACACACACACACACCCATATATAATATATTTATTTATACATAATAGATATAAGTGCCTTTCGGAAACCAGGAAAGGGATAAATAGCTGCGGGAGGGGTTTGGCTTCAGGGCGGCGGGTGCAGGGCGGGGCACGTGGAATGTTCTCCATGCAGCAGGAGGGCGGCCTGGCCCACCCGGCTTGAAAAAATATCATTTTGCCTCACAAGAAAATTCTCAGGAGGTGAAGCGCAAGGAAGGGTGGTGGTGGTGGGGAGGCCAAAACCAAGACCTGGGATTGGGGGCGACGGGGAGAGGGGGCTGGGATCGCCGGAGCCCAGCCCCTTTGAGTTCACCAGGCCAAAAATACTGGGGGTTGGGGGCCAAAGCCTCAGCCTTTACATCTTCTCCGGAATAATGTGGGGCCCCCTGGCAATCCCCCTTTCTAGGAAGAATGTGGGGATGCCAAGGGCAAGGAGAAATTGGCGTCCTAGGCAGGGTGGGGTGGCAGGCCTTTTAAAAAAAAAAAAAAAAGACCGGGTCTGGGGGTGAGGGGTCCTGAGGAGAGAGGCCACGAGGATGAAAAACCGTCACCACCCCCACCCTGCCTCCAATCTGTCACCCCCTCGAGTCTAACTCACTTTTGAGGGTAGGAAGGAGGCAGATGGGGGGGGCCGGTAGAGAGGGATCAAGGTTAGGCTTTGGGGGGGTGGGGGGATGCACAACCCCTCCGGGAGGGTTCTGTCCCACTGGGCTCTGCCCCCCTTCTCCCCACGATCGGCCAACTCATTTCACAGTATAAGCACTCCAGCAGGACGGGCGTCACAGCGCCCCCTGCTGCCTGAATCAGAGAGGCCCAACAAGGAAGGCCAGGAGGGGAGGCTGAGGGGGGGTGCGGCTTGCAATAACACTGTAATCAAACAGGAGGGCCGGGGTTGAGCGTGGGAGACGCTTAGGAGGCGAGAAATTCAATCAGAGCTGGTTTTTCCGGGAGGGGGTCGCTGGACAGTCAGCGAGGGAAGTTCACATTTCAGACTAAGTCTGGGTTCGGGGGTGGGGGGGGGCGAGGATTATCTATCACAGGGGGACATCAACTTCCCTCCAAAGCGGGGCTCAATTCAGAGGACAAGCCAACCACCTGAAACTGTTGGATAAATAAGCTCAGGTCGGCGGAGCAGGGAGAACCAGCCTAATCAGCTCCCAGGAGCGTGGGCGTGGGAGACCTAGGGGGGCGGTTCTGTGGCACTTCCTAGTTGGGCCTCTCTGGAGAGGCCTCCAGCCCACCCCACAGCCCACCGGTGGGCACCACCCCCCCCCCCGCCCACCCGCTCGTCCCCAGACATCGGGTTGAAGTGAGAAGACCAACATACAGCTGGACGTGTCCTTTCCCGCCCCACCCCCGGCCCCCAAAGTCACCAGCTTCCTGTCCTCGTGCGGCCACGCAAACAAGAGGCGGCAAGAACACCAGGAGGTCCTCCTGGCCGGTGGCATGGGCTGCAGAGAGTCCAGCAGGAGAGGCGGGGAAGCCCCCCACACACCCGCTTAGTCTCATCCCCTCTCTGTCCTCCTCCTCCTCTTCCAAATCTCTCTCCCTTGTGTGTTTGTCAGTTTTGTGTCTACAGGGTTCACAGAGCAAGAAGGGAGGGCGAGTTCAGGGGGTCGGAAGGCTGCTCGCTGCCGCTGGGGCGATGGGCGCTGGCGAACGCGGAGACCTCCGGGCAGGTGAGGACAAACGAAGAAGTGTACGAAGGGTTAACAACGGGGAAAGGGTCGCCGAGGACTTGAACTTCACTGTGTGTAAAGAGAGAAGCTGTCAGGTTGGGGGGTGCGTCTTGGCTGGTCTGGAAGGGCAGGGGCGGTGGTGGCGGGGGCGGCAGCAGCCAGCTGAAACCATCTTCCTTAGTGGATGCCGACCCCGGCAAATCTCTCACCTCCGCCAGCGGGCCCGGCCCCGG
Source organism: Artibeus jamaicensis (assembly GCF_021234435.1). Lineage (NCBI taxonomy): Eukaryota > Metazoa > Chordata > Mammalia > Chiroptera > Phyllostomidae > Artibeus > Artibeus jamaicensis. The sequence continues at coordinate 1,868,787 of NW_026521297.1, forward strand.
CCCCTCTTCGTAGGGGATCTTGCAGCCCGGTTTGTGGGCCACCAGCACAAACTCCAGTCGCTCCTTCTCCTTTTGGAGTTCGGCGATCTCCGACTCCAGCTCCGCCTTTTCTTCCTCCAGCTGATCTGTCTCCTGAGCCCCCAGTTGCCAGGTCATGCAGGACACGAAGGAAGGAAGGAGAAGACCGTGAGCGACTAGAGAAGGTGGGTCGTTGGCTAAAGCCGTCACCCCTAGGCTTGCTCCCAAGGCCCAGGGCTGGGAGGAAAGTCTCTCTCAAGTGGAGTCCCCGTGGGCCACGGAACTTGGGGCTAGGACCTGGCCCTTTAGGAGCCTCGGTTCCCCCATTTTGTCCAGCGGATGGTCGGGAAGCAGCCAGGCGCACGTGGCACCTGGAAGTCTCTGGTTGCAGGAGGCACTCGGAGGTTTGTTGAGTGAACATATGAGTGTTATACGTTTTTTAATGCCACCTCGGTTCCCCACTCCCCTCTGTCTCCCAAGGAAGAGAACAGGTGGCACAGGAAAGGACGAAATTCCCCGGAGTTCCTCTGGGAGCAGCAAGTCACGCTGCAAGTCTAAAACTAAAAATCCTCCGACCGAGGGAGGACATTAAAGGGGAGGGGGCATGGGCGCCTGCCGCCAGCCCAAGTCTGAGAACGATGGCTGGCTGGGACCGGTGGTGGGGAACTGACATACGATGAGAGAGGTTCATTTCACAGACCCTCTAGAATGTTAAGGCTGGGAGAAGCCTGGGAGATTCAGTGAGGGGGTGGAAGAGATGGAGAAACTGAGGCAAAATAGGTTATTGCCTGCCCAAGACCAAAAAGGGAGAAATGCCTGGAGCTCCCCTCTGTTAAAGGTCCCTCTATGTCTCCTCAGGTAGGAGTGAAGGCTGGAGGGTGATACCACCCTTCGGGAACCGTGTGTGGAGGGGGTTGGGGTGGCCACACACTTGGGCAGAGGGGCTGGGAGCTGACACCAACATGTGAGATTCTGTGTGTGTGCACAGGGCTACCCCATCTGGCCACACAGGTCCCTAGCTCTATATGGGGAGCCTCTGGTTCTCAGCCCAGGATAAGGGCACAGGTGGGGCTGATGACAAAGGATGGGGGGAGAGCGCCCCTCCAGCATACCCTCGCCCCACCCCAGGGACCATCCTCACCGCCTGCAGTCGGTCAGTCAGCTCCCTCCGACGGTTCCGACATTTAGCTGCTGCCAGTTTGTTTCTTTCCCGGCGAACCCTTCGCTTCTCCTCCTCCTCCGGGGTAAGCTGAGTAAGGCAGACAGAGGCCATGAGGTTTGGGAACACGGTGCACCTCCTCCACCCATCCCGAACCTCCTCTGCTTCCAGAAGCCAGGAGAGGACCCTCTAGTCCTCACCAACTGTGGCAAGGACTCTAGGGTTTCTGCATTACTGAGGCCTGAGTGGTCCCTCACCCCAATAGTGAGAAAGTTCCTGCCTCTTTTGTCTACTCCCCCAGATGAAGTTCTGATGCCTCTTACTCACCGTCTCCTCTCGGGGTCTCCTAGGCCGGGCTCGGGCCGGGCGAGCAGGCCCGGGTCCACTGGTGGTTCCGCTGGTGGAAGGTCCGCCACTGCCACTAGCTCCGCCACTGCTGTAGCCACTTATGCCCGGCGTCGAGTAACTGGTTCCAGGCATGTCATAGGGGTCAACTGCTGGGGGCTGGGAGGCCAGTGGCTGCCCCTGGGACTGGGCCATGGAAGAGATGAGGGTGGGTTGCACGAGCCACTGGAGGTCCTGGCTGGTTGTGATCGCGGTGACCGTGGGCACGAAGGAACCGGGCATTTCCCCAAGACCGGCGCACTCCTACGGGGTGACACATACACACACAGGCGTATACACACAAACAGAGACACCGACACACACGCACCCAGCACACATATACACACCGACCCTGTGAGTGAGCACAGGGTGAGCAGGTGTGGATGTGTGTGTCACAGGCAAAAAGCCACAACACCCACCCTTCCACTACACCGTGACGCAGTGGTTAATGAGAGGATCTCTGCTCAACTGGCTTCTACCTCCTCCTTCTTCCTCGGGGAAAGGTTGCACGGTTCCAGCGGGTGGTGAATCACACCCCGAGTTGGTGACTCTTAGGTGTGGGGGGTGGGGAGGAGGCTGGACACAGCCGGGTGACAGAACTCCCGGGAAGGAGTCACAGCCACACACACAGCCACAACACCCCACCCCCACCCCAGAGGCAAGGGGAGGGAGAGGGAGAGGCCTTAGGCCAAGCCTTCCTCTACACTCATACACATGCACACATCCCTCTGCGTGAGGGGGTGAGCCGCTGGAGGGTCTATGAGACCACCCCGTGCAGGGGCCGGGGGTCCCAGTTAAAAGGGTATTGGGAGACGGGCCTAGGAGTTTAGAACAACGTTTCAAGTAATTGTCTCTTCCCAGAGTGAGGCTGACAGTGACAGGTTACGGTGGATGGACAGGTAAGAGAAGGTGACGACTCGGGACCCCTCAGACCGACGCGGAGGGAAAATGGTGTAGATCCTGAGCACCCAAGCCCAAGAATCGCTCATCTCCCCCATCCCCAGATGGAATCCTGGAACTGCTCGCTGCGCTGAACTACTCTCCCAGGGGGCGTGGTGAGGGATGGGCTGGCTCGCTGGCCAATCAGCATTCTGGAAACCCAGAAGGGGCGGAGCTCCCGGAGACCACCTGGCTGCTGTTCCTAGAGTTAGGGGTTCTACTCCTGTCTTTGGACACTTTGGAGGGACCGGCATCTGGCGCTGAGGGAGTGGGAGTGTGTGCCTGGACAAGGAGGTGACGGTCACCATATCTCCCGAAGAAACCCCGACCCACAAGCGGGCATTTCCTGCCCCTGAGAACGGAGGGATCGGATCCCCGACTGGTTTTTGCGGACCCATTGTGTTGCTCCTGTCGTGAGAGGAACCCTCTCGACCTGCCTCTTGAGACCCATAAAAAAGACCCCAGCGCCGAGGACCCACGGGTTCCCGGGATAGAGGCGGGGGAAGGGAACAGCAGCCTGCAAATAGGAAGGGAAAGTTGATTGGCTAAAGCCCGCGGCGCGACGACCAATCGAAAAGCCGGACTGCGCCCTCCCTAGCAACGTAGGACCGGCGTTCCAAAATAGAACGCTCCCAGGACGTCAGGGGCGGGGCGGACGAAGGGGGCGCCGCGCGCCGTGCGTGCCCCGCGTCAGACGGAGGGTTCCAGCACGTCAGCCGTTACGCACGGGTCCCCCGTTACGTCTCCGCGCAGGAGGCGGAGGTAGCGGAGCCGAGATTTCGAGGCCCACCTTCCCGCTGGATGGAGAGTTACCCAGCGCTGGAGTGGGCGCTGCAGTGGAGGAGGTAAAGGAAGGAGGCTACTGGAAGCTTCCCCGGGGTTTCCCCCACCTGCCTGATCGCGCTAGCTTCAGGTTGGGGACCTGGGTCGGGGACAGTCCCGGAACAAGCTAAAAGTTCTCACCCCTGCTACCGCAAACACGCACTCTAAACGGCACATTCTCCTCACCCCTAAAGTTTACCCCTCCACGTTCCCTTCCCGCGCTTCAGTCACACGACCATTTTGCCAACAAGTCCCGACTCTGCAGTTTGCAAAGTGCACTGTGAGCCTACGCCCTCGCAAATCCTGGGTTCTAATGCGCCTTTATTTGGGGCGGGGAGATGGCTTGTTCACTCTTGACTTAAAAAATTACACCCCACAACCCATTAGAACTTACCTGGGAGGCGGCGGCTGTGGGTGGACTGCCGAAGGAGTCCACCGAAGACAGATACTGAGACTCGGCAGAGGGCGAGGAGCTGCACCGGGAGCCGGAGTCGTAGTCTCCGGGGAAAGCCTGAAACATTTCCCTGGGCACAGGGGGGGCCCTGTGACCACGCTGAGGTCGCCGGGAAGCCAAGGCTATGGCTGGGTGGGAGAAGAAAGATGCGAGTCCGGGATGAGCCGAGCGCGTCCCTAAAGTGCGCTGTCCGTGGAAATTCGGGGTAGGGGGCAGCGTCCCGCTCCAACTATGGCAAAGTTTCTGTGCAATTCCTCTGCGGCGTCCAGGCCCCCACAAGATGCCGCTATGCCTCCTGAAAGTCCAGGCTCCGTAGGACCCAGGAGCGCGGCGCGGGTAGGGGGAGATCGCTCCCCCAGAGGCGGAAAGCGCTGTCCTGCCGTATAGAATCGGCTTCGGGTGCAGTCTCCTCCACGCGTCCGGCGGGTCCCACGGGGGTCGGGGAGTAATAAAGAGGACGAAAGAAGTAAGTAGGTCCTCCAAAATAAAATGTAGAATTATCTAGAAGAATCCTTCCAAAAACTTTCTCTTCGGCAAAAAAAATAATAAGCTGAATTCCACAGCCCCCAAAACCACAACAATAAAGTCCCCAAGTCCCAGCTCCGCGTGTTCCTGCAGTGGCCGTAGCTCTCTGTCTTATGAATGAACCCCAAAGCCGCCAGCCTGTATTTATATCTCTGGGCCCGCCCCCCTTCTGCTTTCGTCACCGGCCCAGCGCTCAGAAACTTCCCTAGATCTCCGGCCTGGCTGAACTAAAGATCTTGCCGCCCGGCAAGAGGTCTGCCCTAGCCTTGATCTAGTCACCTGCATCACCTTTGCGGCCCTGGGGGTCTCGGGGGCTGCGTTCCCGAGCACCCAGCAGGAGGGGATTCCGGCCCCGCCTTCCCCTGAGCTGCTGTGACGCAATTAGCCATATAAGGAGTTCGGCCGGCGAGGCTGAGTGTTTGTTTGGTAACCTAGCAATTACGTCAGAGGGAATCCCTCGCTCTCCGGCGCTCTCACCCCTCGCGCGTGCGGAACCCGCCCGCGCCTGCGCAGAGCAGTGTCGCCCGGGGTACTGGTATTAATAGGCTTCTAGACTAGTCTGGGAAGGTCCCGGGAAGGACCCCGGCCGGGGAGACCCTAGCTAAATAGGGTTCCCCTCCCCTCTGGCTCCCCCCCCTCCCAACTTTCCTAGTGATGCAGCGCCCCCACTTGACAGGAAGGTCAGGTCTCCAAAAGGAGATCCTGGCTAGGGTGCTGTAGTAACGTAGGCGGGGAAACTGAGTCCGGAGCCGGGTGGGAGGGGCTGGGGTTATCCAAACGAAAGTGGAGGTGAGGTGGAGTCCCGAGGCTCTGCTCACCTTCTGCCGGGACCAGCTGTGTGAGCTTGGGAAAATATTTTCCGTCTTTCAGCTTCAGCTTCAGTTTTCCCAGCTTGGACAAAGGATGTGTGTGTCGGAACCTCCGGGCCTCCCAGGTCCAGAGTGAGGGATGTATGAAGGTGGGGAAGGGACAGGTAATGAAACGTAGGGTGAAACGTCCCTGCTGATTGTTTTGGTAAACTCGACTGCTCGCTTTATTAATCCACAGACAGTAAGAATGGGGGGGGGATTAATGATAGTAAATAATAATAATAATAATAACATTGATGCCATGCATTTAACCAAGTGCTAGCTCCTACATTAAAACTTTAAAGACAAAATTTGTACTTCTTAAAACAACTTTTGAAGATTTAAGGAGGAAATTCTTCATTTTCCAAAAGAGGAAAATACTTGTCAGGGTTAAGTGATTTGTCCAAGGTCCCATAGAAAGACAGTCAAAATTGTCAAATTCCAGAACTCCTACTCTGTTCCTATTTTCTGAGAGCTGCTGGGTTCAGTGAAATTCCCTGAAAAACCGGGGTGTTGGGACTGTTGAAGTGAGGATGATGGTAATAGTCGCTTCCAGTCGCGTCCTGAGCTATAAGCCTTGCAGACCCACCCCTGTCTGCCTCCAGTGTACGTCTGTGCGTTCCAGGCTCAGAGGGGTAAAGCTGCTTACCTAGGCTGCCCGGTTTGAAAGTCTAGTCTGGGTATTTTGGAAGCTACAGGCCCAACTCTTAAGCGCCCCCTGGAAAGGGCCCCAGCAGCTGCTTCTCAGACAGGAGAACCCGGCACTTCCCTCCAAGTGCAGAGCCTGACCCAGCGCTGCGCACAGGGGGAAAATCACTTTAAAATTGTTGAATCCCAGAAGCTCAAGAAGGGGAGGGTCTGGCTCAGAGTCCAACACCGCACGTCTGAGGCAGAAAAGGAGGGGGTGGTTCCTGATTCCCAGGAGAGTCTCTATTCTCTGTTTCAATGGCTGGGAGGAGGTGCGGAGACGTGGAAGGCTGGAGGGACACCGGGGGCAATATGGAAAGGCGGAGGTTTCCAGACCAAATCCCAGCCTCAAGGCTGCCCTCTACCTTATTCCTCCACGCCTCCTCTGTCTGCTGCCAGTCTGGAAGTAGGGACAGGGACTAGGAAATGACACACCAACCACCAGTGGGCAGTGACTCGGCCCCGGCATCAGACAGGGAGTGATCCCTCATTCCCCTGTCCCATCTAAGCCCCTCATCTGCTCTCAGTGGAATAAAGGAGACACCCAAATAGTAGCCTGGCTGCCCAAAGACCGTCACCCCCACACAGGTGGCGGGTACGCCCACAGAGCCCCTGGTGTATACTCCCAGGGTCACACTCCGGCACGCAGACATTCACCCGCAACCAGCTACATGCACGGCCACGTGGAGAACCAGCTTCACACATACCCGCACATAGAAGCACACGGTGTCACATGGTTGCCAGCACACACAACACACGTGACAGGCACGCCTTCACTGCAGGTGCACACGGGTGTTCTTCACACAACAGTAACCACAAGCGCTCATATTCATTTATTTAACACTCCTGTGAGGTGGGGATGGTCATTTTACAGGCAAAGACTGGGAGGCCCAGAGAGTCAAAGTCACATGCCTGGAGTCACACAGAGGCCGAGTGGCAGAGGTGGGATAGGAACACAGTGTGTGGGGCTTCAGAGCCTGCGGTTTTAATGATTGTTAAAGGAGTTAACAGTCATTAGGGGTGTTCACACCCAACAGACAGACCCAGAATCTCAGCAGCCCGAGCTCACATTCTGGCCCCACGGGTCAGTCAGTGGCTGGATGCACTTGAGCTACTGCTGTCCCGAGCCTGTCTCCTCACCTGGGGAGGAGGACAGAATAGTGCCCGGCTCGTGGGGCTGGTGCGAGGATTGTGGGAATATCCGTAAACTCCCAGAATGCACCTGGCACATCGGAGGGGCTTGTTTTTGCTGTCGAAAGCACCCCACCCTGCCCTGGCTGGTGTGGCTCAGTTGGCTGGAGCGTTGTCTCTCACACCGGCAGCTTGTGGGCTCCATTCCAAGGTAGGACACTTGCCTCGGCTGCGGGTCCGGTTGGTCCCGTCGCTGTTTCTCTCCCTCTTTCTCTTCTCTAAAATCAATAATCATTACAACTCCCACAGGCCCCTGGCGCTTCCGCCTTCATGGGTCTCTTCCTAAAAAAAACCAAAAAAAAGCCAATCTTTAAAATTCTATTTCATGACTGCAATGATATAAAGACAAATAAAATTATATATTAAACCATTTTCTCTTCCCTATAAATTTAGGGTTTTTTTTTCTAGATTTTAAAATGCAGTAAACATTTCCTTGGGCGCCTAGCACTGCGCCAACTGTGTTTGAGGGAAAAGTTGGCCACACACACATGCACACACACTCTGTTACACTCAAACACACAGACAGGCGCACCCACCCGCAAAGCACAGGGTGGGCAAAGCCAGCCTTTCTCCCTGGAGCTCAATTTGGGGGGCTCCCAGGAGGAGGAGGACCTGACTGTAAGAGAGAGGGCAGGACCCTGCTCTGGCTCCCCAGGGCTTGGCTCCTCCTGGGGAGCAGGCAAGGAAAACCCTGCGCCTTCCACCCCCACAGGTGGGGGCAGGCAGTGTCGGCTCTGCTGGCTCAGCACAGGCCATAAACAGCCCGGGGCCAACTCTGCCAAAGGCAGGTCTCAGCAAGTCCTTCCACTGTTCCTCTGGCAGATCCATGCTCCCCTGTTTCCCAGCCTCCCCATCCACAGGGCGTGGAGATTGGATGACGGCGAGCTCTCAGATTTAATAACGAGAATGAAGAGGGGGAGGAGCTGCTGAAAGCAAACGCTTAGTAAGCGATGCTCAGTGCTTTCGCACGCACTACCTCAGGTCATCCTCACACCACTGCGGCCCCATAGACGGGCTCTGTTATTACACCCATTGCACAGAGGAGGAAACCGAGAGGGGTGCTTCTCAGCTGTGAGTATGATCGGGCACCCGGGAATCTGGCGGCGCCACAGATCTGGTGTAGTCTGCTGTGGTCCCAGCAAGCCCCTGGGTGATGCCCAGGCTTTGGCTCCAAGAGAATGGTCTGTGAGCCTTTCTAAGGCATGAGAGGAGGGGCTGTGCAGGTTTGTGTCTTGCTGCCGTGACAGTGACCTCCATAAGGGCAGAACCAGGCTGGTTAGTACTGACCACTGGCCCCTCATTGCCCAGCATTGAATAGTGTGCGTTAGTGGCTGGCTGGGCCAGCTCCCCATTGAGCAATCCTGGAGGCCTCCTGTCGGTGTCTGCAGGAGTCTCAGGACAGCAGGATGGTTCAGATCGGTGCCTCTCTGAGCTCGACCCTCCCAATGCCCCAGCATTCTGCATTGAAACTCCTCACTCACCAGGGTCCACAAGGCCTGGCATGTCCTGGGCAGCGCTGACCACTCCAGTCTCGCCTCTCTCCACTCCGGTGTTCAGTGCCACGGTAGCTCTCCTCTGTCTTCAGGCCTCTGCACATGCGCTTCTCTCTGCCTCCAACACTTCCTTTTGCCTCCTCTGGCTCCTGCTCTCTTCCTCCAGGTCTCAGCTCCTGTATCCCCTCCTCTGAAATCCCCTTGGTCCCCGGGCTGGGGCAGTTCCCCACCTTCCAGGATCCCCCTCCCAGCTCTGTCTATCTGGGTTCATCCCATCATGGTGACAGGCCGGCCTCCCCCACTGGGCTGTGGCTGTCCTAGTCACACCGTGCCCCTGACACAGTGCTGGCACCCAGTAGGTGCTCGATAAATACTCGTTGGTTAAATGAATCTCCATTCACTCATTTATTCTTTTATGAATTCTTATGATCGATGGTCTCAGAGAGAAAACTATCTCAACCTCTCTGTTCCTTTGCCATCACGTTTGATTGACGGGGGAAAGATGTTAGAGACTAGTTACAGGCAGGGAGTCTGTATTGGGTGTTGGGGCCTGGCTCCAGGTGTTGATGAACAGCTGGCCGGCCTGTTCCCAAGGAGGAACAGGTGACCCAGGGTCTTTCTTCCCAGGGGTGGAATGAGATGGGATCGGGTGTGTTTGTCAGTTGTGGGAAGAAGGATGCATGGTCCGCACAGTCCAAACCAGGGAAGCAGAAAGTCAGATGCAAACACAGATACACACTCACACACCTTACACCTTTGTCTGCACCAACACACGAATAACTAAGTGAACACTTAATTGCACACACAAGAGCTGAACACACACTGTCATGCATATACACCACAGAGGTGTATGCACACCAAACCACACATATACTGACCGACAGGCACACACCTTTGTCTGCACAGACACACAACTGGCAGAGCCAGGCATCCCTGCTGCCATACTGAGACCCCCCAGCACTGTGGGCTTCTAGAATTTCTTAGGTATCCACACTTGTGCAGAGGTGAGGTCCACCCACAGTCACATGAGAACAAAGAGCCTTCACTCACTTGCTCTGCTCAGTGAGGCTGGAGCAAGCCTGGAGGGCTTTCTGGTGGAGGTGGATCTGGCCAACAATGACAAGTCCTGAAAAAATTTAGATAAGGAGGAAGTCAGCAAGAGCATTCTTCTCGTATTGTGGATATGTAAGACTAAAAAAGTGGAAGGTGGAGAGATCACAGGAAGCTAAGAGGAAGGACCAGACCCCATGGCCGGACTTAGGATGAAGAAAAAATGTGTTGTATTAACAGTATAGCTGATAGTCACTTGAGAAAACCATATGTCAGGTGCTGCATTATAGATCTGTATTTCTTGCTTAACCTTTTCCATAACACTACCTATAAGGATGGTGCTAGCCATGTGACCCTGGGCAAATAACGTCACTTCTCTGAGCCACAGTTTCCTCATCTGTACAGTGGGAATAATAACAGCATCTCCCTCCTCCCTCCCTCCCTCCCTCCCTCCTCATTTGAGGAGTAACTGGGTTTATGGGTAAAATGCCTAGAGCAGTGCCTGCCTGAAGGTAGGTCCCCTGTGAGTGTATGTTATCACAGCGACAACAATTTCTTTTTCCTTTTTTTGGTTTTCTTTTTCACTTTTCTTTCAAGTAAAGAAGGGTTTATTGATTGCGAAGGTGCCACCTGACAAGACAGAAGGCCTAATAGTGCTGCAGATTGACCTTGGCTGCTGGACTAGGGGAAGGGCTTTTAATGCGTGGGGCCAGGCACGTGGGAGTGCTGGTGGGCACGTTTCAGTGGGAAGACTTTGGACCTTGGCCATTTACCGTAAAGGGGCATCAGCATTGGAAGGCTTTGCCTCTGAAAGGCTTATGGAGTTCAAGTTCCAGTTACGTCTCCCACTTTGGTTGGTAGGAGTGGGTGGGGGGGTGGGCACAAGACTTCGAGTCTGGGTGCAGCTGGAGGCCAAAGTTCTCTCCTCTACACATGCTCTGCTGCAGGACAGGTGCTTTTGGGCCGTCATTTCTGGAAGGCAACTCTGTGTCTTGCAGGACCATTTTGGGCGGGCTGTGACAATACAAGGCTTTAATCTGGCTCTCAGGGAGCTCACATGGCTTTAAAACCCTTTCCATAAGGCCTTTCGGGCCCCCTCCTCCTCTTCTTTCCCACGGAATCCAGTAAGTGTGTTCATGAGACCTCGGCTCAGACTTCACCTCTTAAGAGGTGAAGGGTCGCTCCCTCTGAGCTCCAACAGCCGGGCAGCAGCTGGAAAGGCACCAGTGGCACACTGGGAGGAACTGAAGTGTCTGTCATCAAGGTGAGCAGAGGCCACCAGCTCCCCGCCACACCCTGCCCCCAAGCCCTCCTTGCACAGAGCAGGCAAGGGGCCGCCATATCTGAGACTCCATCAACCTGGCCAACGCTGAGCAGCAGTGATTTCTGTTGCCCCCCACTCAACAGAGTAGGAAACGGAGGGCTGAGCCCTTCGGGATTTTGCCCAACCTGCAGGCTTTCTGAGGAGTGCCCCCCTCCAACCCCGAGCCAAAGCAGGCAGTGAGGCAACAGAGGCCTGGGGTGGAGGGAGGCGGGGCCTCCCCACTAGGTTCCGCCGTGCGTGCAGTGCTTGCGCACTCTATGGCGATTCCGTTGTTCGCCGACCCCGTGGTTCTCTGCGCAATAGCAGGTCATCCGACCGCGACCCGCAACCCACAGACTCCGGGTCACACCCACAAGGACTTCCTCTTCAGGGCCCGGGGGCCTCCCCACTGGCTTTCCTACCACTCTCTCCTTACAGGCGCCTGAAGCCGGTGGTCTAGGCTGTAGCCAGCCGCTTCCCTGACTCAGGCCCCCTGCCCCCTCACTGACCCCAATGCGGCCTGCCCAGGCCCCGCGGCCAGACGGCCACGCGGGGGTGTTGTGGAGGTCACAGTAGGCCACGTGCCCGCTCCCACTGTGGCTGAATTCTGCCTGTGATTCAGTCCGCTTGTCTGGGCCGCCGGGGGTGCCCCGACCGGGTGATGTCAGTGGCCAGGTATGCGGCCGGCTGGGGTTTCTCCTTTCTCCGAGGTGACTCAGGCGCCTGAGCTACTCTCTGTATCCTGAAGACATTCTGGGCGTATATCCAGGGCAGGCGGTGGCCTCTGGGCTCTCTTGCTCCCTTCCCGGCCCCCTCCACACCCTCGGCGGCCCGGAACTGTGGGAACAGAGAGGGCTGGGGGAGAGGCAGGAGGCAGATGGGGGGGGGCTAGGGCCCCCTGCCAGCCCCAGCGGGCCCTCCCCACCTGCCCCCAAGCCCAGAACTCACAGATTGTCTTGGGATGAAGCTCACTCATTCATTTATTCAATCAATCAATCAGCTATTCAAACATATTTACTCCTCAGCTTCCCTGTGTCAGGCACTCAAGGCCCTGGGAACAGAGCTGGGAATAAGGCCGAAAATCCTCAGAAAGACCCGGCAGAGTCTGCACACTGTGTGTTATTATTATTGCTACTGTTATCCGTGCCTCACATTCCACCGGCCTGCAAGACTCAGATTGGTTTCTCTCCCACCAGGCAGCTCTCCAAACAGTTGCAGTGTTTCTTCATCCTCAGGCCCCAGATGGTCCTTGGAGGTAGTCCCTCCTGGAATGTGACCTTCAACCAGCCTGCTTAAGCTGGTGCTCGCTCTTCCCTCTGACTTTCACCATCTCCAGTGCCAGGGAATCATTTGACTCTCCCTCCACCCCCAGATGCCACCCTGCCTCTACCTTCCCCGGAACCTGAGCAGCTCAGGGATGACCGCGACTGGGCCTTGCAGACACTGAGTGCTCACTGCATACTTACACCAGGTCGAGGCTTCCAGACGTGGCATCACTCGGTCACCACCACCCCTGGAGGAGGCCTGTGATCGTGCCCAGTGAACAGAACGGAGACTGAGGCCTAGAAGGAGGCTGGTCCTCACTAGCTCCAGACCACACAGCTAACGCCTGGGCCCATGACTTGAGTTCTGGACACATGTACACAAGGAACACAAAGAGGAAGTACGAATACTGCTGACAACCCAAAGTGGGATTTTGTAACTGTTTGTGTACACTTCTAAGAGCTCTCTGTATGAACTCATTTAGTCCCCTTCACAGTCCCATGAATTGGTATGATTATTATCTCCATTTGACAGGTGAGAAAACTAAGGTACGGAGAGGTCCTACTGCTAATACAGAGGAAGCAACAGAGTTCAAGTCCACAAACATCGACTGAAGCCCTGTAATGTGTCACAGCAAGGAGAGTGCTGAACTGAGAGCTACACAGCTAGACACAGCTGTTGCGACCCCCCTGTGCTCAGACCCACAAGGACACACATAAGAGACCATCCACTAGAAACACAGAAGGGTTTACACAGTTACACAGACATGTGCACTTAACTTGTACACACGAGTCATTTACTCAGTGAATAATTACTGAGTACCTACTGTGTGCAGGGTGGTGCTGGGAACCACAACTGCCCTGGGCCCTGTCCTCATGGGGCACAGAGTCCAGTGGGGCAGACAGACAGTCAACAAACAAATACAGGATTCGAGGTCGTGATAAATGCCATAATGGTGATAAAGAGAAAACCCAAAGATAATGTGCTTACAAACACAGGTACCTGAAAAGTTGCACACTGATGAGTTACACAGAGATCCAGAAAGGCAAGCTAGGGGCAAAACCACGCACATCCGTAATACTTACACACTCACCGTTTCAAATAGGACCACAACCGTACACACACACACAGCAGGGCTTCCAATACATCCAGACACCCAAATGCAAACTGCGGAAACCACTTGCTCAGTCTGGCAGTTGCTCTCTCACACAAAGCAAGCCCTCACGATCATGCTGCCACACAGGAAATACCAGATGTACACACTTGTCACTGGCAGAGTCACTCACCTCCAGTCACATCCATTCACACTGTCACACACCCCATTTCTTCTCTGTGCTTGGAGATTCGCCCTGGCCCTGATCACATGAAGCTACTGGATAGGGGTGGTGGGGGTGTGTGTCGGGGATGAGTTATGAGAACCTCCCAGCTGTGGACAGCTTCCCAGACACAGGATGGAAGGACTGCCGACTGCCTTGCCTGGTGAAAGAGGCCCAAGAAAGACAGGCAAGAGAACCCAAGGACAGCGGGGAAAGGAACGGGAGGAGGGAACTCTAGGGCAGTGGTCCCTAGTATGTGTGTGGGTACAGGTTGTTCACCGTTCGTCTATGTCTCCACTGGTTGGGACTCCAATCGCAACTAGGAGTCTGAGGCAAAAGCAGCGGGCCAGACAAGTGTGCTTATATTTAATTTGGTTGTTATTCTTTGGGAGAATATGAGACAGCCACAGCGCGGCAAACTGGGGGATAGACAGACATGCTGGGGAGGAGGGGGCGCAAGACGGACGGATACCGGAGCGGAGGCGGTCGGGGTCAGACAGGAGGAGCGGGCGACAAGCAGACGGCGGCTGTCTAAAGGGAAACCGGCAATTTGGGGATCCAGTTTTCCCCCACTCCCATCACCGCAGACCCCCCCCAACCCCGGGCTCCCCGTCGGCCCTTCCGTCTGCCGGGGCCGGTTCTGGTTGCGCCCCGTGCGGCCGAGCTGCGGAGCCAGGGACAAACAGGCTTTTTGTTGCTAGGCGACGGCGTTCCACAGCCCGTCGCGTCACCACGTCTACGCGGGGGGGGGGGTGGCGTGGAGACGGCGGCCCAGCCGTTTGTTGACGTTGCCTGGCAACCATCGAGGCACTGTTGGGCAATGCCGGCGGACTGTTCGTTTTCTTAAGGGGGCAGGAACATTTTACAAGCTCCGTCTCCTGCCCAGCGGCTGGACTTAGGTGTTTAGGGGAAAGTAGAGGGTCGCTCCCTAGACATCAGAGAGGTGTAGAGGAGTGCAGGCTGGGTTAGGCTCCCGGAGCAGAGAAAGAATATGAGGCCGAAGCTGTTGGTATCTGAACTAAAGTATTTGAGATGCTGGTGCTAGATATTAGATTGTAGGCGTGCTTGTGGGCACGTCTGCAAGGGAATGGGTGGCAGAAATAAACGGCTAACAAGACCTGGGTTCAAATACCCGCTCTGTGACCTTGACACGTGCCTTCCTTTCTCTGGTCCTCTTTCCTTCCTGAAGTGGGAGTGATAACATCACTGACCTCCAGAATTGTAACCGTATGAAATCCTGCTAAGGACTTAGTACATAGTAAGTGCTCTATATACAACTGGTGTAATTATGTTGCTTACCGAGTTCTGTTTTTATTTCTAAAGTACTTACCGCTGCACAGTGCACTCCATACATGGGGCTGTTGTGTTATTGGTGCTTTTAGTATTACCTCCATTCTGGGAAGGAGCATATGATGGGTTGTTGGCAAGTCATTCCGCCTTGGTGTCTTGGGGTGCAAAGGTTATAGAATCAGGTCGAAATGGTTGGAATCCTTGTCCTGCTGGGATCCTAGCTGTGCAACGTGGAGCAAATGCCTTGCCCTCTCTGACCCTCTGCTTCCTGTTCAGGGAAACCAGCGATCCCTCACATCTCACAAAGTCACTTTCTCGGGCATGTCCATTCAGTGCCCTGTGTCTACAGCGTGACTCATGGGGCCATGTTATGTAAAGCTCCTAGGTTCTGAACAGAGGGCACGTTATATAAACGTATTTAATGTGTATCCTACGAATTGGGCCTGGGAAAGGGGACAACTGCCAAGCCATGGCACCACCTGCTTCTAGGAAGTAGGGCCTGTAAAACATGGGCCATGTACACATTGTCTTGTTGAAAAGAAAACAGACCCCTTGGGCTCTATCCCCCTAAATGGCTGCCTGTCTCTCTTAGTCTCTCTCTTAATAGGTCTCGATTTCATGCTGCACCTTGCTAACCCCTGTCTCTCCATCTGTCTCAGCCTCTCTGTGCACCTCTGTCTCTGTTTCCCTGAGTTCTTTCTGGGTCCCTTCCTTCCCCACCGCCTTTATCTCTCTGAGTTTCTAGATTCCAAGTCTCTATACACATTTGGGTCTCTCCGTGTTGCCTCTGTGATTCCCTTCTATTGCTTAACTTAACTCCCCAACTTGTTCCTGAAGGAATTCAGAACCCAGCTGCATGGGGCTCTGGAAGCATGGAGCCCCATGCCGCTGACTGCTGTGAGAAGTTGGGGCGAGCTCTCTGTTCTCTGGGCCTCTGCTTTTCCATCTTCAAAATGAGGTGCAGTAACTAACATAAGCTCCAGGGGCCCCAATCACCAGGGAGCTTTTTTAAAGGCGGATTTCTCCAGCCCCAAGATCCTCCCAGACCCTCCAAGATCCTGGGTGATTCTGAGCAGCCAGAATCTGCTGGCCGAGGCCTCTACACGCTTGTTCCGCTGGCTGCCGGGTTCTGATGCCACATAATAAGTGAGATTCCCTAGAGCCACAGAGCCAGGGACAAGAGTGGTTTCTACTGCATGTAGACAACGCTGAGGGTGGGGAGTGAGTGAGACAGAGCTTAGGGTAAGGGTGGGGGTCAGAGAGAGACAAAAACAGCAAGACAGAGACAGGGAGATAGAGACCTAAAGAGATAGAGGAAGTGTGTGTTTTTGGCACACCTCCTGAAAACACACCTTCACGGTGGGGGGCCACGTACCCATCTGCGTGTTTAACAGGTCACTGCAGGCAGCACTTGGGTGTGCCGGGTCCAGTGCTGGGATTAAGTGTGGGAGGCAGGCTTGGGCTGGGAGGTTCTGGGTGGACCCTCTCTACGAGTACCTGCCTGCCTCTGAACCAGTGTCCCAGGCCGGCGTGGATGACTGCCTGACAACCCGCACACCAGTCAGGCAACATTCTCCTGTTGAGCCACCACGTTCTACACCCACTGGGTGTGGCTGGCCAGGGAACTGATCCAGCGGTCCCCAGGGCCCACGTGAAAGAGTTTGGTGTACCTCTAGGCACTAAAGGTGTTGTGTCTGAGTGTATTGACTTGGGAGTAGCCACCCTCAGAGAGAGGTACCATCTTTGGTGCCAGAATGAGCTGTGAGTCCTTGGGCAAGCTGAGTGGTCTCTTTGGGCCTCAGTCTCTGCATCTGTCAAATGCGGATGAGAGAGACTTCTATGGAAGTCTGTGAGCACCACCTACCATGATGGTAACTGCGGCCATCTGTTGAGGGCTTGCCATGAATGTGCTCGTCAGCCAATTCTGCGGCTCTAAGTTCAAATACCTCCAGAATCCGATCCTTGCTACCCCTAGACCCAGTCACCATCCCCCTCTTGCCTGGGGTCCTGGCTGTTCCCGGGGCCTCCACCCTTGATTCCCACCCACATACAGCCAGAGGGTTGCTGTTAAAATCAAGGTCAGTTCATGTTCGTGCTCAGAACACTTCCATCACTTCTGACTCACTCAGAGTCAAAGTCAAAGGCCTCACAGTGACCCCTAGGGTCCTGCACACCCTGCCCTTACTCTCTGACCTCATTTCTGCCATTCCCCTCCCCTTGTTCTCTCTGCTCCAGCCACACCAGCCTCCTCCCCGTTCTTCCAACACGCCAGACACGTTCCGCCTGAAGGCCTTTGCACTTGCTGATGGTTCCCTCGGGCAGGGCCACTCTTGGCCCACATACCTGCATGGCTTCTCCCTCCCCAACCTCCGGCCTGTGCTCCAACACGACCTTCTCAGGTGGGCCTGCTCTGACCACCTCTTTCAAATGGCAACCCCTAGCCCTGACCGGCGTGGTTCAGCTGGTGGAGTGTCGTGACCACGAAGCAAAAGGTCACCAGTTTGATTACCGGTCAGGGCAGGTCAGGGCAGGTGCCTGGGCTGCAGGTGAGGCTGCAGCCCGGTCTTGGTTAGGGCATGTGTGATCCACGTTTCTCTCATGCATCAGTGCGCCTCTCCTTCTCTTCCTCCCTCCCTTCCCCTCGCTCTAAAAGTAAATAAAGTCTTTTTAAAAATTTATTACAGAATAAATTAAATGGCAAAGCCCTGAATGGGCTTCTTTTCAAGTTGTACTCCAAATGGCCGAGTGACTTATCTACTACCTCTGACTTATCGTCATACATCATATCACTTTCCCGCCCATCGCGTGAGCTCACGCCATTCCATTGTGCATTTATTTTCTCAGGAACTAACCATGCTGCCAGAACTTTTTTCCCGTTAAATTAAAAAAGATTTTTTCAAAATGAGCCATCTATATATTTTTCCAACTTGAAAGTGCAGGGTCTTTTTTTTTTTCTTTTATGCCACATGTAATACCTTAAAATAAAGATATGGCCCTGGCTGGTGTAGTTCAGTGGATTGAGCACGGGTCTGTGAACCAAAGGATCGAAGTTTGAATCCCAGTCAGGGCACATGCCTGGGTTGCAGGCCAAGTTCCCAGCAGGGGACGCAGGAGAGGCAACCATACATTGATGTTTCCCTCTCTCGTCTTCCCCTCTAAAGATAAATAAAATATATTAAAAAATAAAAATATATAATGGCAAGTATACATGTGATACAATATATGTAAAATGCCAACCCCATGCCTCCTTCCCTGTTTTCCCAGCACTTACTACTTTCAAGTTCTATATAATTTGCTTATTTATGTTGATGTTTCGCTCAGCACCCCACCCCCTTCCCACCTCCAGAGTGTAAGCTCCCAGGAGGACAGAGAGGTCTGCCATGTTCACTGTGTACACCCAGCACTTACCACACAGTGCCTTGCCTGGCACATAGTAGGTGCTCAGTATCTGTTGAAAGAATGGATGACGAATGGTGTGTGTCAGGAATTGTACTGTGAGCTCTAGGTAGGCTGATGTGCTGAGTTGTCCTCTCGACACCCCCACTGTCACAAAAGCCACTAAATGCTACCCATTTTTCAGACAGAGACACTGTCCAGGAAACTCCGTGTGACAGAGAGAAAAGGCCCTGAGGACCAGAGGCAGATTGTCCTGCCTTCACCAGCGTCCCTGCCGGCCTGAGGTTGTCTGGGTTCATCTCACTATCTCGTGTTTATTTCCGGGTTGGGTCCCTGCTCACTAGGTCTGGTGGCCTCTCTCAATCACTGCGCCCCAGACAGCTGCCAAATGCCTCCGGTCTCCAGAACGTCTCCCAGCTTCTTGTTGGCGGAGGGGGTCCCTGTAGGGACCACCCCTCATTCTCTCTTACAGGAAGTAGGAAGTAGGCTGCTTCCTTGTTGCTGTCTCTGGGTCTCCGGGTCTCCGCGCCCTGCGGGGATAGGGCCCCGGGCGCCCAGCCCCACCCACGTGAGCAGCCTCAGCGGGACTCGCACTGGGCTGCCCAGGGTGGGCGGGGCCTGTTGCCCGGAGACCAATGTTTTGCGTCCGCAAACTGGGTCTCTAGGCCACCGCGGGAGGGGGAGGCCTGGGAACCTGCGCCGGGCGTGAGAGCGGGGAGGGGCCCGGGCTGGCCCGGGCCTGGTGCTGGGAGGGGCCTGAACCCGAAGTTGTTTCGGGCGGTGGGGTGGGGTGCGGTGCGGTGGATAGTACTGGGGGACCCTACCAGGATATTGGGGCAGTTTCGGGGAGACGAGGGGCCTGGCGGACTGGGATTAGGGACGAGAAACAGTACTAGGCGTCTGTTTTAAAGGAAAGTGGGGAAGGGTTTAGGAAACAGATCGTGGGGGGAGCTTGGGGTGCCACGGGAAGGGCGGGAATAGAAAGGGGGTATTTTGAAGAAGCCAGGAGAGGGGCCCCGAGATGGGTGAGTGAAGGAAGGCACGGGAAACTGGAAATGTAGGGCATCGGGGAATCACAAGTGAAGGTATAAGAAAACGGCGTTTGAGGCAGGCAAGGGGCAGAGGACAGATTTGCAGGGTCAAAGAAAGAACTGGATTGTAAGGGGTACAAGAAGTAAGGGTTTGGAGGACAGAAGGATCCCTGAGGAGGAGGCCGGAAACAAGGGTGAATCAGAGGAGGGGGCGCCCTCGCCACTTCACTTCCAGGCTCCCAGCGGGACTCGCGCTCCCTGCCCATTGTCCCCGGCCAGCCAGGACGTCCGGTGACACCCCTGGGGACTCGACACCGCCAGACTCGGGGGAGGGGCCGGAGTCAGGACTCCCGGGTTCCTCTTCACGCCCGGTCCCGAGGGAAGGACACAGGTCGGGATTCCTGAGTGGCTTGTGAGATCATCAGTGGGCGGAGTTCACCAGAGGAGCAAATTCCTTTTCTCGCTCACCTCTACCCCCCTTGGAAACTGGGACGCGGTCCTGGGTAGGGTTAGGGGTTGGCTAACATGGCCAGATGGTCCAGGCTGTTAGGCAAGAAAGTAAACTGATCGCTGACGAGAACTGATTCCTTTTATTTGAGTTATTTAATTAAGACGTGTCGAACCCCTAATGTGTGCCAGTTACCACCGTAGGTGATGGGGACACCACAGCAAATAGAAGTCCCTGGACCGACCCCTGACTCTGAGCCCCAGCGCCATCCCAGCTACACCTCGGTAAAGGCAGGACGTTTTCACCAGACAGCCAGCAAACATGGATCCTCACACTCAACCCTGAGAAACTCTTCCCTAGTGCGGGGGGGCAGGGCATACCTCTCAGCTCCTGAGTCCCTGGTCTCTGTATGGCTGCATCCCTGTCACCCCAAGCCCCACCCCATGGCCAGTCACTTCCTCCTATTCTCACCAACCACCACCACCCCCACACACACAGGGCATGACTACAGATGCTGGTTGTAACAGGCATTTGGCGAATCGCTCAGACATCCTAAGAGCTGGCTGTGCTACTGTCATGTTTCAGATGTCATCAGGCAGTCCCTCCAATAAACTCCTCTGGGGCCCTAAAGGCCGGAGGAGGGGACGTTACCACGCTGTTAATTGCACCTCAGCTTCCTGAAGGGACTGATTTAGACCCTTCATCAGAGGGCCTTGGAAGGCACCTTCCTGGTTACCCTCACTCCTCCTCCAGGCAGCCCTCCTTCAACTCCCCGATGACCATCGCCAGCTCCCTGGGTAGTTGCATTTTGCACCTTCCCTCTCTGATCTTACCCACTCACATGCCTTTGGTTTTGAAAAGTCTTCTAAGCCAGGCCTCGAAAGGACACCTCTCCAACAAGACTCAGTTTCTACCTCTCTAAAATAGGCATATGAGTGGCGCCTGGCCCACAAACTGAGTGCAATCATTTGAGCCCAGGTCACTTCTGTGACAGATGAGCACAACCTGGGGACATTGTGAGAGCTCAGTGAATCCTGTTAGCCAAGGTCATAAGAAACCGTCAACAGTGAGACGTGGGGTCAGGGGGAGGAGGAAAATTTACAAAAGGGCATATACCTCAAAAAATGACTTACCAATGTTTTCTGAAATTTATTTTATTATTTAAAAATTGCCAGCTCTGGGCTGACTTAGAAACTTCTGTAAGCATCCTCTGCCCACACCTACTCCCTCCTCCTGCGTCTCAGCTCAGGAATGATCCCACCATCCACTCTGCCACCTGGGCAGAGGCCTGCACCTCATCCTGGGTATCTCCTTGCCCTCACAACCTCTCAGCCACCAAGTCTGATCCTTCCTGCCTCCTGTCTCTCAAATCTGCCCTCTCCTGCTTCCCTGCCTCCCCCTAGGCCCCTCCTCTCCCCCTCTCCTTCTTATTCCACCTCCAGGAGATAGCCAGAAAGAGGTTAGTAAAGCACAAATCCTGTCCCTCCCCTGCTCAGAACCTGCTATGGCTCCCCAGTGCCCTTGGGAAAATAGTCCAGGCTTCTCACCACAGCCCATGGGGGCCCAAGTTGGCCTGCACCTTGCTGACTTTTCCAGTCTCCTAATTCCTTGATCCCAAATACATGATTCTTCTTGCCTTAAAGGACCCTCTAGTTCAAGCTCCTGGCCTGGTGATTGAGTCCCTCAGCCACCCAGCTGACATAACAGCTGTGCCCCTGGCTGAAATGAGATACTCTCTACTGAAGGGGGACTTTACCGCCTTAGGGCTCCTTTCCACCACAGCCAAGCACTTTTGCCTGAACCGATATCAGTCTATTACACCCTGCTCCCTGGGGACACACAGGACCGGGCCGTTCCTCTGTCCTATGAGGTATAAGAAACTAGAACATGTTGACAATGTTGCCTTTGGTTTCAGGGAAATGCAGGGTAAGGTCCTTGAGGCTGAGCCGTGGAGTAGGCACTGGAAGAGTCACAGGATTATTACAATGGGAAGGTGCCTTAGAGGAAAGTTCGAAGGGGGAACCTAGGTCCAGGGCAAGGTTCTGGCGGTTTCCACTGCCTGGCTCTGTTGTGTCCAATCACTGACTTGTATAGCAGGAAAGAATCGTAATGGAACTGCGATTGGTGAACCAAACTGTCGGTGCCAGACTAGGCCCTGGCTCTGGTGACCCAGGGACCCCAACCTTGGTGACTGCAGAGCTGCACCTGGCCCCAGGCTGAAGCCCGAGGCTGGTCACAGGGTGAGGAAACTGGCCCAGATCCAGACCTAAGCCCACCCCGTCCACCCTAAAAACAAACCATGAAGTCAGAGCCTCACCCCCAGCCCTCGGCGTGCCGGTCTTGTGACCTCTTCCTGTGACCTCCCCTCCTCCCCACTTAAGAGGCTGAAATGCAGCAGGGTCAGATCCTGAAAGGCACAAGCTTGGTGCTGTGGGTAGGGAGGGAGAACAGAGACAGGGTTTCGGGTCAGTATGCTGGGGACCGAATGGGGGGGGGGGGGGGCGGGAAGGGACAGAGCCGGAAACGAAGATTAGGATAGAGAGGGGCACATTGGTAGACGATGAAGGATGGAGGCCGTGGGCCAGGAGACAGGGAACGAGGTGGGAAGGCAGGGAGACGGGAGGAGAGAAGCAAGGCCGGTGACAAGCTGTGGGATGGGGGTTGGGGTCCCCTTTGGGGCCGGTGCGAAAGCCGGGACGGGGTGGGCACGGCAGGGCCCGCCTGAGTCCAGCACCACTCCCCCCGCCGCCTCACGCTGCTCCCCTTCCGCTCCCCGGAAGCGCTGAGTCGTCCTGCCTTATCTGGGGGCCGCTATTTCGGGTTCGGCTCAGAGTAAGGCCACTATTTTTAGCAGCGCTCGGGTAAAAATGGAGCCGGCGTCGCGCGGGTTCCCGAAGCCGTGCGCGCCCCCTCGCGAGAACTGGGGTCCGGGGGCGCGCGTCTGAGTCACCGCCTCCCGCCGCCCCCTGCACGGCGAGGAGCGCGGAACGCTGGCTCCGGACGTTCCGCATCCGCTCCAGCCTCCCGGGCTCCCAGGCGCCTGGAAGCCCGCGGCGCTCGGAATGTTCTAGGAAGATCGGGACGCGTCCGCGGGGGCTCCAGAGGCTGGTGGCGGACGTTGAGGCAGCGGCGTCCCCTGGTGGCCCCTGCGGGGATCGCAGGCGGGAGCCGGACCCGGAGAGTCCAGTCCCTAGCCCCACAACACCGCCCACACCTATTTTCCGAATGAGGGAACTGAGGCCGGGAGAGGAACTGGTTGGGGCCTTGCAATCTGAATTACAAAGCACGACCGTTCAAGCTCCAAGCTTGGACACCTCCCTTGATGGAGAACTCATTATCTATCAGAAAACTAGGTACTGTTTCTTTTTCTTAATATTTATCTCCTCGTTCAACAAATTCTCAAGGGTCGATTGTGTGCCAGGCGCTGTGCTAGGTGATGGGGACACAGCAGTGAACTAGACAGACGGAGATGTCTGTCTTCCTGGTGCTGAAGTTCTCGTGGAGGAGACAGTAAATGCATAAGATGATTTCAGATTATGATAAGCACTGAGGAGAAAGTAAAATGTAGTGATATATTAGAATAAAAGGGAACTCGGACGGATGTGGCTCAGTTGGTTGGGCGTCCTCCTGCGAAGTGAAAGGTCGTGGGTTGATTCTGGTCAGTTCCCATGCCTGGCAATGGCCGTTTCTCTCTCACATCGAGGTTTCTCTCCCTTTCTTTCTCCCTCCCTTCCCCTCTCTCTAAAAATAAAGAAATAAAATCTAAAAACAAAGGGGATAAAAGGTCTCTCTCTGAGGAGGTGACTCTTAACTGTAACCTGAATGATGAGATCAGGCATCTGAAAAGATCTGGTTTAATTCAATTCCTTCATCCCATTTCACAGATCTGGAGGCACAAACCTGGAGAGGACCCAGCTGGGGACTGGGCTTGGAGAATGTAGATTGTATGAACATCTATTTTGTGATCGTTCACTTCAGATTGGTCCCATCCTGTTCCAGGAGCTTGTTCCCTCCCAGTATAAGAGCATAGATACCATGAATGGTATCTACTGAGTAGTAATACTGATTACTATTTTAAAAAATAATGACTAGCCCTGACCGGCCAGCTCAGTTGGTTAGAGCGTCATCCCTGTACACCAAGGTTATGGGTTTGATCTCTGGTCAGGGTACATACAAGGAGCAACCAATGCTCCAAAATAAGAGGAACAACAAACTGATGTTTCCCTTTCTCCCTCTAAAATCAATAGATAAAAATAATAATGATGACTATCATTTATCTAGCACCAGCTCTTTGCAGAGCAGTCTGCTAAATGCTTCACCTGCCTTGTTTTACTGAACCCTCACCCTAAATCTAGGGGATGAGGTACTGTTTCCACGCCCCACTAAGATGAGGAAACCTGTCTCTCCCTTTCGCCCCAGCCATGCGGAAGGGAAGGGAATGGGACCTGAGCCCAGCCGATCAGAGCATTTCATTTCTTCTGATAGACTCACTGGGCAGAACTTTGGCTCCTCCGGAGTCACTAAGAGGGTAAGGTGTGAGTGCAGAGATACTGGCGTCATTTTTGCTACCTTAGGGAAAGTCTTGGGGGGGGGAAATCAGAGAAATATGGGACCCAGAGATTGAACAGTGACTTCATAACATCTTTGAGCTCCTGGATCAAGCTATAACTGAAGCCAGAGAGTTTACTCCTTGACCTTTTTTTTTAAATCCTCCCCACAGGACATTAGTTTCATTGCTTTTGGAAAAAGAGAAGAAAAGAGAAAGCAAAACATTGATGGGAGAGAGAAACACAGATTGGCTGCCTCCTGTACGTGCCCAGACCAGGGACTGAACCAGCAACCTAGGTATGTACCCTGACTGGGAATTGAACCTGCAACCTTCCTGTTACAGGAAGATGCTCCAGCCAACAGAGCCACCTTGGCTAGGGCTCCTTGAGCTTTTTTAAATTTTTAAATTTATTTGTTTTAATATTGGCCAATACATTTCCCTAATGCTTGCTCTTCAAGCTAAGAGACTCCTAATTAATTCACTTTCCTCTGCAAAGCCCCCTAGAAACTAACTGTTCCTGACACTCTCCATTGCCCCTAAACCTGGAGAACGGATCACTGCACCCCTTGAAGACCCCATTCATCACACACTGGCCCCGGGGAAGGCTTGGGCTGCTTGTGAACCCGTAGGCCCCCCCACTGGGCAGGCGCTCCTCTGTGTGGGTGAGCTCATCTCTGTGTCCCCAGGCATAGACTGGGGTAAGAACCTGGCTGCCCAGGCTGCTCCTTTGGGTGGGTCCACGTTCCACAGTCATCGGTGGCTGCTGGTCAGGTTACCCCACTGCACCCACCAGTTTCTCCCACTGTCAGGATTTCAGCACCGTCTGAGCTCTAAAGGCCTCCCGGTCTCTGCTCTGCCGTTTCTTCTGCACTGTAGACCCAAGTGTCTCACTGACCTTGGATGCCTCCCCCTGGATGTCCCACAGGATTTCACCCTGACTTCCAACAACTTCCTGTGCCTCCTGCTCTGGGCTCTACAGCTCTGACCTAGTCCCACACTGATGCCAACTCCTGGACCAGAGGCCTGCGCCTCAGCCTGGATGTTTTCCTCCACTTACCTTCCATAGCTCATCACTCCTTTCCTTTTTACCTTTTAAAGATTCCACTGTAGCTCAGTGGATTGAGTACGGGCCTGCAAACCAAAGGCCGCCAGCTCGATTCCCAGTCCGGGCACGTGCCTGGGGCCAGGTCCCTGGTTGGGGGCCATGAGAGGCAATCACAGACTGATGTTTCTCTCCCTCTCTTTCTCCCTGCCTTCCCCTCTCTCTAAAAATAAATAAATAAAATATTTTAAAAAATAAAATAAAGATTTCACAGGTTCTCCCTCTTCCCACACCCTGCTTCATTGTGCTTTACCCTCCTCCCTCGTCTCCTGCCAGTCCCAACATCTCTCTAGAAGAGATTTCATTAAACCACAAAGCTGCACCGGTCAGCAGCAGGGTCTGCTCTGGCTCCCCAGTTAGTGCTCCAGTCCGCTGACCCACAGGCCCCCCATGACCTCAATGGGGCTGCCTTCTTCAACCTCATCACTTGCCTCCCCTTTCCCCAACACACTCTGCCCTGAAGCAATACCCAGACTCCGTGCCTTTTCCCAAACGCACCCTGTTCCCGAGTGCCTCTCGAACTTAAACATTTGGTTTCCCTTCACTGAAACACCTCTCTCATCTGACTTCACGTAGTGGTTATGTCTCAGTCCTTCAAGGTGCAACTCAACCTTTCCCTCCGCTGAGAAACCTAGAGCAGAAACCTTCCCTCCACTTAAGCCAGGCCCCTCCCCCGGATTAACCTGGCTAGTGGAGCTGGGTCTCTGCCGGGCTGTGCATGCAGGGTCCTTTGCACACAGGGTCCCACGGAGTTTCCCAGCACCCTCAGAGGACGGGAGCAAACACTCCCAGTTTCCGGATAAAGGAACTGAGACTCGGAGGGGACAAGTGACTCAGTGAAGGAATCCCAGACTAAGCAGGGGACAGAGTCAGGATTTGAAGTCATGCCCTCACGAGCCGCCTGGCTCAGCCAGTCCTGTTGATTACTTATCTCAGTTTGGTAAGTTATTTTGTAATATCCTCAGTAGGGGCACGCAGGTATGTAATTTATGAATAAAAAATAGATTTCATGTACAGAGCGGCCACAGAGTCCTGTGTGTCACTGTGGCCTTTCTCAGTTCAGTAGCTTCTTCATCCAGGTAGAACGGAGGCAGGAAATTGAGTGTCCTTTAAGAGACCACATTAAAAAAAAAGATGATTTATTTTTAGACAGAGAGGGAAGGAGAAAGAGAAGAAAAGAAAGATCAATGTGTGAGCCCTGACTGGGAATCGAACTGACAACCTTTATAGGTTCACAGGCTAAATCCACTGAGCGGCACCAGCCAGGTTGAGCTGTTTTGCATTGTTTTTATCATACACCAAGTCTTTGAAATCCGGTGTGGATTTTTTTCACTCACAGTGTGGACTAGCCACACTTTAAGCACTTAAGAGTCTCCTGTGGCCAGTGGCACAGCCATGGGTAATGGCCTGGTCACGGATCTAGGGGGTGCATGTTCCTCAAAGTCCGGACTTAACAAGTGACAGCGGGCCCCGGGGAGACAGCGTGGCTCAGCACAATCAAGACCCGAGACTCTCTAAGCTGCGGGCTTCAGATACAGCTCTGGAACGTGATCCAAGATGCAAGCTGCAATCCAATCTCTCTGCACCTCGGTTTATCCCTCTATAAAAAGAAGGAGTCGCCAACGAGACCTCCCAGGGTATTTTCTGATGAGCAAACGCAGTTGGCAGCCACAAAACACTTACAGCAGGACCTAGCACCTTTAAGACTGTGCTGGCTTTTGTTATTATCTGGAGTTCTGTGAAAGAGAAAGATCTCTTAAACTAACAGCTGCAGAATGAAAAGCCGTCTTCGAGACGTCCCATCCTGGAAGCGGAGATTTCCAGGAGAGCCTGGGGGTGCGCGCGGCCCCTGACAACCGCGCGTGGACGTGCAGAGGCTACTCGGCCGCCTGCTCCCGGAGGGAGCGCCCGCATTCAGCGCCGCAACAGCCGCGGCCAATGGCAAAGCTTTGGACGCTTCTCAGTCTAAACTCAGCTGCATATTTTCTTCCTCTTGTGTTTTCTGTTTTGATCTGTCTAGTGGGTTGCATGGCAGGGCCCCTCCCTTCCTAAGATATGTCACCTGAGACCCGTGAATGTGAGCTGATTTGGGGGAGGGGGGAACGGTCTTTGCGGATGTGATTCAGGTAAGGATCTGGAGATGAGATCTGCATTAGCCGGGTGGGCCGCTAAACCCAACGGCGAGGGTCCTTCCCAGAGAAGGGCAGAAGGTGATTGGACACGGACGGACACACAGAAGGCCGCGGGAACACGGACCACGCAGGCAGAGATGGTTAAGGAAGGATCCTGCCCTGGAACCTTCGGAGGGAGCACGGCCCTGCTGACACCTGGATTCCGGAGTTCCGGCCTCCGGCACTGTGAGAAAACACATTTCTGTCGTTCTAAGCCGCCCAGTTTGCGGTCATTGGTTACCGCAGTCACAGGAAATGAATGCAATCTGTTTGTGGGCCTGTCTCCTCCACCACGAAGGCAGCGTTTCTGTGCCTCTCAGATGCCTCATCACAGGAGGAAGCAGGCTCGGAAACAGGGCAGAGTGGAAACCAGACCTCAGGCCCCTGGAAGCTCCCCGGGCACCGCGGGGTCTTAGCGGAAACTTGCAGGATATTTGCCCATTTAAGACAGCATAGAGCCCTGGCTGGTGTAGCTCAGTGGATTGAGCACGGGCCTGTGAACCAAAGGGTCGCGGGGTTGATTCCCCAGTCAGGGCACATGCCTGGGTTGCAGGACAGGTTCCCAGTAGGGGGTGCATGAGAGGCAACCACACATTGATGTTTCTCTCCCACTCTTTCTCCTTCCCCTTCCCCTCTCTCTAAAAATAAATAAATAAGTAATATATATATATTTTAAGATTTTTTATTTGTTTATATTTAGAGGGGAAGGGAAGGAGAGAGGGAGAGAAACATCAGTGTATGGTTGCCTTTCGTGAGTCCCCCGCTGGGAACTGGCCTGCAGGGAACTGGCCTGCAACCCAGGCATGTGCCCTGACTGGGAATCGAACCGCCATTGTCTGGTTCGCAGGCCCGCGCTCAATCCACTGAGCTACACCAGCCAGGAATAAAATATATTTTTTAAAAAACATAGAATGATGGCCCTGGCAGGGTGGCCCAGGCAGCTGGCAGGCCCTTGGGTCCGTGGAAAGGCTGTGTGTTGCTCCCCGATCAAGGGTGAATACAGGAGGCAATGGACTGATGTTCTCTCACATCGATTCTCCCTCTCCCCCTACCTCCCCACCTTCCTCAAAAAATAAAAATATCATTGGGTGAGGATTAAAATAAAAATAGCAACTGGCCCTGGCTGGTGTGGCTCAGAGGACTGAGCAGCAGCCTGCAGACCAAAAGGTTGGCTGGTTCGATTCCTGGTCAAGGCACAGGCCTGGGTTTCTGGGGCAGGTGCCCAGCTGGGGGTGTGAGAGAGGCAGCCAATCCTGGTTTCTCTCACACATCATGTTTATTTCCTTTTCTTTCTCCTTCCTTTCCCCTCTCTCTCTCAAAAATAAATAAACTGTTAAAAAGAAAAAAGATAGCACCTGAACAGTTACGGGCTGCTGCTGGGCTGTGCTGGGCTTGTTTTTTCAACATAAAAGATTCTTTTCTTGAAGAAAAAAATAGAATGGTTAGTGAGTTTTATTTGAAGGCAGTGGTTGAGAATACAAGCTTTGCCTGGAGTTCTGGTCTGGTTGCTTAGTTCATGTGTGGCCTCAGGTAAGAGACTAACTTCTGTGTGCCTCAGTTTCTCCTTCCATAAAAAGGAGATAAGGAGATAAGGATAAGGAGATAAGTTGTCTCAGAAAGCCGTGATGTGGAGTATATGAGAACCGATCAACTTTACAGTTGGACATAGTCCTGGAAGTCTTTGCAAATGCTATATGACAAGAAAAATAAATGGCATGTAAACATCAGACAGCAAGAGATAAAACGGCCATTTGGACCATTTTCAAGGAAAACCTAAGAGAATCAACAAACTTCTTCCATATGAGAACTTGGCCATAGTGCCTGTTAGAGGGTCAACCAGCAATATTTAATAGCAGTAATCAACTATACATTATAGAAATAAAATAATGAGTTAATAAAGTGGAAAAGTACCATCTGCATGTACACTGGTGACTCTCAGATTTCAATCTTGAGCCCCGAGCTCCCTCCTGTGTCCTTGACATTCCCACTGCAACATCCTAAAGGCGTCTCCAACCCTCAAGGGCTCTGTCAGAATTCTCAGCCTCCTTCCCAGTCCGTCCTTCTGGTTCATCTTACTGCCAGTCCCTCATACCTAAGCATTCTTCTCGACAGCATCACCCTAGTCAAGGCTGCCATCTGATCTTCCCTGGACAATTCCAGTCTCTTCCACCCCGGACTTCCTGTTTCCATCCTTGCCCCCTACCAAGCACTCTCCACTCAGAATAAAATCCCAAATATTTACTACAGCCTTCAAGTCCTTAGCAATCTGGTCCCTTGATTGCACAGCTTCATTTCTTGCTTGTCTCTCTCTTGTTCGCTCTCTGTGTTCCAGCTATACAGGGCTTGCTTATGTTTCTCTAACTCAGCTCGCAATTTCCTACCACAGGGCCTTTGCACATGCGGTTCCTGCTGCCTTGCAATCTCTCCCTCCAGTTATCTTTTACCTCTCTTCTTAAATGCTCCTTTGACAGAAGACTCTGCTGCCCTCCCATTCCCCACCCCCAGTTAAAACCCTGTCTCCCCATTCTTGTTCTTGATGGCCAATGTCAGGTCTATATGATTATTAATTAGTGCCATGATTTTTAAACTTTTTGGCCACAGGGTCTCTTACAGTCTTAAGAATTATTGAGGATCCCCAAAGAGTTTTTTTGATGTGAATTATACCTGTCAATATTTACTGTATTGGAAATGAAAACTAATATAATTCAGAAATAATGGCTTCATTAAAAGTAATAAAAACTGCCCTGCCTGGTGTAGCTCAGGGGATTGAGCGCGGGCCTGGGAACTATAGCATTACTGGTTCAATTCCCAATCAGGACACATGCCTGGGTTGTGGGCCAGGTCCCCGGTGGGGGTTGCGCAAGAGAAAACCACACATTGATACTTCTTTCTCTTACCCTCTGTCTAAAAATAAATAAATAAATAAATAAATAAATAAAATTTAAAAGATCATATATTTCAGAACAAATCATTAGAAATTTAATTACTAAATAATTTTTTTTTTTTTTTTTTTTTACCTGGCTGGTGTAGCTCAGTGGATTGAGCATCAGCCTGAGAACCAAAGGGTGGCTGGTTTAATTCCCAGTCAGGGCACATGCCTGGGTTGCGGGCCAGGCCAGGTGCCCAGTAGGGGGCGCGCAAGAGGCAAACACATTGATGTTTGTGTTCCTCTCTTTCTCCCTCCCTTTCTCTGAAAATAAATAAATAAAATCTTTACAAATGTTTTTGTATTATTTTAATGTCTGGCTCAGGAGAAAACGTCTGGGTCTTCACAACTGCTTCTGGGTTTGTCTGTCACGATGTCGCGATTCTGTACAGGCCGCACATACACTCAGGAACAAGTGAAAGTGCAAAAGGCGGGTAAGTGTCTTAATATTACTACAACAATCATTGTGACCTCATAGATCTTTTTGAGGGCTGGCCCCCGCCCCCGCCCCGGATTTTGTGGGCTGTACTTTGAGAAGTACCCCCCTTAGCTTTGGGTTCTCTAGAGTCTTGAGACAGTATCCTGGGAACTGGACACCTTCGGGGCCAAGCGACCTGGCTCAAGAGGCAGCTGCGACTACTAGCAAGGTGACCTCAGATATCTCTGAGCCTCGGTTTCTGCATCTCTAAAATGGGGGGGATGGTTTGAAAGTAATAAAAGCACCTCCCCTCAGGGTCATAGAGAGACCCACAGGCGATAACTCTCAGAATTCCCCACCGGCCTGCTGCTTACCACCCACATTGCCTCATTTTTTTTGTTATTACCAACACTTTTTATTCTGCAATTAATTTCTCCAGAGACCCATCTTAGGACGGGCAGTGATGGGGACATGGTGATCACTGGGGAAGGCCTGGCCCTGCCCTCATGGGGCTCCCAGTCTAGTGGGTCACAGAGTTTTCTTATGTGAGGGATTATCCTTCACGAAAGGACGATGGAAAAGCATGAGTTCTTAAGACTGAGTAGGCAGGGAAGGGCATGCAAGGAGCTACGGCAGGTGGAGAAGGGGACATGCTCTGGCCTGGCGGCTGGCCAGGTTATTGTGTCCATTCCTCTGTCCCCAAGATGCCTCTATCCTGTTGCTGGTGACACAGAGGTGTGTCTCTCTGGTTCATTTCCTCCTTCCCAACCTCTGTTCTTGTGTAAGTTAGTTCCTAGATTCTGTGCTCTTTGTAGGAAGTCCCACCTCCGATCTAACCTCAGTCTCTCACGCTGCAGATCCCCTCTTTTGCTCTGTATCCATCTACAGTGGCGACCAGTAGAAATTTGGGATGTCCCAGTAGCAGAGGTGCCCGGGAGGGCGCGGGGTCGGGGCCAGGCGCCTCTACTGCCCCTCACGGGTGGGGGGGGGAGGCGTGCTCGGGTCCGGGTGAGTCAGTGCCCGCAGCTCCCGCGTCATCCCAGCCGCTCCACTCCGCGCTATTTCGGGCTCTGGGCGCTATAAATAGAGGTTCGTGGAGCGGAGCTGTGGCCCTGGCTTGCCCCCCCACCCCCACCCCGTGTCTCCAGCCCCGCAGCGTTTGCCGGGCCGCACGTCACCGCGGCTAAGTTTAGAGGCGGGAGGGGACACCGGCCGGGTCACCGCGTCCCTAGGCTGCGTTCCCGCTTCCAGAGCCTTCGTTCCGGCCTCCGTCTGTCCCCCGCCCAGAGCCTCCTGGACGGAATTGGGGGCGGAGGTCCCCATATTCTCCATCTCTACAGCACCCCCACCGGGCGCAGGGAGAACTCCAAGTTGGGATTAGGGGAAGGTTTGGGAGTGGAGCAGGGGCCAGACCCAGGAGTCGCGGGGGGCACCTAGGGTTGCAGCGGCCTCTGGAGGATTCCAACGCGCAACTCTGGGCTCGGGAAGATTCGAGCCCGGGGTGAGAAAGGTCAATTTGTGAATCAAATTTGCAAATAATGTTGAACCGAGGGCAACTATCCGCCCTCCCCGTAACTACTGTAAATAGGTTCAGAGTTACATGAACCGCACACGGCGACGTCTTTGCCTCACTTTTGCAAAACAAACACGAGTCGTGCGAAGCGAAGCACGGCGCGTTCTCTGGAGTCTTGTCCCCGA
Organism: Artibeus jamaicensis; assembly: GCF_021234435.1. NCBI lineage: Eukaryota > Metazoa > Chordata > Mammalia > Chiroptera > Phyllostomidae > Artibeus > Artibeus jamaicensis. The sequence goes on from NW_026521297.1 coordinate 1,901,268, forward strand.
GTGGGTCCTGGCAGAGCAGCCGATCCTCTCGTGGGGCGCCATCGCCCCCTGGCGGAATAGGCGTGAGCTGCAGGTCTCCTTGGAGGCTCCTTTCCCCAGCGGGAGAAACTGAGTCCTGCTCACGCTGTTCTCTCTAGAAACGCTCTCTGCCCTTGGACTCAAAGACACATTTCATTGGTCCTCCTCCGTGTCGCTGGAGCTTAGTTCCCTCATTTGTCAAGCGAACTCAGGACGCCTAAGGGGGAGGTTATTGTGAGGCCTTAGCTCATCGTAAGTGCTCAATGCTCATCCCTTTGGCATGTCTGAATGGCCAGCATCGCTGCTCCTGCCCCTTGGGGCAATTACTAAGTAAAGTCAGGGTGACTTGACCCCAAGCACCGTGATAAGCCACGGTCGATCTGATAACGAAGCGGGCCACTAAGTGACTAAGGGGTGGAGAGCGTCTATAAGACATGGACATGCGGGACAAAGGAATGATTCATGTCTGGGTGGGTCGGAGCAGGACGGAGCCAGAGGCCGGAACAGGGCCTTCCTAGAGCCGTGAGAAGGAACATGACCCCGCCAACACCTTGATTTCGGACTTCTAGGCTCCAGAACTGAACATGATACGTTTCCGTTGTTCGAGCCATCCACTTCGTGGTACTTGGTCCCAGCAGGAAACTAATACAGAAAATGTATTCATGAATCAATTGTATAAGTAAAAATTAATTAGAGACAATCTTTTCTAGTACATAATTTAAAACGTACAAATGGCTCATTTCTGGAATTTTCCATTGAATATTTGAGACCGCAGCGGAACGCAGGCAGCTGAAACCATAGAAAGCAAAACCAGAGATAAGGGAAAACTACTGTGTGTTGATGGTAATCTAGTCGATGTTGATATTTATAACGTATGGAGCCCTCCTCCCTGCGACTCTGTGCCCCTCCCCTCCTCACCTGCTCTGCACAGAGTTATGTCTTATTTCCTTCATAGCAGGTATGGCTGTCTGAAATTTATTTGTATGTTTTCTTCTTATGGTCTATGACCCCCTGTGAGAGTGTCAGCTCTACAGGACAGGGACCTCGTCTGATCTGCTCGTAACGTGCTTGGCACATAGTAGGTGCTCAATACATAACAATTCATGGAATGTGTGAACCAATCCATCTCTCAAGATGGGTCTGCTTGGTCTTGCTGAATTCTCACAACTTCAGCGACTACGGATAGGGGAACTGAGGCTCCCAGTGGTGCAGTCGCTTGCCTTAGGGCTTGGCTTGCGTCTTTCATTCTTTCTCAGAACATCCGGGTTGGTCACCGCTTCGGGGCGCGGCCGTGTGTAGGGGCACTGTGTTACAGCGGCCGCTGCGACAGCTCCTGCCGGCCCAGGGTTATTTTATTTCTATGACAAGCCTAAAGAGAGTAGTACCATGCCAAGTACTGTTTTAGGCACTTTGCACATAACTCATTCTATTCTCGTAATAATTATACTATTATTATCATCCCCATTTTACAGATGAGCAAACCGGCGCACGCAGCAGCTGAGTGGCTCGTACAAGGTCACGCTGCTAGTAAGTCACCCTGGAAAAAAATCTCACCCAGTGATGATACTGCTTAGAAAAGGAAGGGGAATTGGGGATGGGGGGGGGTAGACTTCTCATCGGCAACCCAGAAGTCAGGGAAATGAAGGACCAGTATCTTTTAATTTTGCAAGAAAAATCACTACAAACGCAGAATTTGAGATTCCAGCCGTGAGGGTGAAATAAAGATATTTTCAGATGAGCAAAACTCAGACAGGCCCTGGCCAGATGGCTCAGCTGGTTAGAGCATCCTCCGGATCAGTCAAGGTTGCAGGTCCGATCCCCGGTCGGGGCACAGACAAGAATCAACCAATGAGTGCATACGTAAGTGGAACAACAGATCGATGTTTCTCTCTCTTCCCAGTCCTCTTTCCCTTCTTCTCTCTCTCTCTCTCTAAAATCAATACATTAAAAAATTAAAACACACTCAGAGAGTTACTACCCACAATAATCGGTGAAAGAATAAAATGTACTCTAGCACGAAGTCAACTGAATTCAGAGGAAAGGAGGTTATAAAAAGTAACAGAATCATTATGGGTAGAACCATGTCCCCTCGCAGAGATATACTGAAGTCCTAACCTCACAATGCGACTTTATTTGGAAATGAGGTCTTTTCAGAGGTAAACAAGTCAAAAAGAGGTCATTAGAATGGGCTCTCATCCAATACCACTGACATGCTTATAAACCAGGGGTATTTGGATGGAGAGACAGACCCACAGAGGGCAGATGAAGGGAAGAGACCCAGGGAGATCTCCAGCTACACGCCCAGGAACACGTAAGGCCACTAGAAGCTGGGAGAGAGGCCTAGAGCAGAGCCTTCCTAGCGAGAGTCCAGGGAACATGACTCTGCCAACACCTTGACTTTGGATTTCTAGCCTCCAGAACTGCGAGACGATACATTTCTGTTGTTTGAGCCACCCAGTTTTTGGTACTTTGTTACAGCGACAAGAAATGTACTCTTGAATCAATCAGTAAAAGTTAATTAGAAAAAAAAATCCTTTACAGTAGGCTCCTAACAAAAGCTGGAATCGGTGGAGAGAGAGACACAACCTATTCATGGATATGAAAAAGCTGTCGATTTTCGTGCAATGAATCCATCAATTCAGTGCGATTCCAATCTCAGTCCCAATAGGGTTTTTCCCAGATCTAGGAAAGCAACTGTGAAAGCCCAGCCAGAACAGGAAATGTACGAGAAGGGTAAAGACAGATTCAAGAATGAACAGAGAGGGGACTTGCCTGATGTAACAGCACAACATATCAAGCTAAAATAATGAAGCAATATGGCATGAGGGCAAGAAACATACAGAAATCAATGAAACAGAACAGAAACAATAGACATAGATCTGTATATTTACATGGAAATTTGGTACAAGTTAAAACTGGAATGTTAAGACTGGAGAAAGGACTGACTTAAAATGAATGGTGTTAGGACAATTTGCTACATCCATCATAAATTCTGCCTTAGCGCATTTTCTAATGTCTCACGTGTGTTAAAGACAAACTCAAAACTAGGAGAGTCTCAAAAGAAATGGTAAGATATATTTATGACCTTGGAGAATGGCAAACTTTTTAAACAACACACCAAAAGCAAAAGTCAAGCTAGAATACATCGATAAATAGGTGTAAATAAACATTAAGCATTTCTCTGTGACAAAATAAATAAAGTTAAAGCACAAAGTACAAACTATAAGGAAATATTTGGAAGCTATGTAACTGACTAAGAGAATCGGAAACCATAAAGTACTCTTACAAATTAATAGTAATAAAAAAAGGCATGCCATTTTGAAAAATGGGCAAAGGATATGAGCAAGCAATTCACAACAGACAAAATATCTAAGGCCAATAAACCCACAAAGACACGTTCTCTCTCCTTAGTAATCAGAGTTGCAAGTTAGAACAGCGTGATACTATCCTTTCAGGAAATGACTAATACTAACTCATCAACCAGGTCTCTGCTCAGATGTCCTTTCCTGCAGAAAAGTCTTTTCTGACCCTCCGGCTGGGTTAGCTTTCTCCTCCCCCCCACACACCCACACACACCCTGCCTCGTCCCACTGAGGTCTCCTATCTCAGTCCTGCCCACTCCGGGTCGTCACTGGAACCCGGTCTGGCTTTCCCACTGGGCTGTGAGCTCCAGGAGGGTGGTTCGGGGCTATTGTTAGTCACCTATGTGTCACTACCGCTGCCGGGCTCAGGGCCTGGAACAGACGGGCCGCTTGGGGGAATATGTGTGGAATAAAAGAATAAGTGGGGAAACTGAGACCAAGTCAGTGGCAGAATTGGGATTCCAACCCAAGGTTGTGCAGAGAGAAGGGACTTAGTTTGATCTGCCACCATCTCTTCTTCACTGAACCCCGTCCGGAGTCCAAGTACACAATAGGCACTCAATCAGGGCTTTGAAATTGAACTGCTAGGCAACCAGAGACGCTCAGGGGCAAAGTACAACAGCTCTCTCTCCACCCAGGACTCCGCAGTCCTCCGCAACCATAGAGAGCTGAGCGGGAACGGCTCTCTGGGGAACGGTGAGGGCGGACTGGCGGGCTAGAGAGGCCGGAAGTGCGGCGAGCCAGGGGCCGCGCTGGCCGTGCGGGAGGGCGGCAGCTTTGATTTCCCTCGGGGTCTTCATCTAGCAGCTCAGAGGGAGGGAGGTGAGTCGTCCTACCTCGGAGACAGGGGGCCGGAGCTGGGAGGGCCGCGGGGGGTGAGTGGGAGGGTTCGAGGGGTGGAGACCGCTGGTAGCGACTGGCAGCCGTGGAAGCCAATCAATAGTTGGGTGTCAGAGAGGGACCAGAGGGAGCGAGGGGCGGGCATACAGGTGCGATCTCTGGGGCGGGACGGACGAAAGGTGGGGACAGTGGCGGAGCCCGGCACCAGGAAGGCGGGAAACAGTGAGGGCCTGATGAATAGGACAGACGGGCCTTGTGGGGCGGGCTGGGCGCAGGTGGAGGCTCCCTCCGGGCGGGGCTTTGTAGAACCTGGGGCGCTGGGTATTTGCAGCTTGATGCTGTGGCTACCTGGGATATACTTTTTTTTTTTTTTACTGGCGTTGGGGGGGGGGCGCGGGGAGAATGGCCGTGAGTGGCGGTTCCTTCTGGGGGATGGAAAGGCAGACGCTGATGTCTCACTCTCTCCCGCCTCCACATCACTTACAGGCCCCGGGAGAACCTTGGAATGGACGAAGAGGGAGCCCGGCAGTCCGCTGGGCCACCCGCAAGGAAGAAATTCTTCATACCGCTGGACGAGGATGAGGTCCCTCCTGCTGGGGTAAGACAGGGAGATGGGGGACCGCTGGGAGGCCGGGGCGGGGCGTTGTGGAGGAAGGGGGACGGGAAGGGCGCGTGGGGCTACAGTGCGGATTAGGAGATGTTGGAGCCTGGGTCAGCTTTCTGTGAGTCCCAGATTCTCTGTCTGTAAAATACCGCGGGGCATTTTATTCTGAGAAGGCCAACGCACAGGCCGCAAACTGGCAAAGACCAAGTGGCCCCGGGATGTGTTTATGTGGCCGGCACCCTGCAAGGCATGAGTTTCTTGCTGACATTTGAGAATTGGAGGGTTTTGCATTACAAAACAAAACTGGTAAACCAAAGAAAGGATCTGGCAACGTTGAGATCTCCATCCCACAGGAAAAAAAATCGGCGAGCTGCTTATGTGCCGTGAAGAAGAGAAAGTGAGCTAAGGATATAGGGTGTGCCCTGGCTGGTGTAGCTCAGTGGATTGAGCGTGGGCCTGCGAACTAAAGGATTGCGGTTGATTCCCAGTCAGGGCACATGCCTGGGCTGCAGGCCAGTTCCCAGCAGGGGACGCACGAGAGGCAACCGTACACTGATGTTTCTCTCCCTCTCTCCTTCCCTTCCCCTCTAAAGAGAAATAAATAAATAAATAAGTAAAAAGATGGGGGAAAGGTGCAGTCTCAAGTAGGACAGTCAGGGGCTGCCTCTTTGAGGAGGTGACCTCTTAGCAGAGACGTGAAGAAATGATAGAGTGATCTATGGGACATCTGTGGGGAGAGGGCACAGCCAGTGCAAAGGTCCTGAGGTCAGAGAGAGTCTGACAATTTGAGGGCAGCCAGAAGGCCAGTGGGGCTGGAGTAGAGAAAGCAAGGGGGGAGGTGGCGGGTAGGCCCTGAGGCAAGGGGCAGGGACAGATCTAGAGTCTTGTGGGCTATGGTGGCCGCTATGTCTTTTATTCTGAGGCAGGCTATGAGCAGCTGAGGGACTTGTTAGACAGTGTGGGGAATGGACTTGGGGGGAGGGTTAGGCAGGGAGCTGGTGAGGAGGTGATGACAGGGGTCCAAGGAAGAGAAGATGGTTCCTGGGACCTTGGGGACAGGCTGAGGGTTGGGGAGAAGTAGGTAGGATCAGGTATTGATCCCACCCCCTCCTTTCTCCCCACAGCTCAAGCCCTTATTCAAATCCACGCAGAGCTGTCCCACCACGGCGACCTCGGCCCAGGCAGCCCCGCAGACCTACGCTGAGTTCGCCATCTCAGGACCTGCAGGGGGAGCTAGAGCCACACACCCCGAGGGGCCAGAGCCCCAGGCAGGGGAGGCCCCCGGCCAGGCTCCCAAACCAGGGGCAAAATCCAACAGCATCATTGTGAGCCCCCGGCAGGTGAGGAGGGGCAGAAAGAAGTGGGGTTTTGAAGATCTGGTGCGAGAAAACAGTAATAGGGATGGCATTCTGGTGGGCAGTGGGAGGAGGTCTGAGTTCTAGCCTTTGTACTCTCAGCAGCGCCCTTGGTTCATTCATTCATGCAGGCGTTCATTCATTCATGCAGGCGTTCATTCATTCATGCATTCATTCATTCGTGCATTCATTCATTCATTAGTGCATTCATTCATTCATGCATTCAACTACTGTGTGTGGGTTGAGGCTGCCCCACATGTCTCATTCTGCTATAACAAAACTACCACAGACTTGGTGGCTTAACCAACAGACATTTATTTCTCACAGTTTTGGAAGCTGGGAAGTTCAAAGTTAAGGCACTGGCAGAATCGGTGTCTAGTGAAGGAAGGGGTGAGGTAGCTCTGGAGTCTTTTTAGAGATCACTGATGCCCTCCTTGAGGGCTCTACCCCCCTGACCTAATCCCTTCCCCTCACCTCCCCATTCCATCGCATTGGGGGTTAGGGTTTCAGTGTTGGTGGGACACATTCAGTCCACAACACACCCGTCGTTCTTGTGGGGGTGTCACTGTGTCACTGCAGCTGTGTTTCCTGTCCCAGTTTTGTTCCTTCATTCAAAACCTGTTCATTGAACACAGGCCCAAGGTCAAACCCTGCGCTGCTACACAGTAGCTGTCTGATCTCAGGCAAGTGACTTAACCCATCTCTGCCTTTAAAATGAGGGTTCATGTCCTGGCTGCTGTGGCTCAGTGGATTGAGTGCTGGCCTGGGAACCAAAGGGTCACCAGTTTGATTCCTGTCAGGGCACATGCCTGGGATGCAGGCCAGTCCCCAGTCAGGGATGTGTGGGGAGCTACCACACACTGATGTTTCTCTTCCTCTTTCTCCCTCCTTTCTCATGTCTCTAAGGGATAAATAGAATCTTTAAAAAAATAAAACTAAGTAAACCAGAGGATCGTGGTTTGATTCCGTCAGGGCACATGCCTGGGTTGCAGGCTAGTTCCCAGCAGGGGGCGCGCAAGGGGCAACCATACATTGATATTTCTTTCCCTCTCTCCTTGTCCCCTCTAAAGATAAATAAATAAAATCTTTAAAAATAAATAAAATAATAAATAAGATAAAATGGGGGCTTAGTCCTGATCAGCATGGTTGAGATGGTTGGGTGTCATTCTGCAAAGCAAAACATCACCAGTTCAAATATAAAAGACACAGGGACAAAAACTAGGGGGGCGTTTGAAATGGGAGGGAGGAGGGCTGGGTGGGTGGGCTGGGATGGGAGTAAAAGACAGGAAACTGTACTTGAACAGCAATTAAAATTTTAAAAATTAAAAAAAAAAAAAAGATCACCAGTTCAATTCCCGGTGTTCAATTCCCAGTCAGGGCACATACCTGGGTTCTAGGTCAGGTCCGCCATTAGGGTGTGTGTGTGAGGCAACCGATCGATATGTCTCTCCTACATCAGTGTTCCTCTCCCTCTCTTTTCCTCTCCCTTCCCCTCTCTCTAAGAATAAATAAATCTTAAAAAAAAATCGGGGCTCATCCACTGATAGTCCACAGGTATGTTCAGAGGTTGCCAGGCGCTGTTTTAGGTCCTGGGGATGGAGTGCTGGAAAAGAAGTAGACAAAGTCCCTACAATCCACGGAGCTGGCGTTAGGGGTAGGGTTATACAGAGACAAGAATAGGACCTGAGGGTGTGAGAAGATGCTCAGTATCGCCAGCCATCGGGGAAATGCAGACCAGAACCACAGTGAGATCCACTCCCGCCAGCAGGGCGGCTGGAAGAAAAAGGACACAGTAACAAGGGCTGTGAGGCTGGGGAGGAAGTGGAACTCCAGAAACTGCTGGGAGGAATGCAGACTGGTGCAGCCGCCTCGGAAACCGGTCTGGCAGTTTCTTGAACATTTAATTACAGAGTGAGCACCTGACCTGGCAAGTCCATTCCTAGGTATGTATCCAAGAGAAGTGAAAATATATCGGTCCATGCACTGTCTGGTGCACAGATGTTCAGCGCAGCGTTATTCACACTGGCCAAACAGTGGAAGAAGCCCAGATGTCCGTCAGCTGATGGCTGGGCTTCCTTCCCTTAGCTTATGGAAGGCTCGTCCGTAGGCCATGGTGTGTGTCAGGGCCTCGTTCCTTTTTCAGTGCCGAGTAGTATTCCAGTCTGCAGATTCACCACATCACGTTCATCCATTCACCCATTGGTAGGCAATCCCTTCGGCCCTTCAGCCGTCTTGTGTATGCGTTGTTGTAGCTGTGTGTTCTCAGTTCTCTTAAGAACTCATCGGGGAGTGGCTTTGCTGGGTCACATGACTGTGCTCCATGTCACCTTTTCAGCAACTTCCAAACTATCTTCTAAAATGCTGCATCGTTGTACAGTCCCAGCCACAGTGTGTGTGAAGGTTCCAGTTTTGCCATGTTCTCCCCTCCTGTCGTTGTCTGTCCTTTTGCTTTTGGTCATATTTTTTTTTTTAAGATTTTATTTATCTTTAGAGGGGAAGGGAAGGAAAGACAGAGAGAAACATCAATGTGTGGTTGCCTCTCGTGCATCCCCTGCTGGGAACTGGCCTGCAACCCAGGCATGTGCCCTGACTGGGAATCGAACTTCGATCCTCTGGTTCGCAGGTCTGCGCTTAATCCACTGAGCTACACCAGCCAGGGCTGGTCATATGTTTTAAAAATTAAATTAGCCACGAGCCACTGGCTGCTGTGGCTCAGTGGCTAGGCACCTGACTGGGAACTGAAAGTTGGCCCCGTTGGATTCCCAGTCAGGACACATGCCTGGGTTGCGGGCCAGGTCCCCACTTGGGGGTGTGTGAGACTGAGGTTTCTCTACTTCTTCCTCCTTCCCCTCCCCCCTTCCCTTCCCCTGTGTCTAAAAACAATAAATAAAATCTAAAAAATAACTTTAGAAAAAGTAAAACAGGACCTCGCCCCTCCCTTGCACAAAGCCTTCCCATGGCTTCCAGCTGCCATGGGTCAGGTGGCTCAGGGCTCGTGGGACTCAGGACCCCTGCAGACCCTCCCTGCCCCAGCCGCTCCCATCGCTCCACACCCAGCATGAGAGGGGGTCCCACCTCTTCTTAGAACCAAATCCCCCTTTTTCTTGATGATTTTACTTATTTATTTGTAGACACAGGGGAAGGGAGGGAGAAAGGGAGGGAGAGAAACATCAATGTGTGGTTGCTTCTTGTGCACCCCCTCCTGGGGACCTGGCCCGCAACTCAGGCATGTGCCCTGACTGCGAATCGAACTCTTGACCCTCTGGTTTGCAGGCTGGCACTGAGCTACACCAGCCAGGGCAAAACTAAATCCCTTCTCACTTGGCAATTACATGTTCATCCGTGAGATTGTTTTGTTTAATGTCTATGTCCCTCTTGAGAGCAGGGCACACTGAGACACACAGCTGGCATTCATTAAATACTTGCTGGATGGATTGGAGCTTGACTTGCTCAGGGAATTTCAGTCTTGGGCTACAGGGTACGTTCAGAATAGACCGTGAGAGGAGCCTGCTGGGCAGGCGCTGAGCCGTGGGGGGCCTGACCTGTGGAGCCACGTGAGGCTTCCTGCTGAAAGCACTGGGGAGCCACAGCAGGATTTAGAGCAGGGGAGGGGTACGTGCTTTGTGCTTTAGGAAGATCCTTCTGGCCACTTTTGGAGGATGGTCAGTCAGGGACACCACTGGGGCAGGACATCAGCGGGAGGCGGGGTGAGGGCCTGGCAGCGGCGCTGGCAGTGGAGGAGGGGACGTTTGGGGGGGGTACTTACCTAGAGGAGGTGCGGGGGAGTGTCCAGGAGCAAGCGTGGGCCTCTGGGCAGTCGGGCTGTCCCTGAGATGGGGCTGGGAGCAGGGGTGGGGGTGGGTGCCTAGGGCAGTTTGGACAGTGAGGTGGACATCCAGGGGGAAGTACCTGGTGGACCACATGACACCAGGTTGGGCCGGAAGGCAGGGCTGGGCTGGAGACAGACCCAGTGACCCTTTAGTTCAGGCCTAGGGCTGGGGGAGAGGGACCCGTGTCAGAGCTGGGGAGCCAAGGACACTACACGCTCAGAGGAGGAGTCGGGAGAGGAGGAGGGTGAGGCTGACGGCAGAGGGAGGGCGGGGGGAGGTGGGGGTGGGGACCTGGGGCGGGGGCGGTCCGTCCCAGAGTCATCCCTGTTGATGGCTTTGGCTCTTCCTCCCAGAGGGGCAACCCTGTGCTGAAGTTTGTGCGCAACGTGCCCTGGGAATTCGGCGACGTGGTTCCCGACTACGTGCTGGGTCAGAGCACCTGTGCCCTCTTCCTCAGGTGAGCCCTGGGCAGCGGCCGCACCTCCAGGGGGGCCTGCGGGGTGTGCTCCGGTGCTGGGGGGCTGTTCCACGGAGACCTCCAGTCATGGCCCTGTTGACTGTGGGCCTCGCCGTGACCCCGTGTGGCAGGCACAGCGCTGGGCCTGGAAGCACCTCGTGGCTCCAGACTCCTGTGTCTGAGTGAGCTGGGGGCCGGCTCTCTCATGTCCCAGACGAGTGACTCCAGCCTCCTGGACCGTGTTTGACCAGGGCCAGGGTTTCTCTGACCTCCGCCCCCAGTAAGCCCAGGGGCCCCTCTCCAGACAGAAGGGGGGTGTGAAATTTCTAATCTCCTGTCCTGCCTCTGGGCAGGAGAGCTGGCGGCTCCTGGGCAGAGATGTCTTCTCATTCCTGGGAGAAGCCCATCCCCGCTCCCACCTGCACTTCCACTGTCCCCTGAGGTTACAGCCGACAGTCCTGGGGCAGGTCTTGCTTCCCAAGACCAGCTGCACAATGTCCCCAGTCACACCTTAAAAATCTGTATATTGATTTTATTTTGTTTACTTTCTTTTTCTTTCAGAGAGAGAGGGGAAGGGAGGAAGAAAGGGAGAGAAACATCAGTATGTGGTTGCCTTTTGTGCGCCCCCTACTGGGGACCTGGCCTGCAACCCAGACATGTGCCCTGACTGGGAATTGAACTGGCAACCCTTTGGTTTGCAGGCTGGCGCTCAATCCACTGAACCACAGCAGCCAGGGCTCATTTATTGATTTGAGAGGAACTGATTTATTGTTCCACTTATTTATGCACTCATGATTGCTTCTTATATGTGCCCTGACCAGGGATCAAACCCACAACCTTGGCCTATCAGCACAACTCTCTAACCAACTGGGCTCCCTGGCCAGGGCCGGGGCACACTCTTCCTTAGGGCACTGGTCTCCTCTTCACTCTCTGAGGCCCAAGCCTTCTCCCTTCCTCAGCACACGGCCCGGGGCCACCCCTCCAGGAAGCCGGAGCCAGGTCGCCCTGTGCCCCTTCTCCAAAGCCTGAGGTCGCTCACCTCCCTGAGCCTCAGCTCCCAGCACTGTTGTCCCAGCTCTGCATTTTAGTGCCAGTGAGGAGGGGCTCCCGGGACCTTGGGGACACGAGCCCTCCCCATGCCCTCGTCTCCCCTGCCCTCAGCCTCCGCTACCACAACCTCCACCCAGACTACATCCACCAGCGGCTGCAGAGCCTGGGGAAGAACTTTGCCCTGCGGGTCCTGCTGGTCCACGTGGACGTGGTGAGCAGGGCCCCTCCCCCGCCCCAGCCCAGGCCACTCTGGTTGTCACTGTCTGGGGATGGGTGTGACCCTTCTGCAGACTGTAAGCCCCCAGGGAATGGAACCAGGGCTGTCCCAGGTCCTGTCCTGCCCAGCAGGAGCCAGGCACGGGGGGGGGGGGGGGGGGGGGGGCGGGGCAGAGGAAGGGTCCCAGCCGCCGGGGCTCCTGCATTTTCACACTGGAATTCCTTGCCTCTCCACAGATCTCTCACTCTGATTTTCTTCTCCACCCAGAAAGACCCGCAGCAGGCGCTGAAGGAGCTGGCTAAGATGTGCATCCTGGCGGACTGCACGCTGGTCCTGGCCTGGAGGTGAGCTCGAGGCTCCGGCCCCAGGGCCGGCGCTACCCTGCGCCATCCCTGTTTCTGCCCTTTGCCTCCCTCCAACTCTCTGTGGGCCTGGGCCAGGCAGGCGCTGCCACTCTCTGGCCTCAGTTTCCTCGCCTGGAAAGTAGGTCCCTCATCTTCATCTTGTAGGGGTGCGGGCACAAAGGCAGGTAGCCAAGATCGGACCCTCGGGACCTTGCTCGTCACTTATGGGTGGGACGTGAAATCTGGCTGCATAGTTCACGCCACCTCCAGGCGTCTAGAGGCCAGTGACACGGGTTCTCCCGCTGGGGAAAAAAGAATCCCTTTCTCATGCTTGAAAAACGTCCGTCCTGACAAATGTTTTTTTAAAAATTACAAGAAAAATGTTACAAGAGATCTTGGGGTAGGAAAAGTCTTCCACAGCAAGGCACAAACCCCAAAAGCCATAAAGGAAAAGGTCAGCTGGTTTGCAAAGATGATCCTTTGAAACTTCCGGAAGTTAAGAGATACTGTAAATAAAGTTGAAAGGCTAATGGTAAATAGAAAAAAGCCTTGTTACATAAATAACAGAATCAAGGTCCCTGATGTATATGTGGACATGTAATTTATGTTGATATGATAAACTATATTTAAATGTTTGCACTCATGAACATATGTAAATGTTCAGTACACACACACACACTACCTACAGAGTCCGGCAGAAGTAGCGCCCCTGAGGGCAGTTGGTGGGGCATGTGAGTGTCTCCCTCGAATGGACAGCAATTTGAACACGTCACCTACAACGTCCTATGGTGTGCTAGAGTGTGACACTGTTACGTCACAGCATTCCATGCTTATGATTTTGTAGTAAAAGATTTTTATGTAGTAAAAGAGGGGGGTCATTTGTGCCGGACCCTGTATCGAAAAACCCTTCCAGTCAATAAGAACAAAGTGCCCCATTTTTTTTTTAAAGAGTCTAATAATGAAGGCCCTGGCTGGTGTGGCTCAGTGGATTGAGTGCCGGCCTGAGAACCAAAGGGTCGCAGGTTCAGTTCCCAGTCAGGGCGTATGCCTGGGTTGTGGGGCCAGGTCCCCAGTAGGGGGCACTCAAGAGGCAGCCACATACTGATGTTTCTCTCTCTTCCCAACTCTCTAAAGATAAATAGAATCTTTTTAAAAAAAGATAAAAAACATTGTGTGTATATATATATATATATATATATACACACACACACATCATATATGGCATATTTAAGGGGTGGGCAAAAGTTGGTGTACATTTCTGTGTATGGAAGAAGACATGCAGGTTACACTTATTACAGCAGCTTCATTAACTCAAAAGAATGTCATGGGCCCCAGCTGGCGTAGCTCAGTGGATTGAGCGCAGGCCTGTGAACTAAGGGATTGTGGATTGAGCGCAGGCCTGTGAACTAAGGGATTGCAGTTCGATTCCCAGTCAGGGCACATGCCTGGGTTGCAGGCCAGTTCCCAGCAGGGGACTCACGAGAGGCAACCACACATTGATATTTCTCTCCCTCTCTCCTTCCCTTGCCCTCTAAAGATAAATGAATAAAATCTAAAAAAAAAAAAGAATGTCATGGGCACAGTCTTGGAAGAGCCCAAAAGGCTGGCCTTCATTATTTACACGTTGTTACTATCTTCTTGCTATACTCAAGCACACTTTCGCATACTCACAACTGTAAACTCATGCCAACCTCTGCATATACACTCTGTGTGTGTGTGTATGTGTGTGTGTGTGTAATGAGCAATATACACAGCGAAGTCTCTCCTCCGCCCCCTCCCTCCCACTCCACTCCCTCCGACCCCGCAGGTAATCACTGTCATTGGTTTCTCGGTTTCCTTCCACTGTTTCTAGAAGACACAAGCAGCAGGTGCTAAACACTTCCGTTTTCTTAGACAGAAGTAAGCATACTGTGTACAGATGCTCTACGGCTTACGACGGGGTTACGCAACCCGATAAACCCATCATAAGTAGAATATGTCGTAAGTTGAAAATGCATTTTTTTAAAAGATTTTATTTACTTATCTTTAGAGGGGAAGGAGAAAGGGAGAAAATTATCAATGTACGGTTGCCTTTCATGCATCCCCTGCTGGGAACTGGCCTGCAGGGAACCAGCCTGCAACCCAGGCATGTGCCCTGACTGGGAATTGAACTGCGATCCTCTGGTTCATAGGCCTGTGCTCAATCCACGAGCTACACCAGCCAGGGCTTGAAAATGCATTTAATAGCCCTGACCAGTGAGGCTCACTGGGTTGGGTGTTGTCCCGCAAAGCAGAAGGTCACAGGGTCCCCGGTCAGGGCAGACGCCTGGGTTGCAGGTTCCGTCCCCGGTCGGGGCACCTGCGAGAGGTGACAGATTCATGTTTCTCTCTTGCATTGATGTCTCGCTCCCTCTCTTGCCCTTTCTCTAAAAATAAATAAATAAAATCCTTTTTCAAAATGCACTTACTACACCTACCCTGCAGAACATCATAGCTTAGCCTGGCCAGTTTCCACTGAGGGGGCATCACTGTCTGCAGCACGATAAAATCCCAAAACCGTAAGTCCCTGTCATGGGTCGGTGCCGTCCGCCTCCGCTCTGCGCCCGGCTGCGTCCCTATCCGGAAGTCTCCGCCATGTCAATGTAGAGAGCAGCCTCATGCTTGTTTGTTTGTTTTGTCTTACCCTCACCTGAGGACCTTTTTTTCATTGCTTTTAGAGAGAGAGAAACATTGATATGAGAGAGAAACATCGATCAGTGGCTTCTCTTAAGTGCCCTGACCCGGAATCAAATCCCCCACCTGTTGGTCTACAGGACGGCGCTCCAACCAACTGAGCCACACCGGCCAGGGCACCTCCTTTTTCTCTAACAGCTGTGTAGTGTTCCAGCACAGTGTCCACATTTCTGAACTAATTATAGACTTCCTTATGTAAGAGCAGTTTTAAGGTTATAGAAAAAGTGATGAGAGAGTACAGAGCTCCCACACACCCCTCCTCTCCTACCTACTGCTTCTCCTGTTTACATCTTGCATTAATTAGTGTAATTAGTGTGGTACGTTTGTTTGTTGTGTTTTCATTCTGTGAGTCTTGACAGAGGTGTCACGTGTCCGTCATTCCTGCATGCTACAGAATATTTCACTGTCCTAAGAATGCCCTGCACTTTGCCTCTCCCTCCTTCCCTGCCACCCTGGCGACCACTGATCTTACCGCCTCCGCAGTTTTGCCTTTTCCAGAATGTCCTACGGAGATCCTACAGTATGTAGCTGAAATATTAATAGAACAAAACACGGTTCTCGAGGGTAGGGAAAAACCCAGCCCTGCCCCACTGCGGGTCTTTCTCCTGTTACTACTCACAAAACACTCACCTTGGGCCACTGAATGTGTGGGGTTTTCCCCTCACCCGGCCATTCTCTGTGCCCCCAGCAGGGTGCCCTGCACTTTAACTCCATTCGGACACTATCTGCCTGGAGACCAAGTCCGATCCACAGGTCAGGGGCCCAGGGCCACCAGATTTTCCCATCACACAGCTGCAGACGCCGGTCGGAACCACCTGGCTATAGCCAACCTACCGGCTATAGATGGAGGTTTGCACGGCGGCCTCCTCGGGCTTGACTAATCTGCTAGAGCGGACCGCGGACTTCTGTTTACCAGCTCATTAAAGGATATGGTGAAGGATACAGATGAACAGCCAGGTGGAGAGAGACATCGGGGGAGGTCTGGGTGGGTCCCAAGGGCAGGAGTGTGCGCCCCCACGGAGAGGGGTGAGTCAGCCCCGCCGTGTGGATGTGGTCACCAGCCGGGCAGCTCTCCAACGCTGCACCGTCGCGATATCCTGGAGGCTCCCTCACGGTCAATTATTAACTCTTTTGCAGACCTTCTGCCAACTCTGGAGGACGAGGGAGGGGCCGAAACTTCCAAGCTACTAATCATGGCTTGGACTTTGTGGGGACCAGCCCCCATCCAGGGCTCACGGAGTCACCCCATTAGAACAAAACATGCTCCCAGCGCTCTGACCACTTGGGAAGGTACCAGGGCTTCAGGAGCTCCGTGCGGGGAACTGGGGGCAGGGCCGGCGCAGGTTTCCCATGGCCTCACAGTGGCCCCTTCAGATCGGCACCTTCCGCTTAGATATACGCTTTTAAGGTTCCCGCGTGTTGATGGGAGAGGGACGTCCACTGGTTGCCTCCTGCCGGTGCACCCACAACCCAGGCACGTACCCCGACCGGAAATCAAGCCCGCAACCTTTTTGGTGCACGGGAGGATGCTCCAGCCAAACCACCTGCCCAGGGCATGGCAACTGTCTTGTTTTATTCTGTTTTAATCCTCACCCCAGGACATGCTGATTGGTTTTTCTCTAAAGAGAGGAGGTGGGAGCGAGAGGGAAAGGAACATTGATCCATTGACTTTCAGTTTTCGGGACAACACTCTACCAACTGAGCCCCACTGGCCAGGGCTTGATGACTCTCTCATGGGTGACTAACATGCCATTGTCTGGACTCACACTCTCTTCCAGCTGCTGAGTATTATTCCCCTGTGTAGACTGATCGGGTCAAACCCCTATTGGTGGACACTTGGGGGGGGTCTTTCTCCCTTTTGCTGTTACCACCAACACTCCTACCTCTGTCCTGAACTTCAGGAATGTTTTTTTTTTAATTTTTAAAAACTTAAAAAAATTTTTTAACTTATTTAAGACAGAGGGGAAGGGAAGGGGAAAGAGAGGGAGTGAAACATCAGGTTCTCTCTAGGTTGTGTGGTTGCCTCACGTACCCCCGACTAGGAACATGACCTGGCCTGTGGCCTGACCAGGAATCCAACTGGCCACCCTTTGGTTTGCAGGCCGGTGTGTTCAGTCAAGAGCCACACCAGCCAGGGCAGGAATAGGTTTATTAAGCAAAAGGGTGTTTGTAATTCTGTGCCCTCCCTCCGGGTGTGTACCACTATACTTTTTTTTAAAAAAGATTTTATTTATTTATTTTTAGAGAGAGGGGAGGGAGGAAGAGAGGGAGAGAAACATCCATGTGTGGTTGCCTCTCATGTGCCCCGCCCTGGGGACTGGCCCGAAACCCAGGCATGTGCCCCGACCAAGAATCAAACTGGCAACCCCTTGGTTCACAGGCTGGCACTCAATCCACTGAGCCACACCAGCCAGGGCTGCTTCCACTGCCTTTGAAACAGTGAATTACATGTCAAACAAAGCACTGTGAAAATTAATGGTGGTTGTTAAGTCACGCTTGTTGCTATAAAAGATTCAGCCATCAGCCCCCTGGGGCTTTCCTTTTGAAGGTGGGCTTTTCTGAAACGCTTTCAGAAGCTGCTTTCCTTGGTGGCGGGAAGCTGGAAGCTCAGGAGGCCGTCTTCCTGCCACAGGGAAAACAGACAGTAGTTCAGGTCTCCCTCTGTCGAGCCCCGTGCAAAAGCTCCCAGCGCTGACCTCCCTTCCAGAATAGCTAACAGTTCTTCGACAGGCTTCAAAGTGCCAGGCGCTTATAGAGTGTTGACTCACTTACCAGTATTTGTCACAGTTCTGCCAACCACCCCACTTCACAGATGAGAAACTGAGGCCCAAAGAGATTCAAATCACTGGCCCAGGGTCACTCAGGTGAGAAGAGGGCTGTGAACCCAACTGGTCGGGGTCCCAAGCTCTGGCCTTTAGCCAGAAAAGATGGGTGAAGATATATACCCAGCAGGGTTTGCTGCCCCCGGGGGCATTCAGAGGAGGCCAAGAATGTTCATTTTCCCTCGGACCCTAGCCCCGAGGAGGCCGGGCGCTACCTGGAGACCTACAAGGCCTACGAGCAGAAGCCGGCCGACCTCCTGATGGAGAAGCTGGACCAGGACTTCGTCTCCCGGGTGAGGCCACGTCCCCTCCCTGCCTGGGCCCCCCCCCAGCTTCTTCCTGGGCGTCTGAGCTTCAGTTCTGATCTCAAGTCAGGCCTCTCCTCCCCAGGCCCACCCTTAGCTCCCAGCCTTCCCTCTGACACCTAAGCAAGCCTAATCCCGCCATCCCCCACTCCAAACACTTCCGTGGCCCCCCAGTGCCCTCAGGGAAAGTCCCACTGCCAACCCCTCTGCCCCCAGCCCTAGTGTGCTCTGTCCCTTCTCTCAGGCGTACCTCGCTTCTCTAAGTGTGGCCGTACTGTTCCCTCTGCCGTCTGTCTGATCCCATCTTTCTTTCTTTAGAGATTTTATTTATTTTTAGAGAGAGGGGAGGGAAAAAAACATCGATGTGCCAGAAAAACATCAATCCGTAGCCCCTCACACACCCCGAACCAGAGACCTGGCTGGCAACCCAAGCACGTGCCCTGACCGGGAACCGAACCAGCAGTCATTGGCTTTGCAGGGCGACGCCCCACCCACTAAGCCACACCAGTCAGGGCCGCCAGATACCCTTGTACACATCTGAGCTCTGATGCTCCCTTCTCCAGGAAGCCCTCCCTGATCTCCAGGCCAGGCCAAGGGCTCCCATCAGACCTCCCCATCCCTACCCATCTGGGTCACCGCTGTCTGGAGCTAATTTGCCTCCCACTCTGTACTGGGAGCCCCAGAGGGGCAGAGCTGGTCCCTGCTGTGTCCCCAAGCACCCCAGCACTCAGGGAGTATTTGCTGAGTGAACCGTTAAATCCAGGCTCCAATGACGGAGTAATGGTGGGTGCCTGCAGCCGCCCCTGAGGTGGGTGGGTACAGTGAGGACCCCCATGTGCCTGCAAATGGAGGCCCAGGGAGGTCAGTCCCTGTGCCCAGCACGGCACAGAGAGTAAGCGGTGGGGTCTGGGTTTGAATACGGCTCCGACTTCAGAGCCCACGGTCTTCCCAGGGGCTGACCCAGCTCGGGGCAAGTGGCATTTATCTTCTCATCACGTGACCGACCCTCAAAGCTACTTGGGCGTCACTCTGAGATGATCTTTTCATCGGTCCAAAAAGGTGTTTGCCGAGCACCTCCTGCATGCAAGGCAGCCTGGGGACACAGCTGTGACTCAGCACCACCCCCAGGGGCTCAGTCCTGCTCTCCTCCCCGACACACCGCTGCCTCCTCCCCCTTCCAGGTGACTGACTGTCTGACCACCGTGAAGTCAGTCAACAAAACCGACAGTCAGACCCTCCTGACTACTTTCGGGGTAAGGAGGGGTTCCTGCGTCTCATTCCTGTGTCATTTCTACCCTCGCGCCTTTTCAAGGAAACCCCTGACCCTTTCTTTGCCTTCTGCACCCCGGCCCCCCCCCCCCCCCGTGCCCTCCCGCCAGACTTCACCTCCTGTCTGGAGTGTGTCAGGTCCCGCACGAACTGGGGCAGCACAGGTTCTGGTGCTCGCCTCCCCTGACCCTTTGCTCCCCCCTTTCTCAGTCTCTGGAACAGCTCATAGCTGCATCTCGGGAAGATCTGGCCTTGTGTCCAGGCCTGGGGCCTCAGAAGGTAAGGACTCTGGCAGTGAGCTTAGGGGTCAGGTGCAGGTGGGGGCCCCCCAATCAATGGGACCCCAGATCCCAAAGTTCTGAGGTTTCAGAAGTCCCATGGTGCCTGCCCTACAGATGAAGGAAACCAAGGCTCAGAGGGGGGAGTGGGGGGGTGGGGGGTAGGGGCAGCCCAGCCTCACACAGCCAGACTGGGAGAAAAAGAACCAAAGCCCACTCTGGATGCACCAGACAGATGCTCATTTAATGACTGGTTCCTTCCCTTCTCCCCCCGACCAGGCCCGCAGGCTGTTTGACGTCCTACACGAGCCTTTCCTGAAAGTGCCCCGGTGACCTCCACTGCAAGGGAGGCCGTGTGTGTCAGTCACAATAAAGTGTTTCCCTGGTCCAGGCTCTTGTGGCTGTGCTGGTACCACCCCCGGAAGGCGTGCTCTGCTCTCGTCCTCTGATGGCCCAGTGGCCACCTCGGCTTTTCTTAGCAGTGGTCTGTTTCCCAGGAGACTATGCAGGATCCTGCAGAAGCTTCTTCTTCCGCTTCTTCTCCCGTCCCGGGGGTGCCACCTCCCCAGACTCCGGGTTCAGTGGCAGCTCTGGCATCTCCTCCTGGGAAGCTGTCGCTGGCACCTCGCTTTCCAAGCGCCGCTTCTTCTGCTTCTTGGTGGATGCTGGATCTGCCCTGGCCTCAGGCTCCATCGCCTTGCCCTGTGGGTCAGCAGTCTGAAGCCCTGGCTCTGTCGCTCTGTGCTCTCTGTCCTTCTTCCTCTTGGTGGATGCTTGTGCTGCCTGAGGCTCAAGGTCACCTGGCAGCTGGGGCTCCACCACCTGTGTCTTTGGTTCCATCATTGTGTTTTGCCATTTTTCTTTCTTCCTCTTTTTGGTGGGTGCCAGAGCCGCCTCAGCCCATGGCTCAATCTCATGTGCTGGTTCAGGCTCCATCTCCCCCCAGGCCCCCAGAGGTCTCCCATCCGGCTCCATAGCCTCAGCCCCCAGCTCCATCAGCGCTTTGCACTCCTTTCCTTTTTTCTTCTTTTTCTTGGAGGATGGCAGTGGGATGGCTTCCTCCTGAGGTTCCTCCTTCACCTGTAGCTCAACCCTCTCCCCCTCCACTGGCTCTATCCTTTCTGTCCCTATCTGTCTCTTCTTCTTGGTGGGGGACAGGACTGTATCTTGCAGAGGCTCGGTTTTAACTGTGAGTTCCAGCTCCACAGTCTTCTCTTCTTCTGGCTCCGGCATCGCTGTTTCCATCCCTTTAGGCTTCTTTTTCTTCTTCTTGCTGGCAGATGGGAATGGCACGCCCAGGGGTTCCAGCATCTCAGCCGTTGGCTCTGTTGCCACCGGCATCGTCACCTCCAGTTCATTCAACTGCTGCTGCTTCTTTTTCCTCTTCCCCACATCCATCTCCGAGGACCCCCAGGCTGTGTCCACCTCCAGGGTCCCATGCCCATCCACTGCCTCCTGGGCAATGGAGGCCTCAAGCATGTGCCTCTTCTTTTTCCTCTTTCCCGAGGCCAGAGACCTCAGTGCCACCGCTGATGCTGGCCCTGTGACTGGCAGGCTGCCTCCAAAGGCACAGAACCGAGGCCTCAGGCCAGGGGGAATCTGTGGTGGAGGGCTTGTGGGAATGGGGTACAGTAGGGTCCCTGATAGGGATGGGTGGGAACCCTCTAAGATCCTTAGGCTGCCCTTGGGGGCGGGGGCACAGGTGAGCCCGCCTCCTGCCTCCGCGGAGGGGGCCAGCAGAGTTGCTTCTCCAGCTTGGGGGCTGCTGCTGCTGCTGAGGACCCGGAAGCGGTGCCGCTTCCCTGCCACCTTGCCTTTCACAACCTGGAAGCCAGAGAGAGGCACCAGCCGCCCATTGAGGCTGCAAGGAGAAAGCAGAAGGGCAGGTTCAGGTTCTATTGGTGGCACAGGGGAAAGGAGCTGCGAAGCAGCTTGTCTACGTTCCTTAGGATAAGCCCCTCTACAGTTCCCCCAAGTTCAGCTACTGGAGTGGGGAGTGTTCCAGGGAGGTGGCATGGGACCGACCACTCACCAGTCTGGGGCGAAGTCTACAGGAGCCTGGATAAGCCACAGTTCCGTATCTGGGCTCGTCAGCGTCTCCAAGGAGAAACGAGTGGACTCTGAGGCCTGGGGCGTCGCAGTAAAGTTGGGGGGACAAGAGAACCGAGCAGTACCTGCAGAAGGGGAAACGAGGGTGTACTGACACGTTTCCTGGCAGTCTGATCCTCCTGGGTGCCTGTCGGTCCATTGCGCTCAACCTCTTGAGCGCCTCACCTGGTCTCCCCCCTCCGCCGATCTGTTCCCCGGAAATCCTTCCATCTCCACTGATTCAACCCCTGGGGGACCCTTCTCTCCACTGGTAGTCCCCCCACCCCCCAAATATCCTTTCTCCGCCCGGACTCCCTCCCGTTCCCTTCTTCCACAGGGCATGCTTTCCACACGTCCTATTTCCGGAAATGCCCCCTTTTCCATCCGGCCTCCCCTTTCTCCTCCCGCCACCCTCTGCACCCCGTCGGCCCTGTCCGAAGCCACTCACCGCCGGACGGGGTCCCTGCCATGCCGGTGCCCACGACTCGCGCAGCACCCTCAGCCAGAGCCGCCCCGGCCCGCCGCTGCGGACCACGTGGAACCAAAGGGGTGGCGACTCGCTCGGAAGCGCCGACCGAGCGCCCGAGCGCAGGGGAGTCGCTCGCAGCTCCTGCGCTCTGAGAGCAGAACTGAGGGAAATTTCCCTCTGTGCGGAGCAGACAACCGAGGAGGACGTCTTTTGCTGTAAATTTGCTCGCTAGAGCAGCTGACCCGAAGTCTAGCGGGAGGCAGAGCCTCACCTGGTCCCGGCGGGAATCTCCCTTAGCCTCGCAGACATTATTTACGCCAACGTCGCCTTAAAGGGGCAGTCACATTGATAGGACCTAACTCTTAAAGAGACAGGAAGGTCGATTGGTCCGAAATCCTTAAAGAGATAGGTAAGAGTCTTGGTTGGTATGGCTGTGCTTTCTGAATTACAGTCCTTTCTGGGGAGGCCCAAATGCCTCGGAAGTTAAGAACTTCAGTGGGAGGAGTGGGGAAATGGAGGAAAGAGGTCGTTTCTCCGGAAGGCTTGATTTATCACCCAGGGGCGGGGCTTCTGGATCTGGAGAAGCGGGAAACATAGGGGGCGGAGCCAGTTGGTCTCTGGGCAGAGCCTCCAGACTGTAACCAGTCTCGAGGGGGGCCGTGCAGGCTGAAGGGTAGGACTTGGGGGTCTAGCGAGAGGGGTAGATGTCCCAGAGGATTTAGTCACGTGCGGGGGACACATTCCCGAAGGCCTTGAAGAAGGGAGAGGGAGTGGATCAGAGCCCCTTCCTGGACCCGGGGCGCGTGTAAACAGCTACACGTGGGCCCAGATTTGGGGGACGCGTCCACGCCCCTTCCGACAGTTACTGCACCGCGTGGGGCGGCGGGCGGAGCCGGGAGACAGCGGCTAGACAGGGTGACCCAACCGCATTCCTAGCCGGTGTGTCAGCGCCGCTTCCCGCCCCCTCTGCCGAGATTTCGGATCCTACTCCTGAATTGGGGTACCCCTCTTCTCAAAGACGGCAGCTTCCCAGAGCGGAGGGAGGGTCATCCTGGGGTCGCGGGAGAGTTCCCGCGCGTGGGCGAAACACGGGGACTTCGCTCCTCCGGGCTCCCGGACTACAATTCCCAGAGGACGCGAGGAAGAGAGGTGCCACGCCTACGTCCGGACCTGCTAGGAATTGTAGCCCCAGCCTTGGGCGCCGCCGCTGGGAAATCCTGTAAAGACCAACCCACCCTTTTTACCGATTGGGAGACTGAGGCTCAGAGGCCCGAGGGGATACCGATTTAGCGAGGCTCTCTTTTCTTTCTAGGGGCGTGGCGTGTGCGTCTTTCCCAGCCTCTAACCTTCTACTCCTTTGGTGGTGTGCAAATCTTCATAAAAGAAGGAGGAAAGTGAGCCGGGAGGGATGGGCAGGGACTCGGGAGTTCGTCACCCGCAGCCGCAGAGAGGTAGAAGGCTGGACTCCATTTCCGTGGCCAGGTCGCCCTAGGCTTCTGGGCCTCGCCCTTCCTGTCTGTGAAATGGACTTCACTTGACTGCTAATAATGGGAATGGCTCAGTCTGCGCCCTGCTCCTCCGGGACTACAAGTCCCAAGGTGCTCGAGGCGACCCCGGCTCCCCCGCCCCTCTGGGACCCGCCTCCCTCAGCCCAAGTCACGTTGTCTAACCTGTTCCCGGAGCCTGCCCCGCCCCGTCCTCCGCTCCCCGCCGCCGGAGTCGGAGCCGGAGCCGGAGGAACCCCCCTGGTGCCAGGATCTGCCCCGGATCCGTGAGTTCCACCCCATGGGGTCCAGCGGCTCTGGGAGAGCAGACACCCGCGTCTCTGGAAGGACTGGGAGGGGACTCGGACGCGGGGTCCCAGCGCGGAATTAGGGGTGCGCACACGCCAGGGTGCGTGGAAGGAGAGAACTCGGATACTCGATGTACTGAGGGAGTTTTGGGAATAGAGGGCTGGGTCGCCATGGTCCTGGAGTGTGTTAGGGCTGGGACGCCCGAGCTCCCCGAACTGGGGGCTCTCGGAACTCTGAGTCCTTGAGTAGAATTGGGTAGAAGATGCCTGAGTCTTGGACAGAAATGGGAGGCTCAGATGGCTGGGGCTCTGGAACTGGGCGGCCATCCCTACTGCTCTCCTGTTCTCCACTGAGCCTGTAGGTCTCCGAGAAGACTTAGGGGTGGGGTAGGGATAGTGCAACCTGGGTCGCTGAAATGGAGCAAGACGAATACCACCGTCCGCAGACTGTGTCCCTGCCCCCCTCCAGCCCTTTCCGGCTCTGGGCTGGGGGCTAGCAGGGGTGGGGGGAGGACAGGGGCAGCTCTACAACCCCTTCTGTGCCGCTGGGTGATTCCCAACATGTCATTAACCCAGGCGTCAGACCTGCCTAACCAGAGAAGGGACCTCCGCCCCAGAGCGCCCCCTGGCACGGGCGTGGTGCCGCCGATTGCCCCATGGAGGTGGGAGACAGCTGGGGTTTGCAGAGGCCAGGCGTTCCAGATAGAACTGTGGGGCAGAATTCCAGAAGGTGGGGTTGGATTCTGGGAGGCTTGTATGGCCGGCCAGTACACAGTCGTTAACCAGAGAGGATGGAAGTAAATCGAGGCTTAGAGGTCAGAGTTGAGAGGGGCTGAAGGTTTGGGTCCCTCTCCCTCCGCAGCTCTCTGGGGTGCGCAATTCCATCCATTCCCACCAGATTTTCTGACTAACCTTCTCCCTCATAGGGGTTCCTCGCCCTGACCCCGAAATGAGAAATGTCACCTCCACCCCTATCTCTCTGACCTGAGGTAGCGTGGGAGATAAGGGAGGGGTAGAGGCTAATTCTGGAGGCGTGTGTCTGTCCTTGAAGCAGGGAGAGGGTGGGGCCGGCACCTCCCTCTGTCTTCCCCTTCTCTCCACCCCCAAGTGTCGCGTGAAGGGATTGAACAAGGGGTGGGGGGGGGGGAGACCCGGAGCTCTGAAGAGAGCAGAGAGAACTTCCTAAAAGCCTTGGGCTTGACGGGCATTTGGTGATAGCCTTTGAGGACATTAACAATAATAACCACCGCTGCCAAGACAGAGCTCACGCACGCCAGGCCCGGGGCGGCTGGGTGGACCGGATGGTTCCCATTGTCCTGGGCCACTGTTCAGAGCTGTCATTTCCAGTGAGGTTTGCTGACCGCCCCCCCCCCCCACCTCAGGGAATGACTTCTCCCTACTCCGGTGGGGAAACTGAGGCTGGAGAGCAGACACAGCCCACACCCTGGGCTTTTGCCACCTTCTCTCTGGAACCTTCCAGGGTTCCTCGTGTCCCTGTACTTAAATTGTTGTGGATGACCCCTGGCCAGGACTCAGGAATGTACGTGGGGCGCTTAAGGGCTCAGGAAGTCAAGACTCCAGAGATAAAAAAAAAAAAAAAAAAAAAAACAGGGCTTTTAGAATCTCAAAAAGAGTTGAAAGAGCCCTTTTTGGGAGAAAAATAGTGCTTTGGGCATTGAGCCCTCACTCTAAATGACCAGCACAGGAAGACCGTAATGAAGAGTCCTGCGTGTGTGAACTTCATTTGGCACCCTGCACCCTTCTAAAATAAACACTGTACCTAAATGATGTTACTCAAATCTCACACCCTTTGAGGTGAAGGTTTAAACCCCCATTATACATACGAGGAAACTGAGGCACAGAGGGTTATAGAGGGGACATCCTAGCGCATTCCACAGCTGGCTCCAGAGGGGGAAACCGAGTCCCAGAGAGGGTGGGGATACTGCCAGCCTCATTCGGAGCGCACAGAGCTGTAGGATTACAGTCTGGGTATTCCCAGGCCAGCCTGGCACTCTGACCTGGTTTCTATCGAGGATGATTCCCCCAGGAAGCGCCGACTCCCTCCCTCCTGTCTGGATTCTTAACCCAAAGAACCTGCCTAGGGTGCAGAGAAGGCCTGGAAAGGAGAACTCGGGGCGGATGGGAGGGGAGAAGCGGAAGCGAGGGGGGTTGGTTGGAGAGGACCTGGGGGTGGAGGGCAAGGGCCTGGGAGCAGAGGCACCGCCCGCCCCGCCCGACCCCTGCTCCCCTGCCTCGGGAGGTTTCGCACCTGCCCGGACCCGCCGCGCATTCCCGGGGTCTGAGCTCAGGAGCTGTCCTCCCGCTGGGCTGGGGGTCGGGCCGTCACCCGGAGCGCCCCCTGGCGGCCGCGGCTACGCCTCGGTCCGCACCAGCCTCGGGTCTGGCCCCACACCCAGCCTAGGCATTTCCTCCGAGCCAGAGGACGTCAGCGTGGGACCTGCGAGTCTTAGAAATCTGGAAAACATGACATCCCCCAAAGAACCGCTCGCTGCCTTCAGTGCTGGCACCGGGGGCTGCATAGAATCGATCCTATATTTTACCAAACACCTACAGAATGTTTCCTGTGTCTCTCTGAGATTCTAAAAGACCCGAGTTTTGACTTCCGTAGTCTCTGCCCCCTGAGGCTTTAATTCCTCTTGGCACCTTCTGGCCGGTGTGGTCCTCACCACGGTTCTCGGGGGTAGACCGCTGTTCCTCTTCATCTTATAGATCAGGAGACCCAGGCAGCCTTGTCAGGGTGGGGCAGTGGGGCCACCAGCTCAGGGCCCTGGAAGCCTGGCTCCTTCCTTCTGCTCTTGGCCACTGCGCCACACCCCGCCGCCACTCAGACTTTTCGGACAGCAAGGTCCTCGGATAGAGTGAACGTAGTGCAGGGGGATGGGCAACCCAGGCTAGCCCAATTGGAGACTTCTAGAATGTTCCAAAGACAGAATCTGGGACACAGAACTTTCCAACAGTAGACTCTCAAGCTGAAGGTTTGGGGCTCTGGGACAATCTCAAGCTCCTTACAGTGTTAGAATCTAGGCCGCTGAGAGATTGAAGAGGCCTCTCAGGGCGGCTGATTTCCCTCCTCCCTTCACTGTTGGGGAAACTGAGGCCCGGGGAGGAAAAGGGATGTGTTGCCCAAGTTATATACACTCCCAACACACCCAAACAAGCCACCAGCTCCAACAGGTTCTGTTCTGAGGCTTCTCAGACAGAAGCCGGGATCCGCATGTCCCGGCCTGCCCCGCTGCCCACACCTGAACCGCCAAAGCCACGCTGTACCTGAGGCCCGGGGAGGTGGCAGAGCCGGTGGGCGTGGCAGCTACTGTGGGGATGGGGATAGTGCTGGCCTGACCGGTTCCTGCTGGCCTGTGGGCTGGTGACCACAGCAGCCCAGCCTCCCCCGGCCACTTCCCTGTTCTTCCTGTGAACACTGGGTCCCTGTGAATTAGTCCCTCTGGGTGGGGACTTGGGACCGGGAACAAGCGGCTGAGTCATCCCTGCCCTCTGGGACCCTTCCATGCCGGTGGAGACGACCCAAAATAAGGTAGATCCAGGTGTGAATCCTAGTACCCTCAGTCTCTTGCAAGGTGACCTTGGACAGACATCTCTAGGCCCCGCCTTCTTGCCTGCTTATGTTGCTCTGACCATCGAACCAGGTATTGGGTGCAAAGCAGTTGGCACAATTCTAGGAGGCGGTGGCTCATCAACAAGCGACTGTTTTATTTTACTGGATCAAGCCGCTAGCCCAGATCCTGGCGCTCAGTAGGCAGCCCAGTGATTATTTATTGAAATATCCTCAGCACCTGGCTCGGTGTCTCCTGACCCATAGTAGGCATTCAGTAATCAACAGATATTCTCATTGCATCCTCTGTTCACTCTAATGCCTGGCACACAGTAGGCGGTCAGTGGCTTAACTTTTGAAGGAGGGATTCAAGTCTTATTAGGGCTGCAATGCATGGACGCGGAGCCATGTAAAGAGCGAATTGACCCGGGTCTTCCAGGAGGGTTTTGAAGGAGTTGGCATTTCCCAGCCAGGGAAGTGGAGGGGCACAGCACTTCCAAGGGAAGGAACTGGCAGGGTAAAGGCGCTGTCCTGCTCCTCTCTGCCCGCCTCGGGCGCCCGGAGGGGCGGTGTCTAAGGCTTTTCTCCCTCCCTCGCCTCCCACCAACGCAGGCGCCCCCCTCCGGCAGGCACCATGGACAGCGAGGCATTCCAGAGCGCAGGGGACATCCTGGACCTGAACTTCCAGTGTGAGCTTGGGAGGGTGGGGGGCGGCCAGGGGCAGAGTTGGGCCCTGACCTGGAGGTCTCGGTCCTTACCGCCACTCCCGCCTACCCAGCTCTGGCCATGAAGCACATGGACTTGAAGCAGATGGAGCTGGACACGGCAGCGGCCAAGGTCGACGAACTGACCAAACAGCTGGAGTCGCTGTGGTCAGACTCTCCGACGCCACCTGGCTCTCAGGCTGGAGCCCCCCTTAGGGTGAGCCTGCTCGCCTGGTCCCCATCCTGGCAGCCCCGGCCCCCCGCCCCCAAGTCAGCTTCTTTCTGCCTGGAGTTCAGGCAAGGCTGGTGGGTAGCGTTGTGTGGGTTGTGGGCGACTTCAGGACACTTTAAAAAGGGGACCAGGAGAAGTGGACACCCAAGAGGACCCATGAAGGAAAATGGCCTTTTTCTAAGCGGCTCCAAAGCGCGGTCTGGGTGGGCTAGCCTCCATCCTGATTCTCCCTCCCCGGTACGACCTGCCTGGGTTGATTTTCGATGACCAGTTTTGACCTCCTCCCAACCCTCTACTAATGTCTCCATCGACCCCTCAATGTCCCAGCCTCAGATGCTCCGGTATAGCTCCAGCCCGGTCTCCGAGCCTTTCAGCAGCCGCGGGTCCTCCTGGAGGGCGCCCAGCGACGGCACAGACGCGCCGTTCGGACGCTCTGAGAGCGCCCCGACTCTGCTCCCCTACAGCTCGCTGTCCGCCAAGGGCCGGCCGTCGTCACCGCGCACCCCGCTGTACCTGCAGCCGGACGCCTACAGCAGCCTGGATCACGCGCCTTCGTCCCGGCCCCGCGCCTTCGATGGCGCAGGCGGCTCCCTTGGCCGTGCGCCTTCCCCACGGCCCGGCTCGGGCCCGCTCCGCCAGCAGGGTCCCCCCACGCCCTTCGACTTCCTGGGCCGCGCCAGCTCCCCCCGTGGCAGCCCCCTGGCCGAGGGACCCCAGGTCTTCTTCCCGGAGCGCGGGCCCTCGCCGCGCCCCGCGGCCGCCTACGACGCGCCAGCGGCCTTTGGGAGCCCCCTGCTGGGCATGGGCAGCAGCGCCCTCGCCCCGCCTCTGCGCGCCCAGGGTAAATCCCAGTGTCGAACTTGGAGCTCCTGGGTGGGGGCGGGGTGAGGGACCCGGGGCTAGACCCCTCTCTCATCCTCACTCGCCACCTCTCCCCAGATGATCTGATGCTGCGACGGCGGCCTCCCAAAGCCTGGAACGAGTCGGATCTGGACGTGGCCTACGAGAAGAAGTCTTCACGGACAGCTAGCTATGAACGTCAGTGATGGGAGAGTGGGGCGGGGGGGGGGGGGTGCCGGAGAGGCCACACCCAGACCCTAATGATCCCCCCATCACAGGCCTGGACGTCTTCACGAGGCCCTCCTCGCCGAGCCTGCAGCTGCTACCTTGGAGAGAGAGCAGTCTGGATGGGCTGGGAGCCACCGGCAAGGTGAGCAGCAGAAGGAGAAGCTCGTGGAGGGGGCTGGTGGGCAAGGGCGGGGGGCAGGGGCAGGGCTGGCCTCCCCCCCCAGGCTGTGCCCCCCCATTTTCTCTGCCCTTCCTCAAGCTCTTCTTTATCCTGAATTTCCAACCCTTCCCTTTCCTCCTTCCCTTACTCTCTCCAGCTTCCCTCACCTCCTTCTCTCTGTTCTCATCTTCTGCCCTCCCTTCCCTTAGCATTTCCTTATCTTCTTCCCACCTGAGCCCCTTCTTCCTTCCCCCCTCCCTCTTTTTCCCCAGGACAACCTCACCAGCGCCACCTTGCCCCGCAATTACAAGGTCTCCCCTCTGGCCAGTGACAGGCGTTCTGATGTGGGCAGCTATCGCCGATCGCTGGGCTCTGTGGGGCCATCAGGCACTTTGCCCCGGAGCTGGCAGCCTGTCAGCCGCATTCCCATGCCCCCTTCCAACCCCCAGCCCCGCGGTGCCCCCCGCCAGCGCCCCATTCCGCTCAGCATGATATTTAAGCTGCAAAACGCCTTTTGGGAGCATGGGGCCAGCAGAACCATGTTCCCTGGTTCCTCCCTCTCCAGAGCTCCTCCACCTAAGCTGCCTCCCCAGCCCCAGGCACCGCCCCAGCCCCAGCCCCAGCAACAGCCCCAGCTGCCCCCACAGCCCCAGTCACAACCCCAGCCTCAGCCTCAGCCCCAGCCTCAGCCCCAGCCCCAGCCTCAGCCTCAGCCTCAGCCCCCTACCCCAGTGCCCCAGATTCCCCAACAAACCTGGAGTGAAGGTGAGTCTGCAGTTGGGGTTCCAGAGGGCTTGGTGAAGGGAGGGCAAATGACTGGGGATCCGACCAGCAGGGGGCGCCATCACAGCCGAGCACCTGTTTTCAGACCCGGTTCCTGCAGAGAGCTAGGCCGCACAAGCTTGGGAGTTTGCAGGGGAGCTAGATACAGACAGCGCAGTGGTTAAGCATGGACTGGAGTCAGACTGCTTGGCGCCGTGCTGTGTGACCTGGGCAAGTCACTTAACCTCTCTGGACCTCAATTTCCTTGAGTGTAAAAGATGATGATAGAACCTATCTTATTGGGGATATGGTGTTCGATTTTTAATCCATATAAAGTCCTTAAAATAAGGCCCAATGTATAGTCAGCTTATCACGATCATATTCTTTATAATAATGATTAATATTTTCTGGCGAGAGACCAGTGCAGGGCTTGGAGGTAAGCAGCCTGGGTTTTTTTGTTTGTTTGTTTTTTTAATATTTTATTTATTTATTTTTTTAGAGAGAGGAAAGGGAAGGAGAAAGTGGGAGAGAAACATCAGTGTGCGGTTGCCTCTCATGTGTCCCCTACTGGGGACCTGGTCTGCAACCCAGGCATGTGCCCTGACTGGGAATCAAACTGGTGACCCTTTGCTTCACAAGCCCATGCTCATTCCACTGAGCTACACCAGCCACGGCAGCAGCCTGGGTTTTGAGCCCCTCTCCACCGCTGACTTGCTGTGAGACTCCGGATAAACTAGTTAACCTATCTGAGCTTCAGTTTTCTCAACTGTGAAGAGAGGTTGAGCCCTGGCTGTTGTGGCTCAGGGGACTGAGTGCCAGCCTGCGAACCAAAGAGTCACCAGTTTGATTCCCAGTCAGGGCACATGCCTGGGTTGCAGGCCACGTCCCCAGTAGGGGGCGCACAAGAGGCAACCGCACATTGATGTTGCTTGTCTCCCTTCTCTCTCAAAAAAAATAAATACATAAAATCTTTTAGAGAGAGGCTGACAATATTTACTGCACAGACTATGATGGGCATTCGATGTACAATAACATGTAGAAAGTGATCGTTACTGTGCCTGCCTGCTTTAACAGCCGTGAAGGAGAGGAATCAGACAGACAGAACGGGCTACCACAACCAGGACCTTAGTTCCAGTGAGAGTTTTCTCTGCCTGCTGTGTCAGGAGGGAGGATTCTTAGAACCTTAGATCCTCAGTTGACCTCGATGGAAGGAGTGCAGAGTCAGAGGGAGTGACCAAGTCCACGCTGTGTGTCACTGGGCAGCTGGTGTGCTCTGAGACCTGGCTTCCTTTGCCGTTACGAGACCATAGCCACATCTACCTTATAGCACAGTGAGGTGAGGCTTCAATAAGACAGGCATGTAAAGCACCAGCCGCAGGCTAAGTGCTTGATAAATGGGACGAGTCATCATTGTATATTAGTCACATCCCAGGGAAAGTGTAGCCCAGAGAGAGCAAGGAACTGCCCTGAGGTCACACAGCAAATCAGATGCTGCTTGAAGGTTGTGGAAGTAGTGGGGAAGGAGCTTTGAGGGGGGTCTCCTGAGAGCCCTTCCTCTGATCTGGCTCTTGTTCCCTCCAGGCACCCCCAAAGCCCCTGCCGAGCTGGACCCTGAACCGGAGCTGGAGGGGCTGCTGGCGCCAGTGCTGGAGGCCGGCGATGTGGATGAAGGCACTGTGGCTCGGCCCCTCAGCCCCACGCGGCTGCAGCCAGCGCTGCCACCCGAGGCACAGTCGGTGCCCGAGCTGGAGGAGGTGGCCCGGGTGCTGGCGGAGATTCCGCGGCCCCTCAAACGCAGGGGATCCATGGAGCAGAGCCCTGCTGTAGCCCTGCCCCCCACCCACAAGAAGCAGTACCAGCAGATCATCAGCCGCCTCTTCCATCGGCACGGCGGGCCGGCGGGGCCTGAGCCTGAGCTGTCTTCCATCTCTGAGGGATCTGAGGCCAGGGCAGGGCCCCCTGCCCCTGCCCCACCAGCTCCAGTACCGCCCCCGCCCCCGCCCCAGAGCAGCCCCCCAGAGCTGCTGCAAAGCATGGTGAGTAATACAGCAGGAAAGTGGGGAATATTAGCACAGGGGAAGTGCCCCTTCCCTTTTAGGATAGAACCTGGAAATTGCACGCACCACATCTGACGCACCCCATTGGCTAGGAACTCCGTCGCTGGGGAGGCTGGGAAATGTAGTCTTTAATCTACTTTGCCCGTGTTCAGAAGAAAGGTAGAACACATATGGAGGGCATCTGAAGGTCTTGGCCACCCAGAGCCTTCCCTGCGGCTCCCTGCTCCTCTCCAATGTCCCCCTAGTCATCCTTTCAGGAATCGTGGAGTCCTTTATTTTTATTGATTTGAAAGAGAGAGAGATCAATTGGTTGTTCCACTTATTTACACATTCCATGGTTGATTTTTTTTTTTTAAGATTTATTTATTTATCTTTAGAGGGGAAGGAGAGAGAGAGA
Organism: Artibeus jamaicensis; assembly: GCF_021234435.1. Lineage (NCBI taxonomy): Eukaryota > Metazoa > Chordata > Mammalia > Chiroptera > Phyllostomidae > Artibeus > Artibeus jamaicensis. The sequence goes on from NW_026521297.1 coordinate 1,934,031, forward strand.
GAAACATCAATGTATAGCTGCCTTTCGTGCATCCCCTGCTGGGAACTTGCCTGAAGGGAACCAACCTGCAACCCAGGCATGTGCCCTGACTGGGAATTGAACCTCGATCCTCTGGTTCGCAGGCCTGTGCTCAATCCACTGAGCTACACCAGCCAGAGTTCCTTGGTTGATTCTTGTATGTGCCCTGACCAGGGATTGAACCCGCAACCCTGGTGTATCAGGACAATGCTCTTAACTAACTGAGCTACCTGGCTAGGAACTGTGGAGTCTTACACCCTGGAAATAAGTGTGTCTTGGCAGGCAGAGGGTTCATCCTGGGGCCTGAAAAGCCTGTTGAAATCAAGGCAGTCACCATTTCACTCCCTGGTCGCCACTCAGGCTCTTGTGTCTGCCTTCTTTGGAGATGTCCTCTCTCCATTGATACCTGCACAAGCCCACACCATGGCTAGAAATGGCCCAGCCAGCTCTGACGTAAAATGACCTCTTAGCTCAAGCCCACGGGGTCCTCTGAGTCTACCTGGAGCGTCTTCTGTTCCAATTTCTGAGAGCAAGTCTCTGGCTGCCAAGGCTGTGGGTGCTGTGGGTGCTGCGGTTAAGTATCCAGCTAAGTTGCCTGGGTTCAGATCCCAGCTCCACAGTGCTAACCGGCTGTGCAGCCTTGGGCAAGACACTCAGCCTCTCTAAACTCCGATTTTCTCATCTGTAAAATGGGGATGAGAATAACCATAGGGCTGCTGTGATATTAGCATACTGTGTAGAATCGTGCCCGGCACTTAACTGTTAACCGCTATTAATGTTGTTAACATTTGTCCAGGGTTGGAGCTCCTGCTGGATCTCTGTCCAGTCCCTGCATCCTGGCTGGGGGCGGGGGGGGGGTGTGGTCACGTGGAGCAGCACTGATCGCTCAGTGCGGGGAGACAGAGGGAGGGGAACATTTCCCACAGAAGAACTGGGGGCACCCCGAAACACCTACTCCTGAGGGTGGAACCAAAACCGTTTCAGCTTAGGATCTTGAAATGAAGAAGGGAAGGATGACTTTGTCTTGAAATGGCCCAGTTGCCTCAAGGTAGACTCACAAACTCCTGGCCACGGAGAAACTTGCAAACACACAAAATTGGAGGATTCAGCCCTGGCCTCCCGATCCCGGAACAGCGGCACTACGGAAGCCGAGAGCACAGGAAGTTCAAAGGCTGAGGTCTCAGAATTCAAAAGTAACATAGAACCTGGTTATTCCTAGTGCTTAAAGTCACCAAAACGGAAAATGAAAGACTCATCATTGGAGTTGCAAAGTCACAAATTAGTCCAATAATATGTTGTTACACAGATTTATATTTTATTTTAAATATTTTATTTATTTATCTTTAGAGGGGAAGGGAAGGAGAGAGGGAGAGAAGTATCAATGTATGATTGCCTCTCATGCGTCCTCTGTTGGGAACTGGCCTGCAACCCAGGCAAGAGCCCTGACTGGGAATAGAACTGCGATGCTTTTGGTTCGTAGTCCTGTGCTCAATCCACTGAGCTATACGCCAGCCAGGGCAGATTTATATTTTAAATGGTTACTTCCACTAGCAAGGAGTAACCCAACACCATAGAAACTTGGAAGAAATAGATAAGACTGGAATGAAGAGGTCAAAATGACAGCACTCAGAGAGGGAATTGTGACTCAACATTTTGAGTATTTCCCTGCACGCCTTTGGAAGGAAATGCTAACTATATAACGGTCAAGTTCTCAATCAGGGAATCAGAGAATGGCATGCCCCAGGGGCCTCAGCGGTATGAAATGGCACCACGTAGCATTTCTGGACTCACAGCAGTTTGGGGACTTGAAATAACTGAGGGACAGAGTTTTGGAATTGGTGGCTTTTGGGAATGCCAAATTCCAGAACCTGGAACTTAACTGACATCAAAGACCAGAATCCCAAATGCTTCCTGCTCAGAATAAATGAACCTGGTGAAAACCAACGGCAAGAAAGCACAAGGAATATGTGGTAAATACACCATTCCAAACACCTGGAATTAGCTTTTGGCGATGTTTTGCCACGTGTGTTTCATAGCATTTATTTATTTATTTTTTAAAAATGAGACTGTGGATCGAATACCTGGCTTCCACAATCACACAGTCGATCAACTCTCAGCTTCCTCCCAGTTCTCAGAGCCCAAGATTTCCCACTCACCGGATTCCCTGACTTGTAGGGGACCAGGGAACGCAGAACTGAGTGAGCCACCTTCCTCCCCACAGCCTGCTGAGGCGGCTGCCGCCTGGTCCCTGAACCTCTGTTTCCCGCTTTGAGCAAAGGGTATATTAACCGTCCCCCCAAGCCACTGAGGTCCCCCACCCTGCCCCCCAGGAGATGCGCTCGGTGCTGCGGAAAGCCGGATCCCCTCGCAAGGGCCGCCGCGCTCGTCTCAATCCGCTGGTGCTTCTGCTGGACGCGGCGCTGACCGGGGAGCTGGACGTGGTGCAGCAGGCGGTGAAGGAGGTGAGCGCTGCGGGAGAGCCGGGTTGGGCGGCAGGGGGCGCGGGCGCAAACGCCAACGGGAGGGCGGCTGGGTGCTGAGCCCGTCGGTCTCCTGGCCCGCCCAGATGAACGACCCAAGCCAGCCCAACGAGGAGGGCATCACGGCCCTGCACAACGCCATCTGCGGCGCCAACTACCCCATCGTGGACTTCCTCATCGCGGCTGGAGCCAACGTCAACTCCCCCGACAGCCACGGCTGGTGAGCCAGGACCTCCGCGCGCCGGGGGCGGGCTTAGGGTGGGGACGGCGCTGCGGGCCTAGACCTCCGTGGGTAGCCACGCTGCCGCTCACGCCTGCCTCTCACGCCTAGGACACCTTTGCACTGCGCGGCGTCGTGCAATGACACGGCCATCTGCACAGCCCTGGTGCAGCACGGCGCAGCCATCTTCGCCACCACGCTCAGTGACGGCGCTACTGCCATCGAGAAGTGTGACCCCTACCGCGAGGGTTACACCGACTGCGCCACTTACCTGGCAGGTGCGAGGCAGCGGGGCTGGTGGACTGGGCCCCCTCTGGGGGAGGGGGTCGTGGGGTCCTGGGCGCCCATCTGGCAGGTGTTGGGAGTAGGAAAGGCGGTAGACTGCCACTCACATTCACCAGAGAGAGGACTTGGGGGCTGTTCCAACTAGGTGGCACAGGTAGCTTAAGAAGGAGTGGCGGCATGCACCACCTGTGCAAAGTAGGGGTGGAGGACGGAATGTTCTACCTTGGAAGATGAGGGGGCCGTGGGGGCAGTGCCACGCAAGCTGGACCCCTGCAGGGAGAAGAGTGGTTGTGGAGATTGTGCAGTTCATCTGCCTTCTCACCTGGGGGTTGGGGAGTTGGACGTCCCACCTACACCACCTGCCTTCCATAGATGGGGCTGGGCAGGTGGGCTCTGCCACCTGGGGGAGATACAGCAGCACACGGCTGGCAGGTGAGCAGGCCATGGCTTCTGTGGAAGGGCTTGGGGGCTCTTCCACTGGTAGGGACACAGGAGCTGTACCCTATACCTCCGGCGGGGGGGTCACATCTCCTAACCAGGTCATGGGAGGAAGTAGGCCGGCTGTACCTGGGGGGTGTGCCCAGGTTCTGCAAGGCACACCTGGAGGGGCATAGCATTTGAGACAGGAGCCTAGAGGGGCTACGTGAAAGAACAGCGGTTGGCTGTGGTGTCTGTCGCAGAAGGGGGTGAGAGCGTGGGGTTGTATCATCTTCCTCATAGACGATCGGGGCAGGCTAGGATTGACCTCCTGTGGGGAAATAGACTGTTCACTGAAGAGAGGAAGGGCTGTGACCTTTGGGAGGGGGGTTGGGCCATTACACCTTCATCACAGGTAGCCTACCATCCTACCTGTCACCTACACGGAGAGTTCCGTGAGGGTGAAGATTGGACAGCACAGATGGTGCGGGCGGGGTGGGGGACCCGAAATTGGAATGCAGGGCATTGAACCACTGAAGAGGAAGAGCATGGTGGACTGTGCAGGAAGGGTGTGGGTGGGCTGTACCATCTGGAGAAGTTATTGCGGCCTTCTTGGGGACTTCATCACTTGGAGAGGGGGAGCAGGGTGGACTGCACCTCTGGAAAGGGGGCGATGGCACCTCCTCCTAGGGGGAGCTGGAGGAGGGCTGTACCATCTGAATAAGAGGTTGTCCTCTGTGGAGACTGTACCACCAAAGTGAGGGCGGTACAGACAACCCAGACAATTGTGTCTCTGGAAGTGACACGGGGGCCTCATGTACAAGAGGGAATGGGACCACTGACCCTGCCTCGGGGGTTGGCCCTGCGTGATGGACCCCAGTGTTCTCGAATTTGGACACTGCCAGTCCCGGCAGCGGACTCCAGCTCAGGCGCCCATATGCAGACAGGGGTATTCGACTGTTCCGGTGGTTCATCCCCCAGCGGGGCAGGTGACCGATCCCAGGGCTTGCCCCTGTCCCCAAGCGCGCCTCGCGTCCCTCACCATCCCTGCCGTTTCGGGTTCCAGACGTGGAGCAGAGCATGGGGCTGATGCACGGCGGGGTGGTGTACGCGCTCTGGGACTACAGCGCCGAGTTCGGGGACGAGCTGTCCTTCCGCGAGGGCGAGTCGGTCACCGTGCTGCGGCGGGACGGGCCAGAGGAGACGGACTGGTGGTGGGCCACGCTGTACGGCCAGGAGGGCTACGTGCCACGGAACTACTTCGGGGTGAGTCCCGGGGAACTATCGTGGGGCCGGCCCCCTGCTGGCCTCTGGAGGGAAAAGGGGCGGGAGGGTGGGCGGGGTCAGGAGAGTCCATATCCACGGGGGGGAGTTGAGGAAAAGCCCATTAAAATAATGGGGGAGTAAAGGGAGAGCCCCTTACTTGTGGCCCTTCACCAATACTGTCTTACTGGTTATTTGAATGGTTCATGCTCAAGTATTCTTATTATCCCCCCTAATTATATTAATGGGAGGTAAAGAATGTATTTAAGCCAAGGGGAATGGTGGGGGGGGATTAAAGGGCTGTGTACTATGGGCGAGGAAACTTTTATTCCACTGAATTAGGAAGGGTGAGAAAGAATCCATTAATAAAATTATAGTAGAATTGAGGGAGATTCTCCTAGGTTAGTGGAGGAGGTCAGGAAGATCCCACTGTATCTAGGAAAGAAGAGGATTCTTCTGGTTTGGGGACCAGTAGAGATGGGGCCCCACCGGACGGCCGGGCAGTAGGGAGAGGCAGGGTGGGAACCTTCCATCCCATCAACCAGGCTGCTCGTTGGAAGGCTCCATGCGGTGCCTGACGGTGCCAGGGGGCTCTGGGGACTCCAGAGCGGTGTGGGAGAAGCTGACACCGTTCCTTAGAAAGTTCATCTGCTTGCTCACCTGGGGGTTGGGGAGTTGGACGTCCCACCTACACCACCTACCTGGCACAGATGGGGCTTGGCAGATGGTGGGGATGATGCGGACTGTCTGGTGTTCGGGGTGGATGGGTGACCGCATTCGGTTTGGGGGTGGGGGCTCCTGGCGCCTGAAACTCTTGTCTTCCCTCAGCTCTTCCCCAGGGTGAAGGCGCAGAGGAGTAAGGTCTAGACGGAGAGAAGGATGTTTTCCGGGGAGCCAGGAGGAAGCAGCTTCACCTTTGCTCCAAACCTCCCACTCCATTACTGCTGCGCCTCCCTGCACCCCTAACCCTTCACGGGCGGGATTCTCGCCCCCAGCTCTCTGCTTCCCTGGAAGCCCAGGGGAGGAGGAGAACTTTAGCGTTAAGTGTAGAAATCTGCCTTATCTGTGGGACGTCGTTGTGAGGCTGGGAATTTTGGGGGGCAAGAGACCCCCCCTCCATTTGCCAACTCAGACCCCCCCTACTGGACAAACCGGATACCACCCAAAGTGCCCCCCCAACTCCTACTGCAGACACCTCCCCACACCCCTCAAAGCAAGCCAATCCATGGGCCACCTCCACTGGCTTTACCTGGGAGTCACCTCTGCCCCCATTTCTCCCGGCAGCCTTTGCGGGGACCAGTGAGGCACATGACCCCTGCTCCCGCTCTCCCAAACCACGTGCCTTAACACAGTGCCTGTTTGATAACAAAATGGGGAAGTTTTTCTTAATAAATAAAAGTAGTTTGCTGAATTCCATTCTGACTTGATAAATGATCGCCAGCTGTTCCTATTTTGGGCAAAGCAGCCTTCAAGTCACCCCTTTGTGTAAATCCAACCCTTCCTCTTTGATATTATAGTATGTCTGGTAATTCAGTCATCTGACATTAGGGACCATCACTTCCGTAATCTGTTGCGTCTGCTGGCTATGATGGTGGCGGATTTTTTCCTCCTGCGTGTTGACATTATGGCTTGTGAGGTCCTCTCCGACGGGCCCCCAGCTCCCGGGAATCCATGTGGCCTTGCTGAGACCACGGCCTGAAGGGTGATTTCCCTTTGCTTCTACCCCACTTCTTTCTTTTTAAAAAGATTTCATTTATTTTTAGAGAGAGGGAAAGGAAGGACAAAGAGAGGGAGAGAAACATCAATGTGTGGTTGTCTTTCATGCGCCCCCTACTGGGGACCTGGCCCAAATCCCAGGCATGTGTCCTGACTGGGAATCAAACCTGTGACCCTTTGGTTCACAGGCCAGCACTCAATCTACTGAACCACACCATCCAGGGGCCCACTTCTTTATTTCTTAAACTGCTCCTTAAAGATTTTTGACAAAGCATGAGCATCTATCTCTTTTGTACAGTTTCTGACGAATCATAACGCTACATCGCTGTCATTGTCATTGCTGTCCAATACAATCACCACCAACCCCATGTGACTATTTAAATGTATGTTAATTAGCCCTGGCCGGAGCGGCTCCGTTTCCTAGGCATCGTCCCACAAAGCGAAAGGTCACTGGTTCGATTACTGGTCAGAGCGCATCCCTAGGTTGTGGGCTCAGTCCCCTGTTGGGGTGTGTATGAGAGGCAACCAATCAATGTTTCTCTCTCACATTGACGTTTCTCTCTCTTTCTCACTCCCTACCCACCCTAAGAATAAATAAATAAATACATTTACATTAGTGAAAATTAACATTTTAAGGATTCAGTTCCACAGTCACATTAGCCACTAGTGACTCTAGGGAAGGAGCCCCGTCTGTGCCTTTTCCGGCTTCTGGAAGCCACCCGCGTTCCTGGGCTCAAGGCCCCTTCTCCCTTCAGAGCCAGTACTTGTATCTCTTCCCATCTCTTTCATGGTCACGTCTCCTTCTCCGACTCTCCTGCCTCCCTCATTCATTTGTGCGGATCCTTGTGATTACATTGGACCCTCCCGAATAATTCAGAATGATCTCCTCATCTCAAGACCCTTAATTTAACCGCATTTGCAAAGTCCTTTCTGCCATGCAAACGAGCAAAGAGACCACGAGACAAGGAGACCAGTCACTGCCCTCAAGTTCAAAGACTCCTGGGACCTCTGATGATATTAAGCAATTAGTAATACTGTTTTTGAGGTGTGCTAATGATATTGTGGTTATGGTGTTACAAAGAATCTTTAAGACAGGGGTGTCGAACTCATTTTCACCGGGGGCCACATCAGCCTCCAGGTTGCCTTCAAAGGGCTGAATGTAACTTTAGGACACTGTATAAACGTAACTGCTCCTTAACAGCTAAGCAAGAGCTGGGTGCTGCTGCCAAGGTGCGGGGCCGGATAAAACAGGGTGGAGGGCCAGGTGTTTGCTGCTTGTGCTTTAAGATACACTTTCTGAAATATTCATGGAATGACATGATGTCTGAAATTTGCCTCAAAATAATCGACTAGTGTGGGCCCTGGCCAGGTGACTCAGTTGGCTGGAGCATCTTCCGTACATCAAAAAGGTGGTGAGTTAAATTCCCTGTCCAGGCACTTACCCAGGTTGTGGGTTCGATCCCCAGTCGGGGCATGTGTGAGAGGCAGCAGGCAGATGTTTCTCTCACATCGATGTTTCTCTCTCTCTCTCAAATCAATAAAAACATATCCTAGGGTGGCGATTAAAAATAATCATAATAATTGACTGGTGGGGGGAAAAGTGTCTCGGGTGTAGAGGAAGGGGATCAGCCCTGACTTCCAAACAGATGAAGCGTAGTGTATGTAGTGGCTCATTACATTATTCTCTTGACTTTGGTGTCTGTTTGAAGTTGTCCTTAATAAACAGAAATGGGTAAATGGGCTTCTTTGTTTTTAGTGTAAATACATGGAATTTTTTTAAAGCCTAAGGACTGTGGTATGAGGTGATTATTTTACTAGCACAGACCTGCTTAGGGAAGAGGGTAAAACCACTGGATTCTGGGCAGTGGTTATCGCTGTACCCAGGGAGAGTGAAAGGGATCAGAAAAACCTGCTCAGGGGGACATTTGTATGTGTGTGTTTCACCGTTTTTAAGCATTGAGATGGGAACTGTGAACCGAGTGTTCTCTTTATTGTAAAATCTTCTGAAAAGGCCCTGGCTGGTGTGGCTCAGTGGATTGAACCCAGGCCTGCGAACCAAAGGATCGCGGTTCGATTCCCAGTCAGGGCACATGCCTGGGTTGCAGGCTAGTTCCCAGCAGGGGGCGCACGAGAGGCAACCACACATTGATGTTTCTCTTCCTCTCTCCTTCCCTTCCCCTCTAAAGATAAATAAATAAAATCTTTAAAAAAATTATTTAAAGAAAAAACCTAAAGTGATAAAAAGTATAATATAGTAAACACACAAGCTAGTACCATAGTCATTTATTATCATTATCGAGTATTATGTACTGTACTATACTTTTTAAGAAATATTCACCCAAGGATATATTCACTAGCTTTATCTTTTATTTATTTATTTAAAAAATTTTTTATTGATTATGCTGTTACAGTTGTTCTATTCCCCCTTTATTCCCCTCCACCCTACCCCTCATCCCCACCATTACCCCCCCTTTAGTTTATGACCATGTGTCTCAAGTCCTTTAGATTCTATATTTCCCATGCTATTCTTGCCCCCCATCTATTTTCTATCTACTGTCTATGCTACTTATTTTCTGTACCTTCTCCCCCCTTCTCCTCCTCCCACTCCCCTGTTGCTAACCCTCCTTGAGATCTTCATTTCTATGTTTCCACTCCTGATCTAGCTGTCCTTTTAGTTTGCTTTCGTTTTAGGTGTGGTGGTTAATAACTGTGAGCTTGTTGTCCTTTCACTGTTCATGTTTCTTTAACTTCTTTTTCTTAGATAAGTCCCTTTAACATTTCATATAATAAGGGCTTGGTGATGATGAACTCCTTGAATTTGATCTTATCTGAGAAGCACTTTATCTGTCCTTCCATTTTAAATGAAAGTTTTGCTGGATAGAGCAATCTTGGATGTAGGTCTTTAGATTTCATGACTTGGAATACCTCTTTCCAGCCCCTTCTTGCCTGGAAGGTCTCTTTTGAGAAATCCGCTGACAGTCTGATGGGGACTCCTTTGTAGGTGACTGTCCCCTTAGCTCTTGCTGCGTCTAGGATTCTCTCCTTCATTTTAATCTTGGCTAATGTAATGATGATGTGCCTTGGTGTGTTTCTTCTTGGGTCCAACTTCTTTGGGACTCTCTGAGCTTCCTGGATTTCCTGGAAGTCTATTTCCTTTGCCAGATTGGGAAAATTCTCCTTTATTATTTGTTCAAATAAGTTTTCCACTGGTGGCTGTGCCTTTCCCCCTTCTGGTACCCCTATAATTCGGATGTTGGAGCGTTTAAAGATGTCCTGGAGGTTCCTAAGACTCTCCTCATTTCTTTGAATTCTTGCTTCTTCACTCTTTTCTGTTTGGCCATTATTTGCTTTCTTCTGGTCCACTCCATTGATTTGAGTCCCAGTTTCCTTCTCATTGCTATTGGTGTCCTGTGCAATTCCATTCATTTCAATTAGTTTCACCTTCATATATTTGTCTAATTTGTCGGTATAATCAACCAGTTCTGTGAGGATCCTGATCACCAATGTTTTAAACTGTGCGTCTGTGAGTTTCGCTATTTCTTCATCGCTTAGATCCATTGGCTCTGGGGCTCTGAGGTCCTCCTGCGCCATTCTTGGTCTGTTCGGGCCCTTTAAGTGTGAGAAGCGGCACCTTGGATTCCCAGGTCGCTGGGTTGTGACGCTGTATGTGGGGGCTTGGCCAGAGCGGGGAAATGGCGACCCCCTCTGCTGTTTCTCACAGCTGGGTGCGGAGGAGCAGTGCCTTAGGTGGTTCACCTGGGCCGGGCCACTCAGAGTCGCTGGGGTATGTGGAGGTGGGGTCAGAGCAGGGAAATGGCGGCGCCCTCCACTGCCGCTTGCCGTGGGGACCTGCCGGCCCGGTCCAACCGCCCACTCCCTTGCCTGTCCACCCGCGCACAAATGCGCGACCTCAGTCAACACGCTGCCCCACTGTCTCCCCTGCGGTCGCTCGCTCGGTCGCTCACTAGGTCCAACCCTGCGCCTGGATTCCACGCGTCTGACCGAGTTTTCCTGTGCAACCCTGCTCCGCCAGCCGCTGGTTTCGCCCCTTACCGGTCAGGCTGAAGAATTTGTTGTTAACGGACTTCCGAAAAGTTCAATTTTCCGTGTTCTGGCTGTGTTTTCTGTTGCTAATATTTAGTTTTCTCTAATCTTGGTTGTGTGAGAAGGCACGGCACATCCACCTATGTCTCCATCTTGGCGGAAGTCTCGCTTTATCTTTTAAAAAAATATATTTTATTTATTTATTTTTAGAGAGATGGGAATGGAGGGAGAAAGAGAGGGAGAGAAACACCGATGTGAGAGAGACTGGTTGTTTCTCTCTCACACACCCTAGTTGGAGATTGAACCCACAGCCCTGGCATGTGCCCTGACTGGGGATCGAACTCCCAACCTTTGGGTATATGAGACAACGCTCCAACCAACTGACCCACCAGGCCAGGGCCTGTACTATACTTTTACAACTGGCAGCACAGCGGTGTGTTCGCACCAGCATCTCCACAAACACGTGGGTAGTACGTGGGCAACAATGTTAAGGTGGCTATGACGTCACTAGGTCGCAGAAAATTTTCAGCTTCGTTGTAATCTTAGGGGACCTGCTATATATGTGGCTGACGGTTGACAGATCACATGACTATATTTGTTTCCTGCGGCTGCTGTAAGAAATGACCCCAAACTTGGTGGCTTAAAACAACACACACTTTTACTTGCACTTCTGAAGGTCAGGAGTCAGAACTCGCTTCCGCTGGGCTGACACCAGCGTGTTGGCCGGGCTCACTCCCTCCAGATCGCGGTGGGGAGAATCCTTAGCTCCCTTGCCTCTTCCGGCTTCCAGAGCTACATCCCTTGCATTCATTGGCTCTACCGCCCTCCTCCATCTTCAAAGCTGGCAGTGGAGCGTCTGTCTTCAGTGTCACACATTGCCTCTACTTCTGTCCAATCTCCCTCTGGTTCCAGTTAGGGAGCACCTGGATATCCCAAGATCCTTCCCTTCGCCCCTGCAAAGTCCCTTTTGCCATACAAGGGGGCACTCACGGTGTCCAGGGATCACAGCCTGAAGATCTTTGGGAACATTATTCGGCCTACCCGGGGAACAGTGCGATTTAAATAAGGTGGTCAAGGAAAGGCCTCAGAGAGAAAAGGACCTTTGAGGAAGGCTGGAGGGAGGAAGCCAGGCAGAGATCTGGGAAGGAGGGGTCCTCACAGAGGGACGGGCGACTGCCAAGGCCAGGAGGAGGCAGGAGGCCATCATTCTACGACGTCTCCCCACCACCCAACCTCCCGGTATTCACACGCAGGAGCGTCCCATCCCCTGAGCATGCGCATGCGCATGCGCATGCGCTGGAGGTAGTGCTATATCCTAAGGACGGGAATACAGCAAAAGCAATGGACTGTCCCTTCTGACATGAGGTTATAAAGAACAATGATTTCCACCTTTGCGTTTCTGTCTCTCTGGCTGTTCTTGCGCTTTTGATGAAGCCAGCTACCCTCAGAGATGCCCCACATGCTGGGGAACTGAGGGGCCTCCCAGCTCACCGCCAGCAAGGAAATGAATCCTGCCAGCAACCACTAGACGAGCTAAGTGCTGGGCCTTTTCCGAGTTGCGCTGGGTGACTGCAACTCCATTCAGTTCCTGACATGCATAGTAAATGCTGTTCTCCAACCATTACATTTGCGGGTAAGTTGCTGTACAGATTATCTGGCCAATGCAGGCCTGGTGCCCGGATGGAAGCGCCAGGAGGCTGCGTGTGGCTGGGAGGAGTGCGTAAGAAAGAGGACATTGGGAAATGGTGGCAGGTAGGTGGCAGGTGTACAGTGCCTGGCGCTTGTAAATCCAATGCTCGGATTCATTTTCTTTTATTCTTGGTTTGAGGATGTTCTCCTTCCTTTCCTTCCTCCCCCCACTTGAAAGGAGTAGACGGAGCTGGGCTAGGGGAGCCCTGATCGGCTGCCTGACCCAGCCCAGGGGTGAGGAAGGGCTTCCTGGAGGAGGCGATGTTTCTTTGAGAACTGAAGGTGAGTGGTAAGAGGAGGCAGGGCAGGGTCGGGGAGACAATGCACAAGCAGGAGAACACCAGGAGGCAAGTGAAGAACAGAGATGGGGCTGGAATGGGGGGCGGGGAGCTCCGACTCTTCCTAAGCAGAAGGCGTCATCAGGGTTTATCCCCAACCACCTGACATCACGTGGGTTTGCTCTTCCCAGTCTGTTCTGTACAATGTACTGCATGGAGCATCTCTGGGGGTAGCCATTCCCATGGAGCGTCCCTTGGGCTAAGGTTCAAGGCCAGGTTGGTGACCTCATGAACTAGCTCAACACCTGCCCCCGCCATCACTACCATAATGAGTTCTGGCTCCGCAGGACCTATCTTCAGAGCCTCTGTCTGACTCTGGAATTATATTCTCATTTGTGTGACTGTATAATAAATGTCATTTGTTGGTGTACGTATCATTTAGAGGTGAGGAAACCGAGTCTCAGAGAAAAACTTGCGCCTCTTTACAGCTGGGTCAGGGGCTGCTCCCCATCCCATCTGCATCCCCACCCTGCACGCGCCGGGTCCTCACCGTCTACGGAGGAGCCTGTCTTCCCCACCGGAAACTGAGCCCTTAGAGGCCATGGCTGAGGCTGTCTCCGTCAGTCACTGCTGTGTGCCTTCCACCAACCACCACCGGATGTGCAAAGCAGGGGCTCAGGGAATATATGTGAGTGGATGAATGAATGAATGAATGAATGAAACAAACCAAGGCGATTATGAAGTGGCAACCCAGGGCTTAGCACAGAGTCCAGCCACACAGTACATGCCCCATCATTATTTCCGAAACAAACGCATAAGAGCTAGCATTTGTTGAATGCTAAATCCAGTTTTAACTGCATTGTGTGGATTAGTTGAAGTGTGGTCCTCACTGTAGATAACCTAATTACCCTACTGCGTAGAAACTCAAATGGAGCACCGGAGAATGATGTAAATTGATCAAGGTCACACAGGTGGCGGTAGACAGGGGATCCAGGATTTGGACCCAGGCATTCTGGTTCCAAGGCCCACCACTTAACCACCAAGCCTTTTTATTACTGCCTGCTTCAGACAGTATCTGGCAAATAGCAGGAGCTTAATAAGTGAGAGGAGGTACTTATCCCAGAGAAGTTTAGGACACAGTAGGTGTTTTCTAAGTGCGTGTTTGTCTGGTGTGGTGAAGCTATTACTAACACGTGGGCCCTAAATGAGTCCCCAGTTTGCCTGTTACTTCCCCCTAGGTTCTCTTTGCTACTCAGATAATCTCGTTTGATGCGGGAAGACCGAATCCTAATATGTGGGATCGACTCCCTCGGTTCTCTTCTTCCCAGGTTTTGTTCTCAGTCCTCGGGGATCCTCAGTGACGCCTCCCGCACCGCTTCTCCCGTGAGTCCGCCCTCGCATTGCCATGCGCACGCGCATTATCTTGATTGGCTCTTCTCCAGTGAGTGACGAGCAGGATCAGCCAATGGTATCAGGAGGAAGGTGGAGCGGCGCCTCCTGGACGCCCCAAGGATCCTGCCTCATTGAATATTCACGAGAGAGGCGGGCTGACGCTGCTTCTTGCTACGGCCGGCGCCATGAAGTGAGAGGAGGGCTGGGGTTCGCGGCTCGCTAGTGGGCGCGGGGTCGTGGAAGATGGTGGGGGCCGGTGGGCGTGCCCGGGCCCCCTACGGGGCGAGGGGCGACTGAAGGGTGGGGTGAGGACAGCCGCGGGGACTCAAGGTGCCGTAACGGGGATGGGCAGCGAGGAGATACCGAGGGAACCCTCTGGGTCCTGGGGAGCTGGGGGATATCCGGGAGAGCTGGCGGGCCGAGCCCGTCAGGTAGCCTCCTTCGGCCCGACGACTGGGGAGTATACGGGCTGGAGAGGGGTTGAGGGGACGCGGGACTGACCGGGCAGCCCACACTGCCAGGCTCAACGTGGACGGGCTGCTGGTCTACTTCCCGTACGACTACATCTACCCGGAGCAGTTCTCCTACATGTTGGAGCTCAAACGCACGCTGGATGCCAAGGTGCGTGAGGCTGCCGCGCGGGCGGCCAGGACTGCAAACGCAGGAGGTCTAGATAGAAATTTGAACCTCCTGTTGTCTAAAATAATAATAGGGAATAATAGCAACAGCTGACATTTATCAAAGGCTGCACTACGCCCTGGTGAGGAACATGTAGAATTTGGGGACGGCTACCTGAGTTGGAATCCTGGGTCCACAGCTGTGTGCCCTTGGTTAAATCACTTAACCTCTCTTCCATAGTTTTCACCTCTGCAAAATGGGCGTAGTAATAGTATCTTATCTGAGGTTAATGTAAGGGTTACATGAGCTGATTCACTAAGTCAGATAGTAGCGCTCAACTGGGGATGATTCGGACCCCCAGAGGACATTCGGCGGCGTCTGGAGACATTCCTGACTGGCATACTGCTGGAGTTGGGGTGCTTCTATCATCTAGTAGTTAGAGGCCAGGGATGCCTCTAAACATCTTACAGTGCCCAGGACAGCTCTCCTCAACCAAGTATCCCGTCCCCAAGTATCAACAGAGCCAAGGTTGACAAACCCTTATGTAAGACACTTAGAAATACTTCCAGGCACAGAGTAAGTGTTGTGGAAGGGTTTGCTAAATTAAAAAAAGGGGGGGGGCTCACTTAGGTACTATGCTAAATGTGTAACCCAGTTTTTCATTAGGGTTTATTAGGCCCATTTTAGAGATGAGAATACTAAGGCCAGAGTTGAAGGCACTTGCCAAAGACCACTCAACCACGAGGGGGCAGCAGCGGGCTTCAAACCCGCGTCTCCTGGGTCCCAGGCTTTCAATTGCTGTGTTGTCCTGCCATTCCAAGATGGTGGCCTTCTGAAGGGGTGGGGTGTCCCCAGTGTTTATGCCCCTGAAGTTCTGAGAGCCTGTGTTTTGTTCCTCTTATTCCCAACATGCAGGGTCATGGTGTCCTGGAGATGCCCTCAGGCACCGGGAAGACAGTGTCACTGTTGGCCCTGATCATGGCGTACCAGCGGGTAAGGGGACCATTGGGCCTGTGGCGGGGGAGGAGGAAAAGGGGCCACACAGGGGCTGAGCTGGTTGTCACTGGCAGGCACACCCGCTGGAGGTGACCAAACTCATCTACTGCTCAAGGACCGTGCCTGAGATTGAGAAGGTGAGTGGGGGCCAGTCGTCATGTTCCTCCACTTTTGCTGGACCTCACCGGTCCCCCTGGTGGTTGCCATCATAGGTTGGGGGGTAGGTGTTGGTGAAGTTGAGGAAGAGGCTGGGGCCTGCGAGGCAGGGGCTTGTGCCTTCATTGAGGCCAAGCCCCCCTCCCTCCTCCATTGGCACAGGTCATTGAAGAGCTTCGGAAGTTGCTCAACTTCTATGAGAAGCAGGAGGGTGAGAAGCTATCATTTTTGGGGCTAGCTCTGAGCTCCCGGAAGAACCTGTGTATTCATCCTGAGGTGAGCACCCATTTCCTCCCCTCGCCCTAAGCTCCGGGGTTGAGGAAACTTCCATCCGACCTCAGCACCCGAGACCAGAGTTCTCCACAAAGTATGCAGGGGCCACGCACAGAATTCTCTTTGCACTCACTAAATTCCTCTCATTGCTCATGGCCGAGGCAAGCACACCTCCGCCAGAGAGCCCTCCTGCTTTTCCCCCAGCCTAGGGAAGGTTAAAAATGCACTTTCTGGAGTCTAGCAGGCCTGGTTTCCTGGCTCTGAAACGTATTAGTTGTATATTTTGGGGTAGGTGATTTCTGCAGTCTGGGCCTCAGTGTTCCTTTCTGTAAAGTAAGGATAAATAAGTATCTGCTTCACACAGTTGTTGATAAGACTAGGTGAGTGCCCTGGCTGGCGTGGCTCATTGGATTGAGTGCCGGTCTACACACCAAAAGGTTGCTGGTTCGATTAGGAACGCATGCCTGGGATGCGGGCCAGGTCCCCCACTGGGGGCATATAAGAGGCAACTGATCGATGTTTCTCTCCCTCTCTTTATCTCTCCCTTCCTCTCTCTAGAAAAAAATTAATAAAATCTTTAAAACAACAACAAAATCTACCTTGAGTTAATTTAAAAAATAGATTAGGTGAAATCATGTATGTATAGCCCTTAGCATACACAAAGAACTAAAAAAATATTAGAAGTTGTTACGATATTAATAGGAATATGACACATAGAATATTAGTTGTGATTTTAAAATTACATTACAGAACCACAGGGCTCCCTGTGTACCAGGCTCTTTTCTAAGCACTTGACCTGTGGTAATGCATTCTATAAGGTTATCCGTAAGAATATATGAGAAATAATACATATGATGGCCTTGACAACTGCTAGGATAGGAAAGGGACAGGGCAGGGCCAGCCGCCTTGGGGCCTTCTAGTGGGTGAAGGAAAGATTTTGTCTGGGGGAAAGGCAGCCCTGGGTTGTGGGAGTGCCACAGCAGGGTCTTGGGGGGCACAGAGTAGCTGTGAGCCAGGCGGCCTGCCCTGCTGTGTGCTCAGACCCTCTTCTGATACTTAGACCTCCCCATGGGCATGATTATATGAGCATTTTAAAAGATTAAGCCATAGCCCTGGCTGGTGTGGCTCAGTGGATTGAGTGCAAGTTGGTAACCAAAGGGTTGTCTGTTCAATGTGCAGTCAGGGCGCATGCCTGGGTTCTGGGCCAGGTCTCCAGTAGGGGGCGCACCAGAGGCAACCACACATTGGTGTTTCTCTCCCTTTCTTTCTCCCTCCCTTCCCCTCTCTCTAAAACTAAATAAATCTTTCAAAAATAAGTAAGTAAAGTAAAAGATTAAGCTATTATCTTTAATCTACACGATAAAGAATCTCACAGGCTTAATGTATTTTTTGTTTATTGTTTTTTGAGTTATAATTGACATTAATTTCAATTAATTTCATTAATTCACATCATTACAATGTAATGATTCAATGTTCTATATATCGTGAAATGATGACTGTACTACATATAGTTAATATCCGTGGTCTTACATAGTCATGCAGTTTTTTATTTATGATGCAAACTTTTAGGATCTATTCTTTTAACTTTATTTTTAAATATTTTATTTATTTATTTTCAGACAGAGGGGAAGGGAGGGAGAAAGAGAGGGAGAGAAACATCAGTGTGTGGTTGCCTCTCACGCACCCCCTACTGGAGACCTGGCCTGCAACTCAGGCATGTGCCCTGCCTGGGAATTGAACCCTCAACCGTTGAGTTTGCAGGCTGGCACTCAATCCGCTAAGCCACACCAGCCAGTGCTCTCTTCACAATTTTCAAATATGCAGTATAGTATTAACTGTCATCACCATGTCGTACATTACATCTGCATGACTTTGACCGGGAGTTCGTACTTTTGGGCCACCTCTGCCCATTTCATCCACCCCAAGCCCACCTCGGGTAACCACCAGTCTCTTCTCTGCTTCTATGAGCTGTGTTGTTTCTCTTTCCTTTTTCTTTCTTTTTCTAAGTTTCTATGTATGAGCGAGAACCGAAGTAATTTGTCTTTCTCTGTGTGACTTATCTCACTTAGCATAATGCCCTGAAGCTCTAACCATGTTGTTGAAAGTGGGAATATTGCTTTCTTTTTCATGGCTGCATAATACTCCATTGTATTCAGGGCTTAATGTCTTAAAACTAATAATTTAAGGGCAACGATCTTGCCAGTCTTGCCCCCTGCAGTAAGTTCCCAGGTGTCTTAACTATCTGTTATTGAAACAGATCGAGTTTTCCCAAAAATCCCCCCATCTCACCCCACCCAGTTGTGAGGGGCAGGCGCCAGGTTCCGCCGGTGGTTGGGCTCCCCGGCCCCTCAGCGCTGAGCCGCACCCCTGCCCCGCTCCCCAGGTAACGCCGCTGCGCTTTGGGAAAGACGTGGACGGGAAATGCCACAGCCTCACAGCCTCCTACGTGCGGGCGCAGTACCAGCAGGACACCAGCCTGCCCCACTGCCGCTTCTACGAGGTGCCTGCCAGGACAGGGCCGAGGGAGGGCGGGCCAGATGGCCGGCGATAGCCCTCGTCCCTGACCCCCAGGCTCCCTCTTGTCCTGCCCCAGGAATTTGACATTCACGGGCGCCAGGTGCCCCTCCCTGCTGGCATCTATAACCTGGACGATCTGAAGGCCATGGGGCGGCGCCAGGGCTGGTGCCCATACTTCCTTGCCCGCTACTCGGTGAGGAGGCTGGGCAGGGGGTGTGCAGGGGGCGTGTGTGAGGGTTCCAGGCTGCCTGCCCGTGTGACTGCCTGTGTCTGTCTGTCTGTCTGTCTGTCTATATCTCTTTATGGATCCATGCATCCGTCTGTCACCTTATTTTTGTGCCTTGCCCATGTATGTCTGTCCTCGCCTCTCCTTTGCCTGCCTGTGTCATGTCCGCCTGTGTCTGTCTGTCTGTCCGTCCTTGCCTCACCTCTGTAGGCCTATGAAGAAGTGATGCGGTACTGTGGGCGGCTGGAAGGTAGCTGGGTTCAGGGATCGCTTGTGGCAGTCAGGCCTAACCCTCCCTCCTGGCCCCCCAGATCCTGCATGCCAACGTGGTGGTTTACAGCTACCACTACCTCCTGGACCCCAAGATTGCAGACCTGGTGTCCAAGGAGCTGGCCCGCAAGGCCGTCGTGGTCTTCGATGAGGCCCACAACATCGGTGAGGGCGGGGCCGGGGAGGCGGAGCCAGCCCTGGTCTGCTTGGGTCTCCGCCCACCTGAGCCCCGCCCTCTGCCCCACCCCCTTCAGACAATGTCTGCATCGACTCCATGAGCGTCAACCTCACCCGCCGGACCCTCGACAGATGCCAGGGCAACCTGGAGACTCTGCAGAAGACAGTGCTCAGGTGGGGATGCAGGCAGTTGGCGGACCCTGGGGCCTACCTTGCCCCTACCTCTCCCGAGCCCCTGTTCTCCACCCGACCTGCCTCCAGGGACACCAGCCCCATCCCAGTGTCCCCTGCTGGTCCTACACCCGGCCTCCCCACAGGATCAAGCAGACGGACGAGGAGCGACTGCGGGAGGAGTACCGCCGCCTGGTGGAGGGCTTGCGGGAGGCCAGTGTCGCCCGGGAGACCGACGCCCACATGGCCAACCCCGTGCTGCCCGATGAAGTGCTGCAGGGTGAGCCGCTGTCCCGCCTCAGCCGGCTCCCTGGCCCCCTCTCCCCGTGCTGTAGCGGCTGACCCCTTCTCCCTGCAGAGGCGGTGCCAGGCTCCATCCGCACGGCCGAGCACTTCCTGGGCTTCCTACGGCGCCTGCTGGAGTACGTCAAGTGGCGGCTGCGCGTGCAGCACGTGGTGCAGGAGAGCCCCCCCGCCTTCCTGAGCGGCCTGGCCCAGCGCGTGTGCATCCAGCGCAAGCCCCTCAGGTACAGCCCCACCCAGCTGGGGACGGGGAAGGGGTCGGGTCCCTGGCAGCAGCCTTGTCCCCTGCACCTATGGCCTGGGGTCATCATGTTGCAGGTGTCAGGAGTCAGTGAGGAGTAGCAGATGGGGGAAGCATGCATGACCCCTGTTGCCCAGAGCAGGCAGGTCCAAGGGCAAGGTCAGAGCTGGCCCTGGGGTCCCCGTGTTGGGCAGGGCCTGGCAGGCAGCGCGTGGCTTGAGCAGAGACTTCACCCAAAGAGAGTGTAATGGGCACGCCATCGACATAGGGGTTGGGCAGGGCCAGCAGGGGCACTTGTAAGTGCTCAGAGGTCATTCCACTCCGGGCCACAGGGCAGGAGAGAGAGGGGGGCCCTGAGGAGGGGCTCCTGACGAGACCCAGCAGGCGGGAGCTTGGAGCAAAGGCCCCAGGCCCCCAGGACCCTGTGTCTTCCCCGCAGCGCCTCTCACTGCCCCACCCCATGCTCACCCTGAGGACCAGAGAGCAGGTCTGGCCGGAGGGCAGGGCTTCCCGTGCTTTTCCTTGGCTGGTTTGGATGAGTCTCGCTCTCTGGCCTTCCATCTCCGCCCACTTTGGGAATGGGTACGGGCGTCTCCTTTCCGTGGTGGTGGAGGGAGAAAGCAGTGATACCCGTGCCCACTCTGTCTGGAGCACCGGTGATGAGCTAAGTAAGCCCTTTACACTCACGGTGTCCCCGTGCTGCAGATGAGGACACGGTGGCCCAGGGTCACACGGCACTGGGGGGGTAGCTGTGCACAGCCAGGCGGGGGGGGGGTGCTGCAGCTCCTGGCCGCTCCGCCTCTAAGGGATGGGGCAGCCCTTGGGGCCGCCTGGTGCTCCGCTCAACACAGGTGCTCTGAGGGCCTGCTTTGTGCTGGAGACACAGTGGGACCGGGTCAGCCCTGGCCCTGCCCTCAGGGCTCAGTCCAGTGGGGACACCAACCCTTCTCCAGACAGGGACAAACCAGATTGGGGAGCGCTGGGGTGGGGGACCCACAGGGGCACCCGCTCCAGTGTGGAGATGGGGTGAGGAGGGCATGGAAGACGGGCCTGAAAGGTGACAGGAGCAGGTTCCAAACTGGGGAGGCGGGTGGCGCTGCTCCAGGCCCTGTCCCCCAGGGCGTGAGCCTCCATCCCGATGGTCAGCGTTTGTGGCCCAGTGGCCTCGTGTGTGCGTGGGTGTGGTGCAGTGTGTGTGAGACCGCGAGGGTGAGTGAGCATGTGGGACTCCGATGCCGGATGTGTCACCAGGGTGGCCGAGTATGGCTGAGATGGTGTGAGGTTCTGGGCGTGAGTGTGTGACCGTGTGGCTGTGCAGGAGTCATGTGTCTGGGATCCTGGGTGTGGCTGCACCTCTCCTGTTTTGACGGAGAACCCACATCTGAGATTGTGTGACCGTGTGTGACATGGGATCCCGTGGCTCTGGTGGTGTGTGACTGTCACTCTGCCTGCCATCGTGCGGTCTCGGCTCTGCCTGCTGTGCACTTGGCACTTGGACAGCCTGCGGGCACAGAGGTGGCCGAGACGGCCCCAGTCCCTGCCCTCACTGAGCACCCGGCCCCCTGTGGAGGCAGAGGCATGGCCATGCGCTCTGGCCGCGGAGGAGGGGCTTCCTGAACCGTCCGTACTTCCCCTGACCCTGTCCTCCGCCCCGGCCAGGTTCTGTGCTGAGCGCCTCCGCTCCCTCCTGCACACCCTGGAGATCGCCGACCTGGCCGACTTCTCCCCGCTCACCCTCCTGGCTAACTTCGCCACCCTAGTCAGCACCTACGCCAAGGGTAAGCGCACCTCGTCCTGCCCCTGCCGGGCCCCCAGGCAACTGGAAGCAAGGTCCCCGAGGAGGCCAGAGGGTTGTTTGTGGGACTCGGACACTCAGGACCTTGTAGAGCTGGGCTCAGGGGCTCGGGCTCTGAGGGCGCTGGGGGGCCACCGACAGGTTTGTGTGGCAGGCCTCGTGCCGGGTTTGCATTTTCGGAGGCTCCCTCTGGCTGCAGACTGGGGAGGTGGGGGGGGTGCTCATAGGAGATGAGGCCCGAGAAGTTCTCTGGGGTCCCCTCCCATTTAGGGTGTGGGAAGGACTTGGTCGTTCTGTTCCTTTTGGCACTGGGGAGCCATGGCAGGTTCTGAGCCAGGGAGAGGCCGGGGCAGATTTTCGCTTTAGAAAGATTCTTCCCACTGGGACTGGAGGCAGGGTAGATGGGCCTGGGCCAGGGCTGGGCGAGGGAGAGAGAGGGAGAGAGGGAGAAGGGAGGGAGGCGGGGACTTGGGGCCTGCCCGTGGCAGCGTGGGGTGGGAAGGGGCAGTTGAGGATGGTGCTCCAATTTCCAGCTTGCCAGGGAGAGGGGAAGCGTTCCAAAGGCTTCATCGCCTCATTGGTCACCCCTCCCTCCCCTTCCTCGCTGTAGGCGGGCCCAGGGCTTTGCATGATCCCCAGGGGATTATTCCCCTCTCAGGAAACTGGGTCAGGCCTGCCTGATGTCCTGTGGCTGGGCTGGCCTGGGCAGGAGGATAGAGAGTCCATTCCCGCACCGCAGGGCCGGCCTACCGGCAGCGAGCCTCGCGGGAAGCTTCCTTTAGCGTCCGTCCCTCTGGCCCCCTCTCTCTCCCCTTTGGGGCTGCCTTTCTCCTCTCGGCCCCACTTTCTGCCGGCACCTCACTTTCTTCTACCTGGAATTCCTCCCCCACCCTCTCAGCCCCCAGCTACCCCCTCATCCTCAGGTCCCAGCTTAGTAGAAACGTCCCGTCCTCCATGAAGCCCTCTCTGCCTTCCAGCCTGGGTCCGGCCCCTCTTCTGGGCTCCCCCATCCCAGCCCTGCCACTCTGGGTGCTCGCTGTCCGCAGGCAGCTCTGTGTCCCTGTCCCTGAGGTGTGAGCCCTGAGAGGGCAGGGCCAGAGCTGTCTTGGTCACTGCCGTGTCCCCAGCACAGGGCTGGGCACAGAAGACTTGACCTTTTTTTTTTCCCCCCTAACGAAATGAAATTGAATGTGTGACTTTATTTATCTATTTGTTCAACTAATGGGCCAAGCTCAGCACTGGGGAAGCGGCAGGAACCCCCTGGATCTCATATTCTGGAGGGAAAGCATGGTGGCAAAGACAGACGAGGGTAGTTCTAGAAAGTGATTATGTTCATGAGAAACAAAGAGGCCGCCATGTTGGAGCTGGCCGGCGGTGGCCAGAGAGGGCATTTTGGAGGAGCTGATGTCCCAGCCCAGTCCGCGAGACCCAGCGGAGCCGGCTGCTTTGACAGCTGCCAGGGGCCTGCAAGCCCAAGGGCCCCGCGGGGGCGGGGGCGTGAGCCTGGCGGTGTTTGCAAATTAGGCGGGAGGCCTGTGAGCAAGGAGATGGGGTCAGGGTGGCAAGGCCCCGCAGGTGATTCTGGACCCCAGGAGGGGTGTGGTGTGGTGGGGGCTGTGAGGGGCTTCGGAGCAGGGAAGAGATGTGACCCGACTTGGGATTTCACGGGGCACCTCTGGGGGCGGACGGTGGTGGGAGCTGGGAGCTCCGTGTGGAGGAGACAACAGTGGTTCGGGCCGGAGGGGCTGGCGGCCGCACTGGGGACCGGGTCGGGGCAGGCAGAGCTGACGGCCTCGCCTCCTGGCAGCTTGGACAGAAAGGTCGAGGGAGGAGGCTTGAGCAGCAGGGTGGTCCCTTGCAGCCCTGGGAGAGACTGAGGCGGGACCCTTGGGTGCTCTCTGCCCAGGACCCTCCATGAAAGTTTGCACAGGTTCTGGTCCTGGGGAGGAGTGGTCCTGGGGTTGCGGTGTATTTTGGACTCAGGTGCCTGGGTTTTAAGGCTTGGGCTGCAGGTGGCTGGTCTCTTTCACTGTGGGGGTGGGGGCTGTGTGAGTGGGTGCGGCTGTCACCAGCGCCCCAGACTCTCACTGGTCCCCGCAGGGTTCACCATCATCATCGAGCCCTTCGACGACAGGACCCCCACCATCGCCAACCCCGTCCTGCACTTCAGGTGAGAGCTGACCCCAGTGGGGGCACAAACGGGCTCTGGGACTTTGGCCCCGGCCTGGCCGTCACCACCTCGCCTGCTTCCCACAGCTGCATGGACGCCTCGCTGGCCATCAAACCCGTGTTCGAGCGCTTCCAGTCCGTCATTATCACGTCTGGGGTGAGGGCCCTTCTCGGCCGCCCGGGCCTCAGCCCGCCCCTGTGGGGCCCCCGGTGGCCGCCCAGTCCTGCTGAGATCCCTCCTGTTGTCCTCACCACAGACGCTGTCGCCGCTGGACATCTACCCCCGGATCCTGGACTTCCACCCTGTCACCATGGCCACCTTCACCATGACGCTGGCCCGGGTCTGCCTGTGCCCCATGGTGCGTGGGACGGAGTTGGGTGCCGGGGCGGGGAGATGCGTGTGAGGGGCTGGCTTTCCTCCATCTGCTCCGTCCATCAATCAGGCAGGAGAGCCCTGCTGCTCAGGGCACAGTTCTGGGGTCCCCCAGGCCCGGGACGGATGCTGCCGCTCCCCCGGTCTCAGTGTCTCGTCTGTGAACTGGGTGCCACCTCTGCGCCTCCCAAGGCGGCGGAGGGAAGGGAGCCCATGGGTGTGGAACACTCACAAGGCCCAGCGCCCGGCCCTTGGTTGACCCAGCTTTGCCCGGTCCGTTGTTTGGCTGTGACCTTGGCAAGTGACCCTTCTGCTCTGCCTCAGTCTGTGTAAATTGGGCAGCTTAGCACCGGCCCTCGGTCCTTCATCCGAAGCCCGGGGCCAGGTGTGTTTGCGAACCGAGCATTTTCTGGGCTTCAGAAACCAGGGAAACCAGGCGCATGCTGCGTGCTGTGCAGCAGCCCCCACGGGCCTGAGCAGTATCCTGCCAAAGTCCTACGTCAGCAGCGAAATGGTTTAAAGGGTCACAGAGGGACATCAGTCAGACTCTGAATGGACTCAGGACAGGGCAGCCTTCGCTGCTCTATTCGTTTGTGCCGAACAGAACATCCGGACTCCCAGACTGTGGTGGCTTTGGGAGTTGTCTTCCAGGGGTTGTGGCCCGGAGCCACCACGCACTGTAGCACGGGTGTGTGAGGTGGCAGTCGGGGTGCATGGTGTCCGTCAAGGTCATGGCAAGGGGTGTGATCCTGGGACCGACTGGCCGGAGGCTGGGGCCGGCTGCGGTGTGCTGGCCGGCTGGGAACATGGGCAGGCTCGGGTGCAGTTCTGTCTCTGGTGTTTACTTGCCGATCGACCTTGGGCGGAGACCACCCACCTCCTGAGGTCATTTTTCTGTGCAGCACAGATAACAGGTAGCCAAGGGTTCATTCAGTGATACCGAGTCTCTAAAAAGCTCAGACCAGCAGCAGCTGGCAGCCGGCACACACATCGGAGTGGTCACTGCTGCTTCGCTCATTGTGACCTCTCCTGCTCTCTCCAGATCATCGGCCGCGGCAACGACCAGGTGGCCATCAGCTCCAAATTTGAGACCCGGGACGACATTGGTATGCCGAGCGTGGGGGTGGTTTGTGTGGGTTCCAAGAGGCAGGGTTACCAGTCAGTGCGGTGTAAGTCTTGCTGCAGTAACAAACACGCCCCAGTCAGCGTGGCTTCACACAGGGGTTGCTTCCTGTCCACGGTTTGTGCGTCGTGGATGGGTGGGGGGTCTGCTCAACGTCACCTCCCTGGGAACCCCCGCCATTGGACACGTCACTGCTGTGGTGAGATGTGGCCAGAGGGAGCATGGTGACCACGGTGGACTGTACACTGGCTCACAAAGGGGTTCAACTGGAAGTGACACACGGCCACTTCTTCACTCATTTCACTGGCCGTGGCAGGTCACGTGGCCACGCCTAGCTTTGGGGGATGGGCAGGAGGTGCCGCCCGCCCACCCGTCTGCACAGAGAAGTGGAATGTGTGTGCGAACAGCCCAAAGACGGCTCACTGGGGTTCTGGGAAGTCCCGGGTTCAAGGCCAGGCATTGCACAGGAAAGCTCCGGTAGGGAGTCAGTGGGGAGCAGGGCCCAGGCCAGCGGCGGGCCCAACCTCTGACCCCTGCCAGCGGTGATCCGGAACTACGGGAACCTCCTGCTGGAGATGTCCGCCGTGGTCCCCGACGGCATCGTGGCCTTCTTCACCAGCTACCAGTACATGGAGAGCACCGTGGCCTCCTGGTACGAGCAGGTACGCCCGCCGCCCTGCGCCCGCACCCAGGGAGGGCGCCCTTCTCCGGTCATGGTTCTGCTCTGTGTAATGTCACCTGTGCTGTAAATGGTGGCAGGCGTGTGTACTACATGAACGGTTTGAAGAAGAGAGAGTGCGTGACCCTGTACCCCTCTCCCCACACCTGGGTTGAGACTGGAGGCGTTAGCAGCCCCTGTGGGCCCGTCCCTCAAAGGCGCACCCCTCAGGGGAGATAACTACCCCCTACTCTCTTGGTCCCTTGTTCCCTAGCTGCTTTTTGGGGGGGTTACCACCACGGCTGTCCCCTAGCATATATGGCTTGACCTGCAGAGACACTGGGTAGCAGGCGTGACCCTAGCTGGGTGCCGTGCTGTTAGGGGAAGGTTTCAGAGAATTGAGACGGGGCAGAGTCTGCAATGGGGAGCGCACGCGCAAGGTTGTGGGGCATTGTGGAGACAGGCCCCGCGCACTGGGCGGCGGGGGCAGGGGGCGGGGAGGGGAGCGATCCAGCTCTGGGGGTCGGTGAAAGCAAACACTCCTTCGGGGTGAGGTGGGTGCACTTGGCTAATCCAAACTCCACAGAGTGGTGGGGGTGGGCTCCTCTTCCACGCGGGGCCACCACCTTGGTTTGTCCTCAGACAGGCTCTCCCCACACAGCAGGAGCCCCCGTCCTGAGTGCCTTTTGTTTAAGAAGCCATTGCCTGCCCCGGGGTCACAGAGGTGGTCTCGTGCGTTTGCTTCTAGAAAGCTCTGTGGTTTCAGCTTCACATCGAGCTCTGTGAGCACCTCAGGGCCTCCCCCTCCTCCCCCTCCGCCCCGTGTGCAAAGCCAGTTGCTCCAAAGAGCTCTCCCCACTGAAGGCCACAGGTGTCCGTCTGCCAGGGGGTGTGGTTCTAGACCCTGGGTTCTGTCCTCGGTCACGGGTCTCGGTCACAGCCTCCAGGCAGCCTCGGATGGGCTCTGCCGGGCCTTCCTCAGCGTCCCCACCAGTCACTGCAGGGGGCGGGGAGGACGTCCCGATCGGCCGTCCTGGGCCACGTGTCCGCCCCCGCTTGTCCTTGTCCGACACATGGGGGTCAGTTCCCTGCCAGGATCACGGGGTTTCCCCCGGAAGAACCGAGCCTGGCCTGCACCCCCTCCCTCCGGGTCTCCAGCGGGGAGGGAGGTGGTCTGTTGCCCGGGAATCCGGCACAGTTGCCTTTGGCCAGGATGCCGTGAGCTTAACCTTCCTGCCGCCGCCCCACACCCTGACCGGCCAAGTGTGCTTCCCCAGGGCATCCTCGAAAACATCCAGAGGAACAAGCTGCTCTTTATTGAGACCCAGGATGGGGCCGAGACCAGTGTTGCCCTGGAGAAGTACCAGGAGGTGAGTATGGGGGTAGGGGGGTGTCATGCTGAAAGAGCGGCTGGGGAGGGGCCAAAGTGGCCGCTCTGAGGGGCTGCAGCCCCGACTTGGCCACCCCTCCCCCCCACAGGCCTGTGAGAACGGCCGAGGGGCCATCCTGCTGTCCGTGGCTCGGGGCAAAGTGTCCGAGGGGATCGACTTTGGTGAGTAGACTCGGCTCTTCCCTTCCCAAGAGCCTTCCCGGGCCCTGGCCCTGCCTGCGTACCCGCCGGGGCCTCCACTCCCCTCCATCCCTGGGTGCTGGCGGGGCCCTCAGAGCACGCCCCTCTCCCCCCACCCCGGGGCCACGTGCAGTGGCTCTCTGTGGCTGGTCTCACCTGTCCCCTCCCCCCTGCCCACACAGTGCACCACTTCGGGCGGGCCGTCATCATGTTCGGTGTCCCCTATGTCTACACCCAGAGCCGCATCCTCAAGGTGAGCCGCGCCGGGGGTCACAGGTGCCAGGGCCTCCCTGGGGCCCTCCCCCAGGACCCGCGCAGAGGGCAGGCAATCAGCTAGGGCCGCTTCCCCACCTCCCCGCTCCAGGCGCGGCTGGAGTACCTGCGGGACCAGTTCCAGATCCGAGAGAACGACTTCCTCACTTTCGACGCCATGCGCCATGCGGCCCAGTGTGTGGGCCGGGCCATCAGGGGCAAGACGGACTACGGCCTCATGATCTTCGCAGACAAGGTGTGGGTTGGGGGGGGCCCCTCCAACCCAGCAGTTCCCCCAGTCAGTCACGGTCCAGGTGGGCAGGGCTGGGCAGGGAGGCCCGAGCCCCCGCCCTGGGGTCCTGACGCCCCCGTCCTCTCCCGCCCTCCTCCTGGAAGCGGTTTGCCCGGGCAGACAAGCGGGGGAAGCTGCCCCGCTGGATCCAGGAGCACCTCACAGACGCCAACCTCAACCTGACCGTGGACGAGGGAGTCCAGGTGGCCAAGTACTTCCTGCGGCAGATGGCGCAGCCGTTCCACAGGGTGAGCTGGAGGTGGCCACCCCCACGTTCCTCCCCACGCCCTAACCCCAGCCTGCCCCCAGCAAAGAGGCCTGTGTGTGCCCCCACGTGCCCGGCCTGGGAAGTGCCCGGAGGCAGGGGCTGCAGCCAAGCAAGTGTGTGGCAGCCCCGGGGAGGACGGGGGCACCGGGGTGAGCAGGCAGGTGGAGCCTCAGGGAAGCTGACCCTCTTCTAGCTGGGACAGGGCTGTCTGGCTGCCACCTCCTGGCCCCCGTTTGCAGGGACAGCATGCTCTGCGTTGTGTGGGTGCGTCCAGACCCCAGCTGTCCCCACACCTCGTGTGGTTCCGTACGTGCCAGCTGCCCCCTGTCACTGTGCACCGCCATCTCCTCGTGGGGGCCTGGGAGGAAGTGCAGCAGCCGACCCCCGGCCTGGCCTGACCCCTCCCTCTGGCCCTCCCCTCCAGGAGGACCAGCTGGGCCTGTCCCTGCTCAGCCTGGAGCAGCTGGAGTCCGAGGAGACGCTGCGGAGGATCCAGCAGATCGCCCAGCAGCTGTAGCACCAGGTGGGGCGGGGCCGTAAACACTGTCCCCCAGTGCTCCTGCGTCTCACCTGGCCCCGGTCCCAGGGGCGTGGAGGGGCCTCAGGGAGACGCTGAAAGGCCCTTGAAGGAAGGAAGCCTCAGGCAGACACTCCTGGTAGCCAGATCTACAGCCTTTAATCGCAGGAGGGGAGGGCAGCCCAATCCACTGGCTGTCCCCAAGAGGTGCGGGGCCAGGCAGGGACAGGAAAGGACTCCTCTGTGCCCACTCCTCCCCCGCCCTCCCTGAGAGCTTCAGCCACTTGGTCCTGTCGACTCTAGCGGAGGCCCAGGTCCTGGGTGCTGGTGCTCAGGGTTCGAGAGGCCTCACTCAGGTACCGGCTGGGGGACTGGGGACAGGCACAGGGGTGGGCAAGGGCAGGGACCCACCTGCCCCAGCTGCCACCAGAGCTGCCCCAGCGTGTCCATTGTGGTGGCTGCTGCTCACCCTCCTGTCCCCACCTGACTCCCAAGGAAAACCCATCAGTTCTGTCCTCGGGTCCATTCCAACCTACCGGTTCCTGGCTCCCAGCGCCAGCCTGTCCCCTCCCCTCCCTCGCCTCCGGGCCTGTCGGAGTGGCCCCCACTCCGTCCCCGAGCTCACCCGCCTCACCTGGGCCCCGGGAGCCCGTGCGCCATCTGGGTGCAGCGTGTTGAGCGACACCGCTCTCTTCATCCTGCAGGGGGACGAGTGAGCCCAGGGGGCCACCCTGGCTCCCACCCTGGGAAGACCACCCCGGCTCAGGGGAGATGGGAGCTATGGACGGCTCTGGAGCAGGACTCGGGGAGGCGACGCAGACACCGGGGCTCTTCGTGGATCTGATCTGACACTCACCCGGCTGCTCCCGCCGTGCCCTCGCGCCTGAGCCGGGAGACCAGCTTCTCACTTCCTCGCCGGATGGACTCTCGGAACTTGGAGAACGAGCTGCTCCGACGGAGGGTCTGGGGGCCCCCGGGACACCGGTCAGTCCCCACACCCCTGCCCAGTCCCCGTGCCCACCCCAGGAGCCAAAGTGGAGCCATTCCTCACCTGTTGGTCTGCGTTGCCAGGTCTGCCTGTGTTGGGGGCTCCTGGGGGACAGATGGGGGACATTGTGGTGGGGACACGAAGAGGCCACCTGGGGAGTGGGGAGGGACTGGGGACTCACCGAGAGGGGCGGGCAGGTCCTCCCTACTGAGGATCTCCTTGTACAGCTCCTCCGCCTGCTGGTACTTGTTCTGTTTCAGGTAGGCTGAGGCCTGCAGGGGGTGGGGCCTGGCTGATCCCGGCTCAGGTCTGGGAACGCCCAGCACCGCCTCCCGGCACAGCAGGGGACAGCCCCCTGCACCCGCCCCGTGGGGCCCACCCCCACTCCAGGCCTCACCTACAGCCCAGCTTGCAGCCTGACCCCAGGGGACTTTCTGGCTCAGCCTGGTCCCCGCTGCACCTTAGGCCAGTGACACAGCCTCTTTGTGCCTTAAGTTTCCTCATTTGCAAAATGCGGGGCCACAGGAACGCTACCTCACAGGGTCTTTTCAGAAATGGACGGTACGGGGGGAGTACTGAGCAGGGGATCTGGAACCTAATAAACGTCCGATCCTGTCGTCTGCACCAGGCCAGGCTCTCCGGCGGCCACCGCTGGCCTATCTCCTGCCACTTGCCTGTGCTCTGTGCCTCCAGCCTGCCCTGGTCGGGGCCCAGCTGAGAAGCCGAGGCTGAGAACCCCTTCACAGGCCTGGCAGAGGGGGGTGCTCCTGGCCTCTGGCCACCCCTGAGGCAGCGGGGCCTCCCCAGCATGCTACCTGCCAGGGCCCCCGGGGCCCACGGCGCCCTCACCAGGTTGTTCTTGGTCTTCGCCACGTTGGGGTCGTGGGGCCCGCCCAGGGCCTCGTAGATGCCCAGGGCTCGAGCGTAGTGCCGCTCCATCTCCTCGAACTTGCCCTGGTTCTGGCAGAGCAGGGCCAGGTTGTTGAGCTGCTTGGCCACGTCCGGGTGGTCGGCGCCCAGGACCTAGGGGTGGTGGGGGTCACGGGTCATTGGGGTCATCCAGGACTGGCAGGCCACACGACACAGCAGCCATAAGGTGGGTCACAAGTTAGGGGTTACGGGATCGAAGGGGCACTGGGCCGGTGGGCCGAAGTTCCACAAAACTGGACAGTCATCAGGTCACAGGTCATGATGGTCCAGAAACCACCTTGACCTTGGCATACAAGGTCAAACAAGTAGATCAGGGAGGGAGTTGTACGAATTTGGGGTCGTGTGAAGTGAGTTGTAAGGAGAGAGGTCAAAGGTCAAGAGCACATGGAGCTCAGGGGAGGTCAAGTGTGATGGGTCATGGGAACTGGCGCTCTAGGCTCAACACCCAGTGAGAAGGGCATAAAAGGTCACCGGGGCAGCCCAGGGTCAGTATCCTTGCGGGATCCACAGAGCATTTCAGGACCAAGTGGGAAGGGCCTCCTAGGACAAGGGACTCGGGCTGGGCAGGGGCCGGACCTTCTCACGGATCTCCAGGGCCCGCTGGCACAGGGGCTCCGCCTCCCGGTACCGCCCACGCTTCCCGTAGAGGACAGCCAGGTTGTTCAGGGTGGCAGCCACCTGTGGGGTCGGAAGAGGCAGGTCAGGGGCAGGAAGGCAGAGCCCCCCCAGGGCCCCCGGGCCCCCACTCACCGCTGGGTGCTCGGGGCCCAGTGTCTGCTCCCGGATCTGCAGGGCATCGTGCAAAAGGTCTGTGGCTTCTTTGTACTTGTTCTGGTCCCTGTGGGGCGGCCAGGGTGGGGCAGCAGGTGCTGGGCAGAGCCCAGCATGGGCGGTACCCTTTGGGGAATCCCATCTGGGTCTCCCCACACCCCCTAAGTCTAGCACGAGGTCCCCATACCTCCAGATCACCGCCAAACCTCTGGCCCCCCCTCCCCCCAGGTATGGCCCCACTCGGTTGGGTCTCTGCCACCCACACTCCCTGACCTCTGCCTGGATCCAAGTGGCCTCTCCGGGTCTCTGCTCACTCCCCACCGTGCCTGTAACCCACTCCCACAGAGCAGACCCCAGGGTCTCCTCTTCCACCCGGTGACGGTTCCCACCCTTGCAGCCCCCCTGCGGCCCTCACCGGTACACCAGGGCCAGGATGTTGAGCATGGTGGCCACGTCGGGGTGGCAGTGGCCTGAGCTCCGCTCCAGGTCCTCTAAGGCCTGGCGGCACAGTGGCACGGCCACCTCGTAGCGGCCCTGCCCCGCGTACTGGATGACCAGGTTGTGCAGCGTCCGGAGACGCGCCGGAATCTCGTAGCCGCCCTGCTGGGCTGCCGCTGCCCCCACCGCCTCAGAACCTGGGGGTGGCGGGGACCCAGTTGTTGCAGGTCTCCTACCCCCCACCCCTGCCCCAGACTCACAAAAGGGGACAGGGACCTCCCAGAGCTACAGCCACCTCGCTGTCCACTTGTCCCTCGGGATCGTGGGGCCCTGGGCATTTAAGTGGCCCTTGGGACATGAACACAGGCGCCTACCAGCCTCACCTGACTCCTGTCACTTCCCACAGCCACCTGCTTCATCTTCCTGACACCCTGGGCTGACCTCCCCTGTCCCCTGCTCAGAGACCACGGGGTCCCGCAGTCCCTCCCCAGCCTCAGTCTTGCGCCCTGCACGGCTGACCTCCACGGTCACGTGCTACCCCCCCACACACACCGCACCCACCCTTCCTCTCCTCCTCCTCGCCGGGGAACAGGGAGGCCAGGCTGTCTCGGCGACGGGGCGACTCGGGCTGCTGCGGAGAGGACGGGAAAGGGGGGGTCAGGAGGGCTGGCAGGCCGTTTCAGAGGTGGGGTTCCTAAATCTTGGGGTCTCCTGAGTCTCCTGAGGGCTGGTGGGTGGGATCTGGGGGTTCTGTGGAACAGCTGGGGGCTTCTGGTGGGTTGGGGGGGTTCTCTGAGGGCCTACAGCCCTGGGCTCCATGGAGGGTTGGGGGGTATCTATGGAGGGTCGGGGCCCCTCATGGCCCCCGCCTCGCCCGGCCCCGCAGCACCTGGCTGTCTGCAGGTGGGTCGTACTGCCGCAGCTGCCCCAGGAACTCCAGGTGGCTCTTCTCCTCCTCCAGCTGGGCCACGGCCTCCTCACTGGCCCGCAGCCTCCGCTGCGTCTCCTCCAGCTCCTCCCGCAGCCACGAGTTCTCCTGGGCCAGCCGCCGGGCATGCGCTCGCAGCCGCTGCTTCTCGGCCTCCAGCGCGCCCACGTGCGCCGACAGCGCCAGCAGCACCTGCCCGGGGTCGGCAGCGGCGGGAGTCAGGGCTCAGGCAGCGCCTGCCCCAGGCCTGGCCTCGGGTTCAGGCCAGAGCATCCCCGTTCTATCAAGGACGCCCCCCAGATGCGGCTGAGAGCCCTCCGGGATGACTTCAAGGATGCACAGAGGCCCCCGGGGACAAACCCGAACCCTGCCCAGGGACCCCTCTGATTTCACCCAGGCACACAAATTATACCCGGGGACTTCGTGCCCTATGCATGCACCCCAAAGTCTCCCCAGGACCCACAGTTCTGTGGAAGGACCCCCCCATATGGTTCAGGGGTTCTTGTCACATCCAAAGGCCCACACACACACCACTCAGGGACCCCGTCTCTGACCTAGAGCCGCCCCCTCCCAGACCTAGCTCCTTAGGTCTCGCGGACCCCAGGCTTATCCCCCTGCACACCTGGGCCCTCCTCCCAGGCCTCCCCCCAGATCTGCCCACCAGGGCCAGCCCCTTCATACCTGGGCTTCGCCCAGGCCCAGCTCGATGGCTTCCAGCGAGTGGCTCACCACCTGCTGCTTTTCCTCCAGTAGTTCCAAGCCGGTCACGGGGCCCTGTCCTGCCAGGGCCTCCGCCAGGTGCCCCGCCAGGCCACGGTGCTCAGCACGGAGGGCCTCCAGCCCCTGCACCACCTGCCGCGTCTGCCGCACAAGCTCCTCAGGGCTCAGGTGCTCCGGGCCCAGCCCTGCGCTGCCCGGGGCTGCCACCTGCACAGACATCGCTGCTCCTGGGGGCAGACAGGATCGTGGAATCGTTGTCAAGGCCGGGCGAGCCAGCCCCGCAGCCTCTAAGCCACTGCGGCCAGCAGAACACCCCCCCACCCTGCCCCTGGCCCCAGCTCTCTCCCTTTCTGGCCATCCCAGCCAGCCTCTGCCTCCGTACCCTCCGCCTTCCCGCCGACATCCTGGCCCACACCCGTCCTGGCCAGCCCTCAACTGGGAACATGCTAGTCTACCTCTGCCGGTTCCCAGCCCTGAGAACGGCTCCCAAACCCAGGTGCGACTAACCAAAAGGGGGCAAATGGCTGGCTTGCGGCCTCCCACCCGCCCCAGCCCCCCTGGCCAGCCCTGGCCACCCCAAGGGCCCCGGATACCCCGGCCCAGCCCTGCTGGCTGCGTGGCCTGGCACTGGAGGCGCCTCGCTGCTGGGTGTGTGGGGCGGGGTGTGTGGAGGCGGCGGCCTCTCAGTGAGCTCATTCTCAGGGTGTTTTGTCGGGAACCAGTCAGACCGCTGGGGCTGGGGGCTGGGACAGGAGGAGCGGGCCGAGGGACTGGGGGCCGGAAGCAGAGGAGGCCTCTGGATGGGGGGCTCAAGGAGGTGGGCCCCACATGTGGGCTCCCGGGCCCTGAGGAGCTGACAGACCCTGAGGGAATGGGGTTCTGCCCTCCGCTGCGGACGGGCCCAGCCAGCCCAAGGCGTGTTGGGGCACACGAGTGACAGGCGTGGCCCGTGGATGTCACAGGCCATGCGACAGCTGAGGGTCTTAGGCCCAGATCATAATGGGTGGGGGTCTTACACGTGGGACTTCACGTGGCTGTGTGCGGGTGACAAAGCCAATGACACAGTTGGCAGTGCCTCTGGAACCTTTGGAGGCACCCACACACACAAACACACCCCGCTCTCGGAAATACAACTCAACACACGCCCTCGGAAGGGATTCTCGAAATACAACGTGAGACACATCCTTCTCTCAGAAACACAGCACAGTCCCGACACACGCTTCCTCCCCTGAGAAACACACGACTCGACGAACACACTCACACCCGTCAGCCACACGCCCCTTTCAAAGACAACCTAACGTATGTAAGACGCTGGCTTAGGCCAATGGGCACAAACACTCCCCACCTGGGAATACGACCCAACACACAGATGCATGTTATTTTCTCTCAGCAATAAACGCTAACAGGCCACACATGCAGACACGAACTCTTTCACCTGTGAAAATATAACCAAACCCCAAATGTCGCCCATCCAGGCTGTCCCCTCGCTCAGGCCCACGACACACGGCCCCTCCCACCCTCATGCAGCCCAGTCGCCCCTGTGTGTCCGGCGCCTCCTCCAACCCCGCACACTCCCAGATGATGGATAGGCCACTGTCTCCCGGCTTCCTCCAACCCCCCCCAACCCCTTGCCGGGCCAGCCAGGGTTTTTCACTTGGGGCGCACACAGACACACATGTACAGCTCCAAACATGGGCGTGCAAACGGCCCCTGAACTCAGGCGCAGTTACCCTGTCCCAAGTGGGTGCCCAGGGCACAGGTGGCTGTGCAGACACGCAGAGGCGGTGCCCCGGTTTCCAAACACACCCTCTCAGGCGCACTGCTCTCAGGCCGGGGTGTGCCCGTCGAGCTGCCCAGAGCTTTCCGCCCCTGCTCACAAGTTCACTGTCCCACACACTTGGACAGGCAGGAGGGCAGCCTGTAATCCTGTGGGTCTTTGTTTTAACGTTTTGAATCTTCACCTGAGGATACATTTATTGATTTTAGACAGAGAGGAAGGGAGGGAGTGGGCAGGGAGGGAGGATGGGGAGGAGAGAGACATTGATGTGAGACACATCAATTGGTTGCCTCCCATACAGGCCCCAATGAGGGATCGAACCCGCAACCTAGGTGTGCGCCCTGACTGGGAATCAAACCTGCAATCTTTTCGGTGCACGGGAGGACGCTGCAACCAGCTGGGCCTCCACTGTCGTCACCCTCAATCTCTCTCTCTGTATATGTTTGTGCACCTGCCAGTCCCTTTCTATATGTATGTGTGTGTGTCACACTGTCCTTAGTGCCATATGTCACACACGGGCCCCATAAACAGCCAAACATAACCACACGAGGTCAAGAACCACCGACCACTACAACCAGCATTCATGCAATTCTGCCAATACATACAACCACCTGCAGCCTCAGGCAGCTGAGCCCCGTGCTCCAGACACGGCCTCACCTGCACCACCCACAGTCCGACTGACACCACAGTACCAGCTACAGGGACCCGCACAGCTACACAGTGCCAGGGCTGTTTCCCGGACGCACACCCGCTTCCACACTTGCATGGCCCCCCACACTTGCTCAGCCCTGTGTGCACAACCGCAGGGCTGACGGTGACAGTCACACCCCACTTGGCCATCCTGTCGCACACACTGCCACCTCCCTGCCACTCACCCCACCTTACAGGGAGAAAGACAACCACAGCCATGCCACCTCTTGGCCGCCCTCACACCTAATGCACAGCTCAGGTCCCTCCCATACACCCAGCCCCACACACGCACAGGATCACAAACCCACAGTCAGAGGGTACCCACATTTCCACATCATTCACACCGTCCCTCCAGGTCCCACAGTCCTCCGTCTCCCCTTCACACCCATATCCACAGCCTGACATCTCTGCACACACCTGAGCTTCCCACACCATCCCAGACACCCCTCGGCTTCCTGTACCGTCTCATACACACGCACGCGGTATCTCCATCCTGTTCAGCCACCCGAAGCGCTCAGCTTACTCCTGCCCAGCCCCGCGCACCCCAGCCTCCCGGCAGCCGTCAGAAGGGCCCCCTCCCTCCCCCGAAGCTCCGCCCTCGCTCCTGTTTACCTGAGCACGGGGGAGGGGGCGCGGCCCCATCTGGGCCTCCGGAGCCCGGGGAGCCCCAGGGCGGGGCAGGGACGGGCCAGAGGCCCCCCGGGCCGGTCCCCGTTGCCAAGCCAGCGGGCCCAGGGGTGCGCCAGGCCCAGACCTCACCCTCCGCCCCTGCCTCCATCCTCGAGGTCCCCGGGACCCCGGACCCGCTCACCCGGCGCCCACCTGACCGCGGCCGGTTCCGGGACTCACTCCGCTGCGCGGTGCCCCGCGGCGCCCCGAAAGCCACGCACGCTCCGCCGCTCCCAGCTGTGCCCGGCGTCCCGGGCCGTGGGCGGGTCCTCCGAGAGGCCGGGCGGTCAGGCGCCCCGCCCCCCGCAGGTGAGGCTGGCCCCGCCCACTGCCCGGGGAAAGTTTAGGCCGGCGGCCAGAGCCCGGAGGGAATTTCAGCACCTGGGAGGCAGAGTCCGGAGCCTCCAGCGCCCGTCGAATCGGGATGAGTCCCGCGTGCGCGGAGCTGGAAACCCGGGCCTCGGCGACCTGGAACCTTAAGAACTCGGAATCCGGGACACTTTGGATCCCAGACCCGTGGCCTTCTTGCGGTTTCTTCCTTCGGGCCTTTGCCTTGGCTGTGCCTCCTGCTTGGACCTCTCTCCTCACGGAGCTCATTGTTTGTCTGGTCTCTTCTCAAAGGCCGCTTCCTCCGAGAGGCCTTCCGTGACTGCCCCTTCTCAATGACACCCTCACACCACAACACTTTCCCTTTTTGATATGGTTCACAAAATTTTCAAGGCCTAAAGCTATTTTATGTAATGTAATCACATGATTATGTCACATGGCGTTATTGGCGAGGGAATAGTAATGGCTAAAATTTGGGCTCTGGGTTCAAATCTCATTTCAGTATTTACTAGCTGTGCAGGCCTTGGGCGAGGAACTCAACCTCTCGGTTTTCCTAATCTATAAAGTGGAAATAGTCAAAGGCTATGAAGATCGAATGCGTTAATAAAAAGATAGGAAGCATTTAGCAAATATTAACTACCAATTGCATATTATTATTATTTTTGTTTTACATATATTTTAGTCCGGTTGTGTATTATATTATCGGTTCACCCCGTACTAGAATGCCAACTCCTGAGGGCAGGGCTCTGTGTGGTCGGTACTGTATCTTTAGCGCTAAAACAGAGCTGGCGCAAAGTAGGTGCTCACTAAATGTTTGTCTAGTGACTGGCTGACTGAATCAAGTCCTAGGAAAGTAAATGGGCCCAAACTGGGCTCACGGGTTCTCGCGTCAGAGAATTCGGTTCAACACGAGCTTTTCCGAAACCCTGAAGTACCCTGGTCTCTGCACTACAAAATACATCCGGCAGAGGGCGCTACTGTCCCGTGCTCCAGACCGCCAGAAGCTCCGCATCTGTTCTCCAAGCTCCAGTGCAAATGCTCCCTGCTCTGGGGCTCTGAGAAGCTTTCTCTGACACCCCACAGGCTGCAGGAGACGCTCCTTCGGGCTCCTGCCGCCTCCTGGACTCCCACACCCCAGCCCCGCCCACCGTGGGTCAGGGGCTCCCACACTGGACTCACTATTGTGTCTACAGTGCTGAACACAGAGAAGGAGGCCCTCGGGAGAGTGGGTGTTGATTGAATGATGGAAAATAAAACTCAAATTCACGCTCCAAATTCTCTCGATTATTTTGAGGGAACAGAAGAAAGGGGGGGAGCTGAGCCCTCCCCCCAACTCAGGACACTGGATGAGTTCTGCATCTGCCGCCCGCTTACTAGGAGGCGGCGCGGCGACTGCAGGCAGGCGGCCCAGGTGCACACCCCTGCTCCGTCATTTGCTGGCTGGGCGGCCCCGGAGCCAGGAACTAACCTCTCTGGGCCTCGGGCTCCTGGTGTGCGTGCAGCACGGGACTCACAAGGGCAACCGACTCTGGGAGACTGTGGTGGGGATCAATGGGTAATCTCCTAAAAGGTTCAGCGCACAGTCGCCCCGGAAGACACAATGTGTGGGAGGGAATGGGGCCAGGGAAGATGAGAGTTCAAATGCTTCTGTTGCCATGTCCTTTCCATGTAACCTGGGGTAAGGGGTGATTTTTCTTTTTCTTTTTTAAGATTTTATTTATTTTAGACAGAGGGGAAGGGTGGGAGAAAGAGAGGGAGAGAAACATCAGTGTGTGGTTGCCTCTCACACGCCCCACACTGGGGACCCAGCCTGCAACCCAGGCATGTGCCCTGATTGGGAATCGATTGTTTGGTTCGCAGGCCAGCGCTCAGTCCACTGAGCCACACCAGCCAGGGCAAGGGGTGATTTTCTGACACCTATTTCCTCATTTCTAAAACTGGGAGGCTCACAGTCATTATATTGCAGAGAATATTAAAGGACCCAGAGGCAGAAATAAAATGTTAATTAAGGGGACCAGTTCTTTAGATTGCCAAGCACTTTTGCACACCTACGAGGACTGGAGTGTCTTGAGTTCTTACACAGGATGGGCCCTATGCCGAGTCTCGTAACTCTTAATCCTCACATAAACGTGGAGGGTGCTATGATTATCCCCATTTCACAGGAGAAGATGAGGCACAGACAGGTCAAGGGAGTCGTCCGAGATCACACCACCAAGGTGTGGCGAAGCCCCTGAAGCCACACAGCTACCTCCCGAAGTGGGCATTATGACTGGCCCCATAGAGAGAGGGAGAGACTGAGGCTCAGAGGGGAGAAATCCCTCGCCCAAGACCACAGCCAAGAAGGCACTCAATAAAACCCTGTCCTGTCACTTCAGGCCTTAGTTTGCCAGGTCATAAAAATGGGTGGATGGGTTGTAAGCTTTTCTATTTTCACCTCTTGGCTACGATTTTTTAAAAGCCCCCCCCCCCCCGTTTTTGGAATCCTCACTAGAGGACATTTTTTTCATTGGTTTCAGAGAGAGAGAAAGGGAGCCCTGGCTGGTGTGGCTCAGTAGATTGAGTTCCGGCCTGTGAACCAAAAGGTCGCGGGTTCAATTCCCAGTCAGGGCACCTGCCTGGGTTGCGGGCCAGGTCCCCAGCAGGAGGCATGAGGGAGACAACCACACATTGCCGTTTCTCTCCCTCTCTTTCTCCATCCTTTCCCATCTCTCTAAAAATAAGTAAATGAAATCTTTAAAAAGAGAGAAGAAGGGGAAGAGAGAGAAGAGAGACATCGATTGGGGATTGAACGTGCAACTTGGGGATGTGCCCTGACCTGGAATCGAACCTGTGACCTTCTGGTATACAGGACCACGCTCCAAACGACTGAGCCATACCGGCCAGGGCTCCCCAGCCTTCTTTTAATTTACAAAGCAGTGCACCGTCAGAAACAGATGATCACAGGGAACGAACAAAAGACTGTAGAGTGAAAAGCCTTTGTAACCCTTGAGCCCCAGACGCCCCTCCCAGAAGCAAACGCCATTACCAGTCTCTGACGTTCTCCCAGAGACACTCCGTGGGTATGAATTGTGTGCGGATGTATGAGCGAGAGCGCCCCCTTAGGGAAGGCACAAATAAAAAACATCTCACCCATAGAGTAGACTGAGTGATAGCCTTGACTTTGGGTGTGTCGCATGCCTCTCTCTGGACAATGGCCTGTCACTGAGCGAGGCACAAGCCACAGGCCCGCTCCGAGCTTTGCACATTTCGAGTTCGTGCGTAGGCCTGAGAAAGGCTTCCTCGTGTGGCTGCGCTCACCTCAGCCCACACCCCACGTCGTCTGCATATTGTTAACAGACAAACAGGCACATTTTAAACCGTGTGAGTTTATGTGAGCAAACACACAGGTTTGAATCGGGCAGCGTCCAACCTCGCAGACAGGAGGCAGTTCTGAGGAGGCGGACAAAAGGATCGGCTTACAGGCGGAAGGCAGTGGGAACAAGCAACGTATTCTAGGTGGAAAGGCAGCTTAGTTATTGCAAAGTCACTTTGCTTTAAAAGAAAGATAGCAGGAGCCCCGGCCGGGTAGCTGAGTTGGCTGGAGCAGCACCCCAATTACACTGAGGTTGCAGGTGTGATTCCCAGCCAGGGCGCAGAGGAGAATCCATGAATGAGTGCACAGGTGGGTAGAACCACAAGTCGATGCGGCTCCCACTCTCCCTCTTCCCTTCTTTCTCAACTCAATAATTTTTTTAAAAAGATTTTATTTATTTACTTTTAGAGAGAGGGAGGGAGGAAGTGAGAGGGAGAGAAACATCAATATGTGGTTGCCTCTCGTGCGCCCCCTACTGGGGACCTGGCCCGCAGCCCAGGCATGTGCCCCACTGCAAATCGAGCTGGTGACTCTTTGGTTTGCAGGCCGGCCCTCAATCCACTGACTGAGCCACACCAGCCAGGGCTTAAATCAATAAGATTTTAAAAAGATGTTTATTTCTTTATTTTTAGAGAAGAAGGGAGAGAGAGGGACAAAGAGAGGGAGAAAAACATTAATTGGTTGCCTCTTGCATACCCGCAACCGCAATCCAGGCGTGTGCTCTGACCGGGAATTGAACTGGTGACCTTTCAGTCTGCAGGACGATGCCCAACCCACGGAGCCACACCAGTTGGGGAATTTTTTTTTTAAATGGCTGGAGGCCCTGGCCTGGTGGCTGGGTTGGTTGAAGTGCCGTCCCTGCACCAAAAGGTCGTGGATTCCATATCCCCGGTGGATACACGTATTGTAGGCAACTGATGGACATTTCTCTCTCTCACAGATCAATAAAGACATATTCTTGGGTGAGGATTAAAAAAAGAAACAGAAAGATGGCAGGAGTGTCAGGCAGATGACCTGACTAGTGCCGAGCAGAAGATTCCTGGTTGCCTGGTTTAAGAATCCATTTCTGGAAGAACCAAAACTGTCTCTAAGTCTTAGTGACATGGGGCTTAGCATAAGTCCATCTTGGGCCTGGGTCTTTTTTTAAAAGAGAGATGGGGCCCTGGCTGGTGTAGCTCAGTGGATTGAGCGCAGGCCTGCAAACCAGAGGATCATGGTTCGATTCCCAGTCAGGGCACATGCCTGGGGTGCAGGCCAGTTCCCAGCAGGGGATGCAAGAGAGGCAACCACACTGATATTTCTCCCCTTCTCTCCTTCCCTTCCCCTCTAAAGAGAAATAAATATAATCTTAAAAAAATTTAAACAAGTAAATTGCTTTTAAAAATAGAGAGAGATGGGAAGGGAGGGAGAAAGAGAGGAAGAGAAACATTGAAGTGAGAGAGAACCATCATCTGTTGCCTTTTGTAGGCTTTCAAATGCGGGATCGAACCTACAACCCAGGCATGTGCCCTGTTGGGGAATTGAACCTGAGACCTTCCCGTTTGAGAGATGACGCCCAACCAATTGAGCCACACCGGCCGGGGCCTGTGGGTTTGTTTTTAACAGCATAAAACAGAGCTTCCCAGCCGAGCCCCGCCCCCAGCCCAGCCAATTCTCATCCAACTCACGTCCATCTTAAAGCTGCTGCATTTTGAGATGGCGTGTTGCACAGTATTTTTGTGGCAATAGGTATATACTTATTTTTTCCCACTTCGCAGTGTGTCTTGGTGTTATGGTATGAATATTTGTGTCTCCCCCCCACCCCGGAAATCCCCAAACTTGAAACTCTAACCCCCAAAGGTAAGTATTAGAAGGTGGGGCCTCTGGGAGGTGATTAGGCAGTAACAGTGGAGCCCTCTGTGGGCTGAGTGTCCCTGTGTCCCTTCCACCATGTGAGGACACAAGAAGTCTGCAGTCCGTCCCCATGAGGGCCCTCACCTGACTGTGCTGGTGCCCAATCTTGAACTTCAGGCTCCACAGCTGTGAGCAATGGTTTCTATCGTTTATACACCGCTCACTCTGGGTTACAGAAGCCCAAAAGAACTAAGACACTGGGCAATTGTCCCAAAGTATTGCATATGGGTTCGGTTTATCCTTTTTAACAACTGCATATTATTCCCTTGGGGATGGCTCATCTTTTATCCATTAATATAAACATTAAAAAAACTTATTTATCTATCTATTTATCTTTATATTATATCTATTAATATAAAAAATCTTATTTATTCCTGCTAAAGCGGGAAATGGAAGGAGACGGAGAGAGAAACATCAATGTATGGTTGCCTCTTGTGCGTCCCCTGCTGGGAACTGGCCTGCAACCCAGGCATGTGCCCTGACTGGGAATCGAACCAGCGACCCTTTGGTTCACAGGCCCGCACTCAATCCACTGAGCCACACCAGCCAGGGCCGTTAATAAAAAAAATTTTTAAAGCCATTCACAAGATAAAGAAGAAATGAAAACATAAGTTATAAAGTATTTAGAAGTAACCAACAATCAGAGTACATGCCCTGATAGGTGTGCATCAGTTGGTGGGGTGTCATCCTCCAAGCAAAGGGTCACAGGTTCGATTCCCGGTCAGGGGAGTGTGATTGATGTTTCTCTCTCACATCAATGGTTCTCTCCCTCCCTTCCCCTCTCTCTGCAACTAACTAAATAAAATCTTTAAAACCGGTAAGAACAGTCTATTGCTGCATGTGACGATATGAATGAATCTCAACAAATGTTGATCAAAAGAAATCAGACCACAGAGACAGCATCCTGTACAATTCTATTTATATGAAGTTCAATAACAGGCAGAGCAATGCATGGTGTTAAAAGGAAGGGTAGTGGTTCCTTTGGAAAAAGAGAGGGACATTGATTAGAAGGGAGAATAAGAGAGTTTTTTGGGGTGCTGGAGATGTTCTCTACCTTGGCCTTGGTGGTGGTTACTCAGGTGTACACATACAAAATTCATTTAGCCTGAGGTTAGGGCGCTTTGGTGAATAGTTATACCTCAATAAAAAAGTGACTTTAAGAAACTAAAACGTAAATAAATGTGACCACCCATTCACCCCAAATATAACATTTTCAATGCAGATAAATTTGAGCTCTAGCTGGTGTGGCTCAGTGGATTGAGCACCGGACTATGAACCAAAGGGTCACAGATTTGATTCCTAGTCAGGGCACATGCCTGGGTTTCGGGCCACGTCTCCAGTAGGGGGCGCATGAGAGGCAACCACACATTGATGTTTCTCTCTCTCTCTTTCTCCCTCCCTTCCCCTCTCTAGAGAAATAAATAATAAGTTCGAAATAGCAGAGTGGAAAAACAACAAAACAAAACAAAGAACTGGAATGCAACTAAAGCAGCACCTAGAGGACCATGCATAGCTCAACTGACAAGGATCGATTGGGAGGCATTGGCGGGACAGGAGGGAGCCGTGAAAGACTCCTGTTCGCCTGTCTGCCCCACCCCACACCACAGGGGCCTGACGGCCATGAACTCACAGCAC
This sequence comes from Artibeus jamaicensis, assembly GCF_021234435.1. NCBI lineage: Eukaryota > Metazoa > Chordata > Mammalia > Chiroptera > Phyllostomidae > Artibeus > Artibeus jamaicensis. The sequence goes on from NW_026521297.1 coordinate 1,977,916, forward strand.
TGCAGCAGGCCGGGCCTTCCTCTCCAAGGACCAGAAGGAGTGGGCAGGTCCTTAACCCTCTGGCTCTGGGGCTGGCTTTGATGTACGGACTACCAGGGTTGGAGGAGGAATTTGGGGGGTGGGTGAGAAGAGCCTTCAGGGGCCATGGGGGTGTAATACTGCTGCCTGCAGTGGCCCCTGAATGTGGCAACCACATCCTCAGGGGAGAGATCAGAACGGGGGAGGTGGTAGGAACCAGAGAGGGTTTGGGAGCGAGTTAGCGGGGCAGTGACGGGGCCTTGGGGGTGAAGGGAAGGGTGCAGGCTCTGGAAGTCTAGAATTCTGACTGTGACCTTGAGCAATTTCCTTGCCTTTTGCAGCCTCATTGTCCATCCTCTACAAAGTGGGGCTTCAGCACAAAGGGGCAGGATCGGGGAGGGGTTATGAAAACCAGCTCAGGGGCTGACCGTCTCACAACCTGGCTCTGCTACGTCTCAGCTGTGTGGCTTTGGGCAAATGACTTGGCCTCTCTGGGCTTCGCGTTTCCAGTTTGCGACATTTGCAGTACTCACTTTATAGGACCGTTGGGGAACTGGATTGATCGATACACAGGAAGTGCTTGGACCCTGAATCCCGACTGCTGGGCAGTGGGTACAAATTGTTGGGTCCTGACGACCCAGAGAAGGACTCTGGGTCGACGACAGAGTCTGACCTTTCAGAGAGGCCTTGACATTACTCTCTCCCAAGCCCGAGTCTACTCCCCACTGCACTGTGCCAGTTTGCCTCCCAGTTGTGTGACCTTGGGCAAGTCACTTAACCTCTCCAAGCCTTATGAGGGGACTATTACTGCAGAGAATTCTGGGACACTAAGTTTCCAACATTTCTGGCTTCTCCAACGGAAGCCATCCCAGGGTGGGGGCCTCTCCAAACAGCAAGGGCTTCTAATGCTGTGTGGCCAAAAAGACTGTCAAATGTCACCACAAGGGACTGTTAGGGGCCCAGGGGGCTGGGCCGTGCCACCCACAGGTTGTGTGATGCGCTGGATCCCTTGTCTCTCCTGCTCACGACACTCTGTGGCTCCCATGCCTCTCCTGGTGGGATGGAAATGTCTCTGCAGCCCCCAGCCCCCCACAGGTCTGCTCCCACCCCCTCTCCAGCCTCCTGTTCCTCCTCCCACTCTTCCCTCTGCCCCATCTGCTCCAGCCCTGCAGCTCCTCCCTGACTCTCCAAGAAGCCAAGCCACTCCCACCTCAGGGCCTTTGCACCTGCTGTCTGCCTTCTGCATTTCCCACCAGGCTCTCCCCCCTCCCCCCTTGGGTCTCTGCCCTCATGTCACCTCCCCAGAGAGGCCTCGCCTCAGTGTCCCTGCTGTGCTGTCAAGTGTTCCTTACCCTCTTTCACTTTCCTCCAAAGCCCTATTGCCCCTGACATGACGCCATATATCGACCTGGTCACTGTCACCAAACTGTCACCTCCTGAGGGCAGGGGTTTAGGCTGTTTTCTGCTGTACCCTCGGTGAGTGCTCGTTCGATAAATGTTACACTGACAAAGGCGTAATGATTCCAGATAAATGCATAACCGATTCCGCTCTGGGCCTCAACTTCCCTAACCGGGAGGGAGGCCTTGCCACTCTGACCTTGCCGGGAAGGGACAGGCGGATGGAGAGATCAGGCTCCGGGCTCCAAGGCAAAGTTTTCTAAGCTCCCCACCAGGAATTTGGGGAGATGGCAGAGAGGACCCCCTTTCCCTAGTTCAGTCCGCACCTGCCTGGGAAGAAATGGGGGCGATCCGAGAAGAGGGAGAAGCCCCGGAGGGAAGGGAACGTTCTCTTCCCTGCCGTCTCGGCCCCCGCCCCGCGCCCGCCCCGCTGCACTCGTGGCTCCTTCCAGGAGGAGGAGCACCTTCCCCGGTGCCTCCCTCCTCCCGCTACAGCCTCCCCTCCTCAGCCCTTGACGTCCAATCACGGCCGAGGTGCCGAGAGCTCGTGCTCCGCCCAGGTCTTCAGAGCCCGGGTCTGGGGGGGGCGCTCTAACCCGCGTCGCTGCCCTTCCTTAGGGGGTGGGCACAACCTCTCAGCCGCTGCTGCCCTTGTAAGGAGGCGAGGCCAGGGGACACCCGAGACGCCTGGTTATAATTAACCTGGACACGTGGCGACCCCACCCCCTAACACCTGCCCCTCCCCGGCCCCCCCATACCCAGCGCCCCGGGTCTGGGCCTTCGCAGAGGCAGGGAAACGCACGCTAAAAATAAACTCCTGTCCAGGGCGAGTCCTTCCCTGTCCCCTCCACGGCGGAAATCTCCCTGCGTCACTGCCACCAGCCGGGCCAAAGTGGAAGGGAGACCACGGCCTCCAACCCCGGCCTTGGGTTTGAACCTCAACTCAGCAGAGCCTCAGTTTCCACCCGCCCCACCCCCAACCGAGGAGAAAAGTGCATCGCAGCGCAGGCTTCCGGGGGGGCTGCGTTAAATTCCGACCTTGGCCTTGGTGTGTGCTCCCTATAGTTGGGTGACGGTGGGCAAGTCACAAAGCCTTTCTGGAAAACCGTATACCTGGCGCTCCTGGGGCCACTTGCAAGATTTCCCCAGGGGCGGGGCTCGCCACCTGCCAGTTTGCCCCGGTCAAGGCCACTGGGGGCTGAGGAGAGGCCTGGACACGGGAGGGGGCTGGTGGCCTTGCAGAGGGCCAGGGGAGGATGTCTTCTACGTGCCTGGGCCGGTTCCTGCAACTGTCCTGTGTCCCTGGCTGGGGGCCAGCTGATCCCGCCAGCCCGACTCAGCACTTGGTCAGGGGACCGGCTTGGTGGGGCTGCCCTGGGGCGGCCCATAGAAGGCCATGGGGCTGGGCGCAAGGCATGCCTGGGTTCGGAGTGGGCACGGTGCCCAGGAGGCGAGGTGAGAGGTTCAGCTGCCCTCCAGCCCCCCTCTCCGGAGGCAGCCCCTCCCAGCCAATAGCACAGCCCAGGCCCCACCTATATAAGGCCAGGGCTGCAGGCTCTTCCTTCGGGTCAGAGTTGCCTCACCGGTACGCAGAGCCCCTTTCAGCGCAGCCCAGACAGGTACCGCCCGCGGGGCAGTCGGGTGGGGTCGGGAGCGGGGGGCTCCTGTGGGTGCCAGAGGCTGGTCTGGCTGCAGAAGGGGGCCTGCGTGTCTGCACCCACATCCTCCTGCACGCAGGCAGGTCAGTGTGTGGGAAGGTCGTCCTGGCGTCGGGGAGTGCCCCCCGCAACCTGTGAGCCCCCAGCCCCTGCTGGGACGCGTGACACAGGGTCCTGGGGAGAGACCTGGAGACAAAAGCAGCCCTGACAGCTGACAGCTGTCCCCCACTGCGAGGGGCTGTGGGCCCAGCTCACATTTATAAGAGTTTGTCACCAGAACCGGGCGCCACAGCCGTGGGGCTGTATCTGTGTCACCTGTCAGGGTCTGTGAGAGCCGGTGCTTGCAGGGTCTTTGCCTGTGTGGCCATGCGGGTCCCTGTGGAGTCTCACAACAGTGCGACCTTGTGTCTGCCTGTCTGTCTGTGGCTCCTGCGTGGGTGCCTGCATCCTGGGTGTGTCCCTGAGCTTGGAGGTGTGTGCATGTGGCTGTTTGTGGTGATGTGTGTGTGTGTGACTGTGTGTGTGCGTGTGTGTGTGTCTGGGGCTATTTTTGCTTGTGTCTCCTGGGCTCACCCACCCCGTCTCACTGCCCTCTCCCAGCAAGTCCTTAGCAGGGATGGGGGTGGGTACGCCCTAGGAAGGGGGGTTTCTGGGCAGGAAGCCCAGGAGCCCCGAGGCCCGATGCCTGTCCTCCCTGGCACACCTGTCTCCGGCTTGCTGACGTGGTGCAAGCCGAGCCCCTGGAATTCGGGGTGTGTGGAGGGAGCATGGCAGCTGGGTTGGGGGGGAGGGGTTTGCCAGACTCTAAAAATAATCTCCCGCACTGGACAGCAGCTCCAAGCGTCTTTTACGGCCTCCCAGCCCCCTGGCCTGGTGCCTCAGCCTGCAGCTTACCCTGGTCCCAGCCTTCCCACCCTCCTACCTGCCCCCCAGCCCTGGAGATGGGGGTGAGCGCCCCCACGCCTACCATCACTGCTGAAAGGTCCTTCTTTTCTGGGTCTCGCGAACAAAAGTAATAATAACGATAACAGCAGCCACCCCGTCTAGGTATGACTCCACGCCAGCACCTGAGCTCAGCCAGCCACATGCCCCGACTCAAAGAATCCTCCCGGCCACCCTTTGGGGGAGGCTCTGTTCACAGGTGACAGAGGCTCAGAGAGGCTTGAGCCACTGACCTGGGGTCGCACAGCAGGGGAATGGCGTGGGTGGGATTTGAACCCAGTTCTGTTAACCCCACAGGCTGAGGTTTTCTTGCCAACGGGGCGCTGCAGGAGAGGCATCAGCGCACAGAGGTGGGCACAGCCACCCAGCCCGCCCTTCCGCCCTGCCCCTCAGCCCTTGACTGGGCACCCAAGACACTGAGCCTTCCCTGCTCACACCCCTTCCCAGCAACACCCTCCACCTGCTCGCCAGGTCCCCACACGAACCCGGAAAACAGCGACAACAGCAATAATAATAGCTGGGCAAAATAAGCTCACTGCAGGGTGGGCACTATTTCAAGTGCTTTAACCTCCCAACATCCCCTTGGGGCAAGTGCCAGTATGACGACCCCTGCTTTACAGAGGGGTCATCGAAGGCCCAGAGAGGCAACACAGCTTGCCTGAGGTCACCAAGCTTGTTGGAAGTGGCAGAGCTGGGATTCAAATCCAGGCTACCTGATTCTAGAAGATACAGTCTTTTTTTTTTTTTTTTTTTAAGATTTTATTTATTTATTTAAAGAGGGGAAGGAGAGAGGAAAGAAACATCAATGTACAGTTGCCCCCCTTCTGGAAACTGGCCTGCAGGGAAGCAGTCTGCAACCCAGGCATGTGCCCTGACTGGTGCCCTGACTGGGAATCAAACCACAATCCTCTGATTCGCAGGCCCGTGCTCTATCCACTGAGCTACATCAGCCGGGGCTATTTTTTATTTTTATTTTATTTTATTTTATTTTTAGAGGGGAAGGGAGGGAGAAGGAGAGGAAGAGAAACATCACTGTGTGGTTGCCTCTTGTGCGCCCCCTATTGGAGACATGGCCCACAACCCAGGCATGTGACCTGCATGGGAATCGAACCAATGACCCCCTTGTTTCTCAGGCCAGCGCTCAATCCACTGGGCCACACCAGCCAGGGCTAGAACCTACATGCTTATCCATGCCACCATTACTGCTCCAACCCACTGTGCCAGAGCTGAATTCTGACCCAAGACTCCTGATGTGCCCTGTCAAAACACAGGGGGGCTCAGAGAGGGGACCTTCTTTTTTTTTTAAATATTTTATTTATTTATCTTTAGAGGAGAAGGGAAGGAGAGAGGGAGAGAAACATCAATGTATGGTTGCCTTTCGTGCATCCCCTGCTGGGAACTGGCCTGTAGGGAACTGGCCTGCAACCTAGGCATGTGCCCTGACTGGGAATCGAACCGCGATTGTCTGGTTCGCAGGCCTGCGCTCAATCCACTGAGCTACACCAGCCAGGGCCTGAGAGGGGACCTTCTTGCTCCCGGTCACCTGGCTCGGGAGTAAGGACCGGCCCTCAGGCTGGCCTGGTTGAAAGCCTCGCTGATCTCCACTGCAGGCGGCTAACCTCCCCCTCCTCTGCCCCCCACCCAGGCCCCTCCCACCGCCACCATGCCGTTCGGAAACACCCACAACAAGTTCAAGCTGAACTACAAGCCTGAGGAGGAGTACCCCGACCTCAGCAAGCACAACAACCACATGGCCAAGGTGCTGACCCCTGACCTCTACAAGAAGCTGCGGGACAAGGAGACCCCCTCTGGTTTCACACTGGACGATGTCATCCAGACCGGGGTGGACAACCCAGGTAAGTCTTCCTGGTGGCTTCTCATGGGGACTCGGGGTAGGGGGGGTGGCAAAGGAGGCTGCCCCTCAGGCCTCGATCCCACCTTCCCGGGCCTCAGTTTTCCCATCTGTAAAGTGGGGGCCTACTCATGGGGCTGTTACAACAACCAAAGGAGCCCTTATGCTGTAGAGGCTTGGGATCGGATCTGGTACTTCCCACTCGATAAATACCCACGAGGGTCATGGGAGGCCCCCCCAGGAAGTCCTTTTGCCTCCCCGGGCCTCAGTTTCCTCACCCGAGAACGGGCCCCGTGCTGGGACAGCGGAGGAGCCCACGCTCGAACCTCGCCGGGGTGGCGCCCAGCACCGAGTGAGCGCACGGACGGTGGTGTCAACGGAGCTGCGGTCCCTGCCGCAAGGACACCCGCCAGGGCCAGCGGTGCAGCGTCCAGCCTTAGCCTCCAGCCCTGTCCCGTAATGCAGGAGAGGGGCCCTCGGTCTCCCAGCCACTGTTACCCCACCTGGGAAGCAAGAGGGTCTCGCAGGTCTGGTACTGTCTGGAAGCTGACTCTCTAAGGCCCTGGCAAATTCTAGGTGAAGATTCTATGATTGTTGGGACTCTGAAGTGGTAATAATTTTATTTATTTATTTATTTTGAAAGAATCTTTTAACAATCTTTTGAAATTTCAGATTTATAATTTTATTTATTTATTCATTTATATTTTATTTATCTTTAGAAGGGAAGGGGAGGAGAGAGGGAGAGACATATCAATGTATGGTTGCCTCTCCTGCGCCCCCTGCTGGGAACTGGCCTGCAACCCAGACATGTGCCCTGACTGGGAATCGAACTGTGATTGTCTGGTTCGCAGGCCTGCATTCAGTCCACTGAGCTACACCAGCCAGGGCTTTATTTTATTTTTAAAGTAAAGAGCATTCTTTTTTTTGAAAAAAAGAGTATTCTTTTTTTTGAGATTTTGGTTATTTCTTTATTTTTGAGAGAGGGAAAGGGAAGGAGAGAGGGAGAGAAACATCCAGGGGTGGTTGCCTCTTGCGCGCCCCCTAGTGGGGAACCTGGCCCGCAACCCAGGCCTGTGCCCTGCCTGGGACTCAAACTGGCGACCCTTTGGTTCACAGCCAGAGCTCAATCCACTGACTGAGCTACACCAGCCAGGGCTGAAGTGGTTATATTTTTAGTACCTAGTAACTGGCCCCCAGAGACTCTCCCTTCTCCTTTGCCTTGCCCCCAGTAGTCTCCCCAGGCCCCCAGGCCAGCCTGACCCCTCCCAACCTTCCCTCTCCTTTTACCACCCCTCTCAGTTCTGACCCAGGGGTCTTGAATGAGCCCCTGCTGAGACACACGCATATGCACACGAACACACACATGCACGCATATGTGCACACACGATGTACACGTTCCCAGGAGACCAGGCCTTCCGCGGTTGGGCACAAGCACCTCTAACCTCACTCGACCCCCCCAGGTCACCCCTTCATCATGACCGTGGGCTGTGTGGCCGGGGACGAGGAGTCCTACGAGGTCTTCAAGGACCTCTTCGACCCCATCATCCAGGACCGGCACGGGGGCTACAAACCCACCGACAAGCACAAGACCGACCTCAACCACGAGAACCTCAAGGTCGGCTGCCCCAGGGGAGGGGAGGGGAGGGGAGGGGAGGGGTGGGGGAGAGAGGGCAGAGGACTGAGGTGGGAAGGGCACTCAGAGATGCAGAGAAACACAGGAAGAGGGACAGAGGACAGACAGACAAGGAGACAGAGGGACAGGAGAAGGGAGGGAGGGAGAGAAGCAGACATGGGGCAGAAGAGGGGTATGGAGGGAAACACAGGGGCAGAGGAGATGGGAGGGCGCCAGAGACGGAGAGAGACACGGCAGGGAGGGAGGTGGGGAGACAGGCCGGCGGGGAGGGCGGAGCCCAGGGAAGCAGCGGAGAGCCAGCGGGACCCCGGAGGCCCTGACCCCCCTCCCCGCTGCCCTCCAGGGCGGAGACGACCTGGACCCCAACTACGTGTTCAGCAGCCGCGTCCGCACCGGCCGGAGTATCAAGGGCTACACGCTGCCGCCCCACTGCTCCCGCGGCGAGCGGCGGGCGGTGGAGAAGCTCTCCGTGGAAGGTGAGAGCCCCTCCGACGCCCACTGCTCGGGTCACCCAGCTCCGGCTCTGCTCCTTCCAGGGCACCTCTCTTGGCCCCTTTGGATCCCTGTTTTTCTAAAACACCGGCACTGCCTGGCGAATCCTGGGTGCCTGGTGGGTGCCAGCTGGCGGTGTGCCTCCCGGGGCAGGTCTCGGAGGAGAGCTGCCCAGCCTTGGGGCGCCCTGAGCAGATCCAGGCGGACACACCTGGTTGCGCCAGGGTCCTCGCATCCACCCAGCCGGCCAGCCGGCGCCGGCTAACATCTGTGGTTGATCTGGTTCCCGTGTGGGGAGCTGGGGCTCCCATGATGAATAAGACAGTGTCAGCCTGGCAGGGAGAGGAGAGGAAACACGGGAGCCAGCAAAAGAACGAGATAATTCCCAAATGCCATGAAGCCAAGAAACGACGGGTGTGGCAGAGAGTGACTGGGTGTATGGAGCGGGGAGTTACCTAAAGGAGAAGGAGTTGAGACCTGATTGATAAGAAGGAGCCGACCTTGGGAAGAATCCAGCAGGCAGAATAGCAAGTGCAAAGACCCTGAGGTGGGGAGGAAGAGCAAGGAAGCCAACCGTGGCCGGAGCCGAGTGGGCAAGGAGATGAGCTCAGAGGGGCGGTCGGGTGGGGCAGAGCCTCGGGGGCTGTCAAGAGGGCTTGGCTTTGATTCTGAGGGAGGCGGAAGTCGTGGGAGGCTGTGAGCAGAGGAAGGGCAGGTTCAGATTTACGTGGAGCCCTCTGGCTGCTGGGTGGGGAACAGAGTGCGGGAAGAGGTGGAGCAGAAAAGCTGTGAGGGGTCAACCACAGTGGTCCAGGTGAAGGGCGAGGGGTAGCAATGGGATGGGGAGAAAGAGTATGTTTTGGAAGTGAAACCGTCAGAACTCATGGCATTCTGATCAATGTTTAGCAACAGCAAAACAGCTCTGATTTGCAGCAATTGCCAATTGCCGCGGTGTAAATTCTCCTACCACGGCTGATCTTAAGCTATAATGGGACACCATGCAGAGCTGGGATGAGATACACAGTAGCCTATCATGCTGTGACATTCCCACCACACGGCTTTGATAGATGACGATGACTTCAGGGGAGTAGATGATAGTAAATGTAGCAAAATAATTAGGAATGATAGTTCTGAGCATTTATTACCTTCGTTCTAAATACAATTTAATTTGTAAGATTACATAAATAATTTCTTTAAAGATTTTATTTATTTATCTTTAGAGGGGAAGGGAAGGAGAGAGGGAGAGCAATATCAATGTATGGTTGCCTCTCGTGCGCCCCCTGCTGGGAACTTGCCTGCAACCCAGGCATGTGCCCTGACTGGGAATCGAACTGTGATCCTTTGGTTCACAGGCCCGTGTTCAATCCACTGAGCTACACCAGCCAGGGCAGATTACATAAATAATTTTTAATAATATAGTAGGTGGCATATGATATATCACACCTAGTATACAATACAAATAATGTCTAAAATGTATAGAAATAAATATGAATTATACAAATACATATATCCAAATATATTATACACATAATATATATTTGGTATACATAGGAATGCATACAAGTACTATATATACTATGTTATGATAACTTTCACTGATGGCCCCCACATTCCTGACACTCATTCTCTGCCTTGCGGGCCAGGAGGAGCGGGCACCAGCCCAGAGACGCCCGCGGGTGGACCAGACGTGAGGGGAGGGGAGAATCACGTTTTCCTGAGCACATGAGGTGCTCTGGGCACGCAGGGGAGGAGCATGTTGGAGGGGGCATGAATTTGGGTTTAGGCACAGTATTCAAGCACACACGGGGCCACAGCACAAACCCTTTAGGGGCAGCAGTGTCGGGTCCCCGGGTTCTCCACCACCTGCTTTAGGGGGACCAGGCTGCTGACCCCTCCTTCCTGTGGCCTCTTAGCCCTCAACAGCCTGACGGGCGAGTTCAAGGGGAAGTACTACCCTCTGAAGAGCATGACAGAGCAGGAGCAGCAGCAGCTCATCGACGACCACTTCCTGTTTGACAAGCCCGTGTCCCCGCTGCTGCTGGCCTCAGGCATGGCCCGGGACTGGCCCGACGCCCGCGGCATCTGGTGAGACCCCCGTCCCAAAGTCTCCCCTCCCTCCAGCCTCCTCCAGTCCCCCCACGATCCTCCTCATTCCTCCACCAAAGTCGAGACCACAGTATGTTTCCAAGAACCAGAATGGGACCTCACCCTCCACCCCGGCCAATACTCTGTGGTCTGTGTGACATATTTTGGGAAACTTGGACCAGGGAGGTGTTGGTTAGGAACTTAGACTTGAATGAGAGTGTCTGGGTTCAAATCCCAGTGCTGACACTTACTAGCTGTGTGTCCCTGGGTGCGTTACTTAACGTTTCTCCGCCCCATCTGTAAAGCAGAGGTCCCAGGAATTCACAGCTGTTGCGGTTCTTGTGAGGACTATTGAGTTCATATATGTAAATCACGGAAAATAGTGCCTCCCGTATAGTAAGTTCTCAGTGCTTCTTGGCTATTAGTATGATCGTTCTTACTAACTATGGTCACTAGTTGGGCTTTCTACACATCTTTGAACCCCTGATTCTGATAGTCAAAGATTTAAAAAGGTTGCGCAAAGCTAGGCTTCAAGCGATTTGGAGAGTGGAGGTTCCAAGATTTACAGAGCGGGTGATTCTAAGATTTCAAGAGTTTAAGATTTTTAGGTTCTAATGGGAAAAATAGACAAAAAACTGTACTTGAAAAATAACTAAATAAAATTTAAAAAAAAGATTTTTAGGTTCTAAAGTTTCACTAATTTCAGATTCTGTGATACTGCGGTTTCAAGCGTTGAAATTCTATTTGTGATTCTAAGACCCTGTTTCTGAGTTGTAACAATGTGATAGGAAGATTCTCTAGTCCAGAGACCAGATGTAGGATTTGCATTATATATCAGTCTTGAACTCCAAGCTTCTGACTCTGAGATTCTAAGAGTCTATGATTTAATGTTGTTCAAAGACTGAGATCCTAAAAGTCCTTGTTCCCAAGACTCGAGAAGTCACAGATCCTGTGACGGTGGTCTACAGGTGTAAGCTTTTGCGATTCTGAGGAAGCAGACGCCACCACCTCCTGCCCCTCGACCGCTGCCCTCTAGCGGTGGGTATTTGTGAGAGGGCGGGAAATGGGGTTCCCGTGGAGCTGATTCCTTCGTCTCCTGCCGCACCCCACCCTAGGCATAACGACAACAAGACCTTCCTGGTGTGGGTGAACGAGGAGGATCATCTCCGCGTCATCTCCATGCAGAAGGGGGGCAACATGAAGGAGGTTTTCCGCCGCTTTTGCGTGGGGCTGCAGAAGGTGGGTGCCTGCCCTGGCGACTGACTTCTGACTCCACCCTAAACGCCCCACCCACTACCGAAGGCCCCGCCCCTGGAAACCGGCCCCTCCCACACGCTCCTAACTGCTGCCCGAGGTCACGCCCCTTTCCAACCAGGCTCCTCCCAATACTGCCCAAGCCACACCCCCTCAGGCACAACCAACTCGCTTTCCAAGGCCCCGCCTCCTGGGGAACTCGGTCCCACCCCTACATTCAAGCCCCGCCCTCTCGGGAAATCCTGCTCAGAATCCTGCGTACTTCTGTGTTCTCGGTCCCTTCCTTTCAGAACATCATCCCACCCTGTTTCGCAGCCGCACCTTCTCAGGACCCCGCCCCACCCGCATCAAGCCCTGCCCCTTCGAACTCCGTCCGGGTTTGGTGTACTTGGGGGGCGCCCGCTGACTCTGACTTGACCCCTGGTCCTCTCATCCTACCTCAGATTGAGGAGATCTTCAAGAAAGCCGGCCACCCCTTCATGTGGAACGAACATCTGGGCTACGTGCTCACCTGCCCATCCAACCTGGGCACCGGGCTGCGTGGGGGCGTACACGTAAAGTTGGCACACCTGAGCAAGCACCCCAAGTTCGAGGAGATTCTAAGCCGTCTGCGCCTGCAGAAGCGAGGCACAGGTGCGGCCCGCCTCCCCTCCCACGACGTCCGGGGCGGGCCTTTCGCGGTGGCGGATGGGGAGGTGGGGTATTCCCTCGAGTTCTGGGGTCTGCAAGGGTGCCCTCTGTGAACCTCAGCGCCTTCCTCTGCAAACGGACATCAAAACGCCTTATCTCTTAGGAGTCAAAGTGATATCATCATGGTTATAAAATACACAGTGTGTATGTCCCCGTCCCTCTAGGGGCCTCGGTTTCCCAACTATAAATGGGAAGACGGTCAGGACTAGACCCCAGGCAGCCTGGGGCTCCAGAGCTCACTCTCCCACCCACCACGCTGTATTTTCGCGTTGGGTGGTGGAGGGGTGAGGTAACTAAAGCCGGAGGAGACGTGGGCCGGCAAAAGGCCTTTAGGAGGCTCTGCGTGCACCTCACGTGTGATACAGTGAGCACTTAGTGCAGGAGGCTGTCGGGGTTGGCACGGGCGCAGCTCCTGCACCTCTGCTCCCTTTTCATGCCCCTGCTTTCTGCTCCCGCAGGTGGCGTGGACACAGCTGCCGTGGGCTCAGTGTTCGACGTGTCCAACGCCGATCGTCTGGGCTCGTCCGAGGTAGCGCAGGTGCAGCTGGTGGTGGACGGCGTGAAGCTCATGGTGGAGATGGAGAAGAAGCTGGAAAAGGGCCAGTCCATCGACGACATGATCCCCGCCCAGAAGTAGACTCCCCGTCTGCCTGCCGCCGACTGCTGGAGCCCCAGCCGAAGGGAAGGCCCGGCCCAGTGGAGATACGCCCCTTCACCCCTTGCCCCGCCCCTTTCCCCCGGAGGCTGGCCTGTGCTGGTTCCATCAACCCGGGGCCCTATCCACCCTTCTTGGAACCCGCGGCCCCGTTCCAACCGGAGTTCCAATCAGTGGGCTCCATCCTCTGGGTTCTGGCCAATGAAAATCCTCCCTTACACCCTCCTCTCCTTTCCCCAGAGCTCTGCTCACCAGTAGGAGTTCTGGCTAAGGCAGAGTGCCTTACGTATCTGGAGCTCACGCTTTTTTTCCATTTAAAGCAACAAGTAAAAGCAATGGTGGCCTTAACTTTGTGTGAGATAGTTATTGAGGGGGGAGGAGGCATTTTTGCAATTGGCCGCTGCCTGACCTCGAGGTGGTTTGCCCTCTCTCGGAAAGTACCAGGCACGTTTTATCCCATCTCTAAAATGAGGCAAAGTTAGGATAGAGAGTGTAATCCAAAATTACAAGCCTCGATGGGAAATCTGAAACCCAGAGAGGTGTGGTCCAGCGTCAAATAGCCAAGCCCGGGCTCTCCCCAACCGCGGCTCCTGATCACGCATGCGCAGACCTCAAACAAGGTCCACCTGAGGCAGAAACGCAAGCCAGAAGGGCAGGCAGAGACTTGAATTTGGCTCACAGGCTTTCAGTTTGAGACCTCACTGTGCTCTCCACTGGCCTTCTGTGAGGTCTGACTTCATCCCTTCCGTAGCTGCTTCCAGCCTCTTCAGCCACACTTGCTTTGTTCAAGCAACTGCCGGTGGCTACCACATCTTCTAAAAAGCATTCCTAGTATTTGCGACTCTTCAGGGTCAAACTGTGATGCATACCATTTGCTGAGGCTCATCTTCCCAGTTCTTTCCCCATATTCTTCTCTGTGCTCTTTGGCTCTTTACACCCTGCAATTCCCACCTCGATGTCTTTTTGCTCAGGCTGTTTCCTCCCCGAGACAGGGGCTTGGGGCGGACCATCCCCGAGAAGCCTTTAGGGACTTTGGAGTCTGGTCCCAGGAAGGAGCAGGAAGGGGACACTGAGGCCCAGGAGTTACCCAAGAATTCTGAGATCACTGAAATAGGAGCATTAGGAGAGACCCCAAAGATCTAGCTACGCAGGACCTGTCAGATGCCAGGATGTCCTTTACAAGATCCCCTCACTAATCCCAGCTCCACCCCCAGAGGCCACACAGACCACAGACACTGCAGTGCGGGACAGGCGGAGCCAGTCAAATCCACAGCCCAAGGTGTCTGTCAGCTACCGCGCCCACCCAGCCCACTTTGAACCTCAAACCTTAAATCCACGCCTTCTCTTTCCACCTGCGGTGCTGCCCCTACCTCTTCCCTACTCTTCTGAGCCGTGTCCTTCCCTCACTTCACAGCACAAACCTGTCCCTGCTTCTCCCGTGCTCACAACCTCGCCATGGCTCCCCAGTGCCCTTGGAAGATGATCCAGGTCCCTCTCCACAACCTCCAAGGCCCTGCCAACACCTCCAGCCTCCCGTCCCACCCTGAATCAGATGTCATTTGCTGAGACACATACTCTGTATCTTGCTTCCCACTCAATTATATGTGCTGCTCCGTCACCTAGAACGCAGGTACCACATCCCCTCCCCCCTTGCACTTTCCCATGCCCGGCTAGCTGCTCCTTCCAGGAAGCCTTCCCTGGTTAGAGCAGGCTCCCCTCCGGACTCCCCCATACCAGCCCTGCCCAGTCTGGACCGGGACTGAGGACACAGCTGCCTCCTTCATTGGACTGTGAGCCCTAAGGGGTGGGCTGGGGCTGCCTTCGTCACCATTGTGCGCCCAGCATAGGGCTGGTTTCCCTCCAAGCCATGCATCACCCCCACGGACCCTCTCAACCATGAACACCTTGCAACAGCTCGCTATTCTGGCCTCTGCGGCGAGACGGGAGTGCTCCTGTCCCAGCCCCTGAACTTTTCAACACTGATCACTTTTAATCTCCACCCCTTCATTCCTCACATCCTATCGGCCCCATGAAAAATACAAGGGTTGACCCTACCAAGCCGCAGAGGAGCAACTGATATATGGTGAAAGCTCCTCCCTGCATACAACCCTCCATGGCTCCTCAGTGCCCTGGGATATTAAAGCCAGTTTGCTCACTTTGGCCCACAAGGTCATGGATGAACAAGATCTGCCTCCCTGTCCTCAACTTCTCAGGTTTATTGAGTTCCCACATCCCTGCTGTTCAGAACTCCTTTTCTTATGGGGAATCACCCTTCAAGTCCAGCTCTATGTACAAGCCTGGCCACTTGCACCTCAGTGATTAGTTCAGAAATGGTCACATGACTTATCTGGGACAATTGAGAATCTGCCTTGGAACTTTTGCTGGGAGTTGGCAATGAAAAACGTCCTGCTGCAGAGAGCAAGCTGGAGGAATGAAGGCGGGAAGTGCTGGGGTCACTTTGCCATCAGGGAGAGTCTACTGGATAAAAACGCTAGTACGAAACATGCTGAAAAGCAACAGAAGTGAGATGGCCTGCTGCCTGGACCCAGCCATACCTGAAGTCAGACCCCTGGACCATTAAATAACATAACCAAACATACAGCTTTTAAGTGTAGATGGATTATTAGTTCTAATACAACATCTCTCGCTAATTCTCCACCTGTCCCCAACGTAGCAGCCACACTGGTTACCCACAGTTCTGTGAAGATATACCACGCACCCCTACCTCCCAGGCCTTTACCCAGGGCAGACACAGTACCTGGTCAAC
This sequence comes from Artibeus jamaicensis, assembly GCF_021234435.1. Lineage (NCBI taxonomy): Eukaryota > Metazoa > Chordata > Mammalia > Chiroptera > Phyllostomidae > Artibeus > Artibeus jamaicensis. The sequence goes on from NW_026521297.1 coordinate 1,993,360, forward strand.
TCCTGATCCTTTAGAACCCAGCTGTGGCAAGGTTTCCTCTGCAGTGCCTTCCCCAACCTCCTTTCCCTTTGGGGCCCCGCGAAGCCATCCTTTCTCTAGTGTCTGTGCCGTAACCCACGTCCCCCGCAGACAGGGCGCCCTGCGTCTCCGTCAGCACTGTGCCTGGCACGGAGGCGGCTCTGGTCAATGACTGTTTATTGAATAACTGTACCACTGGAGGAGGAAGTGGCTGAGTCCAATATACCATGTGGGTGAGCACGTGAGTGGGTGAACGGGGGTCCCATATAGGAACTGGGCGCCTTGTGGACGAGGCTGAGTTCTGCCCTGCCCTCTCCCACAATTGTCCTTGACCCTCTCACCCCACCACCCGAATTCTGCAGATGAGGAAACCGAGGCTCAGAGAGGAGAAACCACGGCCCGAAGTCACACTCCTCCTCTTCGTCTCACCTGCAGGCGAGGGCAGGGAAGGAAAACCCCAGGGTCAGCATGGGGGACGGGGACTCTCCTAAGTTTATTGGACAAACAGGCTGCAGGTGAGGGGCAGACAGGAGGGTGGGGGTGTAATAACTTAAAAACCGGAGGCGACAGCGCCAGCTCCTTGAGAGAACTCTGCAGAGGGGAGGGCGTGGGGGTATTTACAAGGATTTGTACAAAGTGTCCCGCACCAGCCTGGGGCGGGGAGGGGGGTTCGAGCATGGGGGGTGGGGAAGGGGAAGGAATCTGCCTCTCTGACCCCCCGTTCCCAGCCCCCCACCCCAGTTCTCCAGTCTTCAGTTCTCAGCAACCCTTCTTCCTGCCCCTGCCCAAGGCCTGATTCGTGAAGTGTTGGGAGGAATGGAAGCGTGTCCTCAGTTTCCCTTCCTGCCCCTGCCCTGCCCCCAAAGTCTCCTCAGGCGCCCCATGGCAGGGTGCGGAGGGACGGGACTGGCTGGAGGCTCCAGGAAGGCACCCGCTCTCCCTGCTGAGCCCGCACTCTTCTCTCAGGCCACGCATCCCGGAGAGGATGCGGCCTCTGCCCCTGAATCCAATTCGGGGACACGGGGATGACAATGGAAGAATCCGCCCCTTGACCCCTTTCCCTCCTGTAGAAGAAGTGAAAGGGACAAAAAAGACGAAGAGGAGGTGACCCAGGGCCGTGGCGGCTCAGAGCTCGAGGTCGTTGGAGATGCGGGTGACGAGGGTGCGGAAGGCCAGGGCGGTGCCCGCCACGCGGCGGAAGAGAACTCCCCGCAGGCCCGGCCGGGGCAGCTGGCAGACCTCCACCTCGAAGTGGGACAGGGGCTCGGGCCCGCCCGCACCCCCGTGCAGACAGGCCAGCAGGAACGGCTGTGGCTGGCGGCAGCGGCAGCGGGCGGCCGCGGTGGCCTGGCGCAGGGCTGCCATCAGGGCCTCGGGTGGGCGCGAGCTGGTCAGCTTCACACTCCAGGGGAATCGGAGCAGCCGGGGGGCGGTTTCCGTTTGATCCCAAGGTAGATGGCAACTGAGGTGGGAGATACGAGAGGTCACAGGTGGGAGAAGAGAGAAACTGCTCCTGCTTCGGGCCGGATCCCTACGGCCCCAACCCTGTCTCCCCCTTTAAACCCCAGTAACAAAGTTCCATCTGGACATACAGACACCCAGACATTTCCCAGCCTCCCCTGAAGCCTTATCTTCAAATTGGAGGCAGGTGCATTTGCACACACGTCACCTCCTCCGGAGGACACTGCGTGCCCTAGCCTCCCGTGCCCCCCATTCGTTCTGTGAGCCGGACTCAGCTGTGACGAGAGCAATGGGGTCTCAAGGGCTGGTGGTGTCAAGACCCGAGGGCCCGAACGACCTCACGGGCCCACCCTGGCCCCCTGGTTTGTGGGAGAGAGAAATTGATCTCTGTCTTGTGCTTTGGGGTCTCTTTCCTCTGGCGGCTGTGCTTGCTTCTTAACGAATACATCCCACTTTTCCCTTGAGGACTAAGCCTCCCCACCCTAGATCTGGGGTTCTCATCTAGAAGCAGTACTGTCACCCCCCAAGAGGTACTTGGACATTTCTGGGGGCTTTCCGATTGTCACAATGTCTAGGGATGTAAGCACCGTGGGCATTTATTATGCTGTGTATGAGGAAGATCAGGGACAATGTGGTCTGCAACGAGCAAGAGGACCCTGCACAACACAGAGACGTCCTCCCTCAAGGCCAAGGGTACTACTTTTGAGAAACACTGCAGATCCAGTCTTTCTGATTCAAATGGGGTCTGCCTCCACCTCTCAGTGCCAAGGGTGAGCGCCACTCAGTTCTGGCCAATGAGAGCATTCCATCTCCCTGGCCACTGTGACTGACTTAAGGATGACCAGATCTGACCAATCAGAGCATTCCACCCCTGTGGCCACAGGCATTGGTTGGACACATGACCAAGCTTCAGCCAATGAGAGTGAGTTCTGGGACTTTGGTTAGAAGTGCCGGGGCAGCTCTTTATTCCCACTGGGAGTCTCCACACTGGTATTGTGCCAAACTAAAGTAGGACTTGGCAAAGTGGAGCGCTGCCTGCTTTTGTAAACAAAGTTTTACTGGAACACACCCACCTCCGTTCACGTTCATATTGAATGTGACTGCTTTTGCCCTACAACGGCAGAGCCAAAGAAGCATGGCAGCCTGGCCCTCCAAGTCTAAACTGTTCCACCTGGGGCTGTGTGGCGAGTGTTGGCCACCGCCAGCCCACAACTGCCCGCCACCATTCCGCCTCACTGGGTGAGAGGGGAAAGGAGGGGTGGCATCAATGATGGGGGCGGGAAGGGAGCTGGACATAGGAGGAGGAGCCTGAAGTTAAAGAATGTCAGGAGAGGGTGCTCAGGGCTGGGGTGGAAATGGGGGCCTTCAGCAGAGGGAGAAGAAGAGTTGCAGGCAGAGAAGGGAGGAGGGTTACGGGGGCATTTAAGGGAGTTGGTCTGGGAAGATGAAGTTCAGGTCCCGTTGAAGGGCCAGGGCTGGGGTGGCCATCAGGGGCAGGCCCATGCACTTACCTTGTGACCTCAGGTCCCCCGATTCTCTCAGGTTCGTCTGAGACCCTGGGGGAGAGAAGGGGGCAGTGTTTAATCCGGACCTCGAGAGCCCCCTCCCCCCACCCAATGCCTTTGGCTCTGAGCTCCCTTTCCAGGCCCAGAATGAGAGCCTACGGTTAGTGCAGGTCGTAGGAAAGATACCGAAAAGTTTGGAAGACAAAAGAAAGGGGCGAGTGGGCAGAGACACACACCCACATCGAGAAGGGGGTCACACACACATGCACACGCACGCGCCCCCCTCCCTGGGCCCTGTGCCAATGACACGCCCTTAGTAGGCCTGCCCATTTAAAACGGCACCCACCCTTTTCCACACCGCAGCCCCCCTTCCTTGCTCTAGTTCTCTTCTTAGTGTCTGTCACTGCCCGATGGGCCTGTACGTTTGACTTATTTACTGTTGACTGTCTGGTTCCCTGGTACAGCACTGGCCCTGCCCGGGCGGAGTACAGTTTGTTCTCTTTCCTCCAGGGCCTCCGGATGGTGACAGGCACACAGTAGGTGCTCAATGAATAAAATGGCAACCATTTACAAAGCAGTTTCCAAGGTAACACTCTAAGCACTCTAAGCTCAGCCCATATATCACCTCATCTGGTCCACACAGCAACCCTGTGAGGGAGCTACTGTTATTACTATCTTTACAGAACAGTGAGGCCCAGAGAAGTTGAGTGACTTGCTCAAGGTCACTCAGCAGAGCTGGGGTCTAAATCTCAGGGGTCTGGCTCCAGAGACCAGACTATTGTTCATTAAATGAGTAAATGGCGCCCCCTCCCGCCATTCCTGGAGCCCCGCCCCTCCCCCCCATGCCTGCACGCACCACTCAGACATGCGCACAGGGAGGCAGAGCGGGCAGAGCGGAAGGGAGACAGGACTTACTGATCTTGGATCCCTGGGGCAAAGAGGCGCCCGAAACACAGCGGTTAGAGTTCTGCCGTTTAGAGGGGTCGAGGGTAACCCTGTAGTGTGAGGAGGGAGTGAAGGGTGACGGAGGAGGAGGAAGAGGAAGAGGAGGAGATGATGATGTCGAGGTAAAGGAAGCAGAGTTGAGTAGAAGACAGGTTAGGCCTCACCAGCCAGCCCCCCACTCCAACCCTGTCCCCCATGTCCAGTGGGACTCACCTTCGGGTCAGTTTGGAGGTCAGCTTGGTGAAGAGGTTGGTGGTTGGGCGTGGCCGCCCAGTGGGCAGGGGTGTGGCCTCGTGGGCCAGTGTGGGAGAGGCGGGGGGCCCATTCTGCACGCCCCCGCCTCCCCCGCCCCCTGTGCGCCGGTCGCGGACCTGGCCGCCGTGGAAGGTGCTACGGATGGTGGAGCCCCGTGCCAGGCGGCTCCGCTCCCCTGATGGGGGAGCCAGGCTGTGGCTGGAGGGGGAGGCGGGGGGCACCCGTGGGGTACCGGAGCTGCGGGCAGAGAGGAACAAGTCAGGGTGGGGCCCCCAGGCCGGCCAAGTCCCCAGTCCCTTCAACTCTTCCCTGTCCTGTCCTGAGATCACGAACTTCCCCCAGCCTGGGGCTTAGAGACCGGTAGGCTGTGCAAGCTGTCGACTGAATAGCTCCCTCCAAAGCCTTCCCTCCGCCACGCTGCCCCTTCTTCAAACCCTGCCCCTCCGAACCGGCCCCCATCCAGCTCTCCTTCTCCAAATGCAGCTATTGAATAGATTCAGAAACATCGTTGGAGGAATCCTTTGCCCTGTGCCACCCAAGCCTCGGGAACCCCATCAACTTTGTAAATACTCTGCTATCAACTCTCATCATCCAAACTTGGGAAGGAGCAGCTCAGTACATCAAGGTGACCTATATTCGTTATGGCAATTTTTCAATGGGTGAAAATAAAGAGGAAGGAACCCTCTTCCTCACTCTCTCAAGATGCTGTGGGGCAGTGGTGGCCTAACTGTCACCCTCCCAGGCCTTGCCTGCTCCTCCAGCCCCTGTCACCCTCCCAGGCCTGACACAGCAGGGGCCAGACCTCCCATCTCAATCCTTGTAGGGACCCCCACACCAGTGTGGATCTCAAAGAGGGAACCCTGACAGTGGCAGATGCCACCACCTCTCCCCTAGAATCCATCCTTCTTCTTTTCCCATAGTGAACAAACCTGTAAGAGTATGAGCGCTGGAGATAGGCCACACAGCTAGAGACTACATTTCCCAGCCTCCCTTGCAGCTAGGAGTGGTCACATGACCATGGTCGGGCCAATGGGATATAAGCCAAGTGCTTGGTACTATTTCTGGGTCTAAAAAGAATGCTGCTTGCCTTCTACTTTCTTTCTGTCCCTCTGGCTGGTTAGGAAATGCTGCCAGCTGCTGCAGCGGCCTGACACCTAGAGCCGGAGCCTCACGTTGAAAAACAGCAGAAGCAGTTTGGGTCCTTGGAGGACCTTGTGTACCTGCCCCTGAATGGTTACGCCACAGAGGAGTAAACTGCCCTCTCATTGAAGCCCTGATACCTTGGGGTCTCTTCATTTTAGCAGCCAAGTCTATAATCTGACTGTACTCGTCTCTTGACTAGAACCAGAAGGCCATGCATTATAATGAGTACAATACAGATTCCAGAGTCAGTCTAGAATCTTCGTTCCTTCAGTCACCAGCTGCGTGGCCAGGATGGTTTGCCTAACCTTCCTGTGTCTCATTTCCTTGGCCAGAAAACAGAGACACCAGGCTCGCCCTCACAGAGTCGTTAGGGGCCTTCAACCAGCTAAGGTCCAGGGGCCAGGCACGCGGTTACTGCTTGATGAATTATTATTTGTGTATCCCTACAGTCCTGGAGGGCAGCCGCATCGCTGTCCCAAAGCGCCCCCGCCCCCACTCCTGAACTTGAACCCTGACAGGAACAACCTCATTCCCTTTTATGCTGCAGCCAGTCTGCGCCGGTCTCCCTCCCTTGCCAGCTGAAGGAGACAGAACAGACTGGAGCAAATAAGTTTGAAAACAAGCCAACCAGAGGATGTGGAAGCTGTGCCATTCTGGGGCTTCTAAGTTCTAAAAATGGATCATTCAAAAAAAAAAATCAACTCCGATTTCTAAGGCTCGTGGGCAGAGAACAGGGCAGGCAGCTTCCCTGTTCTGATGACTGGTTAATTAATTGAGGGGGGAGGACGCAGGTGGATCCTGCCAGGGGGAGGGCAGAGGCGCATGTTCCCCGGTCCCCCCTCCCCCCGCCCCACACCCCCTTCTCCACTGCTGCCCCCTCTGTACCTGTTTTCTTTGCCGTTTGGCAACAGCGACGGGCGCTCAGCCCCCGGGCGCTCGGTGCAAACGTAGGTGTTTCTGCGGGTCATCATGCTGGGAGGGAGGCTGCTCTGTGGGAGGTGAGACCCGAGGGGGGGGTGAGAGGGTGTGGGGGCACCCCTGCCTCCTCGCTCCCCCACCCCCCAGCCTCCCTCATTGTGAACAAGGCAGAGGCCCGTGTGTAAACTGGCGATTTCCTCTGGGCTGAAGAACCCAAAGACATGGGGTTTATGGGGTGTCCCAACCATCCAGGCTGAGTCCCAGGGAGGGAGCCGCTCGGGAAGGGAAGGGTGGGGGGGGCCTTGTCCATCTCTCTCCCGGCTCCACTGCCCCTCGGGACAGTCCATCAAACTCTGTAAAACACATTCATGCCAGTGTCTCTCCTCTTTGCACAGACGGTCTCCTCTGCTTGGATATTCCTCCTACCTCCCCCCTGACTCATTCCGATGCACATCTGAGGTGTCACTTCTGATCTACCCCACCCCCGCCCCGAGCTGAGTCAGGTGCCTCCCCAGCGCCACCCGCTTCACTCCGTATTGTCAACATCTGTTCACTGGCACGAACTTCTCTCAAGCAGAACTGCCAGCTCTCCGAGAACAGGAAATAGCCTGTTGGGGGCAGGTCACCTCTTCAGCCGTACTAGGAAGTGATCCCTGACTCTAACCTCAGGTAGTGTGTCTAAGATTGGTATTTTTTATTTCATTGCTTGGAAGAACTCCACCAGCTTAGAGCCGTCTGGGTCTGGAATTTTTTTTTTTTATGGTAAAGTCTTATGTAAAAATAGAGTTCCCTTTTGCATTCTGATATTGATAATTCGTATTTGCTATCTTTTTTTCCTTAATCAGTCTCGCTAGGGAGTTCACTGCTTTTATTAATCTTTTTCTTCTTTTTAAAACATATTTATTGGTTTTAGGACAGCAGAGAGAGGGAGAGAGACATTGGTTGATTGCTTCCCAAATGCTCCCAACTTTGGATCAAAGTTGTGGCCTAGGTCTGTGCCCTGACTGGGAATCGAACCAGCAACCTTTTACTGCACAGAACGTCACTGCAACCAACTGAGCCACACGGTCCAGGGCTATTAATCTTTTCAAGAACCAGCTTTTGGCTTTGTTGATTTTCTCTAGTGTACATCTGTTTTACCCTTTACCGACTTCTCTTTATTATTTCCTTTCTTCTGCTTTACTGGGGTGCTGATTGGCTGCTCCTTTTCTAGCTTCTTAAGGTGGAAGTTCGCTTGAACAGTGTCAGTAACCCCCCCCGTGGGCGCCTTCCGAGACCGACTTTCACCTCACAGCAGCCCAAGTTTCTTCCTTGTTTCATGTCAAGTGTTCTTTTTAAAGTCTATTTTATCATGTTATTACAGTTGTCTCAAGTCCCCGCCCCCTCTGCCCAGTAGCCCCATTCCCTCCAGGAATCTCCCATCTTAGTTCATGTTCATGGCTCACGCACAGAAGTTCGTTGGCTTCTCCATTCCCTATACTGTTCTTACCCTCCCCCTGCCTATTTTCTCCTTTTCATTTACGCTTCTTGTTCCCTGTACCTTCCCGCCCCCATTCTCCCCCTTCCCCTTCCCAGCTGATATCCCTCCATGGGATCTCCATGTCTATGATTCTGTTCCTGTTCTGGTTGTTCGCTTAGTTTTTTTTTTTCAATTCAGTTGTTGATAGTTGTGAATTTATTGCCCTTTTAATGTTCATAGTTTTGATATCCTTTTTCTTAAGTAAGTCTCTTTAACATTCATATAATAATGGCTTGATGATGATGAATTTCTTTAGCTTTACCTTGTCTGGGAAGCACTTTATCTGCCCTTCCATTCTAAATGATAGCTTTGCTGGATAGAGTCATCTTGGATGTAGGTCCTTGCTTTCTTTTACTCTGAATACTTCTCACTAGTCCCTTCTTGCCTGCAAAGTTTCTTTTGAGAAATCAGCTGATAGTCTTATGAGCACTCCTTTGGAGGTAATGGTCTCCTCTCCTCTTTAACGTCTGACATTTGAATTATGATGCATTTGGTGTGGTCTTCTTGGGGTCCAACTTGTTTGAGACTCTCTGTGCTTCCTGGACTTGTATGGCTATTTCCTTTGCCAAATCAGGGAAGTTTTCTTTCATTATGTTTCCCAACAAGTTTTCAGTTTCTTTCTCTTCTTCTGCTCCTTCTGGTACCCCTAGGATCTGGATGTTGGCTCGTTAAGAAATGTCCCAGAATCTTCTTATACTATCCTGGTTTTTTTTAATTTTTTTTTTAAATTCTTGTTTCCTCTTTCTCTTCTGGTTGATTGTTTATTTCCTCCTTGTGTTCCAAATTGTTGTGCTGAATCCCAGCTTCCTTCCCTTCACTATTGGTTCCCTATGGATTTTTATTTCACTTAATGTGACCTTCATTTCTTCCTTTATGCTGTCGCTGTATGCAATTTCTTTGAGCATCCTGATCACCAGTGTTTTGAACTCTGCATCTGATAGGCTGGTTATCAGTTTTGTTTAGTTTTTTTGTGGGTTTTGTTCTATTCTTTCATATTTCTTTGTCTCCTCAATTTGGCAGCCTCCCTCTGTTTGTTTCTATGTATCAGGTAAAGCTGCTTTCATTCCTTCTAAAAGGCGCCTGTAAATTGTGTGGGGTGGAGCCTTAGTTAATTGCCAGGGTATGGCAACCTGCTTTACTGCTTTGTGGCTGTGTTGCGGGGAGGGCTTGGGGAGGGGCCTGGATTCTGGCGGTTTATCCAGCACTCCCCCTGTTTCCAGTCACTTCGTCCACTTTCCAAATGCAACTGGTACCCTTCCAGCACTTGCCCTGGTGGTGAATCCCAGAGTGGGTGGGTCTGTGTATGTTTTAAGACCACGCGGGCCCTTTAAGTGGAGTTTCCTAAAAATCTGCCAGTTTCTTCCACTGCTCCAAGTTACACAGATTTATCTCCCTGGAGCTGGAACTCTGGGCTCTACCGTCTGGCCCGGAGCTGGGATCGCTGGCTTCCAAGGTGTCCCTCCCGATTTTTATCCACCACACGTGAACATGGGACTGACCTTGCAGTTTCACCGCCACTACCTCTCGGCACCACACCTTGTCTCCTCCCCTCTGTGTCTCCGCCCCTCCTACCCGTCTGCGTGAATGTGGCTTCTTTAAATCTTGGTTGGACTTCCGTACAGTTCGATTTCCTGACAGTTTTGGGTGTTATCTGTTCTGAGTTCCAGTTGTAATTCCTTTTTGTGGTTGTGCGAGGAGGCAAAGCATGTCTACCTACGCTTCCGCCTTGACGGGAACTCATCCCGCTTCTTCCCACACTCATTTCATACGGTGGCGTTCTGGAGCTCCGAGAGGTAAAGCCATTCATTCGCTCAAGGACACGTGGTTTGTCAGACTTGGTCTATGTGGCTTCCTGACCACCTTCTTGTAACCACCTCCACCCTGTCTCCCAATATTGAGGGCATTTTGGTTCCCTCAGCCCACACCACACGTTCTAGGAGCTGCAGAAGCAGGAAAAGTCGAAGACTACCCTCCCCATTTGCATCTGCAGCATGCGTTCTGGACAGGGGCGAGAGCTGCCAACCTGCACTCACGAACATCTGGAAGGTGGAACCGGGGGGCAGCCACCTCCCTCCCCCCTTTCACCTCGGCTCACACCTGCTGGGTCACAAGGGTCTTTGCTTCAGCCATGCCCAATCTCCAGACCTCTGGGTGTCAAGAAGCCCTTATGGTCAAGGATGAAGTTTTGGCTCTTACACTGCAGCCATGACCATAACCATGACCATGACCATGTGATATGAATTCAACAGGGCTAGAAGTAGCCTCAGAGGCGGCAGCTCCCTTGGTGGGTCTGGTCTGCTGTGACAAGGTGTCCCACCCAGAGGTCTAGTCTTTTAACCGCTTCTCCAGGCCTTCCTACGACCACACCTAATTCCCTGAATTAAATCCTTCCTGACCAAAACTCGTTGCACACTTCTTTCCGACACCAAACAGTGATTTACACACTGACATTGAGCACAAGACGAAACAAAGAGAGAACCCTCAATAAATGTCTGTTGAATGAATGAAAGGAAATAACACAGAGTCCTGCGTGGCGGCCTGAGGAACAGGATGGGAAATGCCGGCGTCTGAGAAACTGCGAACCCAGCCGCCTCTGCAGGCTGGGCCTCTGGCAGTCAAAACCCCAACCCTGCCCCCCGGCCCCGGCGACTCACAGGGGTGCTCGTGCTGTCCTTCCGCCGCTCTGGGATCTCTGCCTTGTTGGGGTTGTGGGCGCTGCTGACCATCGGGCTGGAGGGGGGCAGCCCTCGGCTCCCGCTGCCCGCGGCACTGCAGCTCGCCTTCCGGCTGGGCAGGCGCTCCTCCTTCAGCTCCGCCTCCCCCGTGCTGGTTGGGCTGCGCTTGGGGTGCAGGGGTGCGGGGGATGGGCCGCCTGGTGGAAGGAGGGCACAGTTAGGGCTGGCGCCACCTGGAAAAGCCAGCATCTACTCTGGGTGATCCTGGGAACCTTCAAATTCTTCGCGTAGGCCGTTCTGACACCTGCCAAAACGACGTGTGCACATATTCTGACCCAGAAGCTCCTCAGTAATGACGCAATGCATAGAAATGGGGGGGAATTGTGTTTGTTTTTAAGGCCCAAAGACTGGAAGCTACCTGAATGGCCCTTAACAGGGGAACAGCTAAATAAGTCAAGGTAATTCCACACAGTGGAATATTATGCAGCCACAAAGAATGAGAAAACTCCTTGTGTAGCAAGAGAGAGATCTTCACAGTGCAATGCAAAGCAGGCCTAGAGGGTGCCATCATTTATATAAGAAAGGAGGGCCCTGGCTGGTGTGGGTCAGTGGATTGAGCGCTGACCTGTGAACCAAAGGGTTGCTGGTTCAATTCCCAGTCAGGGCACATACCTGGGTTGTGGGCCAGGTTCCCTGGTGTGGGGAGTGCGAGAGGCAACCACACATTGATGTTTCTCTCCCTTTCTTTCTCCCTCTCTTCCCCTCTAAAAATAATTTTTAAGAATTTTAATAAAAAGGAGGAAACTGAATATCTACACATATCTACTTATCTCCTTTTTAAAAAAAGATTTTATTTATTTGTCTTTAGAGGGGAAGGGAAGGAGAGAGGAAGAGAAATATCAATGTATGATTGCCTCTCGTACATCCCCTGCTGGGAACTGGCCTGCATCCCAGGCATGTGCCCTGACTGGGAATCGAGCTGCGATCCTCTGGTTCACAGGCCCACGCTCAATCCACTGAGCTACACCAGCCAGGGCTACTTATCTCCTTGTTTATATATGAATATATCCAAAAGGCTATCATCTGCATCACAGGAGAGAGTATTATCTTTATAGTAAATCAATATATTAACACAGTATTTATATCTTTTTCTTAATGCTCACTCAAGGATGTATTTACTGGTTTCTAGACAGGAAGGGCGCTAGAGAAAAAGTGATACGAGAAACATCAATCGGGTGCCTCCTGTACGCGCCTCAACCAGGAATCGAACCCGCAACCTGGGTCTGTGTCCTGACCGGGGATCGAACCTGCAACCACGTGGTGGATGGGATGATGCTCTAACCAACTGAGCACTTAGCCAGGGCATGTTAACACAGAATTTATATCTTTAGATGTGCCTTTTCTTTCTCCTTTTCACATCTACCTTTTTATATATTTGTAAAGGAAATGTCTTCAAGAGAATTGATATGAAACCAGTAACGGGCTGTTTCCAAGGAGAACAGGTTTGGAGGGCTTGCAGAAATCTGCTGAATGAAAACTTACTGTACTATCCAATTCTGAAGCATGTTGGCTGTTTTAATTTCAAAAACAGAAATTAAAAAGACTCATGAACAAGAACAACAATGTGGTGATTGCTGGCGGGAGGGAGGTATAAGGAAACTAAATGGTACTGGAAGAAAAAAATACAATAAAGATGAAAACAAAACAAAACAAAACAAAACAAATCTGGTCCCTTAGAACATCTTAGGAACGTACGGTTTTAGAACCAGGGGGTTAAACATGTTCTAGAACTTCCGACAGTCAGAACTTCTGTTAAATCCTCAGGAACCTTTAATGGTCCAAGTCCCAGAACCACACAGCAAACTCCACAATGACACACACGGGCGCCACCCGCGATCCTTGCCCCCGAATGCCCTCACAACCCAGGTCTCCGTGTCCGGTTTTAGAGGGTTCCCTGTTCTAACCACAGGATGTGGGAGCTGCGGGTTTCTCAGCGACTTTCTGGGCCCATCTTGCTGTTCTATGGAGCGGGTAGACCCCAGGGACGAGCGAACGGCTTGACCTCCCAGAACCACGCGGTTCCTGCTCAGGCTGGGCTGAGCGTCCTGAGCGTCCTGACCCTCCTCCCCCAAGCTAGTGCCCGACCCAGAGTCAAGGGCTTCGCCCCTGGCGAGAGGGCAGGGCCATTCCTGCAGCTGTCAAACCTAAGGTCAGCGGCGCATTACCCAGCAATTCCATTCCCGGGTATGTGCCCAAGAGAAATGAAAACGTGTGTCCACAAAAAGAAATCGCACACATTTGCAGCAGATTATTCACAAGAGTCAAAAGGTGCAAACAGCCCAAAGGTCCATCAGCTGGTAAGTGAACAAAAAGTGGTCTCTCCTGGCAATGGGGTGTCGGGCAATTAAAAGGAACTGAGTGCATATCCACACTGAACCCGGAACACGTAATCCTAAGGAGCCAGACACAAAGGCCACAGACTGTGTAACTCCATTTATACAAAATGTCCAAGAGCAGAGAACAGGTTCATTGTCAGCAGCTGATGGGATAGAGTGGAGTGGGGACCTGGGGGGACTAACGAAAATGTTCTAAAATCGATCATGGTGCGGATACACAACTCTGTGAATATACTAACGCCACTGAATTGTGCATCTTGAATGGGTGAAGTATATGGTCTGTGATTTGTATTGTAACGAAGTTGTTCAAAAGTAGTGGAGAGGATTAACATTTGATGCGGGTGTAGGAAGAGACCTTTTGGAAGTTTCCACACCTAATCTGCGATTGTGTCTATTTGTTCTCTGCAGGGGGTGGGGTCACGTTCAGTTGTAGAATGTGGGGTACAATGAGGTGTCTGTACAGCCCCTTTCCACTGGTGAAGAAAGGCCTCCGTCTTTTCTATGTGGAGGAGTCGCCTGAGGGCAAGCTCTCAGCAGCCACTTTGTACACTGCGTCCTCCTATTGCCCCCATCACAGTGGATGAATCCCAACGGGACCCCGATATTAGAGCTCTGTCCCTGACAACTGAGCTAATAAAATTTCCAGGTGCAACTTGAGCTGGTTTCTTCTAAAACTGAAACATAAGGAACTGAGAGAAAGGAAAAAAACAAATGAGCCGAGAGGAAGCAAGACACAGCGCTCTGCATTTGCCTGTTTTTCCCAGTCTCTGATCTTTCCCTGAGCCCGGCTACAAATTCCTGCCTCCAAGTTCCGTGCAGCGTCCCCGCATCTTTATGAGAAAGCCCTCTCTTCGATGCAATTGTCTAGAGCAGCCTTCTGTTGCTTGCCAGCCAGGGAACCCTGAAGTCACACAGGGCTGAGGCCTCAGGGCCGGGGCGGCGTGTGCGGGCGTGGGGTCACACTCACAGAAGTCGCTATGCCTGCGCTGGCGGTGGTAGGTGGAGGAGGAACTCCGCTGCCCTTTGCTGTGGCTGGTGCCTTTGCTGGAGCTGGTTCCGTTGGTGGTGTCGCTGGGCGCCCGCACCCTTGCCAGGGCCAGCGCTGGGGCGCCCCGGTCCCCACCCTCCTGCAGGACAGACAAGGAGTCTCAGCCCCATGCTCCCTCCGCCCCAGAGGGCCCTCCACCCCAGGCACCGCGCAGCCCAAACAGCCCGGCACCTCTGACCTCAGTCTTCCTGCCCAGCAGGAGGTAGGTGGCGGTCACTTCGTTGTATTTCTGGCTGGTCAAGGCCTCTTTGATTTCTTCCCGAGTGTAGCCCATACCCACCATCACCTCTGAGAGAGGGGTGGAGAGGAGGTTCAGTCTCCCCAGGCCCTTCCCTTCCACATTAGCAAGTCTGCTCTTCAGCCTGCCCAGCACCCACCCATTCCCCCTTCTGCCAGAGAATTCCTTTCCCACTGGGGCATGTGACCCAGGTCTGCCCAATCAGCGTATTTCATACGCGAAGTCCCACTGATGAGTTCAGAGTGGGCACCATATGACCCAGTTTCGGCCAATCAGAACATTCCATTCCCAGGCCAAACAAATTAGTTCGGGGGCAGCCAATGGGCACCAGCCTAGTGCTTTTCCTGGCACAATAGGTAGTGGCTCTCTTCTGATCACTAGAACTTGCTGTTGCCAGCTTGCTCCTGGGGGTGGGGGAGGGCAGGGGCTGCCTGGGAGAAAAGCCACCACTTAGGAGAGTCCCAAAAAACGGTCTCTGAGCACCCGGATCCAGCCGTGTCTGAGGGCTTTTTCAGTTATGTGAATAACTTAGCACTATTAGGTTAAACCCTATGAAACCGCGGGTGTTGACAACTTCTGAGCTGTGACAATGGCAATTTCATGTGGTTCAACCTCTCATTCTCTGGCTTAAGCCAGAGTGGCGTGGGTTTCCTGACACTCGTAACCCTGAACATCCTGACTATGGCAGCCCCCTCTGACAGGGGCCCCAGTTTCTTCAGTGCAGAACAGGGGTTACTGGACGGTCCTTATGGGGCTCTCCCAGGGCTAATGCTCGAGTGGCCAAGTGTTCGAAGGTTCTAGGCTGGAGGGACCTCGACCAAAGGAGTGGAGAGAGGGGCACGTGCCCAGCTGGGAGCTTTCCCCAAACATGCCCATTACCGATGACTCGTGCCCAAACTCTCCGGCAGTGACGTGGGACATCTTTTTGTGTCTTAATGGTCAAAGCTAACACACATGAGCATTTAGTGTATGCCTAACATAAAGTGTTGTATGCAGATGCACTCACTCGATATTCATAACACTGCAAGAGAGGTTCTAGGAACAGGCCGTTTTACAGACAAGGAAACAAATGCCCTCAGAAGGGAAGCCGCTTGCCCAGGGTCACACGGCTAGAAAGGGGCAGCAGAGGGCCCGGGGCCTAGACTTCCCTGCTCTCCCCAACCTGCCTGCAAACTTCCCTGATGCACTAACCGAAGGGGTGGGTGCTGGGAAGCTCCCCGCCGCCCCGGCTCTGTGGCCCGTGGCTCTGCGGAGCTGGGGCACCCACGTTCCCTGACCCTCACCGATTCGCTTGGTGTCCCCGAAGTCCTCCTCTGGCTCTGTGTATGGCTTCAACTCCTCGCCCTCATAGCCGATATTGATCCATTTGTCTTTCATGATTTGCTGCAGGGATCGGAGCAGGACAGGGAAGGGGGAAGACGGATGTCAGGAGAAACCAGGAAAAATATTGGTTCCCACCTCCAAGGTCTAACTCCCCAGAACTGAAGGCTTCCAGGGAGCTAGCACCTCCCAGCCCCACCCCACCCCCTGCTGGAGCCTGCGGATGCCATGCTCCCGCCCTGCCCCTCCCCCCACAGCATCATCTGGGTCCCTAGCACCCTGTAATTATCCTAGAAGCTCATTAGCTAATTACTGGCATGGTGAGGAGTGGGTGAGGCTGTTGGGTGGGGGACGGCGTCGGGACGGGCCTGGGGCCTTTTCCTGAGCTGCCTGGCTCCCTTCTGCACCTTCCAGGAGTGGATCTTAGGCAGGTGGGCAGGGGGCAGGGCAGGTGCAGACGAGGAGGCTGCAGTGGGAGGGGCGTGGGGCCGCAGGCTCACCTCGAGAGTGCAGCGTTTAGCTGGGTTCAGCACCAAAAATCTCCGCAGGATGCTCTCACAGTCTGTCGACATGTAGAAAGGGACCCGGTACTTCCCTCTGAGGACTCGCTCCCGCAGCTCCTGTGGGGGGACGGCGTTACTGGGGGAGGGGTCCACCCGCCTCCCCACCCATCATCACCACAAAACCCTCTTTGTCCCAGTCCCTGGCAGAAGGGACAGGAGGCCCGAGTCCCAGTCCTGCCCGAGGTGGGCGAAACCCCACCCCTCTCCCGACCTCAGTCTGCGGCTTGTAAAATGGGAACACAGTACTAAGTTTAGCAATTTTCAAACACACAGATACCAGTTCAAAGTGGTACCAGAAACCACTTTTCAGCCAGAGGAAACCTTCCAGAGACAGTGAACCGCGGAAGCCAGGTGAGAGGTAAGAAAGTGAAACTGTATCAGCCTCCGGGCGTCAGTCTGCTTATCTGTAAACACCCACTTCCGGAGCCAGGGTGTGAGAGCGTTTAAAGAAGTAAGTCCTAGCGCAAGCCAGGCCCAGAGCAAGTGCTATTTAAATATTAGATTTACAAACCCTGGCTGGTGTAGCTCAGTGGATTGAGCACCGGCCTGTGAAGCAAAGGGTCACTGGTTCGATTCCCAGTCAGGGCACATGCCTGGGTTGCAGGCCATGTCCCCAGTAGGGGACACATAAGAGGCAATCAAACACTGATGTTTCTCTCCCACTCTTTCTCCTTCCTTTCCCCTCTCTCTAAAAATAAATAAATAAAATATTAAAAAATATATTAGATTTACAAAAGGGGAGGCAGGAAGGGGCTCCTGCCCACACCCCTCCCTCAAGGTGTGCCTGCCTTTCTGAAGAGCTACGAGGCCCTGGAAGTCTCAAAGGATGAGCTCTCCTTTATATGCTGACCTTGCAAGACAAAATAGCCCTGACTGGCGTGGCTCAGTGGATTGAGCTACGGTCTGAAAACCAAAGGGTCACTGGTTCGGTTCCCAGTCAGGGCACATGCCTGGGTTGCAGGCTAGTTCCCAGTGGGGGACACACAAGAGGCAACCATACACTGATGTTTCTCTCCCTCTCTCTTTCCCTCCCCTCTAAAGATAAATACATAAATAAAATCTCTTTTAAAAAAAAGTAAGTAAATAAATAAATGAAAATTGTAAAATCTTAGGAAAAAAAAAACAGAGAAAGTAAAGCCCACGCTCTGACGTGGCGGACCAGGGAGAGCCCCTTGCATCCGGAATCAGGACCGGAGATGAGAGACGATGGAGGAGGGAGTGGAGGGGAGGTGCCGGGCCTGCAAGGGGCACGTGCCTGGGCAGCCTCCTGGGTCCGCAGATCGTTACGGCCCAAAGGGTCGTGAATATTTCATAACAGCAAGTATCGCTTTCAGGGCGCTCACGCCGGGCCGACAGGCCTCCGAGTCCTTTGCGCATGTCACGTCCGTGTTCATGACAGCGCTGTGAAGCGGGGCTGTGATGCCCGCGTCCCCGGAGAGAAAATGGGCCCACAGAGGCCGTCACTTGTCCTGCGACTGCACAGCCAGAAAGTGGCAGCTCCGGAAAGTCGTGTCACCGCGGCAACCACACCACCTGTCTCACTACCTGTCTCACCCCGGACGGCAGCGGCCACGGAGCCACAGCCACTCCCTCCAGAGCTGCCCCCGAGCGTGGCCCCCCAGCCAGCTGCCAGGGCCCAGTGAAGGCTCCTGTATACGCGCCGTGGCTGTGCGTGGATTCTCTTTACGTCCCCACCTGTAGCTGGGGGACCTGAGGTTCAGAGACGTGGCCAAGGTCATTCAGCAAGGAAAGGACAGAGCAGGGATTTGTCCCCAGCTGTGTGCTTCCTTCAGCCTGCAAGGTGACAAGGGCCTGGAGCCAGTGAGGTAAGAACAGCCCGGGTGGCTGTGCCGCTGGCCTGGTCCTTTGCAAAGGTCTCTCGGCTTCCTGCCTGGGGCTTAGCAAGATTACTCGGTGAGACTGAGCACTTTCCTGCTTTGTCTCAGAAAGACCGCGGACTGCTGCTACCAGGCTGGTGCTTCACAGCTCTCACTGAACACAGGGGACACCGACACTCAGAGGGGCGGCCGCTCGGCCAGGACAGCTGTGAAGAAGGGCCTCCCTCCCCCTCATCACTGCGGTCTCTGCTCTGATGGCCTGTCCTCAGCAAGGGCTTCCCTGACCTCCTGACCTGCCCCATGGACCATGTGGAGCAGCGCTGGACCTTTTTGCTGCGGAATTCCCACCCGGACCAACGGTGAGGACTCAAGGGCTGACCCACTGGGCAAGGTCCTGCAACGTAACTGGCCGGGGAGTGGCCACGGCGCCGAGTCAGGAGGACACAGGCAGAGGAAGTAATCCAGATGAAAGGAGACTAAAGAGACAGCTCGGGAGCCCACGTGGACTCTGGAGCAGGAGAAAAAGAGCCACCAGGGATACTCTCAGGAAGACCGGTGAAATCTGAGTGCAGACCCTGAGTTAGAGACCACGGTCGCACCATCACTAGATTTCCTGAGTGTGACCACGGACAAGAAAATGCTCCAGTCTCAGGGGATACCTGCCGTGTGACGCCGTTTAGGGCTAAAGGACGCTGTGTCTGCCACTGACTCCCACACACCCCCTTGATGACGAGGCCATGAGCACACACAGACACAACGCACGTGGCCCAGCACTGGCCGGCGTCCGAAATGACAGGCTGAACTTCTCCGTGAGGGTTTCGGCCTGGCCCTGCCGCTGGAACGTGGGCCCCCGGGGGCGGGCTTGTGTGTGATGTGCACAGTCCGCGGTTTCTCGTGGAACCCGAGCTGTGCCAGGCGTCACCACAGTCGGCTTCAGGCCGCTTTGTCCCCAGCTGCCCCGCCCTCCCCAGACTTCGGCGACCACTGATCTGCTCCCTGTTCCTGCGGACTTGCCCCGCCCCGGACGCTGCACTGAAGCGCGAGCCATGTCACACGTGGCCTTCTGTGTGGGGCCTGCGGGGCGGCGTGTGTGAAGCGGGTGTCTGCCTCTCGGCTCACACAGTACGGGCAAACCTAACGCAGCCTGACCCACGGACGGTGGGCTGGGATTTGAACCTCAGCTCACCAGCCGCAAAGCCCATGGCCTGAACCCCAAGTGGACACAGCGTGCTCCCCTTGGGCTGGCCACCCAGCCCCTCTGCACTGGGGTGTGTGTGGGGGCCGAGGCTCAGAGAGACCCCCCCAGGGAGAGGGAGACCCCGCGCCAGCCCCGCCCAGCACCTTGAGGTTGTGCCCGTCGAAGGGCAGGGAGCCGCTGACGAGCGTGTACAGGATGACGCCCAGGCTCCAGATGTCCACCTCCGGCCCGTCGTACTTCTTGCCCTGGAACAGCTCCGGGGCGGCGTACGGGGGGCTCCCGCAGAACGTGTCCAGCTTCGAGCCCAGCGTGAACTCATTGCTGAAGCCGAAGTCGGCGATCTTGATGTTGGCCTCGGCGTCCAGCAGGAGGTTCTCGGCCTGGTGGGGAGGGAGAGAGCAGAGGGTGGATGGGAGCCCCAGCTGGAGCCGGCCCAACTGGACTGTGGCCCGGCCCTTCCTCCCTGTGACCCTGGGCAGTGACTTCGCTCTCTGGGCCTTGGTTTCCTCATCCATAGAATGGGGATAATGCCAGTTCCTACTGCACGGGGCTGTTAGAGAACTGAGTTAACTGGCATAGAAGCCTATAGGACAATACTCTGTACCCATCAAGTGTGTTATAAAAGGTTAGCTATTACCACCTCACGTGGTGGTTAGAGCTGGGCCCTCAGGCCATCCCCTGTCCTCTGAGCCTCAGTTTACCCAGCAGAATAAAAAATGAGGGCTGACTGCTCAAGACCCATAAAAGGGGAAACACTCATTTTATCCAAAACTTTCTACACACCTACTATGTGCCAGACTTTACGAACTATTTATTGCAAGAGTGGCCACATAACACAGGGTGAAGAGTACAGATTCTGGGAGAATCTCGGCGTCAAATCCCAGTTCCACCACCCACTCCCTGTGTCACACAGACTTCTTTGTGCCTCAGTTTCCCTACACGTCAGCTGAGGGTGGTCACAGCACCGGCCTCAGGGGCGGTCGTGGGGTGAAGCATAAAGTACCTACCACAGCATGTGGGATGACGTGGTCAGTATCAGGAAGTTTTTTGTATTGTTAAGAGGTTTGGGCTGCCTCAGTTGGCACGTGTTCTCGAAACCGCCACTTCACAGGCGAGGGGACCGGGGCTCAGGGAGGCTGCCTCGTGTCCACAGCAGGAAAGTGGCAGAGCTGGGACCTAAGAGGTCTGGCCTCCGCACAGCCTAAGCGTGGACGGAGCCTCAGCGCCCTGCCTCTCCCAGCTTTGTCCCTACAACTCAACGCGCACACCCGCCCTTCAAAACCCTGCCCACGGGGGTACGTGCCAGCCACAGCCCCTCCCTAGCCAGGCCACCAGAGTCCGGGTTCCCCACAGTCTCCCTAGCTCCTGCTATATTTTGGTCCCACCCCTCCCCACTTCTGACCCAACGTGGGGATAAAATCCACAAAGACACACACTTCAGACAGATCTTCCCCAAACCTCAACCTAGCTCGTTGGTGACATTTGTGGCATCTGACCAGCCCCAGGCCCAAGTCTGGCTGGGTCCGTGGTGCACCAACCGATCCTGAAATCCCCTTCAGACACTTCCAGGACCCTCCACCAGGGGGCGTGCCTCCTCCAGGTTCATCTTCTCACTAGATGCTGCCCTTACAGGGCACCTTAGAGAGGACGCTCCCTCAGTGGGCAGTGTGGGGTCAGGGCGGCGCAGAGGGAGGGGTGTTCAGAAACTTCCACAGCCATCTGACAGGGCAATTTTATGTTTTTGTTTTTTTTCATCTAAGTATACTTTAAAAAATTTGGCTTGTATTTTGTTGCATCTTTTTTCCTTTTGTTACTGCACTTGACAAAAGTAGCGGTCTACAAGGGAGCGGGAACTGAAAACACTAACACAAACCTGGTCCCTCCCGAAAGAGCCTTGAGCAACACCTCCTTAATGCACGGGGCCTGGCACATAGTAGGTGCTCAAGAAATCACAGCCAAGAGAACTTAATTTGGGCCAGAAGTTGTGTCCCTCTGGTCTAACACAGGAAGTCCTGAGGTGTGAGGTTCTCTCCGGGTGGGAGGTATGGACCGGGGACTCGGACCTGGAGCTACTCCAAGGGGCTGGCCAGGCAGCGGGGTCCAGGCCCGAGGAGACCCTTCCCTGACAGACGCTGGCCTTGAGGGTTCTCACACAAAGCTCCTTCTCAAGTTCTGAGAGGCCCTGGAGTCTCAGACCCTGCGGGCATCAATTCTCAAAGATTCCCGAGGATTCCCGAGTCTGAGACACCCGGGCCACTGCAGGCTCTGAGAGTGACAGACTCCATCATGGCCCAGTGTCCCTGTCCAGGACACACGCAACGCCGGCCACTCCAGACACTTTGTTTCTTCCCCTTTGTTCGCTCTGCCGGTCCCCACCCCCAACTCGCTCATCTGATGGCCTTGCTTCTGCCACAAAAGGCCTGGGAAAGAGCAAGGCTTCCCAGGGCGGAGCATGTGGAGAAAAGCGGGGAATGTGGCAGAGGGTGCAGGGGAACCCTGAGGGCCGGGAGGTGGGCTGAGCTGGGAGCTCCCAGCAGGGTCTGGGGGGCTCACCTTCAGGTCCCTGTGGACGATGTTTTTCTGGTGACAGTAGTGCACGGCCGATACAATCTGGGGGGCGGGGAGGGGAGGGAAGGTCCATTACTTGTGGCCCCCAAACCCCTCGGCCTTCCGCGGAGACCCCATGAGCCCACTCACAACCGGACCCCTGGGCCCTGGGCCGCCCCAAGATGCCGGGCCTCGCACCCTGACTCAGTCACAGCCAGAAGGGCCTCCACTCAGACACCCAGACACCCTCACCAGCAGATTTGAGGATGCCCTCGAGGCAGGGACTATGGCATTAAGACACAAAGACCAGCCCCCTCCTGACTTTCACATCGGACACATGCATGACAATGTCACAACCAGTAGGTGGCCCGTGGCCCCAACACGCTGGGGCGGACGTCCCCCACTCCCCCACAGCTGGCAGCTGCGTCAGGGCTGCGGGACAGTCGTGGACTGACACCCTTCCTCAGGCCCCACTACCCATCGACCCCTCCCACCCGGTGACCGCCCGGCTACAGGGGCAGTCCCAGCTGTGTTTTTCCCCAGCCCCTGAACACCCTCACACACACCTCATTGCCACACGGCGCCCAGACAGCGACACACCTTCTTACCCACCTGGACACCCTGACAGCACACAACGCACACACCCATACCCGGGCCCCTCCCACAGCCTTGCACACCTGTGCATCTTCACGGCCACACATCCGGAACTGCACACCCTCCCACCCGCCGACTTACACGCGCACCTGGGCCCCTGGCCTGGACACGCAGGCTGCCATACACACTTTCACCCGCCCGTCTACACTCCTGTGTACCTGGGCACCCACATCTTCGAATCCACACTCCCTCATTCACAAGCCGGTACCTCCAGGCCCTCTGAGCCACACTCTGACACACTGGGCACGCCCTGGCACCCACATATCTGACACCTGCGCCCCTGGGCTCCCTCCTGCCTGCCTCTGTCACCCACCGAAATGGGCATCTGCACACCCATGGACACTCAACCCTCTAGCTTCACCTCCACCCAGACTTAGGCCACGCCCCCTCACCACGCCCAGCCATCGGGCGCCCCGCCCACCCTCAGCCGGAACCCCAACCTGTCGGAACTTGGCTCGCGCTTCCTTCTCCTTCATGCGGCCGTGCGACACGAGGTAGTCAAATACTTCTCCTGCAGGACAGAGGCCGAGCGGGTGAGGGTGGGGCACGGAGGGGGGCGCACCGGGAGCAGGGCGGGTGGGGGAGGGGCCTCACCAGCACTGGCATACTCCATCACTAGGTACAGCGTCTTCTCGGTCTCGATCACCTCGAAGAGCTTCACTGCAACGGGCAGAGGGAAGGCGGTCATGGAGGGAGAGACCCCCACCCTCCACCCGCACTCGGCAATGATGCGAATCTGCTGGGCCACAGCACCCCTCACTCAAGAACACTCGATGGCTCCCTATTGATAGCAGCTTCCCCACTCCTCAGCCCCACTTCACCGCCTTTCCTCTTTTCCCTCTCAGACACATGTCAGCTCAGCTCCAAGAGGCCAAGCATTGAGCCTGTTCCCTCCACCGCCGGGTCCCCAGCATCTGGCACCAAGTGGCCCCTCAATAAATATTTACTGAATGGACATACGAAGGATGAATAAATTGTGCGGCCACATCCGGGCCTGGCCAAATCCTGCTCCTATTGGTGAAGAGCCCTTTCTCTCCCTCTCCTCGGCCTGATCACAATGACAGTGACAATGCCAATGGTTGCAACTGATGACAATCACAGCCCGGCTCCCACAGATTAACTCTGAAGTGAGTGTTTTGCACGCACGATCGTATCCAGTCCTCCCAGTGACCTTGATGCAGGCCCTCCTATCACCCGCACTACAGAGGAGGAAACTGATGCTCAGAGAGGTTGAGGGACTTGGCCAAGGTCACAGAGCCAGTGAGCAGAGATACTGCTGGGAGAACACCAGCTCTTTCGAACGATGATAACCACCAGTTCTCCCACGCCCCTGACCCTCTCCTTTCCCACGGGCCCTGGTGGGTAGCCTCGGAGCCCACTCCCTTCCCCTCCTCACCGATGTTGGGGTGGTTTAGCCCCTTCATGATCCGAACTTCTCGGAACAGCTGGAAGAAAGGAAGGAAGATCAGGATGGCTGGTTCTGAGGACCCTCCTCCCAGCCGCACCCCTACCCTCTCCTTGTCCTTGGCCTCACCTTCTGCAGGCTGCTGGGGTTCAGCTGGGTTTTGTCGATGATCTTGATGGCAACCTGGAGATCAAAGGAGAGGGGAAAGGTCAAGGTGCCCCAACTCAGTTCACCTAGGCCATTCCTAGTGGACAGGAGTCTGGGCCTCAGGACCTTTGCACGTGCTGTTCTCACTGTGTCCAGAGCTGCCCTGACTTTTGTAAGAAACTGTACTAATGGGGCCCGGGTGGGGCCACTCCAGGGGCTCGTGGGAGTGCGTGGGAGTGACCGAAACCTCAAGGGGGCCCTCTGGGAGGGCATCTCATACCATTCATCCATCCCAACTTTGTTTTAGTGCACAAACTGTGGAGCAATAAATAAAAACTGTAACTAACGTCCGCTGGCCAGTCCCACGTGCCAGGCCCTGGTCTACACACATTACAAACAGTCACTCCCTCAGCCCGCACAACACCCCTATGAGAGGGGTGCCAGAACTACTCCCATCTTACCAATGGGGAAACTGAGGCACGGAGCCAGCCATCCTGTTACTCGGCCAAAGTTATGTGGCTACTAAGTTTGCGGCCTGGGATCTGAAACTATACACCCTAATGGAATCCACCCCTTGTAACACAACTTAAAAAAATATATATATATAGTTTTATTTTTTTAAAGATTTTACTTATTTACTTATCTCCAAAGAGAGGAAGAGAAACACCACTGTGTGGCTGCCTCTCATGCGCCCCCTACTGGAGACCTGGCCTGCAACCCAGGCATGTGCCCCGACTTGGGAATTGAACCTGAGACCCTTTGGTTCACAGGCCTGAGCTCAATCCGCTGAGCCATACCAGTCAGGGCTATAAATAGTTTTTAAAAGAGCTTTGAGGTAGTAATCATGAGGGGGTGATCAGAACGTTATTGAAGCCTCGTTATATTTATCTTGGTAGACAGAGTTCTCCCCCTGGGAGGTCCCGCCCCCTTAGATGCCAGCCCCCCCCCCCCAGAAACCCCTGGAATCGCGTTCCGGAGGCACAGAAGGGGAATGACGTGTCCTCTGTGGGGGAGAGGGTCCCTTGGCTTTCCTCAGAGGCTCACGGATGGGTTTTTAATTCTGTCAAGCACTTCGCGTGCCAGTACCAAGGCAATCATATGGTTTCTCTCCTTGAGTCTGTGAATGTGGCGAAACCCAGGAATAAATCGTGAATTTGGAAAGAACTGTGCCTCCCCGGGACGAGCCCAGCTTTGGTGCCGCACGGCTCACTCTGAGTTCTGGGTCCACGTTCCCACGTGAGGCTAGCCCATGAGTCCATTTCTTATCTGCTTCTGCGGTTGCTGTTGAACCAGCAGTTGACATCATTTGTGCAGGGGGACCTCTTTCTTTATTCCTGGAAGGGCTGGCACAAAATGGGAGTGTTTGGCAGGGTGTGCCCATAAAGCCGCGGGGGCCTGGTGTCTGTGTGTGGGTGCGGTGTAGACAGCGGGAGGGCAGGGGAGCATTCATCCCAGGCAAAAGGAATCACGCCCTGCACTTGCTCTGAAATTGAAGGGGGTGCAGAGGAGTCAGGAACCCACCCACCATCTCTTTTCCTGTTTAGCAGGCACGTCACACCTAGGTTCCAGCATCTGCCAGGGGCGCTTTGCTGCAACAATGTTGCCATACTTAGGACATGGGCTTGCTCCACAAGGGAAGGCAGGGTGAGTGTGTCATTGAGACGGCCAATGAACCCCGTGTTCTCCTCCAGATCGCTGACGATCTGGTGGCGTCCAAGTCCACCGTTATCACAGGGAAGTAGCCCGGGTTTAGACACAAGGTTGCAAAAGCTGCAGGAATTCTTAAAAACACAGCACACAGCTCTGCCTGTGATTTGAAGTTGCCTGACAATTTCAAGGATGCCTGAAATTAGTTCTCTTCTCCTCCTTGGGCTCTTCTGGAGAAATCTCATATTCTGTCCCAGAGAGAGGCAGGGACTTACCTGAGGCCGTCGAGGCCACACCCCATCACCCGCACAGCACCTGTGCTGCAGGACCTGGCCCCCCCAGCCGCACCCATCCCCCCACTCACCTCCCGGCCCGTGAGGATGTGCCGGGCCAGCTTGACTTTGGCAAAGTTGCCCTTCCCGATGGTCCTCAGCAGGCGGTAGTTGCCCACGTGGGGCTGCTCCTCCGGGCAAGAGGCGATGGAGTTCCGGCAGCGGGCGCCCAGGGAGCGGCTGGACCAGGATGGTCCCTTGTCGGAGGAGCGGCCACTGCCCAGGGTGCCATGCTGGGTGGGGAGACGGAGCGTGAGGGGGGGCAGCGCCCGCCCAGCCCCGCCTTCAGTGGACCCCAGCACTGGAGTGGTTAACTGCAGCCAAGGCCGCTTTGCAAGCCCAAGCCAGGGCGAAGCGAGATGCCTTCGGGTCTCCCATCTCTGTCTACAGAACGACGCCTCCAAGAACAAAAACTCTGGGCCCCGGCCAACCCTGCAGCTTCCCGGCCCCCAGACACGGGGTCTCTCCTTCAGCCCTCCCTGTGGTCGGCGAACCCACACCTTCCTTTCCTGAAGTTCCGCCATCGGCCCTGAGATACTCTATTCCAAACGCTGCAGCCTCAACCCCCTTCGGCACTGACCTCGACCTGCTCTCGACACTGCCCCCCAACCCTCACGGCCTCCAACACCCTAGTCTCTCCATCACTGTCCCCGCGGCAGCCCCCCAATTCTCTTCCAAACCCAAAGCCAATGCCGTGTTTTATTTCCAGTTTAGTGCCCCTAACGCTTTCTTCCTCCGATCCCCGATTCAACTCCAGACACAGTCGCCAAGAGCCTTCCGTTCTGCCCTGACACTATCCTCCCCCCCTTATCTTCCCTGAGAACATTCCTGCTCCCTCGAGGCACCGCCCCCCAACAAAACACCGTGTCCCCACTCCTGCCCTGACCTGCTGTCTCCGCCGCCATCGCTCCTCTCTGTCCCCAGCGTTCTGTTCCTGCCATCCTGTCTCTCTCCCCTGCAGGTCACCTGCCTGCTCCAGGCTGCCCTGTCCTGATTGTGAGCCTCAGGGGCTGTGCCTCCCTTTCAGGGCTCGGGCCCAAGGTGCGGGTGACAGAGGCAGACGTAGGCCTGAGCCAAGCGGCTCTGCTCAGACCCTGTGTCCTGCCCAGAAAACTGAGGAAGAAAGGAGGACAGGCAGGCGAGGGGCTGAGGCTGGGGGCTGCTCCTGGCGGCGAACCCGCCAGGCCACCCAGCAGGGAGGATGACCAGTATTTAATGAGCGCTGGCCAATTATGCCTCATCTTCCCCATTTCACACATAGGGAAACTGAGGCCCAGAGCCGGGACCGAAGCCCAGAGTCCCCCTCGGAGTTGATGCCCTTCGCAGCCACCACACTGCCCTGTCTCACACTGCCACCCGTTTGGCGTGTTGATCGCCAGGCCTTTACCAGGGGCCGAGCCCCTGGGCCAATACACACGTCATTTACATTGGACTCCCAGAGCCTGTGAGGGTGGCGCTACCTCCTCATAGTCCAGAGGAGAAACTGAGGCTAGGGGACAGACTGTGCCTTGTCAAGGTCACTCAAGAAACAGAAATACCATGTTCTAAACGGGGCAGATAGAACCTCCCCCGTGGAAGCCCTGGCCTTTGGTGTGGCTCCAGTTCCGACCCCAAGTCTCCGAGGCAGGGATGCCAAGGC
The DNA here is from genome assembly GCF_021234435.1 of Artibeus jamaicensis. NCBI lineage: Eukaryota > Metazoa > Chordata > Mammalia > Chiroptera > Phyllostomidae > Artibeus > Artibeus jamaicensis. The sequence goes on from NW_026521297.1 coordinate 2,020,771, forward strand.
CGAGGTGGGATTAGCATCTTGCCCAAGGTCACAGGGCAGGGGGAGCAGAGCACCTAGGATTCGCGCCTGGGCCTGCAGACTCCGGGACGCTGAGCTCCTTCCCACATTCCACTGAGCTGCTCGAAACCCCAGGCCTCCTGGGGCGGGGAGATGGGAAGGGGAGATTCTGGCAGATAAGGGCCCTGATCCCCACGGAGATAATAACTCAACTCGGAGAAGAATCCCCATCAGGTGGCACCAGGGGAGCCAACTGGTTGTGGGCTGGCACCCACTGGAGGCAGCGGGGCTGAGGAACCCCTGCAAGGGGCAGCTGGGGCAGTGGGTGACAAAGCCCCCAGGGGCCGGGGGCGGGAGCTAAAATTGGCTGGCACCACCAGCTGGCCCGGCTCCCTCCCCGCCGGCTGGCGCCCCAACACCAGGCCTGTTGCTAGGGAACCTCCAGAGAGGCTGGGGGTGGGGGGCCTGGAACTTGGGGTGGGGTAGCATGACCCCACATGGCTATCAACACCGTGACCAGCCAGCAGAAGAGGGGGCGCAACCTCAAGACTCCAGGGGTGGCGAGGTGGCACCAGCCAGGACTGACACTCAGGTCTTACACAGTAGAATTGGGAGGGAAGCAGAGAAGGGGATTAGACGTCCCCAAGTCCCCACTCCTCGAAGATCTGGACAACAAAAGGAGGAGGAAGGGCTCGCGTGAGTCCAACGTAACAGATGAGTACATTGAGGTTCAGAGAGGTGAGGTCACTTCCCTGAGGTCACACAGCTAGGGAGGGATAGAAACTAGACTTAATCCACGCATACCTGAATAATCAAAGCAGTAACGATAATAACAGCCACTACAATATGGCTGACCCTGTCTGTGCCTCTTACTCACGTAATCTCCTGGGCTCCTAAAAACACCCCTAACAGGGAGGTACTCTCACCGCCCGGCATAGAGGTAAAGGGAAGTTCTGAGCAGGGAGCGGATCTGTAAGTGCACACAACAACTGGGACAGCCCTGGGTTGAGAATCCACGGCCATCTGACTCATATCCACAGTCACAACAGTGTGAACATGTGCAGCGGGCCTCCTGTGCGCCCAGCTTCGCCCGTATCATCCCAAGCAGTCCTCCAACAGACTACGGGGATCGCCCCCATTTTCCAGGGCAGGTGACTGAGTCTCAGGGAGGGAGAACCCGCAGTCTGAGGACACGGCGCAGACTGGCTGGCAGAGTTGGCATTTGAACTCAGGCCTGTGGGCTCTCTGGCACTTTCTGTAGTGACCAGAGGAGTGGGTGGGGAAGGGGTCTCTCCTCAGGGACTCCCAGTCAGTCTGGCCTGTAGCACGGGTGGCAGCGGTGGCCGTGGGGATCTCTGCGGGGAAGGGTCCTGCAAGGACAAATGTCTCTGGTGGGGATCTCGGATGAGAGGGGTGGTGGGGAGCAGGGACCTGGCACAAGGCCTGGGGGGAAAGGGACAAAGACCCCAGCTGGGGAGGAGTGTGGTATTGGGTGGTGAGTCTTTAGAAGCAGAGAGCAATCAGAAACCAGGGGAATGAGGAGGGAGGGTCTCCCTGGGGTTGTTCTGGGCTGTGCTACAGGGATGGGGGAGGGAAGGGGGGCAGGCTGGGGATAACAGGAAGGGTCCAAGCCACGTGGCAGTGGAAGTCAGGGGCCGACCATCCCTGGGCCTGGGGGAATTCCTGGAAGTCAAAGAAGGGGTTCTGCAGGAGCAGCCCTTGGAGCCGGAGAAAGCTCTGGGGTCCGCAAGTCTGGGATGAGGGGCTTCCTGGGCAAGGGGCAGCCCAGAGGAATAAAGGCTGAGCCCATGGGGGTCAAGGGGCCTAGAAACTTAGGGAGGAAGGAGGCTTCCAGAAGACAGGAGAAGAGCGCTGAGAGCCAGGGCAAGACCAGAGGCTCTCTGGAGTCCAGGAGTCTTCTGGAAGGAGGATGTGGGACCAGGCTGTATGAACTGGGAAAGACCTCTGAAGCTGGGGAGGGGGCTTCCCTGGGAGGCCAGACCTTCCCCAGGAAGAGGGAGGCCCTAAGGCAGGCTGAAGGAAAGGAGCCTGAAGACCCAGGGGCACAGACAGTGTCCTTCCTGTAGGTAGGGCCTGGACAAGGTGGGTAATCAAGGGGTGGAGGGCTTGGTGAGGGGGCTTGCCTGAAGCTGAGTTGACACAGGGAGGATGAGGCCTGGAGTCAGGCTGGTCCAGGGCCTAGAAATCCGGGACTGGGCTGGGGGCCTGGAAGTTGGAGGCCAAGGCTTCCTGGGAGAGGAAGAGACCAGAGAGGGTCCAGTAGCGTCTGGGGTACCTGGGGTGCTGGGAATCTGGGGACAGGGCTGCCTGGAAGATGGGGACCAGGCCTGGGAGTGGAGAGACCTTGAACAAGCTGGAAAGGGCCCTGGGCCAGGGAAAGGTGGAAACCGGCTTCCTGCGAGGAGGTGCCCACAGGAGCAGGAGGGGCGGAGGGCTGGGAATGAGAGGAGGGGGGCTCCTGGGGAGCCCGGCACCCAGATCCGGCCGGAAAGGCCGGAGCCAGAGGCAGGACTGGGCCAGGCCTTCCTGCGAGACGGCCAGGGTTGGGCCTTGGGGTCAGGAGCCCTGCAAATCCGGGAGGGGGCCAATGGTCACGGCGGGGCGGCCTGAAGGGGAAGGGGCTTAAGAACACACCGGGGAAGGGAGGGGTCCTGGAAAGCAGGGGAGGGGGCTTCCTGGAGGGAAGAGCCCCGAGCGGAAGCGGTCTGCACAGGGACAAGAGAGGGGTCCCGAGAGAGAGGCGCCCCCGGGGGTCGGGCTGGCTGAGGAGTGGGGGAGGGTCGAAAGTCCTGGAAGTGCGCGCGGGGGTCGGGAGGTGGCGGGCCGGGCCGGGCCCGGGAAACGAGGGCAGGGCCCGCGCGGCGAGGGGCACGGCAGGTCCAGGGGCTCGGCGGCCAGACCCGGCCGGGGCTGCCCCAGGGACCGGGCCCTACTCACCGTGTCCGAGTTCCGATCGTTGCCCGGGGCCAGCGCCGTCCGTGAAGACATTTTCTCCGGGTCCCGGGGGACTAGGCGGCCGGGTGGGGGGGGACAGGGGTGCCGGGGTCCCCTCTTCCCCTCCCCCCCCGCCGGCCTGGGGACGCGAGCTCGAAAGCTGGGTGCCGCGAACACCCGGGTTCACGCCGCGGGAGAGGGGGCAGGGAGGGGGAGGGAAGGGGACGCCGAGGGTCCTAGTGGCCCCGCGCAGTGGGGGCCCAGGGCGCCATAGGGGCAGCCGGCGGCGGGCGGGCGGACAGGCGGGCGGGGGCCGGGGAGGGGGCGCGGAGCCGGCCCGGGCGGCGGCGGCGGCGGAGGGAGGCGGCGGAGGGGCCGGGAAGGAAGGGACGTCAGGGGGAGGGGCGGCCAGGGCGGGGCCGCCGAGACCCCGCCCCCTGCCGCCTGCCCTTAAAGGCGCAGCCCGCGGCGGGCCGGGGGGCTCCGGGGGCGGAGGCAGGTTGCAGCGCGTTAAGGGTGAGCATGTTCTCACAGGAGCGTGGAGAAGACTCACCAGAAGGGAAGGCGAGGGAAACGCCAAGGCAGAGGGCCAGAGACGCAGGGAAACAAAAAAAAAAAGGGGGAGAAACGTAGAGAGAGAGACGCATACAAAGAGACAGAGGTGCGAAGAGAGACCAGAGACGGAGAGAGAGACAAAGACTGAGGGACTCACACGGAGAAAGAGGGGGAGACAGAAAGACAAAGAGATGCACACAGAGACGCAAAGACCTGTGAAGAGAACGGGGATGAAGACAAGGGGCAAAAAAGCCCCAGAGGCAAGAGCCAGGCAGAGGGGACAGTCTGCCTTCTCCTGCCCCGTCATGGGGCCCAGGAAGCTCTTGGGGGACACAGGGCTGAGGGGGCGGGGCGGGGGGTGTTCTGGGCGGAGCCACTGCAGAGGAGTGACCTTCCACCTCCCAGAAAGCTCCAGACCTCAAGGTTGCGGGCTGCAGTCTCCTCGCCTCTGCTCCCCAGCCAGGGTCTGAGGACTCTCTCTGCCCAGCCGTGTCATTCAGGGCAGGCATTTGCCTGCCCATCTGGTTTCAGTTTCCAGCCTATAAGGTGAGGGGAGGATCCGCACGCTGCCTTCGCGGCAGGGCCGAAGCAGGTGCAAAAGATGAACTGAGACCAGAGGGGGCAAGGGCATCGCTGAGGTCACATAGTCCCGTGAGGACCACCCATGACCTCTAGGCCAGAATGAAAGGAAGGAAGGAGGGGCATGGCATAGCCCTGGCCCCAGAATCACACAGTCCTTGGTTGAGGTCCATGCCCTGCCTGTGTCTGACCATCTTCCTGTGCCTCAGTTTCCCTTTCTGAAATGAATGTGATGATAACAGCGGTATGATGGATTCGGCTCTCGCAAGTTGATTGTTAGTCTCAAGAATTTTGGACCTGGTTGTTAAACAGCCATATGAAGAATTAAATGATGCAGCCCTGACCGGTGTGGCTTGGGTGGGCATCGTCTGGCAAAGCAAAAGGTTGAGGGTTCAAATCCCACTCAGGGCACACGCCTGGGTTGCATGTTTGGCCCTCATTTGCGGCGTGTATGAGAGGCAACTGATCCATGTTTTTCTCTCACATCAGTGTTTCTCTCCCTCTCTTTCTCCCTTTGTTCCCCTCCCCCTAAAAATAAATAAAGTCTTTTAAGAATGAAGTTATGAAAACATACAGTTAAATAAATTGTATTTAAAACAAAGGTAATAATAGCCTGGCTGGTGTAGCTCCGTGGACTGAGCGCCGGCCTGGGAAGCAAAGGATCGCAGTTTGATTCCCAGTCAGGGCACATGCCTGGGTTGCAGGCCAGTTCCCAGCAGCGGACATACAAGAGGCAGCCATACAATCGATATTACTCTCCTCTCCTTCCCTTCCCCTCTAAAAGATAAATAAATAAAAACTTAATTCTAAAAAAGTGAAAAAACAAAGGTAATAAATACTCATCACGCCCGGATTATTTTATCAGAACATGAGATTCTGGGGTCATTTATATGTATCCGCATAGTGAAACTGCTGTATAATGGGCTACTGAGCTTTCTCCTCCCAAAATAAACACTTTCAGTGACATTACTCAAGGTGGGAACATTTATGACATGGAACCTGGCAAATGCTACAAATTAAGACTCTCCGTCACCACCCCCTAGAGAGCTGGTTGTCAAACCTTTACCAGGATATCCCTGCTGGATACAATCAGCTACGTAGATTCACATGAAATTCAGATTCCTCTGTGCAGGATCCTTTCTGCACCCCATCATTACGAAGTTGAACCATCATTATGAACCCCATTTACAGATGAGGAAACAGAGGCCCAAAGGAGAAAAATCACATGCTCATCACGCAGCTGGCCAGCTTCAGGGCCAGGATTTGAACTCGAGGGCCTCCAAACTCCAGAACTTGGGCTCTCAACGAGTAGGGTTACCTAGGCCTGAATAATAAAGCAGCAACCTCAGCCTGCAATAAATTGACAAGACTATATAAGTGCTTCCCATGGGAACTGATGAGAACCTCGTAAGTAGGTGTCATTACTATTATTATTCAGAAAGTGAGGGTCTAGGAGCCTCAGAGATAGTGGTCGGGAGAGAGGGAAGAGTTCAGGATGGTTTAGAAACTTTGAGATCCCCAGGGCTCTGCTGGGTGAGGGGCAGGGCGGGGTCTTGGGCATGGGTTGGGGCAGCTGAGTCACTCCTAATTCCTGCACAGATCTGGCACAGAGAGCTGCAGTTCTCTCAACCACCGCACGGGGGCAGAAGATCACCTCCTTACACCTGGAAGGTCCCACCTTAGCTTCTCGTCCCAGTACAATGCCCACTCCATTCCCCAGAGGAGGGAGGGGACTAAGCCTTAAAAAGGAAAAGGCTGCCAGGGCTGCTGTGAACCAAGCGAAAGCGGTTCGATTCCCAGTCAGTGCACATGCCTGGGTTGCAGGCTAGTTCCCAGCAGGGGACGCACCAATGATTTATATATTCATTGGTTGATTCTCGTATGCTCCCTGACAGAGAGTCGAACCCACAGCCCATGTGTGGGGACAACGCTCCAACCGACCGAGCTACCCGGCCAGGGCACAAGGGTGTCTTTCCGGGATGATGGAAATGCTCTGAAATGAGATCGTGACAATGGTTGCCGCAACTTTGTGAATCTGTTAAATACCGCTGAATCGTACACTTTAAAAAGTTGGATTCTGTGTCAATTCTATCTTAATAAAAATTAAATTAGAAAAAGTGTGAGGGCAGAGTGTGACAGTGATCACAGCCCCCAACGGGCCACTTGGCCCCAACCCGGGCCACCTCCTGATGACCACAGGTCCACACTGGCCCGACTCGGCCACCCAAACTGCCTCTATTCCAATGCCCAGTGTCTGGCAAACCCAGTGCTTGGACAGAGGCCATCGGCTGGGGCTGGGAGGAAGGCAAGGACCTCTGAGCCCAGCCCCTGCCCCTAACGCTGGCCCGAACCCCAACTTCGCCTGAGCAAGTGACCACTCAACCCAGCCCAGCACCCGGGATGCTGCGCCTGAGCTGCCAAGAGACCACCTGTGCCTAAAACCCAGCCTTCGAATTAACCCTGACTGTGCGTGTAACCTCACCCAACACCCAACGCATTCCCAGCCCCACCTGCACGGGCCGCCTCCAGCCCCCGCGTCCACTCTGACCACCCCCACTTGTCCACTCGGTCAGCAAATCTTTACCGAGCACCAGCTCTGTGCCAGGTACGTGTCCTGGGACATGAGGATGAACACCTGAGCCACCTGCTTTGGATTCACGGAAAATCTACAGGGGAGGCTGAGGATCCTGACTGGTCCAGGCTGGGGAAGGTGCTGTGAAGGAATCCACCGTTCAGAGCCATGTCTCCGAGGGCAGAGGGAGCAGGAAAGCTTTGGCTGGATGGGGGGGGGGGGGTGTCTCCTGTGAGGAAAAACCACTGGAGCTGAGACCAAGATGATAAAAAAGGAGGGGACCATGCAAAGGCCTGGGGACCCGGGCTTTTAGGGAAACAGCCCCATTTCTTTTCTTTCAAATGATCGCCTGAGGATATATATTTTTAATTATTGATTTTAGAGATGGGGGGGTGGGATAGGGAGAGAGATAGAGAGAAAAAGAGAGAAACGAATCCATCAGGGGCTGGGTTGCCTTCCATCCCGCCCCAGGACGACCTCCGGCCAGCGGAGCCAGCGGCCCGGGCCGGAGCCCCATTCCGCAGCCTTGCCCAGACACTCCGGCCCTCAGTCCCGCACCTGGGCCCAGTAGACCCTGCCTCCGTGTCCTCCCCCCATAGCAGGGGACCAAGAGACAGCCCACAGGCAGCAGGGGCGGCTCCCCAGGCGCCCAGGATGGTGTTGTCACCTCGGGAGGCGTGAAGAGCAGGCAGGGGGGGGCCTATTCCGGCCGGCTGGGTGAGGGTGGGGGCCGGACCGCAGCCTGCCCTGAAAGGGCAGACAGATAACGAGCCCTTCCCAACCCCGGCCCCAGAGAGGGAGGGGTTTCCTGACAGGAAATTGACCTCCTCTAACCCCCCCTCCTCAGATCCAAGCTCTCAGCAGTCCGGGCCGAAGCAGCCTCAGGACAGGACCGCGGCAGGGACGACGGAGGGGCCAGGCACTGAGCACAGAGGTGAGAGGGCCGGGGAAAGGGGGCAGGAGTCACGGCCTCCCGGGAAAGTGGCGCAGCCCAGAGCTGGGGTGGCCTGGCGTTCGAGAGAACACTTGTCCTGAAGCCGGGAGAAACTGGGGGCACAGACAGAATCTGGGGCCTGACTGCCAGCGAGGGGACCAGGAGAGGCGGGAGCAGGCGGGGGCTGCGGGGGAGACTGGGGGTCCGGAGAGGCTGCGAGGGAGGGGGGGGGGGGGCTCGGAGCCACCCAGGGAGAAGAGCTGAGACGTGGTGGCTGCGTGTGATGTCCTCCGAGCGCAGGTGGGCAGGCAGAGGCGGGAGACGGATGAGTGTTCCGCTCTGTCCCCGAGAGATGGGGTCTGGGAGATGGTAGAGGAGGCCCGAGGGTTGGGGGGGGGTGATGGAGCAGGTGGGGGGCACAGGTCGGGAGCGAAGACCTGGAGGAATCTGAAATAGGCTGGGCCGGTGGCTGGTCATCTGGGGGTCAAGGCGCGATGGAAGCCCTGTTAGTGAGGATCAGGCCTGGACGTACAACTGGTCAGGGCACACTCCTGTGGTGCAGGCCCTGAGGAGCGAAGGCGAGGACTTCTGCAGACAAGTCGGGCCGTCTGTGGAGGGTTTGGGCACTCGGGGAAAGGCTGGCAGCGAGGAAGAGGAGGAGGAGCCCAAAGAGGGAAGTTCTGGTGGCCAAGACATCCTGAAGGGCCTGGGGGCTCGGGGATGCCTCGGAAGTGAGTCAGGGGCCGGGCACCGGCAGGCGGCCGAGGGGGCTGGAGGGGGCAGGATGTCGGAGCCCGTTTGCAGAGGGGGTGTTGGAGCCAGGAAGGGGAAAGACGTCGGGGCCAGTTTTGGGAAAGCGTTGCAGCCAGGTCCGGGATGTCGGTTCGCGGGTACTGGATCCGGCACGGGAGTGGGTATGGACGCCGGTGTGGGGACGTCCCATCCAGCCTGGGCCGAGTTGGCTTCCTGGGGAGGGAACTCGAGCCTCACTTTGTGAACGGGTGGTGGGATTGCGGAGGGGTGTTGGAGCCAGTCCTTGGGGGAGATGGAACCATTTGGGGGGTGAGGGGCATTAGAAGAAGCCTGTTTGGAAGGTGAGAGAAGGTGAAATCAGAATTTGGAGAACTGTGCCTCTGAGGAGTGGTATCGATGGCCCTCAGCCCGGGGTAGGGGCGAGGGCAGGGGCTCCAGGCAAGGGGTTGTCATGGTGACTGCCTCCCTGGGGGGTAAGGGACCTCCAAGACCATAGAGAGGCTGGGCGGTTGTGTTTCTACCAAGAGGAGGCTTAAGACAGGACAGCTGAGGTCTAGAGTCTGAAGTCAGGAGCAAAGAAGGGGGCCCCCCACTGGGTAAGGGCGACGGGCTGGCCCACTCTCAGCTCCTTCAGCATCAGCCTGGCCCCAGCCCCCCGCACCCCCACACAGCAGCCCGGTCCTGACCCCATCCCTCACCTGCTCAGACCTGGTTCAAAACCACCCACCCCCGAGTCCAGCAGTGGGACACCTGGCCCTCCACCCACTTCGGCCACAGCCACACAGTGGAATAGTAAGTAGCGCCTAAAATAAGTGATCTCCCTGCAAAAAAATCAAACTGCAGGATCCACGTGGAATGAGAGCATTTAAAGAAAGTCTGAGACCGTGTAAAAGGATGTGTTGTTGTTTCTGGATGCAGGCCCGTGTGGGCCTGGGGTGAAAGTCCGTCGTGTGGCTGTTCCAGAAGCCGCTCGCCTTGGGCGAGGGGTGAGCCAGCAGGATCGGCGCGGGCCCCGCAGGGGTCAGCACGCGCGTGATGCTTGGTTCTGAAGAAAAGTCGGAACGCATCCAGCCAATGTTTGCGTTAGTTGGCACTAGGATTGTAAGCATTGAGTTGCTCATTAAGTTTGTTCTCTAGACTTTTCTGAATGTTTGGACTATTTCATCATTTCCAAAAGCACTCTTCCTCGGCTCCCCAGGGCCCTTGGGAGACAGACAGCCTGAGTCCCTCATCACGGCAGTCCAGGTCCTTTGTGGCCTGTTCCTCAGTGACCCCGTCAGCCCGACTCATCATTCCTCTTCCCCACAAGGAATGAAGCCTTTTCTTCCTTCCTTCACTTCCTGTTTATCACCCATTCATTCCCCAAATGCCTGCCCCTGGGAGCTGAGGACACCGTGCCCGACCCTGCCCTCTGGAGGCTCACAGTCTAGTGGGGGACACAGAACCACCCCCAGACAATGACAACCCATAACAGGCTGGAGTGAGGTAGGGGAAGTCCTGAGGGGGGCATCTGACCCAGTCCGGGCATCAGGGAGGGCTTCCTGGAGGAGGGGGCACTAGAGCTGAGTTCTAAAACATGGCTGGAGCCTGGAGAACAGGCTTCTCTGTAAAAAGATCAACAGATGCCGCCCTGGCTGGTGTGGCTGGTGTAGACTGAGTCCCAGCCTGTGAACTTAAAGATTACCAGTTCGATTCCCAGTCAGGGCACATGCCTGGGTTGCAGGCCAGGTCCCCAGCTGGGGGTGTGTAAGAGGCAACCGACTGATGTATCTCTTGAAAGTCAACATTTCTCTCCCTCTCTTACCCTCTCTCTATAAATAAATAAATAAGAAAAGGGGGCAAAAAGGGGGCTTAAAAAGGATCCACAGGTGTCAGAGTAAGGAGGATGTGGGATCTCTCTGCTGAGGAGCCCAGCTGGCACTTGAGGGGCCTGAATTTTGCCCCGAGGGCACTGGGGAGCCACGGAAGGTTAAGAAAAGGGGAGGGCAGGTTTGTGCTTTAATAAGATCCTCAAAGGTAGACTGGAGGGGCCAAGACTAGAGTCTGGAGACCAGGGAGGAGGCAGGGAAGCAGGAGGGGACTTGGACCGGAGTAGGGACCATGAAAAGGGAGGGAGACGGGGGACCAAGTAGATGAAATGGTTGGAAGCTTCAGGACCCGTGAGGGCACAGACGGGGTCTTCCTTGGCCACCGCTGAGTCCCCAGTGGCTGCTCGGGGCTGAGCCCGTGGCAAATACCTAGGCATTTGCTAAAGACTTTATTTATTTATTTTGAAAGAGAGGAGAAGGGAGGGAGAGAAACATCAATGTGTGGTTGCCTCTCACGCGCCCCCTACTGGGAACCTGGCCAGCAACCCACGCATGCGCCCTGACTGGAAATGGAAACGGCGACCCTTTGGTTCACAGGCCCGTGCTCAATCCATTGAGACACACCAGCCAGGGCATATTAACCATTTAAAAAATGTACCATTCAGTGGCAACTAGTACATTCACAGTATTGTCGACCATCACCTCTATCTAGCTCCAGAACATTTTCATCCCCCTAAAAGGAAACTCCGTATCCATTAAACACTCACGCCCCAGTCCCTGTCTCCCAGCCGACGGAGACCCCTAATCTTTCTGTCTCCGTGGAGTTGCCTATGTGACTATTTCCCAGGACGTCGTGCTGAAGGAACGAATGGGGCAGAGGTGGCAGGGTTCTGACGGGACCCTGGAGATGGGGCAGGTGCACAGGCATGTGGCCAGGAAAACAGCAGGGCCTGGTCCCAAGCCATCTGTGCCCTTTGCCGAAGTGCCACCTTGAGAGAGGGTCTTTCCTCCCTGAGCCTCTTTCTTTCTTTGAAGATTTATTTATTTTCAAAGAGGGGGTAAGGGAGGGGGAAAGAGAAGGAGAGAAATCTGTGGGAGAAACACTAATCGGCTGCCTCTCACACGCCCCCTACTGGGAACTGGCCTGCAACCCAGGCATGTGCCCTGACTGGGAATCGAACCCTTGACCTTTTGGTTTGCAGGCCTGCACTCCATCCACTGAGCCGCGTCGCCCAGGGCTCTGAGGCTGTTTCTTCATGGAGTATGGGGGGGGGGTCAACTAAAAGGACAAACATGCGGGCAGGAGTTGCAGGGCGCGGGCCCGGGTGACCGTGCTCTAGCAACAGCCGGGGCTCTGGGAGCAGGCAGGTCTCCGTGCGCGTGGTGCCTTTGTCCCTGAGTGTCTGTGGGACGTCAGGCGAGTGCCTTTGCCCTGCTGAGCCTGTGTCCTCATCTGCAAAAGGGTCATAGTGATCACCTCGTGGAGGGTGAGGATTCAAGGCCTCAGTGAGCGCTCAGCCTACACGCAGGCGTCGTCCTCCACACCGTTCATGGCCCGTTATTTCTTCCCCAGGTCCCCGCGCCTGTCAAAATGCCCATCCTGAAGAGTCTCAGGGTGGCAGATTCTAAGATGCCCCGGGCCGGGACCCTGCCCGGGAGGTCCTCTCGGAACCCTTTTGAGGACGGGCCGGGGCTGGAGGAAGAGGAGACTGGGCGGCTGGGGAGCCTGCCCAACGGAACGCCCTGTGGCCGCCGCGCCACCCTGGAGAAGCTGGCGGGCCTGTCCCCCTTCCGGCTGGGCTGGCCCCCCAGCCGGCGCGCGGGCAGCCCGGGCCACGGCAACGGGCAGTCCCGCTCCTTCCTGGGCCGAGTGCTGCCCCCCGGCATGCGGAGGAGCTCGGCGGATTTCGGCCTCCTGGCCAGGCTTCAGGGCGGCCGGGCGCAGGCGGACGACGAGGCCACCGGCGAGGCGGCGGGCCGACTGGCCTTCCTGAGGCTGGGGCGCGGGCCCAAGCCCCGGCGCGCCTCCCTGGCCGAGAGGGTAGTGCCTGCCGGCGAGGCGGCCCCTGAGCCGCCGCCCAAGGCCCGGGAGCCCCCAAAGATGAAGGAGCCCTTGTCAGGTGAGTCCCGATCCCGGGGGCATCACAGTGCCCGTTTCCACCCCCGCCCCCGCCCGCCTCCCAAGGCCAAGGCCAGCGCGTCCCCTGCGGTCCAGGTGCCCGCCACCGCGCTCCACCTTCCGCCCCCTCGCTCAGCCCGCCCCTCTCTCCACCTGCCGTCTTCAACCTGACCCCCAGGTCCAGTGACAGGTGATGGCCGTTGGTCCCACCTCCTCCAACCCCCTCCCACACCCAGTCCCAGCCCTTTCCCTCCCGACTCTCTACCTCACCCTCAACCCCCACCCCCTTTCAGAGTATCCGCATCAAGACCTTGACTTTATGCCCCTCCCTAACCTCCACGCTCCACCCTGTCCCCCTGCCCAGCCCCCACCTCACCCTGCTCGTCACCCTCCACCCCTTCTCCTCTTCCACCCGGCTCTGAACAGCACCCCTAGCTAACTCCATGCCAACCCTAAATGCCCCCAGCTTGACATTGAACTTCAGACCCACCTCCAGCCACGTCCAAGTGCGTCACCTTCCAACCCAGCCTCTCGGCCACGTCGGCCTTCACTTCCTGACAAATCGCCCCAAACCTCCCACCCACCACCTGTGGTAGTTTCTCCCGTATGAGGCCGTAATAAAGTCCCCAAAACTAGAGGGTTAACACTGTGGAAATGTGTTCTCTCACAGCCGGGAGGCCAGAAGTCCAAAACCCAGGTGTTGGCAGAGGGCTGTGCCCCTCGGAGGCACCCTCCCCGGCCTCTTCTGGTGGCCTCTCCCCTCCTTGCTGACACCCTGGGTGTCCCCTGGCTGGTGTCTGTGTCACGCCAGCCCTTGGTCTTCACGGGGCCCTCTTTGTGACTCTCCATGTCCCCTTCCATCTGACCAGGTCTATCTTGCTACAAGGACACCAGTCACATCGGATTAGGGCCCAATGTATGACCTCGCTTTAATTCCGATCGCCTCTGTGAGGCTCCAGTTTCCAAACGATGCCTCATTCTCGGTCCCGGGGGTTAGGACTTCACATGCTTCCTTGTGTGGGGGGGACAACTCAGCTCGGACCACCAGTCTCTGTCTCCTCAACCCCAATCCTGTCCCAAGTCCCCGTGTCTCCCCCACATTTCTGGGGAAGGGTGGTTTCTCCCCATTTATTCCAACCCCGTTGTGATCTCCACCTGGAGACATATCACATCCTTATCCCCAACCCACCGCTTCCTCCAAACGCCACCTTTGACCTCGTCACTCTGCCCAACACCATGGCAACCGCCAGCCGGCCCCGCCCCATCCTGCCGCCCCTTTTTCTAATCCTGCCGGGCAAGTACAACTTGGAGGACCCTCTCTCCTCTCCAGTCTCCCTCCTGACCCCCGCCCCCAGGTCCATCTTCCCAAGCGCCTTCAGCTCCACGCCCCTCCCCAGCCCCCAGTTTCAACCGCACCCCCAAACTCAGCATTCACCCCGTCTCCACCCCATGCGGAGTCCCAGAGGTAACCCCCTCTCCCAGTCTCCACCTTCAGCTCCATCCGTCCACAGTCCCAACTCAGCTCACGGGCCGTCTTCAAACCCCGCCGCTCTCTCCCTCCTCAACTGTCCCCCAAACTCACCTCCACCCACACCCCCAAAGCCATGCCTCCCCCAAACCCCAGAGGCCACTCTCCCGTTCCAACCCAAATCCCCACCCTAATCCCCAACTCCCACCTTCATCCCCACCCCCATCTTCCTCGGTGTCGCCGACCCCTCATTCGACCCCACCCCCAAGCTCGTCTCCATTTCCTCCCCCTGAATCCCGGCCCCTAGCCCTCCCCGGGGGGCGGCCCCCGCTGCCCCAGCGCTGGGGGGCCTCCGGAGAGCCCGCGCCGCGTCCTCCGGTGCCCTCCACATCCTGGCCGGAGGCTATTTCAGCCCCTGCTCCCTGGGGACTGGGAGGGCACGACGGGGAGGTGAGAAGGGGGTGACTGGAGCCCCCGCCTTCTGGAAACGGATGGGCAGAAATAGCGCGGGCCAGGAAATCGTTTCTGTGCCAGGGAGGAAGAGGAGGGGGGTGGAGGTGTCGGGGTAACCCTGGGCCACTGGGACCCCCCTCTCTCGGGGGAGGGGGGGGTCTGAACTCATCGGAGTGCCAGGTCACCCCGCAGCTGTCTGCACCCCCAAAAGACCCATCTCCTGGTAGCCTCTCCCTCTGTCCAAGCCTCCTCCCTGCCTGCCGGCCCACCGGCCCTCCATTCCTCTCCCCCCCTCTCAGCCCCAACGCACTTTTCCTACCTGACCCCTCAGCTCCCCTGATCTCCCCATTCCCTGACCCGCGCCCTGACACCCTCGCCTCCTGCCCTGACCCCTCCCCCTCTGACTCCCCTCCCCCAATGCTCTCACTAAGGGGACACCCTCTGTCTAGTCCTTTGACCTACTTCCCGTGTCCAGACGCGCTCGTCCAGTGCCCAGGCCTCTCTTCCCTTCCCTAACCTCTGCTGTGCCCTCCCCCCAGTGCGGGCCCTCTCCCCGCGCCTCCCCCCCTCCCCCCCCCCCCCAAACCCGACTCCTCTCCTTCTCCCGCCGCTCCCCTCCCCCTCCTTGGCCTTCCTCCACTCTCTGGTCTCCTCATCCTCCTCCCTCGACCTCCCCGCACTTCTGTCCCGCCTCCTCCGTCCTCGACCACCAGCCCTCGATTTCCTCATCCCGCCCCTGCCCCCCAAACCCGTCCTCTGACGCACCCCCTCGTCCCCCTTCTCCTGAGCCACCCCCGACTCCGCTCTCTGCCCTACACCTGTCGCCCTCCCCCGGCTCCATTTCCCTCACCTCCCCCGTTTCCCCCTGCCCGTGTTCCTCGCCCTGACTCCCGCTCTGCCCCCACAGTGCTGGAAATCCTGAGTCTGATCCAGCAGCGCGAGCTCGCGCGGGCCGACGAGCACATCTTGGAGCTGGAGGCCGAGGAGTTGGCGTCGTCGGGGGGCGGCGCGCCCGGGCCGCCCAAGGTCGAGGGCGCCGGCGGGGGCCGCCGGGCGCGCGACGTGGCGCTGCTGTACGAGGCTCTGCAGCGCGAGCTGTGGGCGCTGGTGCGCGAGACGCTGGCCGGCCCCGGGCCGGGCGTGGGCGCCGGGGCGGGCGCCGTGGCGCAGCTGGGCCAGGTGCTGGTGCAGGAGGAGGCGGCCGACGGACGCCGGGGACCCGGGGCGGCCCGCAAGCTGCGCGCCCGCTGGGCCGAAGCGGTGGAGCGTGCGGCTCGCGAGCGCCTAGAGGCCGCGGCGCCCGGGGCGCCCGGGGGCCTGGCCGCGCAGCTGGAGGCACTGCGGGCGCGGCTGCTGGAGGACATGGGCGTGGTGCGGGGCCGCCTGGCGCCCGCCTACCCCGCGGGCCTGGGCGCCTTCGGCGTCTACCTGCGGGGCTACCACGCCGCGCTGGCCGACTGGCTGGGCGCCGCCGCGCGCCGGAGACTGCCCCTGGCCGACCGCTACGCGCTTCTGCACTGGCACCACCAGGTGTACCCCAGGTGAGCTGGGGCCGCCTGGGGACCAGACCCCCCCACGACCCCGCAGAGCCGACCCCCACTCGGCCCCGCCCTGGCCTCTTCCGTTCCCGAGCACCTTGGAGCAGCCGGCCCTTCGATTCTAACCTGAACACCGTTGGCGTTTCCAATCTTCATCACTAGGAGGACATTTACGACCCTAGAATTTTAGCGCTGCCTGCTCTTCCCGGGCCAGAAAGTTAGAACTCGGGTCCTCCCGATTCTAGAACCTCAGCCCTATGGACCCCTCCGGCTCCAGAATTTAGCGCCACCGACCCTTCTGGTCCTAAACTTTGGGCACTGGTGACCCTTGGAAAGTGGGACCACAGGGGGGACCGCGACCCTGCTCTCTCTCTATAGCTCCGAGGGCACTAGCGTTGTCCACGCTTCCAGTCTTAGAAGTTTAGGATTAATGACGCTTCCAAGTTAGAACCCAAGTGCCCATGAGCCCTCGGAGCCTACACCTTAGCCAGTCCCGTCTTTGGGCCTGAGAAGCGTGTCCCCGTTGATCCCTCAGTCCGGACCGGAGCACCGGTGGCCCCCTCCCTGCGCTCTGCAATTTTAGCATCTAGAACTCGGCGCTGTTGAGCCTCCCAGCCCTAGAATCTTACCATGATCAAGGCTTACACCCCCAAACGCGCCCCTTCTCGTGGCTGGCGGGGCGCATGGGGGGGGGCGGGTCCGGCCGGCGGCGTATGGTGATTAGCCCTGACTGGGTCACCTCCCCGCTCTGGGGAAAAGGGAGAGACCACGACGCACAAACCACAGGTTAGGGAGCGAAGGAGGTGGTGGTCTCTCAGACAAAATCGGGAAGAACGAGAAGGCAGCAGCTCCCAGCACTGACCGCCCCCCATCCCATTGGGAAACTGTATTGATGACATTGTTGCAGCATCCAGAGAGGGGTCTGAACCATTGTCGGGGATGGTGGAGCCTGAGTTAAGTCTGATCTGTAGGGAGCCGGTGCTTCTGGCTGAGGGATGCCCTGAGGGGGAGCCTGCTGTGTGGGTGGGTAGTGGGATGTCAGGGGGCAGGGGTGTGCAGGGGTTCCCAGGTGGGGACCCAGGGCTGGGCTGGGCTGCGGAGGTCTCCAGGACCAGGCCAGGCGGCAGGGACTGGGGGCCGGGGTGGAGGGGAGCTTCAGCCTGGTGAAGCCCATCGTGGGTGAGACCCTGCATGCCAGATGGTGGAGCTTGAACTTGACTATAAGTCTTGCCCAGACACCTTCCACCAGGGAGCTGACTCAGAGAGCTGGGGCCAAGGGAGCCCCAATCCCAGAGATTTCCTCTGAGGGATGAGCAAAGCTGGTCCCAGGAGAGGAAGGGAGTGGCCCAGGGTCACGCCCTGGGTGTGAAGAGATGGGGACGGGGGCGGTCAGTCGCTCTGCCCCACCTCTCACAGACCTCCCTGTCTCTTACCCCCCCCCACCGCCCCCAGAGAAGTCTTAGGGCTGGTGGACACGGTCGCCCTGGAGAACGGAGAGCTAGGGCCCCTCCTGTCGCCTGGCACGGTCCGGGGCTTGGAGGACGAATGTGTCACAGACGTGAAGGTACCTGAGACTTGGCATCGGTGATTTGGGAGGGGGGAGCGAAGGAGGAGGAGGTGCTTTGGGGGGAAGAAGGGCTCACACTGGGTTGGGGGGCCTCTCCCGTCCTGCTTTGCATGTTCTTATTCCTCTGTCCCTTTGTGGACTTCTGGATTCCGACCGAAGGACAAAAAACCAAATCCATACTGAACCCTGGTGTCTTACACTCAGTGCCATATTCTCAGCACCCAGCTGGGCGAAGAGATGCTCAGTTAAGATTCAATATATTCAGACGCTCAAATCTTAGAGCAGGAGACGGTCAGTCATGTCACCTCCCCTCACAGACCCAGAGACCCACGGCAGGAAGGCACCCAGGCAGCCTGCACGGAGGCAGGGTTGGTGGTAAACCTGGCCTGACACTCGAACGTGCCCAGATTCTAGACTCAGTGAGCTAAAGGCAACCTCGGGCCAGAGAATCGGAGGTGACTTAGCTCAGCATCCCAGGCCCTGGGAATCTTCGAATCCCAGCATCTGACAATCTTGAGTGTCTTATTATTATCAACCTGAGAGCAGAGTCTTACAGCCATGAAATCAGGGGCACTGACCCTTAAACCCTCTGGGCAGTAGAGGGAGGAAGCTTCAAACCAGACTCTTACCTAACATGCAGCAGCAATGGGAAGGGCTTGGGGGTGTTTAGTGGTCCAGCCTCCCTAGCGCCACTTTGAGGAGCTCACTGGAAGAATCCAGACCTGCTTGGGGCTAAGATGTAGGGGGTTGTGGCGGGAGGAAGTTGGGGGAGGGGAGGCGGAGGCTTCCCGGCGCCTCCCCCACCCACCCCTGCCTCTTCTCCCCTCTCCCCACCACAGGCTCAGACGCGCGCGGCCCTGCTCCGAGCGCTGCAGGAGGACGAGGAGCACTGGGGGGACGCGGAGGACACGCCCAGCAGCCTGGCCCAGGACGTGTGTGAGGTAGGGGCCTGGGGTCGGGGAAGAAGAAAGAGACTCAGCCGACCGTGCGGGGTGGGAAAGGGGGGCGTGGCCCGTCCTCACCGGTTCTCGCCCCCTGGACCATGCAGCTGCTGGAGGAGCACACGGAGCGGGCGCCCCGCATCAGCCAGGAGTTCGGGGAGCGCATGGCCCACTGCTGTTTGGGGGGGCTGGCCGAGTTCCTGCAAAGGTAGGGGGCGGGGCGCAGGCGGGGGTGGGAGGGGCGTCGGGGTCAGGGGGTGCGGCAGGAGGGAGAGACAGGGAGGGAGGAAGAAGAGATCAGGGCCTGGAGGGCAGGGGGCCCGTGGAGGGGGTCACGGCCTCTGCCGGGCTGAGCGCTCGGCAAGGGACCCTTGTCCAACCGAGTTCCATCTGTCACGCGCCCACCAGCTTCCAGCAGCGCGTGGAGCGGTTCCACGAGAACCCAGGAGTCCGGGAGCTGTTGCCCGACACCTACATCAGCAGGACCATCGCCCTGGTCAATTGTGGGCCCCCCCTGAGGTGAGAGCACCCACACAGCGTGCGGGGAAGAGGGCCAGCGCCCACCCCGGGGCAAGCTGGACTGCGGGGCCTGGATCCTGCCTGGGCGGGGATCGCAGAGAGGCGTGTCCCTGGCACCTCAGCATAAAACCCGGGACTCCTGGAGCGAGCCCGAGTGTCACAGAGCAGAGACTTGTAGTCACCAGAACACGGGGGCGTTAGCTCTGGCCCAGTGACTCCGTGAGTTAGACCGTCCTCCAGCTACACCAAGGCTGCGGGTTCGATCCCTGGTCAGGGCACATAGAAGAACCAACCATTGAGTGCTTAACTGAGGGGGACTTAGTTATAGACGGTCTCTCTCTCTCAAAATAAAATAAGATCTACAAAAAATGGACTTAGGGTTCCAGAAACTTAGAAACTAGACTCTTAAGAATTACATTTTTATTTACCTTTTCATCTTACTTTCCTTTTTTGTTAACTTCAAACAGAGAAAATCCTTATGCCCACCACACACACACACACACACACACACACACACACACACATACTTCCAAGTAGAGCCAGTGACTGCTCACATCCCTGTATCTTCAGGGAACATGTGAGACATTATACACAAGCAGACACATGTGTATCTCCTCCATGCGCTTGGAAATATATTCAAATAGACACCTACATACTATCCCTTTTTTTTTTTTTAAAGATTTTATTTATTTATCTTTAGAGGGGAAGGGAAGGAAGGAGGGAGAAAAATATCAATGTGTGGTTGCTTCTTGTGAGTCCCCAGCTGGGAACTGGCCTGCAACCCAGGCATGTGCCCTGACTGGGAATCGAACTGCGATCATGTGGTTCACAGGCCTGCGCTCAATCCACTGAGCTATGCCAGCCAGGGCCCCTATCCCTTTTTTTAAATAAAGATTTTATTTATTTATCTTTAGAGGGGAATGGAAGGAGAGAGGGAGAGACATATCAATGCGTGGTTGCCTCTCGTGCGCCCCCTGCTGGGAACTGGCCTGCAACCCAGGCACGTGGCCTGACTGGGAATCGATTGTTTGGTTCACAGGCCGGCGCTCAATCCACTGAGCTTACACCAGCCAGGGCCATACTCTTTCCTTTTAAAAAATAAAAATGGGGAGATATAAAACACACTATGCCCCTGCCCCTTTAACCTCTTGGATCGCTTTCTGGGCGCACACGCGGGGCTCCTGCCGCCCTTTTCCATACCGAGTGGAACCCCACTTCTTGGACACACTGGCCTTTGTCTGACACACCGCCCCCCCGCCCCCCCCCCCCCGCCCCCCGCTGGGTAGCTGGCTCCACTCTCTTGCAGAGAAACACCTGGTGCCCCTGCTCTGCCAGGGACTCGGGGATACATTTCCACAAGGGGGCCCGCTGGGGTTTGGGCAGAAGGTGCCAAACTGCCCTCGGTGTCCGTTCAGCTTTAGAGGGTCCCCGCCCCTTACAATGACAGGAAATGAGAAGAGGAGAATTGGAGAAACGCAGGTGCCCAGAATCCCGAACTCTGAGAACGGAGACCCCCCCCTCTTACCGAGAGGAGCAGACGCGGGGAGCCTCCTTTCCCCCCCAGCACCCTCGGGGCCCCCACTCCTTCCACAGCCCCCCAACCCCCCCCAGTCTCCCAGTCGTCCTCCCACGCATCTCAGCCCCAGACCCTCCCCAGAGGCCCCGACTTTCCCAGTCCCCCATCTGACCCGTCATTCCTGTGTCCCACAAAATAGGGTCCATCTAAGGAGGGAGGCAGGTCCAGGCGGGTGGGCTGAATGTTGGGGTTCCCTGACTTTTAACCTCACTGATCCCCACAGGGCCCTGGCAGAGCGCCTGGCCCGGGTGGGCCCCCCTGAAAGCGAGCCGGCCCGGGAAGCAGCGGCCTGCGCCCTGGACCGCGTGACCCGGCTCTGCCACCGAGTGCTGGCCGACCTCCTGTTCCAGGAGCTGCAGGTGAACCAGGCCACGGCGGCCGGGCGGGGCCCTGCCGGGACAGAGGGGCACACCCCCCAACCCTCAGTTCCTTCCAGCTCATGACTCAAGAGTGTGGGAAGCAGGCAGGGGTGGGGGTGCCGGCCATGTCTGGGCTATTTAGGGGCCTAGGGAGACACAGGAAGGAAGAGGCGGGAGGGTGTGATCCAGGGGAGAGAGAGAAGCCACCAACGGGGAGGGGGGGCCTTGGGGTTTGGGTGGAGCCCCCCCCAGAGGTCCCCCAAGTCCCTGCCCAGCCTCTCCTAGTCTCCAGAGCCCTGTCCACCTTCACTGGGCTCCTGTGTGTGCCCAGAGGGGGCTGGGTTCAGAGGTGGGTGAGGGTATGTGGGAAGGGTGGCAGGGGAAGGAGACTGAGGTGTGAGGTCACGGCGCACGGTCGCAATGCACGTCCAGTCCCCGCTGTACCTCAGACCGTCCCTCCTCCTGGGTTCAGAAGCCTCCAGGGCTCCCAGCTTGCTCAGGGCAGAGGCCAAGGTCCTTGCCACGGACCCCGGGGCCCTGCACAGGTGCCCGTCCCTCTCTGACCTCAGCTCCACCCACTTTCCCGCCTTGCTCACTCTCTCCACAGCGCCCCCTGTTGCTCCCGAGCAGACAGACACAGTTCAGCCTCAGTACCCTTGCACCTGCTGTTCCCTCTGCCCAAAGCGCTCTTCCCACCAATAGCCCCATAGCTTCCTCTCTTGCCGCTTAGAAATCTTGACCCAGGTGACACCTTCTCAGCGAGACCTCCCCTGACTGCCCTGTCAAAAATAGACCGGAACTCTGGCCGGGTGGCTCGGCTGGTTAGAGCGTCATCCCTGCTAGGCCAAGGTTTTGGGTTTGATCCACAGTTAGGACACATACAAGAGTCAACCAAAGAGCCCTGGCTGCTGTGACTCAGTGGATTGAGGACCAGCCTGAGAACTGAAGGGTCACCAGTTCCATTCCCAGTCAGGGCACATGCCTGGGTTGCGGGCCAGGTCCCCAGTAAGGGGTGCACAAGAGGCAACCACACATTGACTTTTCTCTCCCTCTCTTTCTCAATGTGTGGTTGCCTCTCAGGTGGCCCCCACGAAGGACTCGGCCTGCCACCCAGGCATGTGCCCTGACTGGGAACCGAACCAGCCACCCTTTGGTTCATAGCCTGCACTCTATCCACTGAGCTACACCAACCAAGCTGTTTCTCCCTCCCTTTCTCTCTCTCTAAAAATAAATAAGTAAAACATTTAGAAAAGAACTAACCAATAAACGCACAACAACAAAATGATCTTTCTCTCTCTGAAATCAAGAAATAAAGCTTAAAAATAAAATAATTAAATAAAATTTTTTAAAAGGGGGTGGGGTCAATACTGTACTTGAAAAATAATTAAATTTAATAAAAAAGAAATAAAGCTTAAAAATTAAGTAAAACAGACGCCCTCACTCCCTGATCTATTTGTCACCAAAGCACCGATGGCCACGAGCCACGCTGTCTTATGCTTTTTTAAAAATCTGCCTTTCCCCACTGGAATGTGAGTTTCTCAAGAGCAAGGGTTTGTTGGAATGTTTCTAAAATAGCTTCTTGTCATGGAAAATTTCAAACATACACAAAACCAGGCAGAATGACAGAATGACCTCCCATGGACCCATCACCCCGCTCCCCGAGTCCCAGCCCCCGGGGCTGGGCTTATCCCCCCCACTTCTCCGGCCCGCCCCCCACTTCTCCGGCCACTGCATTCTTTCCAGGCAGACCCTTGACATCCTGCCGTCATCCATCAACACTCCAGCCTGTATCTTCGGGAGATAAGGAATCTTTTGTAAACAAACACAACCTCAGTGCCATTTTTTATATGGGACACAAAGAACAATAATTCTTTCTTTTTTTAAATCCCCGCCTGGGGATATGTTTATTGATTTTAGAGAGAGAGGAAGGGAGAGAGAAACATCAATGTGAGAAACATCGATCAGTTGCCTCCCACATGTGCCAGGACCGGACTGGGACTGAACGCAAGCTCCATATGTGCCGTGACCGGGGATCAAACCCGCAACCTTCTGGTGAATGGGGATGACGCTCTAACCAACTGCGCCACCTGGCCACGGAAAGAACAATAATTCTTGGTTTTTTTAAATTATTTTTAAAAAGATTTTATTTATTTATCTTTAGAGGGGAAGGGAAGGAGAGAGGGAGAGAAATATCAATGTATGGTTGCCTCTCGTGCGTCCCCTGCTGGGAACTGGCCTGCAACCCAGGCATGTGCCCTGACTGGGAATTAAACGGGCGACCCTTTGCTTCACAGGCCCGAGCTCAATCCACTGAGCTACACCAGCCAGGGCAACAGTAATTCTTAATATCATCAAATATCACAGTGGCATTTAGATTCCTCTGACCTGCGTCTGATGATGAAGCATTTGTCTCCTTCTGCACTGTGTCCCCAAGCGTTCTGTGATGTGTCTGTCCCCTGTGGTCCAGCCAGGGCTGGGCCCCCAGGAAGGCTCAGAGTGTTTGTTGAGTGACTAAATGAACAAGGATGTGAATGGAAGGAGTGAGTTGGCGAGAGAGGTTGGGGGTGTCGGGAAGGGGGTACAGTCTTTGTCCCGGGCCCAGCTACATGGCTTCCAGGTGGGGGGACCTCGGGTAAACCACCCGTCCTCGGAGGGCCCCTGCTCCCATGGAGGGCGCAGGAGCTCCAGCCTTCTCAGAGGCTCTGAGGCAGCAGTGACTGTGGCCCCGGAGTGCTTAGCTGGGGCCCTGTCCTTGGGTAGTGGCCATTGTCACCTTTGTCCACGTACAGACTTCACAGCAATAGTGACACATCCTGAGCCAAGAGCTGTACTGAGAACATCAGCTGATTTAATTCAGACTGGATTTTCAGCAAAAGCCCACAGGCCCCATTTTTGGAGGCTTAGAAAGTGGGGGGACTACTGTTCTGGCCGGTGTAGCTCAGTGGACTGAGTGCCGGGCTGCAAAACCAAAGGGTCACTGGTTCTATTCCCAGTCAGGGCACATGCCTGGGTTGCAGGACAGGTACCCAATAGGGGGCGCACGAGAGGCAACCACGCACTGATGTTTCTCTCCCTCTTTCTCCCTCCCTTCCCCTCTCTCTAAAAATAAAATAAGAAAGAAAGAAAGAAAACGGGGCTACTGCCAGGCTGAGAGAGCAGAAAGGGGTGCTGGGGCCAAGTGGAGCAGGGACCTGCTTCAGACCCCACAGGCCACCCGCTGAGGTCTCCCGGGACCTCACACACCTGGTGGCCACCCAGACTGCTGTGTGTCCCCTCCCCCCACAGGCGGTCACTGTCTGCAACCTCTGACCACACCACCTGAGTCCCCCGCCCCTTCAGATCGCAGCACCCCCTTCCCCTCCTTCCAGCCTCCCGCACCCTGTGCTGGGCCTGGGGACTTCTCCAGACTGTCTTGGCAGCCAGCAACCTTCTTTTTGGTCTCTTTGGTCTTCTGACCAGCAAGCCCATCTGAAATCTGAACCTTCCTCACACTTGCCTCTGGTTGAGCCGCTCCCTCTTCCATCTGGCCCACAATGGCCGTCATCAAGGCCTCCGCGCTGGTGTCTCCTCCTCCAAGAAGCCCTCCTTGACTCTGCCCTGACTCAGACATCCTTTCTGAGCTTCCCACACCCCCGCCTGGGCTCCCCGGCTCCAGCCCTGCACACTCTGGGTCCCCGCTGTCTGGGGACAGGGTCCTTCTCCCCGTCAGGACTCTGTCCCCATGAAGGTAGGGCTGGGGCGGCCTCAGTCAGCGCCGCGCAGTCCGGGGTCAGCTCGGAGCCGGGTCTGGGTGCAGAAGGAGCGCGGCAGGACGCGGAGCCTGACCCTCGCTCCTCTCTCTGCCTCCCAGCCGCACTTCAACAAGCTGATGCGCCGCAAGTGGCTGAGCAGCCCGGAGGCCCTGGACGGCATCGTGGGCACGCTGGGCGCTCAGGCCCTGGCCCTGCGCAGGATGCAGGACGAGCCTTACCAGGTGCGCCGGCTGCGGGGCGCGGGGCGCGCTAGGTGGCGCTGTGCCGGGGCCCGCGGGGAGGCGCGCCCGCGCGCGTCGGGGTGCAGGGCCGGTGCAGACGGCGTGGGGGCCCCCGGGGGCCGGGGCTGGGGGGCGCGCAGGAGGCGGGGGCAGGGTGCCCTTCGGGGGCCGGGAGGGGGTGTCTACGAGCCGCCCAGGGGCAGGGGAGGGCGCATCATCAGACAGGGCAGGGGTCGCTGTTGGGGGGCAGGCGGCAGGGAGGGGGCGGGGTCGCCAGCGGCTCACACCGGCTCGCGTCTCTCCGGGTCCCCAGGCGCTGGTGGCGGAGCTGCACCGGCGGGCGCTGGTGGAGTACGTGAAGCCCCTGCTCCGAGGACGCCTGCGCTGCCGCTCGGCGCGGACCCGCAGCCGCGTGGCGGGGAGGCTGCGGGAGGACGCGGCGCAGCTCCAGAGGCTCTTCCGGCGGCTGGTCAGTGCGGCCGGGGCGAGGGCCCCGCAGGGCCGGGGCGGGGGCGAGGCACAGGCGCTCACCCGACGTTCAGCCCAGGGCCACCGGGGACACTCCGGTCCCTGCCCGTCGCGGCTAAACCCCGGCTTCCTCACGGTGACCGCTGCCTCTGGGCGCTTCTGAGAATCCCCGTTAGGTGGAGAGTCGGGTGGGTCGTGTCCCGCGAGGGGCGCGGAGTGGCCCACACCCCGCACACACGGGCCGCTCGCTGTTCGGAGCCCTGAGGTAGGAGCCGAAGGCGGCAGAACCCCCGGATCTCAGCGACCCCGAGCCCCAGAATTTTAGATCAGCAGCGCTTCTTACTCGTGAGCCCGGTGGGAATCGGCGGGACCAGAAGGGCCTCGCCGCCCGCAGCCCCAGGAGCTCCTGGTCCGGGCCCCGCGGGGACAGAACCGCTGCCCTTTTGTTGGAAATGGTCTCGGGAACGCGGAGCGAACCCTCGTGCGCCGCTCCCCGAACGCCCAGCCCCGGGTTTGCAAACCCGAGCTACGTTCTGCGAGGTGATCCCGTGCCCCACGTTCTCTGCAAAAGCTAGAAATGGCTTCTATTACGGATTTTTTTTCTCTCCAAATTTCCAAAGGTTTTAGATAAGCTCTGGCCGCAGCGCGTCCTCGGCCTGTTGTTACAGACGAGGAAACCGCGGCCCGCAGGGGGCGAGGCCTCGGGAGGGTGGGCTGCGGGGAGGGGCGCGCCGGGGCTGAGTGCGAGCCGCGGACCCTGTCCTGCAGGAGTCCCCGGCCTCGTGGCTGGACGCCGTGGTGCCCCATCTGGCCGAAGTCCTGCAGCTGGAGGACACGCCCAGCATCCAGGTGGAGGTGGGGGTGCTGGTTCGCGACTACCCCGACATCAGGTGAGCGCGCCCGGCCGCGCCGAGCTCCCCGGGCGGCCTTGGCATCCGTCCCCGCGTTTCCTGCCTCTGGGGCGAGGGAGGGAGGCGGCGAGCGCGTCGGACGGCCGTTTCCTGCGGGAACCAGGGCATTATTAATACGGTTTCCCTCCTTCGGCTGCCGCCGCCGCCGCCGCCAGGGCTCAAAAACAAACAGGCGAGCACAGGAAGCGCCCGGCAGGGGGGCGCGGGGCGGCGGCGGCAGGAAGGGCCTGCCCGGCGGGGGAGCCGCGGGGGACGCGGGGACTTGCACGGGCGCAGTCGGGCGCGCACGCACCGCCACGGCGGCGGGCGCCGCTCCGAGGCCCGCGGACCGTTTCCTTTCCTCCTCTGTGCGGTGGGAATAGCAGTGCTCTCTCCATAGGATTATTCACTTGTATCATCATCGTCATCGTCAGCATCATCAATGGCGGCAACGGTAGCAGCGCCAGCCCTTGTTTATTAAGTCCTTATGTCCCCCCTCGGAGAAAGCATCTTAGGTGACCGCCCTGTACTAAAGGGCAGCCCGTGCCAGGTCCTCGGCACCCTCTGAGTTGGGCAGAACCTGAGTGCGTTTTCCCAGGGTCCCAACTAGCAAGTAGCAAAGCAGAGACTTGAAGCTGGGCAGCAGCGGGCTGCCTCTGAACCTGGCGCCCCTGGCCACCTGTGAGTTCGGATGGCGGTGGTAGGGGGACCCCAAGCACACAGACATCTTTTACCCAGAGAGACAAGAGCCCCCACCAACAGGGCGCGAGGCTGCTCCGGGCCCAGGTGCAGGGTTGAGGGTGAGGACTCTGGAGCCGTTCCGGGTGGGCTGTTCTGGTTCTGGGCCGTGGAGCTCATGTCCGTGGGAAGGCACAGGCCCCTGGATTCCATGGGGGCGTGGACCCAGCATTCCTGCTGGACTGGAGTTTCTGAACTGGAAGCTGGACTTGAGTCTGAGGCTCAGTTTGGAGAGGTTTGCAGCTTGCGTTTTGCAGTTCACTGGAGCTGGCAGGTTCTCCGGCCGCCTTTTGGATGAGAGTTTTTGGAGATGTGAGGATTTGAAACCAGGGAGGGGCGAGGGCGCACTGGCGGAGGCGCTGAGCCAGAATGAAGGGAGCAGTGAGGTCCCCGGGGCTGTTGGAAGCGGAAGTTCTGGGAATAAATGTGGGGTTCAGTTTTTTGAGCAGAAACGTGCTGGAGGTTGTGGGCTGTGGTCCAGACCCGGGGTCTGCAGCTGAGGGGGGCGAAGGGGTCAGTCTGGTTGCACTGGGTTCAGGGGCCAGTTTGGAGCATGGTGTTTCCGGAGTGGAATTTTGGTGGAACCAGAACTGGGGACTGGGTCCGGGGTGAAGCGAGTGAGGCTGCAAGGCCTACTTTGGGGCAAAGCTCCTAGACCGACCCGGGGCCAGGTGGAGCCATCTGGAGTCCTGTTTGGGAGGAGGGCGCTGGAGCTGCGGGGCTGAGGAACCCCCAGACCTGGCCTGGGGCGAGGTGGGGGTGGGATGGGAATGCCCGCCCCCTGCTGGGCTGCATCTGAGTGGTGCTGTGGGGCCCAAGGGGAAGCGGAGGTGACCTTCGGTGCTGTTGTAGATGCCAGAGCTTAAAACAGCCGTGAGGGCAGCACCCAAAGGGGCGTGTGGGAGCCACCCAAGCTAAGCTGGGGCTGAGGATCGAAGGTGATTGTCCTCAGGAGCCGAGCCTGGGTGGCAAGGCCGGGTCCTGTGCTGGGTTCCGAGGCAGGGGCTCCGGGACCCACTGTGGGAGGGGGTTTGGAAATGGTTGGAAGCGAGGTTCTGGAGGAAGGGTGGCATGGGGGAGAGGCTGGGGGTCGGTGCACGAGGGGATCTGCAGGGGGGCTGATGTGAGGGGCGGCACTGGGGGGGGCTCCTGACAGGAGAGAGCTCTGGTGCGCAGGAGGAATCTGTCCTGGGAGGGATGCGCGTCAGGTGGGGTCCGCAGGCCGGCTGGGTGTCGGGAGCCCAGACCCCCAAGCACCTGCCCCTTCCTCACACGCAGGCGGAAGCACGTGGCCGCCCTCCTGGACATCCGCGGCCTGCGCAACACAGCCGCCCGCCACGAGATCCTGGCCGTGGCCCGGGACCTGGAACTGTCTGAGGGGGGCGCCCTGTCGCCACCGCGGGACCTCGCCTTCTTCGCAGACATCCCCGTGCCCCGCCCGCCCTTCTGCCTCGGCCTCCCGCTCGTCCCGGGCTGCCTTCCCCCGTCCAGGTTGGCCAGGCCCAGCCTGGCCGGCCTGTCCTGCCTTCGGCCGCCTTCTCCGACACGACCCCGGGCCCAGCGCTGAGACGGCCCCAGCCCCGCCCTGAGCGCCCCCATCTTTGCTGCTGACAGGCCGTCCCCCTGACACCCTGCCTGGGACCGCAGAGCCCTGGGATGCGGAGGTCCTCCGAGGTCGTCTGGTCCCCAAGCCCCCTGTACAGAAGAGAACAGGGGTCAGAGGGAGCGAGGACTCCCCCCCCCCAGACCAGCAGACCCGGGCCCCAGCCCAGCGGGTGGCGGGTGGCAGTTGGAAGACTCTACAGAAATATCCCAGCCCCCCCCTCCCTTTCCCCTCACCTCAAGGTCTGGCCCCAATCCAACGTATTAAGGAATGTACGATACTTAGAATAAAGAGGTTTCTATTTAACACAAGGAAAGGCTGAGTCCCCAGTGTGTGGGGGGAGGAAGGACCCGAGGGCAGGGCCCAGGGCCAAGGGCTTCTCACACGCCCAAGGCCGGGCGAGGGTCCAACTCTCGGGCAGCACGGTGGCCACTGAGACCCAGTGGACCAGGAATAGCCAGGCCACCCTGTTCGCACGGAGTCCCCAGGCTGCGTGACTCCGCAGCCGGTCCTTGGCCGCTCGGAGCCAAGAGCCCTCATGTTGTCTGTCTCAAGTGCCTCTCCTTTCCTGGGCCTGGCAGTTCACCTTGGCCCGTCCTCCCCATCCATCCTCAGCCAGGAAGCCGAGTCAAGAGAGGAAGGAGGTTGGGGGCAGGGCCAGCGGCATCCAGGGCGCCCTCCTGGGTTGACGCAGGAAAATCTCAGGGTGGGAAAAATTCCAGCCTCTCACCCCCAGCCCTGCAGGATCCTGGTCCAAATGGAGACTTCGAGGTCGCCTCCCTGCTGACCCCTGCCCCTCTGGCCCCTGTGGGACAGCCAGTGATGGATGTTTCCTGGCATGGTTTTTTTCTTTTTCTCTTCCCCTGAGAAGTCAGAAGGAGGAGGCAGCCAGGGGTCAGCACTGGGGCTGGGGTGGAACCTCAGGTGGGGACTCAGGATCCTTTGAGCCCCAGTGCTGTGTGACCCAGGGCAGGAAGCTGACCCTCTCTGGGCTGTGTTTCCTGTCCTTCCCTACAGAACTGCTTACGCTGCCTTTGTCCAGGATGAGGTGAGACAGCCAGAGGATCAGTGTCACTGATACCCAAGAGAGGGACCAAGGGAGGAGCAACGTGGCGTTTGTGGGCATTTAATTCAACCTGTTTTCGCCCGAGTTTGGCAGTGTTCTCTTCCGGGTTTGCAAACATCTCCTTGGTCTGGCCTGAGAAGCTCTGACCTTCCCCAGAGCCTCAGTTTCCCCTTGAGTGAAATGGGGGAAAGGGTCCTAACAGCTGCAATCATTTAGCACTTGCTGTATACCAAGTCCCATGCTCCCAAGGGTTCGCTCAGTGCTCCTTCTCAACAGACTTGCAGACTTGGAGACAGAGGCCCAGCCAAAGTCGACCCCTGGCCCCAGCAGGGTCCAGGACGCCGCCTGGGCACCCCTGGCTCTCACAGCAGCATCTGGGGAGCAGGCCGGGAGGGCCCCGCCAGGACGCCACACAAGTCCTGACTCATGGAAAGCGCTTGGTAAACATCAGCTGTTTGGACTCAGATGGAGGTGCGCTCCATCCCGTCCCCACCCTTTCCTGGCTGTGGGACTGGGGCAGAGTTGCAGCTTTTCATTGGGTACCTGTGTGCCCTAAATGCACAACAGTTCCTGGCACTGCCCCCTGGCCCGGGGAGGGGGGCAGTTTATCCTAGGCAGGAAGCAGGCGCTGATTAGGCATTGCCTGGAGGAGTGGCCTAGTACCTTGGAGCCAGCGGCTAAGATTCTGACCCGGATCAGAGAGGCTCCAAGAGTTGCTACCCTCTGTCCACCGAGTGCCCGTGCCACGTGCCGGGCTGTGCCCTGCGCCTCGCTGCCCGGGCCTAGGCCAACCTCACCAGGAGGGGGGTGGTGCCATCGCCCATCATGCAGCGATGAGGTCCCCAAGGCCCCGACTGTCCCTCCATTACACCCCACAGCCTGGATGTGGATGAGCAGCTCAGTTACTGGGGAGAAAAAGTGAAGCCAGGTGGAGAGGGGGCCTGTGTGGGAGCCACGGCCACGGTCCAGGGTGAGAGGGAGGGAGGAGGGGAGCCTGCAGGTGGCCATCGCCTCTGCTCAAACCGCAGTTGATTCCACAGGCACCAGGTTGATCTAACTTCCGCAGACCCTGGAGGTGCAACACGGGTCAAAACGGCACCTGGGCCCTGGCTGGTGTGTCTCCGCGCACTGAGCGCCGGCCTGCAAACCAAAAGGTCGCCAGTTCGATTCCAAGTCAGGGCACGTGCCTGGGCTGCGGGCCAGGTCCCCAGGTGGGGGTGTGCAAAAGGCAACTGATCAATGATTCTCGTGCATATCAATGTTTCTCTCCCTCTCTGTCTCCCACCCTTCCCCGCTGTCTAAAAATAATACATAAAATCTTTAAAAAAATAAATAACCCGACACCTGGGCAGGAAACTCTGGGAAGAGGCACCAGGGACAAGGCTCTACCCCACCCTGGGGCCTCTGGCTCCCCTTTCTGCCCCCACGGGGGCAAGGCTCCCAATGCCCTTGTCGTGAACTGTTGGCCCAGGCAGGTCATTTTCCAGGGAGCTCCCGGCCTCAGGCAGACTCATCAAAGCACCAGGACAGTGAGGAGGGGGTCCCCAGATGTACAGAGGGAGTGGCCAAGGGTGTCCACTGTGTCCAGCAAAGCGCGTGGGCCCCGTCACCACCAGGCCGGATCCCAGCAGCTGATTGGGGTGCGGGAGCCAAGCCCGGGCCTCGCTGTCCCCGGAAGGGGGAGGGTCAAGAACAGAACTTCCCCAGCTCCCGCCCGGCCCTCGGCCTCAACCCCTCTGTCCGAACCCCAGTTCCCCCTCCGAGTCCCCAGGGCTCTCCCTGAGATGCCACCCCACTCCGAGTCTCTGTCTCTCTTCTTGTGACCTTGCCTCCCTTTGGGGGCCCCCTCCCCTTTCTCTATTTCCATTCCCCTCTCGGAGCCTCCCACTCCTCTCTGCTTCTGAGGCTCTGCTCCCCACCTGGGCCCCTGGTGGCTCTGAACCCTGTCCCCGACTTGGGTCCCCTCTGAGCCCCCAGTTTCTCTATTTCTATGAACTTCCTTCCTTCCATCTACTCATCCAAGTTCATCCTCTATGCCAGCCTGGTTCAAGGCAGTTCTGGGGACACTGTGGTGACCTCAATATCCTTGGCACTGCTCTTGTGGGACTGACAGGCCAATGGGGGAGATACATCCATCATCCGGAGTCGTCAGGGCTAAAGTGTGGAAGATCAGGGGGCTGGGGGAGCCCAAGGGGTGCCTGACGTGTTTGGGAGCCATGGGGGAGGGCTTCCTGAAGGAGGAGGCATGTGGGCCGAGATCCAGCCTCCATCTGGACCACGGATGTCATCTTGCAGTTCACAATATCCCAGGGGCCCTGAAGAGGAAAATGGAACCAATGCACCCCCTGACATGTTCTTTAAAACAACAACAAAAAAAACACCCAGCCCTGGAAGGTGTAGCTCAGTGGATTGAGTGTGGGCTGTGAACCAAAGGGTCGAGCGAGGTTCAATTCCCAGTCAGGGCACATGCCTGGGTTGCAGGCCCGGTCCCCAGTAGGGGGCGCATGAGAGGCAACCACACATTGATGTTTCTCTCCCTCTCTTTCCTCTTCCCTTCCCCTCTCTCTAAAAATTAGAAAAGAGGAAATAAAATATTAGAAAAAAGAAACTTCAGTTTGAAAAAGTTGGTTCTTTGAAAGGCCAATAAAATTGATAAACTCACTAGATTTTATCATGAAAATGTATTTATTTTGAAAATTATCATGAAACTTCATTTATCATGGAAAAAATTACTAACTTCAAGAATGGAAGGACATCCCTGTATTTCCTAAATATATTTTGAAAAAACATTCTAAACAATATTATACCCATGACTTTGTGAATTTAGTTGAAATGGACAAATTCAAATTCCTTGCAAAACACAAATGACCAAAATGGACACATGAAGAAATAGAATATCTGAATAGTACTATAACTGTTAAAGACATCAATTAATAAGTAAACACTCGTCCACAAAGACAATGTGGGGGCCAGATTTCTTTATAGGTGAATTCTGTTAAACATTTCAGGAGGACGCAGTATCAATCTTACATAAACTCTTTCGGAACAGAAAGGAGGGAGGAGTGCTTAGTCACTCATTTTATGAGACCAGCATTACTTGAAATCAAAATTAGACAAAAGCATTTCAATGAAAGTACAACCAATATCCCTCCTGAACATAGATACAGAAATTCTTTTTTTTTTAAACCACTTTATTATTTTTTTAAATATTTTATTTATTTATCTTTAGAGGGGAAGGGAAGGAGAGAGGGAGAGAAACATCAATGTATGGTTGCCTTTCATGCGTCCCCTGCTGGGAACTGGCCTGCAAGGAACTGGTCTGCAACCCAGGCATGTGCCCTGACTGGGAATCAAACCGCAATTGTCTGGTTCGCAGGCCCGAGCTCAATCCACTGAGCTACACCAGCCAGGGCAGATACAGAAATTCTTCGCCAGTTCCCAGCGGGGGATGCATGAGAGGCAACTCTCCCTCTCTCCCTCTCTTCTTCCCTTCCTCTCTAAAGATAAATAAATAAAATATTTAAAAAAAAGATATTGTCTTTATTTATATTTAGAGAGGGAGGAAGGGAAGAAGAGAAACATCAATGCGTGGTTGCCTCTTGTGTGCCCCCTACTGGGGGCCTGGCCTGCAACCCAGGCATGTGCCCTGACTGGGAATCAAACCAGTGACACTTTGGTTTGCAGCCCAAGATCAATCCACTGAGCTACACCAGCCAGGTGTGTAATCTTTTCCTGAAAACTGATGCCACTCAGACGGACGCGAACACTTCTGATGAAAACTCCACAAAGACAAGTTGCCTGTTGTGATGCCAAGATAAACCTGGATGACAACACAGAATTCCAAAAGGAGGACTCATTTGCTACAGACAGCAGATCAGAAACTGACATAGATCAGAAACTCCACTAACAACGAGGCCGCCAGATGTGATCTAAAATCAAACACGTGGGCCTGGATGGGAATGTCGCCCGCTGTGTGTGTGCTGCTGGACTCACCGTGGCTGCTTGGGAATAACATTCTCCCGAGAGGTGGGAAGCCGGCCAGTTCTTGGATCTCGGTGGTAACATAAAGGAAGCTCAAGTGCACCGAGCCTCAGATGGCTCCCCGCTGATCCTAAGGTTGAAGCCATCCTCGTCAATGTTTTTGGTGGACTTGTCAACTGTGCCGTCATTGCCAATGGGATCTCAGAAGCCTGCTGGGAGCTGCAACTTAAGGTGCCCGGCTTGAAGGAACCGATGTTCAGGGGGGCCCAGAACATACTCAGCTACCGCGGCCTTGCAGTCACTTCCGCCATGGGCGTGGCTAAGAAGCAATGCTTTTGTTCTGATCCCTTGGAGGGAGAAGTCCGTTTTGCCAGGGAAAGGGACAGTTCTGTCTTCACTGTGAGGAAAATGGATATCCATTGGAAAAGGGGAAGAGCAAGAATCTTGTATGGAAAGTCTGAAATCTGTATCTTCTTGAACCAGATACCTAGACAGACTAAATAGTGTAATTTCACTTACCACCTTTATTAAAACAGGGCCCTGAGGTCTCCTGCTTTTCCGTCACCCTGAGCCTGCTCAGCGAGCCTCGTGTTGCTGACGTGGACAGCGGTCTGTGTGGCCAGCAGGCTGATGGCAATTTGGTGGACATCTAATCCCATATGATAAAAAAAAAAAAAAACAAAAAACAGTCCATAAAGAACTCAGGCAAGACTACATTTAGCTGACTAGCTATTAAAAAGGTGCAGTGAAGAAATTCTTACAGCCCTGGCTGCTGTGGCTCAGTGGATTGAGCGCAGGACTGCAGACCAAAGGGTCACCAGTTTGATTCCCAGTCAGGGCACAGGCCTGGGTTGCAGGCCAGGTCCCCAGTAGGGGGCGTGTGAGAGACAGTCATGCATTGATGTTTTTCTCCCTCTCTTCTTCCCTTCCCCCTCTCTAAAAATAAATAAATAAAATTTTCAAAAAAAATTCAAACAAATAGCTATTAAACACTGTCACTGTTTTTCCAAGTGTTTAATTCCAGCCCATATTGGGAAAATCCGTGAATATTTCAAAGTATATTTTACAATAGAAGGCCCACACTTCCACATGACATTCCATGCATGGATTTTACCATCTGCCTTAATATTGAATATACTCCTTACCCCCCACATGAAAAATAAGGCCAGAAGCTTTATTTGGAATTTTGGGTAGAAAATTTCATTTCATTAAAAAATATTTTATTTATTTATTTTTAGAGAGAGGAGAAGGGAAGGAGAAAGAGAGGGAAAGAAACATAAGTTGTGGTTGCTTCTCACACATCACCAACTAGGGCCCCGGCCTGCAACCCAGGCATGTGACCTGCCTGGGAGTTGAACCAGCGACTCTTTGGTCGGCAGGCTGACACTTAGTCCACTGAGCCACACCAGCCAGAGCGATTTCATTTTAATGTGAAAACTGATGGGAGCTGATTTCTAAGGAAATCTCTCTTTTTTAAAAAAATTTTATTTATTTATCTTTAGAGGGGAAGGGAAGGAGAGAGGGAGAGAAATATCAATGTGTGGTTGCCTCTTGTGCATCCCTGCTGGGAACTGGCCTACAACCCAGGCGTGTGCCCGGACTGGGAATTGAACCTCGATACTTTGGTTTCACAGGCCCACGCTCAATCCACTGAGCCACACCAGCCAGGGCAAATAAAATATTTTTAAAGATAAAAAAAAAAACAAAAGTTGCCGTGAACCACACAATCGCGGTTTGATTCCCAGTCAGGGCACAGGCCTGGGTTACAGGCCAGGTCCCCAGTAGGGGGCGTGTGAGAGACAGTCATGCATTGATGTTTTTCTCCCTCTCTTCTTCCTTTCCTCTCTAAAGATAAATAAATAAATTTTTTTAAAAATAAAAAAAAGACCCCCGGCTGGCGTGGCTCAGTGGATTGAGCGCGGGCCTGGGAACCAAGCACCCATGGTTCGATTCCCAGTCAGGGCACATGCCTGGGTTGCAGACCAGTTCCCAGCAGGGGACACATGAGAGGCAACCATACATTGATATTTCTCTCCCTCCCTCCTTCCCTTCCCCTTGAAAGATAAATAAATAAAAAATCTTTAAAAAATAAAAATAAAAAAAAATAAATAAAAAAAAAAATAAAAATAAAAATAAAAAAAAGAAAAGAAAACTGATGAGCTATAAAAGAAAGGTTAAAAAAACCCAAAGTTGTTTATTTAAAAGAGTAATGTAATCGACAAATCTTTATCAAGACCAATGACGGAAACAAGAGAAAACAAATTACTAACACGAGGAATCACAAGGAGACCTCGCTGTAGACCCTACAGGCACAAAAAAAGGGCAACACAAGTGTGGTATGAACTGCTTTACGTCACATTTGAACACTTAGACGAAGTGGAAATATCCTTCCAAAAATGAAACTTACCACAACTGAGCTAAGAAGAAATCGAACACCTGAATAGTCCTATATCTACCAAAGAAATGTAACCCATCATCTAAAACTTTTCCACAAAAACCCAGATGGCCTCACTGGCGAAATCTTCCAAGCACTTAAGGAAGGAACGCCAGTCTCACAGAAATCGGGGAATAGAGAACCGCGGGCACGCTTTGGTGGTGGTCTCGTACTCAGTCAGCTCGGCTGAGCTGGACCTCCGTGTCCCAGGGTCCCCCTCGCCGTGTGGCTCTGGCCTCCAGTTGGCCACAGGAGAAAACTTGCAGGCACACGGAGAGGAGGAGGTGAAGCGTGACCCCTGTTCCTGGGTGGCTGCGGGTGGGCGTACGCAGGGGCGCCGGTGGGTTTCAGCTTGCTCGCGCTCTCCCCTTCCATGAGAGAGAGAGACAGAGATGCAAAAGCACAGGACCTTGTTGCCACCTCACTCTGTACTCATTTCTTCTCAACTTTCTGCCCTGCTGCTGGCCAGGGCAGACCTCAGGCCCACCGCCAGATGCAAAGGCAACCGCCTCCCACAGACGCCCTCACCAGCCGTCCTTGGTGATCCACTCTGGCAGCCTGATATACTGACTTCCTAGGTTTTCCTGAGAGCTCTTCCTTCAACTCCCTTCACTGGACCTTTTTTTAATATTTAGAGAGGGGAAAGGAGGAAGAAAGAGAAAGAAACATCCATCGGTCGCCTCTCCTACACACCTTGACTGGGAATTGAACCAGTGACCTTCCGCTTTGCAGTACAGTCACTCAACCAACCGAGCTACACTGGCGAGGGCAAGATGATTCTCCTCCTCCTCCTTCTTAATTCTCACCCCCAAACATGCCCGTGGATCTTAGAGAACAAGGAAGCAAGAAAGAGAGAGAAAAAGATCAACATGAGAGAGAAGCAGGGAGCTGTTGCCTCCCATGCGTGGCCCTGCTGGACACTGACCAGGAACCTAGGTGAGTGCCCCAAGTGGGCAGGGACCCTGCAACCTTCCGGTGTGGGGACGACCCTCCAAGCAACTGACCCACGCGGCCAGGGCCAGCCGTGTAAGAGCTTATTCCTACAATACATTCCTCGCTCCAGAGAACTCACGGTGCCTTTCAACTCCAAAGCGTTTCTGCCTGGAAGCTGTTACAGTTGGGGAGCACAAAGCAACCATGAAGAACGGGCGCAGGCTGAGGAGGACTAAAGTAACCATAACGACCACATACAACAGGTGGTTCTGCCTGGAAAACACATTGCTGAAATATACATGGTTGTGCCAGTTGGAACGTTTTTGCATATGGATTGTGTATGCAAATTAGTGTCTGGCTATGTTCCCCAGGGGCACCTGGGCCTCAGCGCAGGCGCCACGCATCGCCACACCCGAGGAGCGGCCGAGGGGTGCTGCTTGCCAGGAGTGAACGCCCAGGACAGTGATGATCCTGGCTTTGAATCCAGCTTCCCCGGTTGTGACGGAAGAACGTTTGTCAAGCAGTGCTCCAGAACAGCTGAGATTCGGCGTCCGAGAGCCGTGAGCGCTGATGGGAGAAGCCTTCACCTCTGCAGCAGTTGTGGCGATGCATGGTAAGGGCACGAGTTGCAGGCATTGACCGGCGGTGGAACCGCGACTCCTACCCAGGAGCACGACCCAGGCAGGGCAGCCACACACGTCCTGGGGAACTG
This sequence comes from Artibeus jamaicensis, assembly GCF_021234435.1. Classification (NCBI taxonomy): domain Eukaryota; kingdom Metazoa; phylum Chordata; class Mammalia; order Chiroptera; family Phyllostomidae; genus Artibeus; species Artibeus jamaicensis. The sequence goes on from NW_026521297.1 coordinate 2,058,262, forward strand.
AATGGCCGATTCGCTATATAAGGATGCTTCCTTGTCAAATTAAAAACTATCCTGGCTTGATATTGATCACTAGCAATTATCAAAAAAGAATGACTTCTACATTCATTTTCATTGTTTCCATCAAACTTTATTCAACGATGAAAAAATATGTCTAGTATATGTCAGTGATAAATTTCTTCAGTTTCAGCACTGCTTTGCTATTCTTAGGACACTTTTCTGAGGAATTACCTGCTAAAGAATTTAGGGGTCAAGAGTCATGATGTCTCCACTTGCTTTCAACGGCCCGTTTATCGCCATCACCATCACATAAACATGAAGAGAGATAAAAGCAAATATTACCGGGCAGAGAATCTGGGGGATGAGTTAGATAGATATTAGTCTCGTAACTGCGATGGGTTTAAACATCTTCAAAAGAGGACATTACAAACTGCCCCACCCTGTTCCAGACATCCGGGCTTCCTTTCTCTCAAAGGATATCAAACTCGACCCCGAGGTGAGGTCTTCTCAGGCCTAATTGGTCCAGCTACAAAGGAGTCTTCAGCGGTACATGAGGGTTCCTGGAAGAGGCGTTGCTAATGGCGTTTCGTTAGTTTGCTATTGGCAAATTCCTTCCTAGGGAGGGGGCGCCCCTTTGCACGCACAGCTGGGATGCACCAGTGTGTTTTCCAGCTTAAGCATTCGTGCTGATTTCATAGGTGAGAGCTGCTACTTCTGAGTCATTTTAATTGGCATTATTCTTATTAGGGGTGAAGCTGAGCTCCTTTTTATAGAGTTAAGGGCTGTTCATATTTGTTTCTCTGTTCATTGGCCTTTTTAAAAGATTTTATTTGTTTACTTGTAGAGAGAGGGTAAAGGAGGGAGAGGAACATCTATGCCCAAGAGAAAGGTCAGTTGGTTGCCTTGCCCACGCCCCCAACCAGGAGCCTGGCCCCAGGGCAGGCACGTGCCCTGATCTGGAATAGAACCGGCGACCCCTCCATTCCAAGATAGGTACTGATCCACTGAGCCACAGCAGCCGAGGCATCATTTCTTTTGTACATTTTAAAACAATGGACATTTAGCCCTGGCTGGCGTGGTTCACTGGATTGAGCACTGACCTATGAACCAAAGGATCACCAGTTTGATTCCCAGTCAGGGCACATGCCTGGGTTGCAGGCCAGGTCCCCAGTAGGGGGCACAAGAGAGGCAGCCACACATTGGTGTTTCTCTCCCTCTTTCTCCTTTTCTTTCCCTCTCTAAAAGTAAATAAAATCTTTTAAAAAATAAAATATTGGACATTTGGTGTTTTTCTTATATATTAAGGAGATAAACATTTTGTGTGTGACATAAGTTGTAAATATTTCCTCTGAGACTGTCGCAGTTTTCTTCACTTATAGAATGATCTTTTCTTGAATAATTTCTAAATCCGTTTAATTAGCTTTATTTATAAATTTTATTTCATGGCTCCATGATTTTCTTCAACTTTTTTATCATAAAAAATTGCAAACATATAGAAAAGTTAAAAGAAGCCTACAGTGAACACCCATGTGTCTACCGCTTAGATTTTATTACCAATATTTTAACATGCTTGTCTTATTGTAATTCTATCCAGTCTACCCATTATTCTATCTACTAATTCATCTAATGCATTTTCAATGCATTTCAGAATAAGTTGTAGACATCAGTACATCTCCCTTAAATAATTCCCGGATATCACTAACTAGAATTCAATGATTCTTTCTGTTGCGGCTTTCAACTTTCTGTATAAATTAGAAAGATTCTGTACCGGCTAAGATAGAGGTGTAGGTAGACACACTGTGCCTCTTTGCACAACCAAAAGAACAACAACAAATTAAAAAATAAAAACCAACCAGAACTGCCCGAAAATCGAATTGTGTGGAAGTCTGACAACCAAGGAGTTAAAGAAGGAACATTCATCCGGATGGGTAGGAGGGGCAAAGATGGGCAGCCGGGTGGAGAGGACTCTCAGCAAGGCAGCGAGTGGCTGGCAGACCGGGATAAACTGAGAGGAACAACTGGGGACTGAGACAGACCACTGGGTCCTAGCACAGGAAAATACAGCCTCAAAACCTCTGACTGAAGAAATCTGTGGGGGTTGCAGGGCGGGAGAAACTTTCAGTCTCATAGAAGAATTCAATGGAGAGGCCCACAGGGTCCTAGAGAGTGCACATAAGCCCACCCATCTGGGAGTCAGCACCAGAAGGGCCCAGTTTGCTTATGGGAAGTGACTGAAAGCCAGCAGAGAGCAGAGCAAGCAGCCCCGTTCCCTCTCGGACCTCTCTCCCACATCCAGTGCCACAACGCTTGTGGAGACAAAAAAAAGTGGCTCCAATGAAAGAACAGATCAAAGCTACAGAAAAAAATACAGCTAAGTAATGAAGAGATAGCCAACCTATCAGGTGCACAGTTCAAAACACTGGTAATTAGGATGCTCACAGAATTGGCTGAGTATGGTAGAAAAATAAAGGAAAAAAAATGAAGGCTATGAAAAGTGAAGTAAAGGAAAATATACAGGGAACTAACAGTGATGGGAAGGAAACCGGGTCTCAGATCAATGGTTTGGACCAGAAGAAAGAAACATTCGACCAGAACAGAATGAAGAAACAAGAATTCAAAAAAATAGGAGAGGCTTAGGAACCTCCAGGACAATTTTAAACGTTCCAACATCTGAATCATAGGGGTGCCAGAAGGAGAAGAGGAAGAGCAAGAAATAAAAAACTTATTTGAACAAATAATAAAGGAGAACTTCCCCAACCTGGCAAAGGAAATAGACTTCCAGGAAGCCCAGGAAGCTCAGAGAGTCCCAAAGAAGTTGGGCCCAAGGAGGAACACACCAAGGCACATTGTAATTATATTACCCAAGATTAAAGACAGGGAGAGAATCTTTTTTTTTAAATATTTTATTTATTTATCTTTAGAGGGGAAGGGAAGGAGAGAGGGAGAGAAACATCAATGTATGGTTGCCTTTTGTGCGTCCCCTGCTGGGAACTGGCCTGCAGGGAACTGGTCTGCAACCCAGGCATGTGCCCTGACTGGGAATCGAACCGCGATTGTCTGGTTCGCAGGCCCGCGCTCAATCCACTGAGCTACACCAGCCAGGGCCGACAGGGAGAGAATCTTAAAAGCAGCAAGAGGAAAGGAGACAGTTACCTACAAAGGACTTCCCATAAGACCATCAGTTGATTACTCCAAAGAAACCTTACAGGCAAGAAGGGGCTGGAAGGAAGTATTCAAAGTCATGAAAGGCAAGGACCTGCAACCAAGAGTGCTCTATCCAGCAAAGCTATCATTTAGAATGGAAGGGCAGATAAAGTGCTTCCCAAATAAGGTCAAGTTAAAGGAGTTCACCAGCCCTGGCTGGTGTAGCTCAGTGGATTGAGCACGGGCTCTGCGAACCAGACAATCGCGGTTCGATTCCCAGTCAGGGCACATGCCAGGGTTGCAGGCAGGTTCCCTGCAGGCCAGGTCCCAGCAGCGGACGCACGAAAGGCAACCATACATTGATGTTTCTCTCCCTCTCTCCTTCCCTTCCCCTCTAAAGATAAATAAATAAAATCTTAAAAAAAAAAAAAGGAGTTCACCAAGCCCTTATTATATGCCCTTATTATATGAAATGTTAAAGGGACTTTTCTAAGAAAAAGAAGATTAAAAAAATGAACAGTGAAAGGACAGCAAACTCACAACTATCACCGACTGAACCTAAAAAGAAAACAAAAACTAAGCAAACAACTAGAACAGGAAAAGAATCACAGAAATTACCTGGAGGGTTATCAGCGGGGAAGAGGAGGGGAGGAAGGGGGAAAGTACAGGGAATAAATAAAATAAATGGTAGGTAGAAAATAGACAGGGGGAGATTAAGAATAGTATGGGAAATGGAGAAGCCAAAGAACTTATATGTAAGACACATGGACATGAACTAAGGGGGAGGGGGATGTGGGTGGGAGAGGGTACCCAGGGTGGAGGAGAATAAAGGGGGGAAATGGGACAACTCTAACAGCATAATGTATAAAATATATTTTTTTTAAAAAAAAGATTCTCTCACTCCTAAAATGGAAAGGAATTCATTCATGTATTCTTCTACTTATGTTTCCATTATTACATGGGATTTCTGGTGCATTTAGGCAGGTGAGTGGTGTGAGGGACAGATTTGATTTATATACATACACACTCACTTGGAGGAGTCTCTTATTTTTAAAATTACTTTTATAGAGATATAATTCACATACCATAAAATTTGTCCTTTGAATGTGTACAATATAGTGGTTTTTAGTGCATTCACCAAGTTTTACAATGATCACCCCTACATTTATTTGTATATATACATATATATGTTTATATCAGCAACTTTCAACTGGTGTGCCACAATAATTTTTAAGATATGCAATACCAAACCCTGGCTGGTGCGGCTCAATGGATTTAGTGCTGGCCTGCGAACAAAAAGGCTGCTGGTTTGATTCCTGGTCGGGACCCATGCCTGGGTTGTGGACCAGGTGCCCAGTGAGGGTGGGGAGGCCACAAGAGGTAACTGACCAATGTATCTCTTGCACAGTGATGTTTCTCTCCCTCTCTTCCTCCCTCCCTTCCCTCCTCTAAAAATAAATAAATTATTGTTTAGAAAAGTACGCTATACATGACTATTTAGTCAGGGGCACTGACTTCATTTCCTTCAGATTGTCCAATAAAAAAGTGACAACAGCCAACACACATCAATAGTTGTCTGGTGTGAATGAATCAAAATTATACTTTTTTTTGTCTGATCGGCAAAACATATATTTTTGGGTGTGCTGCAGAATGTTTGTAATTAGTCTATGTGCGCTATCATATGAAAAAGGTTGAAAATAGCTGGTATATATACATCCACATATATAGTTATATCTCGCCCCCCCCCCGCCCAAATAGCTATCTAGCTGTCTCAGTTCCACATATTAAAAAGGCCACCTTTCTGTCAGAGGTTTAAGATGCCACAGTTGTCACCAAATATTCGGGTGTTCAGGTGTCCAATTCTCTCCCATGCTTGTCATCTCTTCACACATGTGGGATAGTGGTGCTGACATCAACAGCACCGGCCCAGGACTGTGGGAGGTGGGGCAGCAAGTGGCCACAAGGGCTTCAAGGCCTTTTATTAGAGGGCTTTACTTTTGTAATAGAACTGGTCGACAGATATGAAAGCTTGACTCCCCAACGACTGAGAAAAAGCCAGTTGGGCAGGAGGAGAGCCACCAGGAAACTCTGGGAAGGAAAGGGACCAGGAATCAGAATACACCCCACCCGTGGGTCCCCCATCTCTTCTCCTGTCTCCCCAGCCCAAGGTGGAGGCCCTCCCCACCTCTGGACATCTCCTCACTTCAGAGTGAGGACTAGTGGACCTGGGCCAGGAGGTGTCCCATCCAGCTCTGCGCCCATAATTGCCCCATGGAGGCACCTGCACAGCGTGACTGAGGCACCCGGGAATTTGGGAGGTGAGGCCAAGGGTGTCCAACGCCTGGCGAGCGTAGTCTTCAGAATTCATTAAAGCCATTCAATGTTTCATGTTAGCGGTCATACCTGATTCGACCAGGACGGGGTTCACTGTCTGCAGGCAGGAAGGAGGTGCAGGGAAAAGCTCCCCTCTCAACCCAGCTAAATTCCCAGGCTCCGTTTGGGAATCCCAGAGTTCCACCCATTTGCTGCTCCAGGAGTCACGTCTCAGAGACCCCGCCCCTTTAGGCCCCGCCCAGACCCGCGCCGGCCTCGCCCTATAGAGGCCCCGCCTGGCGACGGACACGCCCCCTGAAACTGCCAGCAGTTTGGGAGGTTGCTCCTCTGGAGTGTTTGGGGAGCCCAGCATTCTCCACCCTTCTCTGCCCCAACCCCGGAGCCTCCACGGTCTCTAAGCCCCCACCCCCGCCAGAGCCCCCTCCTTCAGAGCTGCCACTCAGGTCACGTCCCTTGTGAGCCCCGCCCCTGCGGTCAGGCACCTGAACCAGGACTCCCTGAGAGAAATACTCCGCGCCTGCTGCCTGGGAGAAGCTCCGCACAAAGGCCTGCGAGGAAGGAGAGCGGGTCTCAGGCTCGCGAGCCTCCGCGCGCAGGCTCTTCGGGCGCGTCCCCGCCCCAGCGCGGTCCCTGCTCCCAGCCCCGCCCCTCGTGCTCACCTAAATCCCTGAGGGCTTCCCGCTCCAAGCCCTCCCTCTATTCCCATCCCCCACTCTGTGCAACCGGCCCTGTCTGCGCTCCTTCCCCGTTGTTCTCTTGCTCCTTCGCCTCCGTTTCTCTGAGTAATTTTTTAAAAACTAGACTGTGCCCCAGATATCACACGCGGGCGCGCGCGCGTTCAGGGCTACGGCAGGATGACCCTCGCCCGGGTCTGCGGGGCCTGGGTACCTCCCACGCGGAGAAAAGTGGGTTGGGTTTCCCGCCAAGAAATGAAGAGATGTTGATGACGATGCCTTTGCTCAGGAGGAGGAAGCAGAGCTGAAAGGTGGGGAGGAGGGGGTCCAGGTGATTCCCGCCCCTCCCGCCCCCCGAGCCACGCCCTAATCTGAGAAACCTCGGAGGGAAAGGGAAGTGTCGGAAACGTGAGTGGGACCGCTGGGGAAGGGGAAAAGCCTGGAGGTTGGATCGGGGAGCACCCAGAGTGGAAGAGGAAAAGAAGGCCTCTTACCTGGACACCATCTGGGGCAGGACAATTGCGGTCATCTGTAGGGCAGAGTGGGCAGGGCCTCATTTTTCTCTTTCCAATACTTCAATCTGCATCGCCCTCCTCCTCCAGTCCACTCCCACCCCCTATCTTTTTTTTGTGTGGTAAGTGAATATCCCTCCCCCCCCCCCGCACCTTCTCCACGGGGTGGGGAAGGGCGCTAGTCCGGGGAGGAGGATTCTGCGGATCCCCCAGAGTGGTCAGAGCTATGCTGACTTTGCACTTAGCTTCTCCTAGTGGGGTCTCACCTGGGCCACAGACATGATGTTGCAGTTTATAACATCCGAGAGTCTCTAGGGAAAAACCAAAAAAAAAACAGAACCATCAGTCCTTCCCTTCACCAACCCTCCTCAACTCCCACCTTTTCTTATTTCCTAGCTTACTTTTCTTTTAAGATGGAACACGTATATATCTTTAAAAGTAGCATCTACTAGAATTTTTTAAAATATTTTATTTACCTTTAGAGGGGAAGGGAAGGAGAGAGGGAGAGAAATATCAATGTATGGTTGCCTCTCGGGTGTCCCCTGCTGGATAGGAACTAGCCTGCAACCCAGGCATGTGCCCTGACTGGGAATCAAACCATGGTTGTTTCGTTCCTAGGCCTGTGCTCAATCCACTGAGCTACACCAGCCAGAGCGCATCTACTAGAATTTAAAAGGCACATGCCCTTTGACCCATGAACTCCACTTCTGGACGTTGATTTCTTTCCAAGAAACTCACACATATGGGAAATGAATCGTGTCCAAAGATATTGGTGGCAACAGTGTCATCACAGGTAATAGGAAACATCCAGAACTTCATCCCCGGCGGGATGATTAAATAAATATGATGGAGCCCAATACTGTGCAACAGGTGACCCAGCGATGGGTCAGCTGTTGCTTCCAATTCGAATAATCCCCAAGATTCACGGTTACTTGTCTAAGGTACAGAGCAGAACAGTAGGTTGCCTGACATCTGGATAAAAATGACACACACATGCCTCTCCACAGGCATAAAGACAAAGACATCTACCACATTTTTAACTGGGGGTCACTTTGGGGAAACGGTGTGGCGGGAGAAGGGAGATTGTCACCTCATTTCATAAACTTCTCTCTCTGGATTTTTTGACCCATAAACTTTTTTAAAATAAGTTTTTAATTTATTTTTAGAGAGAGGGGAAAGGTGGGAAAAAGAGGAGACAAACATAGGTGTGAGAGAGAAACACCGTCGGTTACCTGCTGTAAGCTCCGCCCCCCCCTCCGGGGAACCAGGCAGGTGCCCTGACCAGGGATCGAACCAGCGATCGGGAGGACACCCAATCAACTGAACCCCACCAGTCAGCGCTTGACCCGTAAGCTTTTTATAGAAGTACACCATACACACACCAAAGTGCACAGATTTTTAGTGTAAAAAATAAATACAAATCTTTCTTCTCTACCACTCTCAAGAAAGTATTGAGTTTCCCAGATTCTTCCCCCCAGCAACCATGACCCTGACCTCCTCCCCAGTTAACCATTACCTTGACCTCTAAAACGCTCTAGAATACTTTCCTCCAGTTCTGAACTTCCTGCGCGAGTGAAATCATACACTGTATATTTTTATCCCTGGCTTTCTCTGCTAAACATTCTGTTTATAGGATTCATCCATGTTGTGTGAAAGCAGAAGTAAGCAGAAGTGTACCTGGCTGTTGTAGCTCAGTGGATTGAGCACGGGCCTGCAAACCAGACAATTGCGGTTCGATTCCCAGTCAGAGCACATACCTAGGTTGCACACCAGGTTCCCTGCAGGCCAGTTCTCTGCAGGGGATGCACGGAAGGCAACCATACATTGTTGTTTCTCTCCCTCTCTCCTTCCCTTCCTCTCTAAAGATAAATAAGTACTTTAATTAAAAAAAAAAAAGCCCCCTTTGCCGCCTTCCTTATATACTCCACACGCTCTTCAGTCTGGTCCAAAATCGAGACAGACTAACAAGAGGAAAGAACCAAATTCAGTACATGCACCTGTAAAGGAAGCCCGCACACCTACCTGCGAGAATTGGAGAGCCCGCATGCGGGAGCCGTGCAGAGACAGGGAGGGAACGTGGGTGTATGAGACGGCCCGAGCGAGGGAGGAGGTCAAGTGCCTTGGGGTTCAAAGGGTCATTTGCAGGGTGGTAAGAGCAGAATTCATCAATTAATTTTCAGAGAGACAGGGACAGAGGAAGAAAGGGAAACATCGACGTGCCGGAGATACATCTATTGGTTGCCTCTTGCGCGCCACCTACTGGGGAATCTGACCCACAACCCAGGCCTGTGCTCTAAGAATTAAAACGGCGACGCTTTGGTTCTCAGGCCAGCACTCAAACCACTGAACCATGCCAGCCAGGGCTCTGTTGTCTTTTTGCATCTAAGATAACATTGAAATAACAGAGTGATCTCCTTTTCTGGTTCGCTCAGGAGACACCCACGGCACCAGAGCAGAGACCATAGAACCCCTGATTGTCACCCTGTTCCTTGAATACGACCTCTATGTTCTGTAAATGTAATTATTAACTACCCTGTATCCACCTGTGGAAGAAGGCTGATGTATCTCCGTTTTACTTTTTATCCAGTCTCAGAGATCTCCCTGCTTTGCTTTCTCTGGCCTGCCTGATCTACCTACCACCAATGAATTTCACGGAGTCCTCCTTACGTCTCCTCCTTGGGGTGTAACTATATAAAATAAGCTGCAAAACCGCCATGCTTTGGAGCATTTTCTCAATCTGTTAAGATTTCCCAACAATTGTCCTCAGTTTGGGCTTAAATAATCTCATAAAACTTCTCTATAGCTTTGGATGTGTCTTAACATTGACAGCTAGACATCATCTCCCGCACAGAGACCCATCCAAAACGGTGCGGTGGTCGCGGTGCTTGCGCAGGAGGTTCCTGCGATGTACGTGGGTTCCTCGGCTCCCAGCTCCTGCAAGGCCGGCTGCACAGCAACGCCCAGCTTCCCCGGGCACCCACCTCAGATGAGTTTGCAAAGCCTCCTGGCCCTTTCTGACTTCATTCGACAATTTGTAATGGGTATTTTCACCGTCAATATAAAGACAAGAGACTGCAGCAATAAGGATGGGAGCAGATAAAATTTAGCACATTAAAAACATCATAAAATCATCAAACGTCAAACAAAATTAAATTGCAACCTGTGTGGCAGACATGAAATTATATGCCTAATATATAATGATTTCTTATAAGTTAATAAGAGAAAAGATGACACAGGTAAAAAAAAATGGGTGAAAGCCCTGGCTGGTGTGGCTCAGTGGATTGAATGCCAGACTGAGAAGCAAAGGGTCGCTGGTTTGATTCCCAGTCAGGGCACATGCCTGGGTTGCAGACCAGGTCCCCTGTAGGGGGCGCACAAGAGGCAACCACACACTGATGTTTCTCTGCCTTTCTTCCTTCTTCCCACCCCCTCTCTCTAAAACTAAATTTAAAAAAATTTTAAAAAACTATGAACATGAAAAAAACAACAAATTCACAGCTATCAACAACTGAAATCTAAAACAAACAAACAAAGCAAACAACCAGAACAGGAAGAGAGTCATAGGTATGGAGATCATTTAGAGGGCTCTCAATGGGGAGGGAGAAGGGGGAGAATGGGGGGAAAGGTGCAGGGATTAAAAAAGCATAATTGGTAGGTAGAAAATAGACAGGGGCATGTTAAGAAGATTATGGGAAATGGAGAAGCCAAAGAACTTATATGCACGACACCTGGACATGAACTAAATTGAGGGGGGAGATGCTGGAGGGAAGGGGGTTACCGGATGGAGGAGGCAAAGGGGGTAAAACTGGAACAACTGTAATAACATCATCAATAAAATGTACTAAAAAAAAAACCAATGTGGTTGGCTGGGCTGGACAATCTCAGTGTTATTACAGAAATGGCTTCTCGATGCTTCGAAAATAGCAGAAAACCGGAAGAAAAGGGAATGAAAATCAACAGTCTGCACTTTGCAAGCTGAGTCTTCAGGAAAACGGAAGATGATTCTAAGTCCTCCCACTTTTCCTGCCAAACCAGCGGCAGGGTAGAGCCTTACCGATTTGTCTCAGGACGAGGGCAGATGCTGTGAAGGCCGACATCGGTCCAGCGATTGCCCTGCACCTCAAAGAAAGGAAGCTCACATATCCATCCCCCTAGACCCGTGTCTTCAGAGAGTCATTTAAAAAAAAAAATCATTGATTGATTGATTGACTTTAGGGAGAGACAAACATGGATTCGCTGATCCACTTCTTGACCCACTCATTGGCTGATTCTTTTTTTTTTTTAATATTTTATTATTTATTTATCTTTAGAGGGGAGGGGGGGAGGAGAGAGAGAGAGAAACATCAATGTATGGTTGCCTTTTTGTGCGTCCCCTGCTGGGAACTGGCCTGCAGGGAACCGGCCTGCAACCCAGGTATGTGCCCTGACTGGGAATCGAACCGCGATCGTGTGGTTCGCAGGCCCGAGCTCAGTCCACTGAGCTACACCGGCCAGGGCCATTGGCTGATTCTTAATTGAACCCACGACCTTGGTGTATCAGGATGATGCTCCAGCTCTCCCAAGCTACCTGGCCGGGGCCTCAGAGGGTCCTTTCTGCCCCATTCTGAGGGGCAATTCCTGATGAAGGACTTGACCCGTCATTGGCAGTCACACCCCAGTTCCCCCCACCTAACTCAGAGGACCAGGTGGTGGATTTCTTCACTGGCGCTGGTGCGACTTGTCCTAGCACTGCCTTGGAGGACCAGTCTCTACCCGTCACCTCTCCTTCCGTTCAGGCTGTTGGCAATCTCTGGGAAAACCTGTTTTATTGCCTCTTTACACCCACATGCCTTCCTAGTTTTGGGCTCCTCACCAGCAAACCTTTTAGCTAGAGATTTGGTGTGAAATTTTTTTTAAAAGACTGAATTTATTATTTTTAAAGATTTTATTGATTTATCTTTAGAGGGGAAAGGAAGGAGGGAGAGAAATATCAATGTGTGGTTGCCTCTCATGTGTCCCCTGCTGGGAACTGGCCTGCAACCCAGGCATGTGCCCTGACTGGGAATCGAACCAATGATCCTTTGGTTCGCAGGCCTGCACTCAATCCACTGAGCTACACCAGCCAGGGCTCAGTTCAGTCTTTTTAAAAAAGATTTTGTCTTTTAGAGGGGGAAGGGAGAGAGGGAGAGCAACATCAATGTATGGTTGCCTCTCATCTGCCCCCCACTAGGGACCTGGCCCACAACCTGGGCATGTGCCCTGACTGGGAATTAAACCAGCGACCCTTTGACTTGCAGGCTGGTGCTCAACCACTGAGCCACACCAGCCAGAGCTTGTTGGTTTAGTCTTGTATGTACCCTGACCAAGGACATAAGAATCTGCAACCTTGGTGTATCAGAACCACACTCTAACCAACTGCGCTACCCAGCCAGGGCTCCCCCTGCCAAATTCTTAAAGCTTAGGCCACACCCTGGTTCAATATATTAATCTTACTCTGTAAGATCAATACAGAGGGGGACCTTATTTGAGTCCCTCATTCTCCCTAAGGCACTAGCTGAAGGGACCATAAAGCCTCTACATCTCAACTTCAACAGGTGCAAACAACTGTCACCTACTCGGGACATGAGTTACCCCAGGGCACGCAAAAGTGTACCCCGAAAAACACCTTGAGTCAATGGTCTCTCCCTCTCCCCAAAAAAGCAGTTATGAAAACCTCCAGGGGCAGCGGGCTATTGCTACCAATGGGTTTCGCTGCCTTTGCTAAATCTTTGTATGCCCTCCTCCCAGATGCTACTCAGAGCCAATTTCCTGGTCCTTGGTCACCTTCTTCTGTTACTTAAATAGGTAACGTTCCCTTCTGACTCAGGGCCTTTGCATATGCTGGTCCTCCTGCCTGAAACTCTCTCTACTCCAGTTTCATTTATTTATACCTTTAGGGTTCAGCTCAAACTCACTCATCGCTTCCTCAGCAAAGCCATCTGACCTCCCCGATCCGTCTCCCCAGACGAGGTCGCCAGAGGGCAGTTACACCCTCACAAAACTCGTTATCTCTTTATGACACTAATCATAGTGACAGAAAAATTAAAAGTACAAGCCGTAATTATTAAAACTATCCATTTATTTATGAGAGTATTTTATTAATGTCTGTCTCTACCAGTGGACTGTGAGCTTGGCGAGGGCCCAGACTGGCTGTGGCTCCCAGCATGCCCTGCAAATGTATACAACAGAATACAAGGAAGTGCAAAACCAGGCAAAAAAGCAGAACACTCGGAACCCTCATCGCCAGCTACAGCTTCACCTTCAACAGGCCAGGCAGCAGGTCCCAGCTCTCGTGGGACCCTCACGTCTCAGAGAAATCACTAGCCAACCCACCCCAGCACAGGTGGAGAGATAAGAGGAAATGACCACGTCAGTCAATGTTGTGCGTTTTCATGAGCCTGCCATAGTGTTCTTCCCTACTTCTCCATGCTGGGGGTTCAGCTCTCAGCTTTCAGTTGGGACAAAAGAGGGGGGACAGGAATAAATGTGAATGAGGCTAAAGGGTTAGGGTTGTAGCCAGAAGAAGGAACAGAAATCCAAGTCCTCTTAGCATCCAGGGGTCAACACGATGAACGAACTCCATGCGTGCGGTCCGCCTCTGCAAAGCAGTATCGCTGCATCCAAAGCAGCAGGGCTGCCTGTGTTGAGCCCTAAGGGAAGGGTGCCATTATCCCCCTGGACAGTCAGGAGGGGGCCCGTTTTCTATCTGGAGCTCAGGCACAAGGTGCTACTTTGGCCTGGAGAGGGTGGAGGGCCCATCTACTTGGGTCTGGAGGAGATGCCCCTAGAGTGGGCGGCAGGCCACACATCTTGGGCCTGATGACGAAAGCTGCAGCGGGTTTCGAAGCCCAGGAACAGGCAGGTAGTATACGCTGGAAGGGAAAAGCAAAAACGAAGTAAAACCAATCCTAAGGGTAAAACTGGACCCAGGAGATGAGATCAGGCTCACCGGGGCCAGCTAAGACCAAGGAAAAGGAGCCAGAGATGGCAGAGCAAGGACTAAAACTAGGAGATAGAAACAGGGTCCAGCCAAGGCAGACAAAATTCTAGAAGTCTAGCTAGGAGTGGAGGCGGAGCTAAGAGGGTGAAGGAAGGCGCCAGGGAACCTGGCCAGGAAGCTCAGAGCCTGTGGGATGCACTACCCAGTGGAAGCACGGTGTCTGTACGGAGGGGGGAAGGTGACAGCCCCAACAAATAGATGCTGGGGCTCCTGTGGGAAGCAGCATCAACCCCTGGGAGCAGAGACCAAACTTAGAAAAGCAGAGCACAGGGCAAGGTGGGCACAGTCAGCACCCAGGATGGAGACAGATCAAGGAGGGGCCAGTTACCCAGGGGCTGGAGCCAAGCCTCAGACACAGGCTGCCAGGAACCAGGGAGAAGGGCCAGGACCACATGGAGAACCAGACACAAGGGGCGGGTCTGAGCACCATTACCTCACCCCCCATCAACACACACGTTTGCAACGTTATTCACGGGGTGGGGTTAGCCCTGAGGGTGACAACAGTACGGGATGGGGGCTGTACAGAGCCAGGTCACAAGGGCTCCCGGAGGATGCAGAGTCAGGCAGGTTATAGCTAGGCCCGCGGTCCTGGGTCTTGCTTCGGCTCAGTCCCCGGCACGCCGCGGATGTCTGGCAGCAGGCTGCAGCTGGCCACGATGTCCAAGCGCTCGGCCAGCGCGCAGAGATCCCCCCGTGCCAGGCGCACGCTGTGGGCTGCCGCCAACCCCGCCGTCTGGGCGGCCGCCAACCTACTGGCCAGGGCAGCCACATCGCGGCCCGCCCGGCGGTACACGCCGCTCACAGCGGCCGCCACATCGTGGTCTAGGCGCGCCTGGCTCTCCGCCAGCCGGAGCTGCAGCAGCGAGAGCGCAGGGGCGGCCGCTGGGGGCTCTTCGGTACCCCAGGCTTCCCCAGCCGTTTCCCGCTGCACCACGAGCGGAGGCAGGTCCCGCGGTGCGGCCGTCGGTTCCGGGTCGGTGTCCGAGTCGGTCTCTGCGGCTTCCCCGGCCACCCGTAGCCCGGTGGGGCGGCCGCGCGTTGGGCCCGAGGGTCCCAGGTACAGCTCCTCTTCCGACGAGGTTGCAGAAAGCTCTGAATCTGTCTCGGCCGCCTCCCCTCGCACCACAGTCTCAAGCCTCCGCGGCGGTCTCCGCCGACGACCCTGAGACGCCATCGCGCCGAGCTAGGTAGAAGAGGGAAAGCACCGTGTGAGAGGCGGGCGCCAGGCGGTAGTTAATAAGCGCAGTTTCTGGATTCCCTGGCCCGCCACTATCTTAGCCGAGTCATCATTCCTGCCGGCGACGATCCGGGCTATTGGACCCCAGCCTCCTCAGTTTACTGATATGTAACAGGACCAGTTTGATCAAGACTGAGGCCTCAGCTCCCAGAATCCCACACTGTCCTCTTTCTAATTTTGCTTCCTCGCAGAGGCTACATCCGGAAGCACACAGTTTCCTCGAACCGCTCAGGGAACAGTGCCAGGGTCACAGGAATGACAGTCAAGCGGGACTCGAAAGGGTGCGCGGAAGGTAAAGCTAACACCGAAGACCTTACCGGGTCTAGGAAGCTCGGAGCCAGCGGAAGGTGCAACCTAGCGCAAGTACGGTGTCCCTTCGGTGGCAGCCGCAACCAATAGGGCAGCAGTTCGGGAGAGTGTTGGCCAATCATCTGGGCCTCATGGCTCCCAACCGGGAAGCAAGCCGTCAAAACCAACTTTGTGGGCGGGTGTGAAGAGTCGCGTGAATAGAGGTGCGACCAATAGAAAAGTGTTTTAGCTGGCGCTTCCGGGTTGTGCCACGAGGCGAGAGGACTGACAGGGATTTTAAAACAAGTTACGTCACGTGTAGCCAGGGATTCGGCCAATGGCTATGCTAGAGGACCCGGAAATTTGGAAGGCCATCTCCGGAGTTCACGCGCACACCACGTGAGTCCGGAGAAGTAAGGCGGAGCTAGTCTGAAAGGCCAATGAAAGCATGAGTAGGCGGGGTCACATGCAGGCAGGAGGCGGAGCTAGTTTACCCGAGCCAATGAGAGCATAAAGCGCTGGGCCGGAGTTGAGCGCGCGAGGCAGACAAATGGTCGACGCGGTTCTGTTCGAGTTTTTACACACGGAGATAGTGGCGGAGTTGTGGGCACACGAACCCGACCCCGATTCCAGCCCCGGGGTGAGCACCAGGCTTCGTTTGCGGGGGGAGGAGGCGCGGATGGTGGAGGGAAGGTGAGGTCGAGGCCCCAGGGAGCACGGAGGGTGCGGCAGCGGCTGGGATCGAACTCCGGCCCCGCCCCTGCCTCGCTGGGAGACCTGGGCCTCTGGCTTCCTCTTCTGTAAAGTGGAGGTGGCCAGCTGGGCTGGTATCGCTGGTTACTTCTAGAATTGAGCGAAATAGCTCGAGGTAAGGTCTGAGCTCGAAGCCTAGCACAGAAAAAAGCGGGTAGTAATTATAGTGATTACTATTAATGGATGTGTACTCAGGATTTCTGGGTTAAATCCCGCCGTCATCACTCCCTAGGTGTAAGAGCCTAAGTTTCTCCCTTTATGAAACGAGCATCATAACAGCACCTAAGTGTCAGAATGGGCCATTTATTAATTCAACACTTACTGAACGCCTGTTAGATATTCCGGGCGCTGTTTCGGTGTTCTCGCGAAGCTTACATTTCAGTGGGGTTGTCAAACAATAAATAAAACATTCCACCTGCTAGTGGAAAGTTCTACAAAGAAAACTTAAGTCAAGGAAAGGAAACGTATGGAGTGGTAGATGATGGAGGAGAGCATTTCAAAGGAAGAGAAGGGAGGAAGCAAGCCCCAGGGATAAGCGTGCCAGGAAGAGGTGCAAAACCCCAAAGTAGGAGCATGCTTAGCATTTTGGAAGTTGGTCCTCATAAAATACAAACGAGCTCAAGCTTTAAAGCTCTTAGCGCAAATATGGGAGCTCTTGGTGCAAACGCTGTTACCCAAGGAGGCAGGGGAGAGTGGGTGCTTAATAAACGGGGCCCTGCTCATTTTTTCCAGTATTATTCTTACTGTGATCATCATCATGTCTATGCCAGACATTGTCCTTGGCTTAGGATTTTATCCCCGTTTAGGGGTCCTAAGGAGGCATGTTATGATCTCAACATAGTTTCTTCAACACACAGCAACTGAAACCTGCAAGGTGCCAGGCCCTGCTTAACCAGGCTAAAGCCCTCGCCCTCCTACGGCTTATGTTTTTGTCGGGGGAGACAGACAAACAAGGGAAAGGCCTAAAATGTATAGTGCACTGGGAAAATGCTCTGCGGAGGATAAAGCATGGGAGAGGGAGTGTGCATTGGCCTGTGTGTTGGGGACGGAGGTTGCAACGTCTCAGCAGCCCATCTGTCCCGGCTTTCAAGCCAGAAACTCAGTGGTTCCTGACACCTGCTGTTTCTCTCTCACTTCCAGCCCTCAGGCAGGCCCTGCCCATTCTGCGGTCTAAATCTGCCCTCTCTCCTGCTTTGTCCAGGCTCTCTCCTCTTGGTCCC
Organism: Artibeus jamaicensis; assembly: GCF_021234435.1. Lineage (NCBI taxonomy): Eukaryota > Metazoa > Chordata > Mammalia > Chiroptera > Phyllostomidae > Artibeus > Artibeus jamaicensis. The sequence continues at coordinate 2,075,439 of NW_026521297.1, forward strand.
TGTACCAGCCTCCTTCCTCACCTTCCAGCTCATTTTACCTGTCATAGCTTCACTGTGTTTCCACTTACGAATCCTTCCCATCTTGGCTGAAATGGCCCTTCTCTGAACCCACAGAAGTCAGGTATCCTTGTTATAGTGTTGCAGCCCCCTCCCCAGTTTTTCCTTAGTAGCCCTCACCACACACAAGAAGTAGATATATGAATTATGTATTTGTATGATCCTTTGGTTCACATCTGTCTCCTCTGTCAGACTGTGCTGTGTGGACTGGGATCAGGTCTGTGTTGATCACCGCATAGTAGATCTTTTGCACATAGTAGGCCCTCTGCATGGATTTGTCAAGGGATTGGATGCAGCTCCTGTGCCAAGGAGCGTGGAGCGGGGACTGGGCTTCATTTAATAGTGTGATAAAAAAACAGCACCTACCACGTGTGAATGTTTCCCATGGGCTTCACACTCCTGATTTCACGGACCCTCCTAACCACGCCCAGAGGGCGGCATGACCCTCCCCCTTTGCAGATGAAGAAAAGAGGCTTTGATGGACAGAGTGCTCACTCTCAAGCCACAGAGTCAGGAATGTAACTGGGCTTCCCACTTCCAAAGCTTGTGCTATAAACCCTGGCCTGCATTTCCCATAGTGCACCCCCCCCCACCGGACATGCCCCTGGAGGATCTCAGTGGGTTTCTGTGGTCAGACAAGTGTGGGAAGCACTGGGTTACTCAGGTTTGCATTCCACAAGGCCCTCAGAGCACCCGAGTCCCAGTGGCCCTGTGCCCGCTGCCCCCTGACATGCCAGTGCTGGGATGAGATGGGGCCTGGCCACCTCCTGAGAACTCCTGGGTGGTTCCAGGCTCAGCCAGGCGTGAGAACTCCGCCAGTGCCCCGCATCCCTTCCACCCTGGAGCCCCATTGTCCAGGGGCATGTCATGGGAAACTGTTTTCTCTTGGTGCTCTTTCTTTCGCTCCCAGCCCCTCCTTTCTCTGTCCCTTCTCTTTGGTCCATCTGAACCACACTCGGGCCTCCAGTTTCTCAGGTGCTGGTGGTGTCTACCGGAACAGTCCTCCGACGGGGTGGGGAGGGAACTGAGGTGCTGGCGAGGAAGGGCCTTTCCCCAGCCACACAGCTGTGATCGGAGGCAAAAGCGAGGCTCAGGCTGCCAGCCCCAAACTCACCTGTGGCATCCGGTCTGCCCGTCAGCTGCAGAACTCTGTGAGGACCCAGATGGTGGCTCGTTCACCCCTGACCCCATGGCACAGTCATTCTTTTGTGGCCTCCTGTGTCCTGCCCGGTTGGTTGTGGCTGCGGATGGAATCTTCTGACTGGTTACAGGTAGAATGGAAGGGCCAGGAGGTCAAAGGGCCTTTGTTCCCAAAGCAGGAACAACTCAGCGAGGAGGCGGCTGAGGTTTCTCGACCTCAGAAGCCTTTAAAGATAAAGAGAGCCTGTGGGCAGAGGCAGGAATTCCTGTGAAAGCAGGTCGTGAGCTGACCTGTACTACTGTGAGCGCTGGCCTGGCCAGCGGCCCAGGAGCAGCCCTGCTCCCCGGGCCTTTGGCCTCCCAGGCCCAGTGAGTGCCCCAGCCGGCCCCTTCTCTCTGCAGCGCCTGTGGTCTGTGTGGCAGCTATCAGTTCCGGGTCCCCACCTGCAGAACCAGCTGGGCCCCAGGTTCCTGGCAGTGCCCTGCTGGGAGCGCAGCGCATCTGAGATGGGGGCACAGCTGCGGGGTCTCGGAGTGCCTGCTGGGGAACTGGGGCTCTGACCTGGGGGCCTGGGACCTGTAGGGGGCTTACACTGAGGTGTGCTGGGCTCAAGCTTGTCCCCTCTCCCAGTGGTATTTATTTTTAGGGAGGGGAAGGAAGGGAGAAAGAGAGGAAAAGAAGATTAACATGTGGTTGCCTCTCATGCACCCCTCACTGGGGACCTGGCCTGCAGCCCAGGCATGTGCCCTGACTGGGAATCAAACCTGTGACCCTTTGGTTCACAGGCTAACACTCAATCCACTGAGCTACACCAGCCAGTGCTCCCACTGTGTGTGTGTGTGTGTGTGTGTGTGTGTGTGTGTGTGTGTGTGTGTTTTAAAGACAGGAACGTGAGCCCTCACTGGGTAATGCAGTTGTTTGGAGTGTCCCGTAGACCCAAGGCACATGGCCCCAGCCCGACTCCCGTCTGCTTCATTCTGGAAGGTCTGGCTGTCCTCCCAGGGAAGTGGTCAGGCTGGGACAGGACAGGACAGGACAGGACAGGACGGGGGTTTGGTTTGCTGTCTTCCTTTCGTGCTTCTCGGAACCTTGGTCCTGCGCACAGTGAGCTCCACCAGCGTGCTCCCCGCCCCTCCCCTTGGATCATTCCTTTTCCCGCCTAGTCCCCCACGTGTCTTCCTCTTCCAGGGCTCAGAGGAATCTGAATCCCTCCCACGCGTCTCACAGCCTTTCTCTCATTTTTCCTACCTCCGTTTTTTTCTGGACAATCTGGGAGGCTTTACGTACCTTGCAGATTTGTCTCTTTTTCAACTCCCTTGTTAACACATTTCTCTGGGCGCCACCGTTCTCATTTTGGAGAACTCCCCTTTGTCTGACTGTCCCTTCTGCCTCGCTGGCTGCCGTGGTGTTACGACAACAGCGAGCCCATGAGGCTGCTCCGAGGGCTCCCCGTCTGGTCCTGATCATCCGGTTTCCTCTCGGGGGCTGTTGTGTGAACTTGCCCGCGCGGGCGGGCGTGGGAGCGCAGGCGCCCCTGGTTCTGGGTGGGTTCCAGAGGGTTCCCCGAAATGGAGAGCCTGGGCACAACGATCACCCCCCTACGGCGGAACCTCACGCCGAGTCCTGAGTCCCAGACAGGTTGTGACAAAGGCTGGTGAATAGGCTTCCGCTTCCTTCCTCCTCCGCCCTCTCTTCCTCAGTCGCCTGCTCCTGCTCATCCTCGGCCCTTCCCTCCCCACTGTCTTCCCCCCTTCCTTTCTCATTCTTCGCCAGATTCCCCCACGCCCAGTCTTTTCAGCTCTGCAGACACTTAATTGGTCCCTGTGGGGGTGGGGGGTCAGCAGGAACAACAGCCGGGGAGAGAGCTGTCACAACACCACTGCCAGGTGGGGACAGCAGTCGGCCCCATTTCACTGGGGAAACAGGCCCGGGGCTGCCGGTCCAGTGAGTGGCGGAGCCAGAATTCAATCCCAGGCCCGTCTGGAGCTCACGGAAGGGAAACAAACTGCGGAAACCTTTCTAAACCTACCCCCCAGCCTGGCTGAGGACCTTGCTGACTCTCGGGCCGTCCCCTGTCTGGGCTGCTGTGCTGAGTGGGTCTGAGGTACCTTCCCACCCACTCCCTCCCGTGCTCCACTGTCCCTGCAGACTCAGGGCAGACACGGGGCAGCCGCCCTGCAGGGAGCCCGTCCCGTGATTGCAGTTCTCTCGTGCTCCCCGAGAGGGCGCCAGGTCCATCTGGGCAGGGACTGTGTCATCCTCCATCTGTCCTGCAGCGGGACCACTCAGGCAGCATTTGTGACACAGGGGAAAACAGACACGCCACACCCTGGGCTGCAGGGGGCCGCCTCCCCTCCCCCCCACCTCCCGTCACTGTCCCCGCTGTGAACAGTGGCCTAAGCTCTATTCTCCCTGCTTTTTCCTGCCTCCTGGCCTCTGCATGCACCCTCAAAACCCGGAGTCCTGGGTTCCCCCTGTCACATTGGAAGCCCTCGGGCTGCGTGGCACCGGCCCCTGCCTCCTCCAGCAGCTCCCATCTAGAAGGGCGGTGACGCAGGGTCCGGCAGCGTTATGCTGCGGAGGTGCATCACCCAGAACAGAGCGCCTCCTTCTTGGGGCTGTCCTGCAGCCAGGGCCCCGCCCCCGGGGGCTGACCGGCACAGGGCCCGTGACTGGCCATGGTGGTAACGCCCCCAGAGCCCAACTTGGAGCGCCCAGTACACCCAGTCCTTTAATCCCCAAGGGCCCTGGAGAGGGGTCCCGTCAGCCCTGTTCTCTTTACACATGAGGAAACTGAGGCACGGGGCGGTTAGCCGCTGCCCAGACCCACAGCCAGTTGGGGTCGGGGCTGACCCTCACTGGGCACCTGTCCCCCTCGGCGTCCCTCACAGGCCCAGCTCATCTCCCACTGTCACCGGGCCCCGCCCCCTGCCCCACAGCCCTCTCTTGGGTGGCTGTCCTTCGGGGCTTGAGGAGAGCCCCAAAGGTGGTCCAGGGAGCACGCCCCTGTTCCCGGTTCACGGAGGTGGAGCACAGAGCGGTGGGCGAGGGCCAGCATGTCTGGCTCGGAAATTCGGGTGACCTCTGCTCAGGTCTCCCCACCAGGCAGGCCTCGGCCTTAGCCACCACCGGAGAACCAGGACAGCTGTGGTGGCCCGGCCACCCACCCACCTGGCCATGTAGGCTCGGGAGACAGACCTGCCCCGGTTTGAAAGACCTGAAGCCGAGAGTGCCCGGGACAAGACCCCCCCTCGCCCTTCTGAGCCCGTTGTCAGGTGTGAAATACAGCCCACCTCACGGGGTGGAGGGTCCGGCAGAAGTATGGGTGCGACCACTCACGGTTTTAATTCGAACATTTCACCTGCCATGTCACGTGGTGTGCTCGAGTGTGACATTGTTAGGTTACAAAATCACACACGATTTTGTAATAAAAGGGGCGTGACTGGTGCGGGGCGCTCTGCAAAGAACCCCCAGGTGGTGCGCGTGTGGGCCACGCCCTCAGCTCTGTGGGCGTCTGTTTCTTAAGTGCCTCCCTCCCAAGTGCCAAGGCCTGTGTGGGCTGCTGAGGGTTGGCCTGGGGCCCCACCCTTGCAGAGCTGCGTCCCCACTCAAGGACAGTGCAGTGTGGCGGCACTGGGATTGCAGACTGCCCTGGGGGGGGCGGTGATAAGGGAAGCCTGCGGGAGTCGGGCGGAGGGATGGCTGGGTCCCAGGAGGCTGCGAAGGAGGCCCCGACATCATCTCAGGGTGGGTCTCGGCCCGTTGGGCATACAGCGGGCTCCGTGGTCATTCCCAAGGGAAGGTGCTGGCAAGGAGTTGCAGGGGCTCAGGCCTGGGACTGCAGCCTCCTGAGAGGGGCCAGGGCCTCCTTTCCCGGGTTCCACTCTCCACCTGGGCTCTGCCCCCGAGCTCGGGGTCATGGGCTGCCCTGGTATTTCTGATGCCCCAACCTGGACCTCCCTCTGCAGAGGAAAAGGGGCCACATACAACACCTGAGAAGCTCAGGGGAGGCCTACGTGTTGGCCTTAGAGACTCAGACACCTGAAGTGACCGCACAGGAGGGTCTGAACACAAGTGTTCGCAGTAGGAAGCCGGTCACAGAGAATAGTGACGCGCTCCGGGCCTGCAGAGGCCTGGACAAGGGGCGGTCTTTATCTCTCTCAGGGTAACCTGATGTTTTCCACAGTCCTGGGCCCCTCGGGGCAGGCCCAGAACCCCTCCCTGCCCCCTTGTCGCCCAGACAGCACCTGTGTGCTGTGTTGATCGCTAACCATCCTGTGCCCGCCAGTGTGAGAAGTATGAGTCTCTGTTTGACTTTTCATCCCATCTCGGAGATTTCACTCCCCCCCCCCCTTGTGCCTCCTCCTTTGATTCTAACGTGTGAGAGGAGCCCCTAAAACTCCAGAGCCTTCTCTCAACCCCCTGAGACTTTGCTTCCCAGCAGTGGTCGACAGTTTGGCTCATAAACTGAAAAAGCCTTGGCGGGCTGGGGTGCCTCCCCCACCCTCTGCGGCTCACCCGGATGCAGGTTGGGAGACTTCGCCCCTCCAGCCGCCCCCGCCCCCTCCCCCTCCCAGCGCCCGGCCTCTCCTGCTGTGGGGGCCAGGCCTGCCCTCTGGAGGGCCTTTCCCCAGCACCCAAGGGAGCAGCTCCCTCCACAGAGCCCCTCTGTGTCCTTCAGGCTTGGTGGCTGACACTTTAGGACCTGAGGGTGATCCTCGTGACCCTTACTGCTGACCCTGCTGGCCCAGGCCAAGCTGCCACAGGGGCCCTTGACAGGTCACCTTGACTCCCGGGTGTCAGGAGCGCTGCCTCCCAGGGAGTTGTGCTCACAGTGAGCGGTGGGTGCTGTCAGGAGAGAGCTGGCACACGGGGGAGGCTGAGCGTGGGGAGTCCCTCGTTCTTCCTGGGGCAAGGGAGAACTGGCCCTGAGGGCTGATGCGCAGGCTGGGGCAGGGAGGTCCCCTTGCAGCCGCTGCACCGGGTGACTCCCACTGGAGGTGGCTGAGCACCCCAGCCTCTTCCCTGGCCTTCTAGGAACAGAAGATGAACCTGTTGGTGCTGGAGAGCATGGGCTTCCGTGTGGGCCAAGCCCTGGGCGAGCGGTGAGAGCCGGCCCCTCCTGGGCCTTCCCGCCCCAGCTGGACCCGAGGTGGGGGTGGCGTGGTTCCAGGCGGGAACCAGGCTGGCTTCCCCTCCCCACCCTGGCCTGGCCCGAGCCTCTGCCACTGCCCCCTAGGCTGCCCCAGGAGACGCTGGCCCTCAGGGAGGAGCTGGATGTCCTCAAGTTCCTGTGCAAAGACCTGTGGGTGGCCGTGTTCCAAAAGCAGATGGACAGTCTCCGCACCAACCACCAGGTGTGCTCCCCGCCCAGCGGCCGGCTTCCGGCTGTGGATGGAGCTCCCGAAGGGGCCCTGACCAGGTTTACCCCTTGGGGAGGTTGCAAGAGGGCATTGAAGCTACTTCCAGGGTTTCCATGAGACAACCCCCCCCCCCCCCCGCCCGTGCCGGCAGAAGGCCTGATGGCTGGCAGTCTCTCACCTCTGTGACACCACCTGTCCCCACCTGGTCCCATTAGGTGTCTGCGCTGTGTCGGCCCCGACAGCCTGCCGCTTCCCCCCACAACCTGGGGGGCAGGAATTGGTCTCCCTTTTACCCCAGAAGTCACCCAGCCAGAGAGAGGGGCGGGACCAGCACCCCTCTGGGTGACTCTGGGTCCGGGAAGCCCAAGGGCCCTTCAGCTCTGGAGGACGGGCCCTGACTGCCCTGGTTTTGGGGGGCGGATCCTTCTAGACATCCCGGCGTCCCCTCCCCCCAACTGCAAATGCACAGGCCCTGCCCCAGTACCCACAGGCTCTCCTGTCCGCAGGGGACCTACGTGCTACAGGACAACAGCTTCCCCCTGCTCGTCCGGATGGCCTCGGGCCTGCAGTACGTGGAGGAAGCACCCAAGGTAGGGGGTGCTGGGACACACCCACGCCTCACTTCCCCTGCTCCCCCAGACCAAGGGGCGGACCCCACTGTGAGGCACGAAGCCCCTCGAGGCCCTGGGCCTGGGGTCGGCCTCCTCTCTTCCCCACAGTGACCTCTGCCGCCCGCCCCCAGTTCCTGCCCTTCACCTGCGGCCTCCTCCGCGGCACCCTCAGCACGCTGGGCATCAAGAGCCTGGTCACCGCCTCCGTGGCAGCCCTGCCAGCCTGTGAGTCGTGGGCATGGGGGGGGACCCCCTGCCTTCCCCCTGTGTGGACAGAAGAGGGTCCCCTGTCCCTATTCTGTGGGCCGGGCCACTGAACCCCAGTTTTCAGGTTGGGAATTTGAGTCCCCGAGAGCTTAAGTCACGTGTCAGGCCACACAGCGGGCACAGCCCACCCATGCCCTTGGCCCCTGAGCTCCCCCAGCCTGCTTCCCGGCGTGTGCCAGACCGGAAGAGGGAACCCTCTGTGAAGCCCCAGTCCAGTGGTCGTGAGCACTCTTCCCAGCACGGGAACCCAGGAAGTGGGGGCTCCAAAGGCAGCCGGATCCCATGGGACCCACGGCCTGTGTGGGGGGCTGCGCTGACCCCCCAGGGCCCTGCACCGGCCAGGCTGCAGCGCCTGCACCCAGCCCCAAGTCCTCCCTCCCGCAGGCCCTGGGGCCCCCAGGCCCACGTGCTGAGGGCCTGAGCAACACCTGCCACAGAAGCCTGAGCCAGGCCCTCCCCTGCGGGTGTGGCCTCTGGGCCCCAGTCACACGGGGCCCTGGGACACAGGCCAGGTGGGCGGGAGCACCGCCCAGTCTGCCGGTGCAGGGCCTGAGCAGTCCAGGGGCTTCCTGCCTCCCCTCAGATCCCAGCCCCGGGTGCTAAACCTGGCCCTTCTCTTCCAGGCAGGTTCCAGGTGGTGGTGCAGAGATCCTGAGGGGCCCGGGCCCCGGCCCCTGGTCCGCAGCCCCCGCCCAGTCTCACCCAGGGCTGCCGGGGAACTCCCGGCCCTGGGATGGCGAGCAAGACAGGCGGTCCAGCCACTTGGGGTGTCACATGTGCTCAACCGATGGGCGTCAGAGGGGGAGGTGGGGGCGTCCGGGGCAGGGTGGTCCCAGCCGCCCTCGGGCCTGGTGTGGAGAGATCCGCATCGGGCACGCCACTGACTCCGCAGCACAGAAGCTCAATAAAGGTTCTGTCTTTATCGGAGACGCGTTCACAGTGGCAGATGGCATCTGCAAAGTGACTGTCACTCGGCCTGCAGGGGTGGGGGCCAAGCAGCCCTCATCGCCCCCCTTTCTGGGCTCCCCTTTGCCCCCATCCTGGCAACCCCACTGGGGTCAGCATGTGTGGGGCTTCCCTCGGCCCAGTGGGGCCCACAGGACAGACCTCCCCCTGCCACCTGACCGAGGAGGAAGGCCAGGGGTGTCCGGAGTGGGCCAGAGACCCTCATTACACACACACACACTCCACGTGCCTGGCAAACCAAAGGCACACAAAAGACGCCGGGCCCTGCCCCCCTGCGCTGCCTCCCTCCCTGATATTTGGAACATCTGCCTTATCACACACCTGGATCACCCGGGCTCTGATTCCTGCTGCCTAATGTGGACGAGATCCGCCTGTCACGATGAAGGGTCCCCTTGTTTAAAACATCCCTGGAGCGCGGGGGGGGGGGGGGGGGCCTCTGCCCGTGCAGAGTCAGGGCAGGCGTGCCACCAGGCCCCGCCTCGGCCCACACGCCAAGCGCCGCATTCCCTGGCCTGCCTCCACGCCTTTGCACACGCTGGGCTGCCCCGCCCTCCGGCGCAGCGCTGGCCAGGACCCCCCCCAGGGAACCACAATTACTCAGCTGAACCATGGGGGGGGGGCAGAGAGGTGACTGGCCCAGGCCGGCCTCTGAGAAGCTTAGGGGTTCACCCTGGAGCGCCCCCAGACACAGACCCACCCCTATTGGCACAGCGTGCAGAATTGGAAGACAGAAAGGGACAGCCAGGCTCAGGAGGAGGGCAGGGTCGGTGTCTAGTCGCCCCCTGGGGGGCCGCCCTGCAAGGCAGGCAGGTTTCCTTCTCTATCCCGAACCCCGTTGTCCTGGGCGCTGTTCCGTGGTTGCCCCCCCCCCCAACAGGTCCCCAGGGTCCCTGGCAGCCACTGTTTGGTAGTACAGGGAGCAGGAGCCCGGAGGGCACCGTGGTACCAGGCCCTCACCTCTGGAGGAGTATCTTCAGGGGACCCCCCCCACACACCTACCAGCAGGCAGGAGGCAGAGCCCTGGCACACGCCACTGAGCCTCCCTCACCATGTGACCCCGCAAGGGACTTAACCACAAAGGGAGCACCCCGGCCCCTGCCAGGCGTGGCGAGCAGGAATGGGGCGAGTGTGGGGAAGCATGCACGCCGCGTGGGGCCCCCCAAAAACCTCCACGGCGTGTGTCGTCCTCGTCGCTGTCATTACAGGAGAGGCATTTAAAGCAGCCCGGAAAGTGGGTCAGTCAGTCCCCAGCATGTTCGCTGCTGTCATTACTATCTGTCCCACTCTGCTCTGGGGACTCCTCCCAAAAGCCACCGGAGGTAGGCGCCAATGCCAGCCCACTCAGCAATGAGGAAGCCGAGGCTCAGAGAGGTGAAGTCACTCGCCCAAGATCACACAGCTGGACCCCGGAGGAACTGGCATCGCAATCCAGGGTTGCATCTCGGCTTGGCCCTGGCTCGGTCCCTGCCCCGGCTTCCTCCCGCCCCACGACGGGAATGCCCAGGGCTGGCCCCACACAGGCAGCACCGTGGCCGGCCACCTCCGTCCCTGACCTCAGGTACTGCCCCCACGGTCCTCGAGAGCAGAGAGCACCGGACGGGGCTGGCAAGCTGGGGGAAGGGGCGGGGGGACTGGGCGGGCAAACCGGTCGGGCCGCTCCGTTCCCACCTCCCGGCCTCTCACCAGTTGGGCGGCCGGGCTGGCGCGGCGCTCGGTGTCCCGGCAGGGAGCTGCCATCAGGTACGGGGGACCCCAGGTCGGGGGGACAGCGGGCAGGGGCCACGTGCCTGGCCCCCGACCCTCCTCGAGCCCCAATTTTCACCCCAATTTCCTCCGCCCACCCCCCCGAACAGCATCCCTCCCTCACTTCTGCTCTCGGTGCCTCGCATTTGAAAGCCAGGCCACCCACCTCTCCCCGAGGTTGCTGAGCCTCTGGCCCATGGAGCCTCCCGCTTGGGTTTGCTCCCCCTCCAGCCCCTCGCTCAGCCTCAGGTGGACCCAGCCCCGGGGTTCAGCCATTCCACGCTCCCGCCCCGCCCCTCTCCGCGCACCGGGTCCTTGTCCTTCAGCTGGCGCCGGCCCCCGCCTCCCACGGCGCGGACCCCCACGCCCACTTCTCCCCTAGTTCTTCCCAGCCCCCGCCAGCTCCCAAGGTTGCCCAGCCTACATCTATCTGCTCAGCACCCTCCGGAGTCCTGGCCTCTCGGGGATGCCCCGGGGCCTCCCAAACACCCCGTCGCCGACCCTTGGAAATCTCACCCACCCCAAATCAGCCCCCGCCCCCAACCCCCCATCGTCCTCCTCCGTCTGGCGATCCCTCCCCCAGTCTCTGCCCCTCCACCCGGTGACCTGGGCGACCTGGGACCCAGCGTCTGGGGGGGTCTCTCACCTGTCCTAGGTCACAGGCGGCTGTCCCGGAAGCGGGCTCTTGCTGCCCGCGCCCAAAGGGGCCGGTCACTTCGCGCGTCCTCCCGGCCCCGGAGCAGGCCCCCGGCCGCCATGCATCAGCACTGTACTGTCCACTCGGCCAAGGGCATGCTGCCCCCCCGGGGCTGCCCGGAGAGCTACTTCTTGGACCCGGAGTTGGGGCACAATAAAGGTAGGCCTTCAGTTTGGAGGGGGGGGTCCTGACAGGGAGGAGGGGGGCTGCCGAGTGGACGGTGGAGTGGGAGAAGCCGGGGCCCCAGAAGAGAAGTTGCCTCCGTTCCCCTGTGGAGGCTCCTGCAGACGCGGTGGTGGTGGGGGCGGGGGGACCACAGCCCTGGGGGGGCGGAGCTGGGAGCCCGCGCTGGGGAGGTCGGCAAAGCAGGCCCTCCTGGTCGGCCCCTTCCCCCAGCGTGGGAAGAATTCTCACTCCCCAAATCACCAGGCCCGTGGGGACCACCGAGAGGGGCCGTGTGGTGGGAGGGAGAGAGAGAAAAGCGACCTCCTCCGGACTGAATGTGAATGAGGCGGGGACCAGTTTCCTGGGGTGACCTAGCCCCCTTTTTAGGGCAGCCCCCTTGTCGCCAGCCTGGCTGGAGCTTGGGTGCCAGGCTCCCACCCCGCCCCCGCCCCGCCTCCCCCGTCCCTGTCCTGTCCCCTCTCTCCCATCACTCTGGCCTCCTCTGGACCAACCCCGGGCCAGCTCCGCGTGGCTCCCTGTCACCCCACAGGGGGACCCTTGGGGACCAAGAAGTGTGGGGCGGCAGGGGCTCTGGAGTTCAGCCCCTCGTCCAACCAAAGCCCTGGCCCCTTGCACGCCCTCTGCCCCCAACCCTCGGGGACACAGGGGCCACACCCCCTCATTGTCCCTAGGATGTCTCCTGGGCCTTGGCTGAAAATCGGCGCCCTCTGGATCCCAAGACCCCGCCTGGTTCCTGCCAGTGGCCCCAGGGGTCAGGGCCCAGTCACCCCCACTTCCTTCCTTCCAGGACGCTGTCACCAGTGGTGCCATGACCCAGCGGCCTACAGGCCCTGTCCGCAGCCCTCCCAGGTGCGGTCGCAGCTGGCCTACCACAGCCAGCAGGGGGTTGTCCGGGGCTGTCGCCGGGGCCCCCAGCCCCCTCTCCTGCAGCAGCAGCAGCAGCAGCAGCAGCAACGGCAGCGGCGGCAACAGTGGCAGCCCCAGCCCCCAGCCCCCAGCCCCCTGCGGCAGCGTCTCTGCCCCGGCCCCAGCGCCCAGAAGGGAGCGCCCGCGGCCGCCACTGCCTCCCTGGGACCGGCCTGCGCCCCCCAGCCGTCCACTGCACCCTCCTCGGCTCCCGCCACAACCAGCAGCTGCCCAGCCCTGCCCTCCAAGACTGGCACCGTCCCGCAGCCCGGCAGGCCCACGGGCGCCCCGTCCCTGCCGGTCCCAGGGGCAGCCTGCGGCCCCTTCACCTCCTACAGCTCCGGTGCTCACCCCGCCCGCCCAGGGGCTCTGTCCCTGCTGCCTCGCTTTCCGCTTTCGGCCTGGGCCTGGGGCCTGCCCCACCCCCTCCCTCTGGTCCCTGTCTGCGAGGGCGCTCATCCCTGACCCTGGGCCTCCAGCAGCCACTCTGCTTCACCTGTTGGGATCCGAGGCTTCCAGGCCGGGCCTGTCCATGGTGCCTCCATCTTGGGCTGGCCAGGTGCCGGGCCGATTCCCTGGCTGACTCCCTTGCTCTGCTTTGTGTCTCCCTGGCCCTCCCTGCCTGGCCCAACAGGCCAGAGAGGGCGTAGGGCAGGGCTGAGGAGCTTGCTGGCCGGCTCTGGTGTGGGGTGGACGGTCACGCGAGCAGCTGCAGCAGGAGGTTGGGGTGGGGGGGACGGAGGAGAGAGCCTTGCAGCGATGGGAGGGCGCCAGCCGTGCGTTATTGATTCATTGATTCATTCGCTGACTAGGTATTAAGCCCCGAGAGGGTGCCAGGCCCTGCCATGTGGGGACCGGGGGGCGCACAGGGAGTGGGCAGACGGACTGCTGCCCCCTCAGAGCTCAGCAGCACAGGCGGTGGGGGAGGTGCGCACGGGAGACAGTTGGGGGGAAACACAGCAGAGAGAGCAGAGGGGGAGCCTGGGGCCTCTTTGGGGTGACATTTGAGCAAAGACAGGGCAGGCCCCTTGAGTAAGTGGCCTCAGGGTCAGCAAGTGCAGACTCCGGGGGTCGCAGCGAGGGGAGATGGCGGATGGCTCAGAGTGGACGGGGCGGGAGCCAACTGAGGATGTAGCAGGAGAGGGGACCGTGGGCGGTGAGGGCGGACACAGGTGTCCAGGCCAGAGGTGCCGGTGGCCGGGCCTGGGACGGAGGAGGTGGCAGGCAGCTGGTTGCCGGCTCTGGTTAGAAAACAGGGCAAGGGCTGAGCGGGGACTGGGCTGCAGGTCAGGAGCAGCCGTGTGTCATGGAGTCTCTGGGGCACAATGTTCAACCACACGGACGAGGGGGGGTTGAGTGAGGGGAGGTCACCCAGCGTGGGGTCAAGGGTGGGAGCGGGTCCAACCCAGCTGACCCCTCGGCCACCCTTGTCGCAGGCCCCCCTCGGACCCTCCCTGCTGAGCCTCCAGGCCCAGGCCGGGCCCTTGGCAAGGGAAGGGCCCTGCAGCCCACCGACCTCTCTGAAAGATGGGACCTACGACTCCCCCCAAAAAACAACAGGACAGAGTCCTGCCTTTCTGGCACCCAACTCCAGGTGCTTGCGTGTGGTGCCAGGACATAACCCCAAATCTGTGCCCGAAATGGCCGTTCTGGACCACGGCAGGACAGAGGGCCCCCCCCCCCAGCCGGGTCCTTTGGTTCCCCCTCCCCCAGTGTCTCTGCCGCCCCACTCCCAGTGGCTGCGCTTTGCCCGAGTCCTGCAGAGCAGGGTTGACAGGGTGGGGACCACAGGGCAGGTTTGCTGGGCGCAGGGCATGGGGTCAAGGGGAGGAAGAGAGGTCAGGGTCAGGGCGGACAAGAATACTGAGCGGAATCTGGTCACGGCAGCCCTGTCCACGCGGAAGCCAGGCTAACAGAGTGGGCAGGAGCTGACACTCAGACAGTGGGAAGCACAGCTGCATGCATCCAAGGGCCTCAAGTCGCAAGAAAGGGTCACGGGATTTTTCTCAGGGGGACACTGGGCTGGTGGCTGGTGACTGAAGACCAGGACGGCCAAGTTGTCACAGATCTGTGGGCCAGGGCCGGGGGAGTCCAGCTTCCCGGCCTTCGCCTGGTGACTTTGGGGTCAGCTCATCCCGGGCAGCCCAGCGGGACGCACCTGGCCCTGCCTGTGGCCACAGAAACCTCCGTCCCCCGAGGTCTGGTCTGACTCACCTCCGGGAGGGGGCCGCTGCTGCTGAAGGGAGGGGCTGAGAGCGGGTGCTCTGGACGGCGGGGCGTGGGGTGGGAGGAGGGTGGTGCTGGGCCAGCCTCGTTGACTCAGTTTCTCCACCTCTGCCCCCTCCTCAACCCCGGTCCCCAGACATCCTGACAGAGGATGATGTTTACTGCAGCTGCCTTGCCAAGACCCTCTGCCACGTGCCTGTGCCTGTGACCGTGGGTTTCTACGCCCCCTTTGGCTGCCGCCTGCACCTGATGCTGGACAAGATCACTGGTGAGTGGCAGCATGGAGCCTCCAGCCCCTGCTGCCCGGCCCCAGGCTTCCCCGAGATCCACTGGCACCTGAGCTCAGCCCACCCCAGTCCAGATGCCCGTCACTCAGCTCTAGGCAGGTGCTTCCGCATCATGCCCACAGCCTGTGCCCCCAGGTCCCTGCTCCAGTTCCCGCTCTGGGCTCCTGGCCTCTGGTCTCACCTCCCTCTGCCAAACACTCCCCAAGGAATCTTTCTAGAATGTGTGTCTATCCCTGTCATTCTCCTGCTCAAAAGCTTCCCGTGGCTCCCCAGCACCCTGGGGAGGAAGGCTGACCTCTTCAGAGGCTGTAGGATCCTGCTCCTGTCCCCGGCCCCAGACCCATCCCTTCCCCTCAGCTCTGGCCCAGGGCTTGGCGCCCACACCAGCCCTGCAGACAGGTGTTACCTGAAGACCTGGGCCGAAACCTGGTCAGGGCCCGAGACGGCGGGACCTGCTTTCAAACTCTGCTGGTGCTCAGCCCCCAGCCCCAGCTGCAGCCAGGAGGGTGGAGGTGACTCACCTCCGAGTGCCCAGGCCCAGTGAGCGCCTGCTAAACAAGCCCACGCCTGCCCCGTGTTGTCCCACAGTCACACACAGGGGCCTGGGAGGAGAAGAGATCTGGCCCTAAGGAAAGAGAGATGGCGAATGGAGTGCCTACTCTGTGCTAAGTGACTCTGCACATTCCCATTCATTCATTCATTCATTCACTCACTCACTAACCTCATTGTAGGCAGATCCCGCCCCCAGCCTCTCATGATCCAGGCTTCAAACATTCCCCCGGCACCTCCTTGGTGACCGAGACAACCAGGGCCCTGTCCTTCAAGGGCTCACAGTTCAGAGAGGGAGACACACCTGTCCCCAGTCACAATTTAGAGTGGGTGAGAAGATGGGGAGAGAGGGTGTGGGGAGAGCCGTGGGATGCCTAATCCAGCTGGGGAATCAGAGAGGGCTCCCTGGAGGAGGAGACAGCTAAGCTGAGAGCTGCAGGAGGAGGAGGAGTAAGCCAGGAAACTCAGATGAAGGCTGTACCCTTGCTGCCCAACATTTGTCTTCCTCAGAACCTCGTCTCTATTCTTTCACCCCCTGGAGCCTTCCCTGCCCTTTCGCTTCCTTTTCCTCTGGGGGCTCTCCTTCTGTACACCCCTGACCCTCAACCTTCACCCTCAGACCTTCCCGGGTCTAAGCCTGGCTTCAGGCCTTTCCTTCCGCACTTTACGCACCTGCCCCAGCTGTTTCCCTCCCACCCAAACTACCAGGACCCGCCCCTGCCCGAGCCCCGCCCCCAGGCCGGAGGAGCCCAGGTCGGAGCTCCGTCCCGAGCCAGAGCCCCGCCCCCAGGCCGGAGGAGCCCAGGTCGGAGCTCCGCCCCGAGCCCGAGCCCCGCCCCCATACCGGAAGAGCCCAGGTCGGAGCTCCGCCCCGAGCCCGAGCCCCGCCCCCAGGGCGGAGGAGCCCAGGTCGGAGCTCCGCCCCGAGCCCGAGCCCCGCCCCCAGACCGGAGGAGCCCAGGTCGGAGCTCCGCCCCGAGCCCGAGCCCCGCCCCCAGACCGGAGGAGCCCAGGTCGGAGCTCCGCCCCGAGCCCGAGCCCCGCCCCCAGGCCGGAGGAGCCCAGGTCGGAGCTCCGCCCCGAGCCCGAGCCCCGCCCCCAGGCCGGAGGAGCCCAGGTCGGAGCTCCGCCCCGAGCCCGAGCCCCGCCCGGGTGGTCCCTCACCAACGCCGGCGCCCTCCGTCCCCACAGCGCTGATGGAGCAGGAGGCCGCGCAGCGCGAGGCAGAGGAGCTGCAGCGTGTGCAGTGGCGGCCGCGGTCCGTGAGCCGCTGGGGCTTCCCGCAGCTGCTGTGGTACCTGGTGTTCATGCAGCCGATCATCACTGAGGTGCACCTGCGGCGCAAGAATGTGAAATTCCTCTTCATCCGCTTCAGCGCCTGGGAGTACGAGGGCTCGGACAAGCTGTGGGCCGGCCTGGTGACCACGCTGTGTGAGGGCATCCGCCACCACTACGGCCCACTGCCCTTCAGCGTGTACTCGGTGCTGGGCAACAAGGCGATGACGTCGAAGGGCTTCCGCCAGCGCGAGTGGCACTGCCGGCGCCGCGTGTGCCTGGCGCTGGTGGCCCTGCTGGTGGCGCTGGGCTTTGGCGTGGCCCTGCTCTACCTGTCGCTGGGCGCCCACGCGCTGAGCCACAGCAGCACTGACAACCACGTGCTGCGGGTGTTCGGCGGCGCAGCCACCACGCTGTCAGGCTCGGGCCTGCTCATGGCCGTGTACTCGGTGGGCAAGCACCTGTTCGTGAGCCAGCGCAAAAAGATCGAGCAGCTCGTGTCGCAGGAGAAGTTCGGCAGCCAGCTGGGATTCATGGGCGAGGTGAAGAGGGAGGTGGAGCTGGTCACCAACTTCCTGTGCTTCATGGAGATCTACCAGCGGTGCCGCCTGCGCATCGTGCTCGAGATCACGGGGCTGGACACGTGCCGCTCGGAGAACGTGGTGGGCGTGCTCAACGCAATCAACACCCTGTTGTCCGACAGCCACGCGCCCTTCATCTCCATCCTGGTGGTGGACCCCAGCATCATGGCCGCGTGCCTCGAGTGCGCTGGCTGCATGAAGGGCACGGCGGACAACGGCTACCTCTTCCTCAACCGCACCGTCACGCTGCCCTTCTCCGTGCCCATCATGGGCCGCCGCACCAAACTGCAGTTCCTGCACGACGCCGTGCAGAGCCGCGACGACCTGCTGTACCGCGAGATGGCGCACCAGCTGCGGCCGGGGAGCCCTGGCGCCGACGAGGGCTCTCAGCTGCTGGCGGTGGAGATGCAGGAGGGGGCCCGGCTGACGCAGAGCCACATAGACGCCGAGGCTGCGCGCCGCATCCGAGAGGCGCTCCTCTGCCTGCACGACGACCGGGACTGCCTCTACGAGTACGTGGCCGACAACTTGGTGTCCATGCGGCGCATCGTCAACACCGTGCCCATCACCGTGCGCCTGCTGCAGCAGCAGCAGCGGGACTTCGGCGGCCCCACGCCGCGCCAGGCTGTGGCCTGGGTCGTGCTCGCCAACCAGTGGCCCTGCCGCCTCAGCTGGGCGCTGCAGTGTCTAGAGGACCGGCAGCAGGCCGGGGGCGCCCCGGAGGCCCACGCACGCCTCTGGGACGTTTTCCGTGATAACTGCCAGGAGCTGCACACCATGACCAAGCCGTTGCACAACGTGCTCGATCTGGACGGCGACCCCGAGCTCTTTCAGCGCTTCCTGAGCGAGGACTTCCCCTTCTCTGTGGCTGAGGCACAGACCCTGCTGCGCTGTACGGTCAACCTGGACCACTCCATCCGCCGTCGTATGGGCCTCATCCGGGCTGTCAGCACGCTAAAGCCGCCCAGCCCGCCCAAATCCCCAGCGGGCGACGCTGCGCACGCAGCCAACCTTGCCTCCCGGGCTGACGGCGCCACTAATGGAGCTGACCGGAGCCCTGGGGCGGCCCGGTCAGGCCACTCTGCGGGGCGCAGCCCTGCGCAGACCAGCCCTTCCCGCAGCGAAAGCCCCCACTCCCGAGCCAACCACGCCTCCCAGGCTGCCCACGGGACCCACAGAGTGGACCAAAGCCCTGGGGCCAGTCGGCCAGGCCACTCTGCGGGTCACAATCCTGCGCGGGCCAGCGAAGCCCCCCCCTACACCTGCAGTGAAGTCCCCCACCCCCACAAGGAAGTCCCCCACCCCTGCAGCGAAAACCCCCACTCCCAAGACTTGACCCACCGGAGTAAGCCGAGACCAGTGGCTTGAGCGCTCTGTGCTTTAGGGAATCCAACCCAGGGGTGCCTTGGATGAAGGACTCTGGGGCCAGCAGGGGGGCAACAGCACCCCTTCTACCCAGGGGAGGACACTTGTAGGGGACAAGGCCCAGGGTCCAGTGTTGGGAACGAGGCTGGTGCTGGCTACATTACCCCGGTGAATCTGCGAGCTGGCAAGAGCTGTTGGCAGTAGCTGACAATGACACCAGTGTCAGAAAGAGGTGCCAAAGGACCACTAAGAAACTCAAGTTCAAGTGCAATAAACGAAGGTGTGAAAGCCTTTGATTGGTCTTTAGGCCCTGTTGTGCCAAGCCCATTTCCTGCCCAGGGAGTCAGCAGATTGGCTGGTGGCTGGTGTCCCCAGGGCAGGGGGGTGGGCAGCGGGGGTGTGGGCGAGGCCCCGGCAGGCAGACGATGGACGGATGTTTTGTGTTGCCTCGCGTTGACTGAGGTGCCTTGCAGTGCCCAGTCCTCAGGGGATCCAGGTCCTTGTCCCGGGTTCCTAACCCCACCCCTCGGTGGGCGGGGCAAGAGCTAGAGTTTTTGAGGGCGGTGTCTGAGGTGACCTCAGCAGGCTACTCCAGTTGCAGTGTGGCTCCGCCCCCTGGTGTAATTCATTAATTAGGCCTCCCTGGCATCTCAACCAGCTGGGCGGGAAGCACTGCCTCCCTCGATAAGTAACTGTCCAGGGGAGGCGGCCTTAGGGCCACTTGATGAGCCCCTTGGTGAGGTCAGGGACGCTGAGCAGAGCTGGGGGCACACATAGGTCATAGAGCCAGGGCGAAGGGAGGGCCATCCCAGGGCTGGACTCTGCCTGTCTGGCACCACCTTCCCCTCCCATTGGTCGGACAGAGACCTAGAATGAGTCGTCACCCCTTGGGGCAGCTTCCCGTCCACTCCTCATTGGTGACGTTGCCACAGGCTCCGGCCCGTGGTATGCCTGGGCGTCCAGGGTGTGAGGACCAACAGGGCATGACTGCTGAGCCAGGGCCCTGAGGCCCAGACTGAGCCCAAACTCTTTGAAGGCACCCACCGTCATGCCCTGCAGCCTGTTGGGGTGCTGACCTCATTCCTTAGCTTCAAGGTTGGGTGCGACCTCCCAGGGCCCCTGGCCAGGAACTGTTCCACGGTGTGCGCAGGGCGGAGCCGGCCCGCGACTGTGGCAGGAGATGCCAGGGCCGAGGTGCCGCTTTTCACTCCTGGCGCAGCCAAGCCTGCGGAGTAACCTGGACCTGCTGGGAGAGGTTCCCGACAGCAGGGGGAGCCCGCCCACCGATGAAGCCCCCTTGGAGGGGGGCACACAGGTGCCCGTGACACCGTAGCTTAGACTGGCAGGTGCCTGGCAAAGCTGGAGTTTTGGGAGACGGTGAAAACGCGAAACCAAACAGGGTGTCGGAGCGGCTGCATGCGCCCGAGCGGGCTCCCTGTGCGCCCGAGCGGGCTCCCTGTGCGCCCGAGCGGGCTCCCTGTGCGCCAGGACCCTCCATCCCCTGTGGACCTTTTGCTGGAATTTGCACCTGTGGGACTAGTCCTCACAGGCAAAAAGGGAGTGGAAGTGACGTGTGTCCCTTGCCCGCCGGGGCAACAAGTTGGGTGGCAGGTTTGCCTTCTCCACTCTCCTCCCCCATCTCCCTGCTGGATGCAGGGACCCTGAGGCCCTGGAGGGTAGCAGAGCTGCAGGAGGGAGGGGCCTGGGTTTGCGGGTCACTCTGGGGAAGAGCTGCCCAGCATTCCGAACACCCACGTGGTGGATATGGACGCCCGGGTCAGGGCACCGATGTCTTGGAGGTTGGATGCGAGGTCAGGCCCAGCACAGACTGTGTCTTCAGGAGCTACAGTGATGCAGGACTCCCCAAAGTCAGAACATCGGGAGCCCTGAAGACTTGGCCTGTCTCCTGGGGCTTTGTCACAAAGTCCCACAAACTGGCTGAGAACAGACACATAATCTGTCATAGTTGGTGCTGAAAGTGTGCCCTGTGCCTTTGGAGACCCGCAGGGGCACCCGCCCTGGCCCCTGCCGGCTTCCAGCACTTCCCCGGCCATCTGGCGGCCTTTGGCTTGCGGCTGCCATCACTCCAGCGGTCCACCTTCACACGGCCGTCCCTCTGTCTTCACGTCACCTTCCTGCCTTGCACATCTGTCTCTGTCCCCATTTCCTCCTCTTTAAAAAAATGTTATTTTTAGAGAAGGGAAGGGAGGGAGAAAGGCAGAGCAACATCAATGTGTGGTTGCCTCTTGCACGCCCCCTACTGGGGACCTGGCCTGCAACCCAGCCGTGTACCCTGACTGGGATTTAAACGGGAGACCCTTCGGTTCACAGGCTGGCGTTCGGTCCACTGAGCCACACCAGCCAGGGCCCCATTTCCCCCTTTTATAAGGACACCAATCACTGGATTAGAGCCTGCCCTGTCGCCTTGTTTTAACACAATGACCTCTGTAAAGGCCTGTTTCCAAAGGTCCCAGTCTGAGGTCCTGGGGGTTAGGACTTCACACTGTTTTGTGTGGGGGGAGGTGGGGACACAGTTCAACCCTGAATGGTTGGAAAGACCATGTTTCTCACTCTAAGCTACTCTCAGTGCACCAACAGAGGCAAGGCCAGGAACAGTCCTCAGAGACATCACACGGAGGACAGAGAAGCTGAGGTCCCCTGTCCCCCACCTGGCCCATTAGTCACCAGCCTGGAGGCAGTGGCAGGGGTCACAAAGGGGATGGGCGAGTCCCCACCGCGCTGTGAGAAGGGCCGAAAGCCCCTGAAGGAGTTGATTCTTGGGCGACAGCTGGAACTGACCACAGGTGGGTTGAGATAAGGTGGGGGTGGCATGGGCCGGTAGGGGGAGCACTGCACAGAGAGACCCAGCAAAGGGCTGTGGCTCCGCAGCCTGGAGGGCTCGTCCCACCCCCACCACACACGAGGCACAGGGGGCACTGGCTGGAGGATGATGCTGCCCAGCACTCAGGACCGGGACCCGGTTCTGTGGCCCCAGCTCCATGGGGTGATTTGGGCAGGTGCCAGGGGTTGGTGGCCGTGTCCATGGCTTCCTGGAGCCCTTCCCCCAAGTCAGGACACACACGTGGCTGCCAATGACTGAAGACACGCAGGCAGCCGGGGACCGATTCCTGAGTGTGAGCAGGAGCTGAGTGGCACAGGGGCTCCGTGTCCGTGGTGCCACGACCCCGTGGTCTTCCTGCCGCCTCCCCCTTCCCTCATCAGCCTCCCATGCAGGAGAGAAGGGCGGGTGCAGAGGTCTCTCCCCACCGTGGCCCTCTCACTTTCTGAAGAGGGCGCTCAAACTGCCCAGAGTGCCCCACCGTTTTCCGGCTGCACCCCCGGCACGTCTGGCACTCAGGGGCTCCAGCGGCGCTGGCTTGGGCCCCGGGGCACACCCCCGCCAGGACGGCCAGGGCCAGCGCCCGCGGGCTGACCGGGAAGGGAGTGACCAGGGAACCCGAGCACTGCATTGCCACCCTGGGAACCCAGATGAAGCTGGAGAACACTCAGGGCGCTTCCCTCTGAGGGAGGGGAGGACTGTGGCGTGTGAGAGCTGGGTTAGGTGCGTGTGTGGCCTTGGGCACAAGTGGCGGTTTCCAGAGTTCCTCGGGCACGTAGCCCAGCAGACACCAGAGCCCTCGGCCCGCCGTCCGTCCTCCCTCCCTGGGCCCAGAACCTGCCACCACCCCGTCCGCCCTGGGGTGGGCACGAGCGCAGAACAGGCAGACGGTGGACCCAGCTCTGGTTTATTAGAAAAGGTGTGAACAGAGTTGCACCGACAGGAGTGGCCCGTCCCCGCCCTCTGCCCGCCCTCACCCCACCTCCCCGGGCTGTAGTGCCTCTCAGGGGGCAGCTTCCAGTGGCCTGGACAGCAGGGTCTCCAGAGCCCTGGCTGCTCCCCACGCAGCTCCCTGATAGATTTATTGCACTTAAGAAGAAGAAAGCTCTGATTCTCTGCTCCCATCCCCCACCCGCACCGGCCCTCACCCTGTCTGGGGCTGCTCCACCAAGTTCAACCACCACCACCACCACCGCCGGCGCCACTGCCGCCGGGCACCGCCCCTCCCGTGCCACGCCTCCTGCCTCGTCTGTGCCCAGACCACGGGGCCGGGGGTGCCACACGGCCACCAAGGGCTCCACAGGGAAAGCTGGCCCAGTGCACCGCCCCCAAGAAAGCGCGCCCCTCCAGGAAAGTGGTGGTGGGGTGTCTTGGGGGCGGGGCCTCAGAGACTCCGCCCCCTCCCGTCCACTCTGGCCCAGAGTCTAGGGGCTGGACACACAGATACAAGTGCTGAAGTCAGGCTGGGGGGGGCCGCTCCTGGTAGCTCCTGCTCCCGTGTAGTGTAGCTGTGAGGGGTGGGGGTCCCCAGAAGGGGCCCCACCCCTGGGGCCCCAGGCCTCAGGAAGGCTGGGGGTGAGGGTGAGCAGATTCTCATGGCTCTGGCCTCCATTCAATTGAAGACCGACGGGGGAAAAAGGAACTTGGGAAGAGGACAGGAGTGCTGTCAGAGCCGGGGCCTGCACCGCCGCCCCCCGCCCCCTGGCCCCTGCCTCACCTAAAGTGTCACAGTGTCTCCTGCCCAGGTTCCTGACTGGCTTCCAGGAGCAGCTCCTCAAGCTCCTTCTCGTTCTTGGAGCAGCTCAGTTCTGCAGGTATCGGCAGGTGGGGGGCGGCCAGGGTGGGAGGGGCAGCGGGTGGCCCCAGTCAGGCAGGTGCAAAAGCAGCCGGGCCCCCAACCCCGGGGAGAGCTCCCAGGACCCAGGGGAGGCAGGGTGGGGACCGAGGGCCAAGTCCCACTTGTCCCTGTCCCTACAAGGCCACTTTAAAGAGAGAAAAGCTGAAGCCCACTCACGGGCAGGGGTCCCACCCAGCACCCGGGCCCGGGCCACCCGCCCCAGAGCGCCTCTCACCGTGCTCCAGGCCACAGCTGCCCGCCTTGGCCTCGGGCCCCGGGGGCGGCTCGGGGGGCAGTGCGAGGGCGAACTCCGGCTTCAGGCCGTTGGGCAGCGGTAACCCTGCCTGAGGCGGCTCTGGCTGTGGCTGAGGCTCAGATGACCCTGCATCCCGAGTGCTGATGGCCTCAGTTGGCGGTAGGGCAGGTGAGGTGGGTGGGGAGGGTAAGGCTGGTGGGGCAGGAGAACGAGTGGAAGAGGCCGGCACGGGGGGCTCTGCTCTCTCGGGTGGACTCTCCACCCGAGTCACCACAAACACCTTGTGGCCTCGGCCTGGGCTGGACACAGAAATACGCTGCTCAGCAGGGGGGGAAGGGCTGCCTGGGGGGCTCGGGTCCCCAGAGCCCGGGGAGTCCGTGGGGGGCCCCGGGGCGGGGCAGGGGGCCTCGGCCCTCTCCCCATCTTCCTCCTCCTCGTCCTCGTCGCCCTCTGAGTCGGAGTCAGAGTCGGAGTCCAGGCCAGGCCCCGGGGCTGGAGCCCCGTTCTCCTGCACCTCAGTGGCGGGCTCGTCGCCGGGCTCCTCGTCGGGCTGCGGCCCGGTGACCGTGATCTCTGGCATGGAGGCCGACAGCTGCAGCCGCTGCTCCTTCTCCTCCTGCTCCCGGGCCAGCACGAAGTTGCGCTTGCAGCCGTTCTGGATCTCGGCGAGCAGCGCCTTCTGCGTCTCGATGAAGCTCTTCACCTGTGGGCAGAGCGGGCCTGGCTAGGGCTCCGGGCGGTCCCTGTGGTGGGCCCTGCAGTCGGAGCCCCAGGCCGGCCCGCCCCCGCCTGCGGGACCCAGCGCAGGCCTGCTCACCGCCTCCTTCTTGGGCTCACGGTCCAGGTCCAGGCGCAGCAGGGAGTGGTTCACCTTGAGGGCCAACGACAGCGCCATGAGCCCGCCCGTCTTGATCTCGTTCTCCCGAAGGTCCAGTCTCAGGAGGCGGGGGCTCTCGGCGATGAACTCCGCCACTGCCACCGCGCCTGGGAGGGGGACCGCAGGGGCTGGCCACGAGCCCACGCCCGGCCGGCCGCCCGCCCAGCCCCCTTCGCCCGCCCTGCACCCTACCCTCGCAGGTGAGCTTGGTAGAGGCCAGGCCGAGGCGCAGCACGCTGCGGTTGCCGATGAGACCGTTTTTGAGGTTGCGCACGCCCTCGTTCCCGATGGGGTTGTGGCCCAGGTTCAGCGTCTCCAGGCTCTGTGTGTGCGGCTGCAGGGACAGCAGTGAGTGAGCAGAGGCCCCGGCCGCTCCTGCTTAGAGCTGAATCCCGCGTGGACCCAGAAGTCTCCCCGGGTGCCAGCTGACCTGTCCACTCCCCAGGCCCGGGCCTGCCCTCTGTTCCGGTCAGTAACCGGCAGACTGGGCTCAGGCCTGGTCCTGGGGAATCCTTCACACGGGTTTGAGCCTTTGTACCCAGTGGGCTTTAGATTCTGGGTAATAAGCAGACCGAACACTTTCTAAAGGCTTCCAGAAATGTTACCTTCTGGTGCAAAACATTTTCGCCTTGTGCAAAGCCCTGTGCTAGGCTGTGGAGCTGGACTCAAAGACAGTGGGGGAAGGGCGCCGCCCCTCATGGAGAGGAGGGTGCAGGCGCAAAGGGAAAGGCCACCAGGGCTGAAAGGAGAGACAAGGTGTTCCTGAACCTGCAGACGAGCAAGGCCGAGGGCGTGCTGGCAGCAGGGACCCCCCCACTGCCCGGCCCCACTCACCAGCGTCATGCCCAGAAAGGCCGTGCCCGTGTGCGTGAGCTGGTTGTTCCACAGCACCAAGGTCACCAGCCCCTTCCTCTGCTCCTTGAGGCCCTCGCAGATGTAGGCCAGACCTGGGGGAGGCCCGCGGGCAAGTCCCGTCTGTGGTCCGGGCGCCTCCCCCGGAGACATGGCCGAGGGAAGCCCCGCCACCCCTGACCCCCACCTCGCCCTGCCCGGCCCCACCACCATTGCTTTGGCAGTGCCCATGGCTCCCTTAATCCCCGGGCAGGGACACTCCTCTAGGGGGTGTTCCCTGTCCCCCGAGACCTCTGCTCAAATGTCCCCCGCCCCGCCCCGGCAGTCCCCGGCCAGCCAGCGCGGCCCCACCGCTGCTGCTTCGCTGGGCTGCAGAGCACATCTCACCACCTGACGGACTCGGCACTTTCTAGTCCGTCTCGGCCACGCATTTCCCGAGGGCGAGGGTCTCGCAGCCCGGGCCCGAGGCCACAGGCTGGGCAGCGGCCAGGTGGTCCCCAAACGCAGCGTCTGGGCCTGGCCCCACTCGCCCACGCCCCTCCCCCTTCTTCACAGAGGCCAGGGGACCCTGGTCAGTGGTGAGCCCATCACGGCGCCTCCCTCAGGAGGAAACTGAATTCCTCCTGCTGACAATTCCCCTTCCTCCCAACGCCTCCTGGCTCACCGCGCTCTCCCCCAAATGCCTGAGAATGACGTCTCAGTTCCTCCCCACCTCCAGCCTGCGCACTTGCCGCCACCTGGATCTTCTCCCAGGTAAAAGCCTATGAGTCCCGTTCTCGGCCTCCCCATCACCACCTGGACGCCCCCTCCCTGCCCCTCAACAGCGCTGTCCCCTTCAGGCCTCTTGTCCTGAACGGTCATCACTTTAACCATCTGCTCGACACCTCACCTCGTCCTACGCCTCCACAGAGCAGCCCCTCTTCCAGGACACCCTCCCTGACCCCCCAGCCCGTGGGTACCGGCCCTGGGGCCTTGCAGCCTGGGAATGGTCTGCATTCCCCACGGGACTGTGAGCCCCAGGAGGGCAGAGCTGAGCTCGTCTTGGCCACCACTGTGTCCCCAGCAGCACAGAGCAGCCGGCTGGGCACGGCGGGTGCTGGGGGACTGGAGGAAGGGTGGGTGGACCTCACACACACCGGAGTCCAGCACGTGGTTGTTCCGGAGGTCCAGGATCTGCAGGGAGCAGTTGAACTTGAGCAGGTTGCCCAGCTGGGCCGAGTCCTGCAGGCCGTTGAGCTTGTTGTCAGCCAGGTACAGCTCCCGGAGGTTCATGTTCATCTTCAGGGCCGTGGCTGGGGGCGGGAGGGCTCATGAGTGGCCCTGCCCAGGGGCCCAGCAGGCAGCCCCCGCCCTGGAGCGAGCCCCCGCCCCCCCCATCGCCGGCCCGGGGCTCACCGAGCAGCATGAGGGGCCGCCCCGACAGGCTGGCGTTCTCCAGGTGCAACACGGCCAGGCTGCTGCGGATGCGCAGGGCGCGGGCCACGAAGGGCGCCGAGTGGTCCAGCAGGGGCGTGTTGCGGGCGTCCAGGTACTGCAGGCAGCTGGTCTGGTGCGGCAGGAGCGGGGCTGGGTCAGGGGACCTCACAGCCCAGGTCCCAGCAGGTGGCAGGGCCATCTGGTGCTACAGCTGGGGACACTGGCTGCGGGGGACGGCCTGGTCTGGGGCCTGTGGGTGGTGAGCCTGAAGGGCTGGCTGCCCTGAGAAAGCGCCCGGGCCCTCTCCGTGCCTGAGCCCCCCACCCCGACCTTGGAGAGACCGTGGGAGGGGGGGTGCCCACCTTGCGCATCATGTGGGCAGCGGCCTGCCAGCCCCGGGTGCCGATGTGCTTGTTGAAGGAGATGTTGAGGTGGGTGGCGGACTCGTAGTACTCGATCATGTCAAAGAGGGCTGAGGCGCCCTTGGGGTGAAGACAAAGGGACAAAGGGGATCAGCGGGCGGGGGAGGGAGGGCAGAAGGCGGGGCCGACGCCCCACACGGCCCCAGACGCACCTCTGGGTCTCGGGGAGCAGCCCTTCCTTTTTCCTGAAAGAGCCCGTCCGCTGTCTCGCACGCGGCCCAGGACAGCCGTGCTGCGTGACCAGCACAGGGCCCTGGCACCCCGACCCGAGCCTCGCTTCTCCGGGACCCCTCCCCGCCAGCTCTCCTGCGTCCTCTAGGCCTGTGGCCCAAGCTCTGGGCTCCTGGGGACCCCGAGTCTGCGGAGGCAGCTTTCAGAAGCTTCTTGCTCTCCCCTGCAGGTGCTGTGACCTGAGGGGGGCGAGGAGGGGGCACAGGACACCCCCGGAAAGGCTCCAGGTGGCCACAACATCCCCTTCAGGCCCAACTCCCCAAGTCTCTCCCTTGTTTACACAGCCCCTGCCTTTGGGGGGTTTGTGAGACCCCCTCCTCTGGGCCTCAACGTCCTTCCCAGTCACTCCGGTCACACGGGACGTCTCCCTGTTTTGTCCCTTAAGAAGCCCTGCCCAGCCTTCGTCCAAGGGGGTTCCCTCCTCCTGCAGGGCCCCGTGCCCCCCAAACCTCTAAGGAGCCAGGGGGCTCAGGAGGCAGGCAAGGGCAGTGGCAGAGGCTGCTCACATCTTCGTCCAGGTTCGTCTGCTCCAGATCCACGACCTTGAACTGCAGCCGCTTGAAGACCTCTTCCAGGGCCTCGCAGGCCCGGTAGTCCAGCTTTTCCCCTGGAAGGAGGTGGAGCGCCAGGCATGGGCGTGAGCTCGCCTCTGTGTGTGTGGGGCTGGGTGCAAACGGGGGGGCAATGCCGGAAGGGCCCCCCCACACCTCTCTTCAGCCCCGCTCTACCTACGTTCTTCACACAGGATCCGGTGACCCCAGGCTGGCCCAGCCCCACATTCTGCCCTCAGATCCACCTCCAGGAAAGCTTGGCCCTGCCGACCTAGGCCCCGGCCCCCGCACAGACACACACACACCTTTCAGGTCCAGGCAGTCGATACGGTGCCCGAGGTCCGTGAACTCCTGGCAAAGCAGAATGGGTGGCGGTTAAGGCAGGGAAGGCCCTGCTGCCCGGGCTGAACCCTAGCAGTGGATGGCGGGGGGGGGGGGGGGGCTCGTCTGGCTCTGCCATTTCTGAGGCGAGGTCGTGCCCCAGGGTGGGGGCACCTCAGAGAGCAGGGCAGCGCCTGACCCAAGGGACCTGGGTGGGCAGGCCTGACACAGCCCCTCTGTCCCCACTGAAAGGAGAGAGGGCCCGGCCCCAGCCCCAGCCCCAGGGTGGGCGTTTCAGGCAGAGGGAACAGCCAGTGTGAAGGCTGTGCATCAGGCTGGGGGCTGGGAAGGCAGACAGGTGCGCCCCACGGGTGCCAGGTTCTCTGGCCGCCACGCGCACTAATGCACAGGGCGGGGCTGTCACGAACCCGCGTACAGACAAAAGGGCCCGGCCCTGCGGAGGGCCAAGCGCTGTGAGCGGCAGGCCTGGCCTGAACCAGGCACTGAGCAGCCATCTCTGCCTGGACCTGAAAACAAGACCTTCTGGAACCCACCACGGAACCTGCAACCCAGGTGCGCAGGGGTGGGTGGCGACGGGGCCGCTCACAGCGGCACTGAGGAAGCAGCGGCCCTGGAAACGTGGAACCTGGGAACGAGCTGGAGGGCGCTGTGCGGGGCCTCACCAGCTCAGCCAGGCCGGGGCCACGGGGGAGGCGTCAGCTGGACACCACAGGGGGTGGGGCGGGGGTGTCGCAGGCACAGTGGCACCTCCAGTCTACGCCTCGCCTGACCGTGGCCCGCTGTCTGACAGGTGCCCAAGAGACCAGAGCTGTCAACAGCAGGGACTCCCGGGGATGGGACTCGGGCAAGAAGAAGTGAACTTGGCTTTTCATGTCTAATATTGTAATTTTTGAAAAACGAGAGACCGTGTGTTTAGTGCTTTTGCAATTCAGGCTTTTAAGAATAAATACTGTATCCGTGGCTTTCCCCCTGGGGAACAGAATTTCTCTGGGGAGTGACAGACACCCGAAACTCTTACTTCACACACTTCCTACTGCGTAAGTGTTCATGAGGAGCCTGATGACTTTTACAGCCGAAGGGAGGATTTTCCAAGACGAAGCAGGCAGGCCGTCGGCTGGGTGAGCAGGCCGGGCAGGGGCGGGGGGGGCATGGCTTCACCCCCCCCCCAGGTAGCAGCCCCCCCCTGCCTGGCATACCTGGAGCTGCTTGAGGAGCTTGGGGATCTGTCTGCAGTTCAGCTTCTGGCAGGCCTGCTTGTAGGCACCGATGACCTCGTCCACGGTCACGTTCTGGGCTGCGGGGACAGAGGACCCCGGCCTGTGACTCACCACATTCTGGGGCCCCCTCCCCCCTCCCCCTCTGCCCTGTCCCCTCTCGGTCTCCACTGTGAAATGCCTCTTCCAACAACCCACTGCGCTCTGCCCTCCGGTCAGGGCCCT
This sequence comes from Artibeus jamaicensis, assembly GCF_021234435.1. NCBI lineage: Eukaryota > Metazoa > Chordata > Mammalia > Chiroptera > Phyllostomidae > Artibeus > Artibeus jamaicensis. The sequence goes on from NW_026521297.1 coordinate 2,104,721, forward strand.
GGGTGCCCCCAACTGAGTCACCCCCTCCCCCTCCCCATGGCTCAGTGAGCAATTTCACACGAACAACACCCAACTGATATCACAGAGTTTTCTACTCTCAGCCGTCTGCCCCCCCCCGAGACTGGGAGGGCTGAGGCCAGCCTGGTCACCACCGGCCCCGGCAGGCACCATCAGCCCAGGGCCAGCCCCACAGCCTGTGTTCATGCTTCTTTAAAGGAGGGGATGAGTCTGCACCCCCGCGAGCTCACAGAGGCAGGGCCCCGCCCAAGGTCACGCAGCTGCCGAGTGCCGGGGCGGCTCCGAACTCAGTACTGCGGTGCCGCGTGGCCTCTGAGAGACCCCCCACCCCTGAGACACCCCCAACAGCGAAACCCTCCCCCCGCAGCTGCACAGCCCAGCGTCCCCCAGCCCCCACGGGACGGGGGAAGGAGACCGGCCTTTCTGTCTGCACAGATGTGCCCCCCCCGACATCCACTACGAGTGGAGATGAGCAGAGTGTGGCCTCTGAGGCTTCCGAAGCAGGACGTAGGGAGCTCGAGTCTGCGCCCAATGCAGCGCCATGGAGTCCAGTGCACTGCCCCTCGGGCAGGGAGACGCGGGTGCTGTTTCGGGTTCTGGCTTTTGGATCCTGCCCCGGGGTGACCAGGAGGACAGGAAGGAAAGGCTGAGCAGGGGAGGGACAGGGTCGGGCCTGGGGTAGAAAGCTTTGGGGGCCCAGGGGGCAGGAGGAGGGGCTCTGGCAGCCCTCCTCAGCCCCGCCTCACCCAGGCATGGCCCTGTCCTGGCCCTCGGGGGGGCCAGCAGGAGCTCCTGCACAATCCAGGTGAGCGCCCGCCAGCAGAGTCTCCCTCCAGCCACCGCTCTTGCCGGGGGCTGCACCCCAATATCTCAGCAGTCACCACCCTGTTCCCTGGGGCCCGAGGTCCAGGAGAGGAAAGCCGCCTCCCTGGGGCTGGGCAGCGGGTGCACACGCCGAGTGGGACCCATGTTCCGGAAGGAGCTCTCTCCCCGCTGCGCTGGGCAGGCGGGCAGGCTGCAGCCACTGTGCCTGGGGGCCAGCTGTCAGCAGTGACCCCAGCCTCCTCGGATAGAGGTCAGGCCTGTCCCTCTGTGTCCCCCACCTGCGACCTGTATGGAGCTGTGGGCAACGAGCAGCCCGGGGGGGGGGGGGCAGCTGTCCTTGTGCACCCGCCCGGTGCAGAGCTCTCGGCCAGGCGCTTGGGGCCCCCAGCTGTGCGGGGGCAGGAGCAGGCCCTGCCTGGAAGGCAGCAGCTGCCTCGGGGAGCCTGGCCGAGCGGATCTGCGACCCTCAGGGGTTGAGGACCTTCAGTGGGGAAAACTGCCCCTTTATTTTCACGGGCTGAACTGAACTTCAGCGTTTCCTGCCTCGTAACACAGGCAAGAAGAGAAAAAGGAAATGGCGTGCAGCAGACCCTGCCACTGCCATCGACATGCGCGGCCGATGCTCTCGCGCGGCGTGACTGCAGCTGTGGGATGCCGCCACCACGCCGGGGACCGCGGGCGTCCGCGCTGACGCCACCTCCTGCCACACTGCCTGTCGACGAGGGACAGCACAGACGCCAGGGCTCGGCTTTGAAAAGTTTAACTAACTGCACTTTCACTGGTGCCCTTTGCAATCCTATTTTATTTTTTCCTTTTAAACATCATCACTTCAGCCCTGGCTGGTGTGGCTCCGTGGACTGAGAGCGGGCCTGCGAACCAGAGAATCAAGGTTCGATTCCCAGTCAGGGCACATGCCTGGGTTGCAGGCCAGTTCCTGGCGGGGGACGCATGAGAAGCAACCACACATTGATGTTTCTCTCCCTCTCCTTCCTTTCCCCTTTAAAGATAAATAAGTAAAATCTTTAAAAAAAATCATCACTCCAGTCCTGACTGGATATCTTGGTTGGTCAGAGAAATGTCCCCCTAGGCCAAGGTTGTGGGTTCAATACCCAGTCGGGCCACACACAAGAATCAACCAGTGAACGCATAAATTAAGTGGAGCAACAAATCGATGTTTGTTTGTCCCCCCTCCCCCGTCTCTAAAATCAATCAATAAAAATTTTTTAAAAATCGTCACTCCAAGAAGGGTCCACAGGCTTTAGCGTCAGATGGCCAAGAAGCACAAACCCGTCCCCCAGACACACTCCCTTCGCGAAGGCCCCAGGCTGGGCACGCGTGGGACCATCGCCACAGTTCCCAGCACCCCAGACAGTGTACGGGGTGCGGGTGACACCTGAGCAGACCCTCGAGCTGCGACTGGTCCCTGAGGTGTTCGGCTCTGACACCCCTTCCTCCAGGAAGTCTTCCCCGACTGGCCGGACGGAGCCAAGCTTCTCCTCTGCCTCCCAAAGTCCGCATGGAGCCTCCTGGGTGAGCTGAAGGCCCAGGGTCTCTCGCCTGGCCGCCTCTACTCCCCCCACGGCCGCCCTCTGACCATCCCTTCAGCCAGGCATCTACCGGGTTTGGACAAAGGCACAGCCTCACAGGAGGTCACAGCCAGAACTCTCAGAGATTAAACCTGTCCACCCATTTACAGAAGGGAAAACCGAGGGGAGGGCATAAGGGGTGGACGCACTCGGAGGAGGGGCCTGGTGCCCCTGACGATAAGAATAAGAACTGCGTCTTGTCACTTCCCTCCATGGCCTGAGACACAGCTTGGGGGTGAGGGCAGCACCGGGAAAGGACAGGAAGGGACGAAAGCAGGGCTCGGTCAGGCCTGGGTGCCCCCCGCCCCGCCTCAACGGCCCGACAGCAGCATGAGCTCGTCTGGAGCCTGCCCTGTCAGCAGCAGGGACGCACGAGGGATGCATGCAGTACCCTTTGGGAACAAGACGGGATGCGTCCGAATAAAAGAATGAGCCAATCTAAGGAAAAATGGGAGAAATCAGCACCCCAGGTGGGGCCCCCCCGGGGCGAACGTGCAGTGTGTCCCGGCACTGATGCCTGCAGGCCGCCACACCCGGTCCCCCTCGGGGTGGTGAGGGTGGGCAGAGGGGAAACTGGGGGAGGCTCGGATGTCCATCCGGGAGTCTGACGTCTGTCTGCTGTCCATTGGGGAGAGCAATGCAAGGGGACCACCCCAGTGCACAGGCCCTGAGGCGATGGGCCAGGCTGCCAAGGGCGGGCGGGACGCCGACTGAAGTGACTACTAGGGCCTGGGCCACCGCTGCCTCCGCCCGCCCTGCCACCTGGGACAGGGCCTCCCCAGTGCCACCCCGGATGTGGGGCTGGAAAAGCGGATGGAGGTAAGAATGCGGCTGCAGGGCCAGAGCACCTGGGGTCCCGTTCTGGCTCCTAGGTCAAACTCAGATTCGGGGCCCCGACTGCCGCCCCCCCGGAGCCCGGGTGAGCAGAGCTCAGGCTAATGGCGTCTGTCCCTGGGGACAGGGCTCACTCTCCCCCGGGGGAGGCAGGGACACCGGACGGGCCCACAAGGGCACCTGTCCAGGCACGAGATGGTCAGGCCAGGACGACACGCGGGTGTGCGAGGTGGACACTCGTTTGAGTGTCTCAGGTCAGGGTTCAAATGTGTCTGCTCGACCCCCCAGTCCAAGGCTCTGACGGGCTGACTTAAGCAGGGGCTGGAGTTCCGAGCGCGAGGGGGACTGTAGTGTGTGAGGGACAGAGGACGTCACTCGGGCTGGGGATGGGATGCGCAGAGGTAGGGGACCCGCACTCTAGTCCTTGTTCTGGGAGGCTGCGGTGACAGCCCGGAGTGGTCTCCCCCGCACCCCGAAAGGGCCGCCTGCAGATCTCAGGACACAAGGACACCGTGAAGGAGCTGCGCCAACGGCGCAGCGCTGCGTCAACGGCGCAGCGCTGCGTCTCACTCCGCAGGGGGCGCGCTGGAGGAAAAGGGGCCGACGAGGGCCACCGCTCCAGGTCTGCCAGCGGAACTCTGCTGACCGCGCAACCCTGGGGCTCTCCAAGCGGATTGGCTTCCCCCCAGCAGACGGGGCGGGGCGCACAGTGGACACGCCCTCCGCCCAGGGCCGCGGGGTTGGGGGTGGTTGCACTGGATCACACCGCCCCAGCCCTGCCTCGCTCTGAAACCAGAGATGGCTTTGTTCTCACGCTACCTTTGACTGAGGAGGAGAAAGGGGGCAGAGACAGGGGCTGGCTGAGGGGACCCCTGGCCTCTGGGCGGGGCCACAGGGAAGGTGTGGGCTCTGGGGAGGGGCGAGCAGTGGGGCAGCTGGCGGGCAGGGCCCCCGGCAGGGCTGCGCCTCTGCCGTGCCAGCCGCTGGCACCAGTCTCACAGGAAGAGGCTGCGGAGCAAACAGGGCCTGCCTCCCCTCCCACCTGCCATGGCCCTCGGAGGGACAGAGAAACCCGATGCTGGGCATCAGGTGACAGAGAGAAGTCTGTCCCTCTTTGCACACAGGTGCAAAGGCACCCATGAGATGCAAGGACAGGATGGACACCAGCGGGTGGCACTGACTCAAGCCATCCCTGCCGGCCTGGGGTGGGGGGTGGACGGAGGACAGACACGGCCAGCCATCCAAGTGACAGTCAAAGACCAGGAAGCAACAGTGGGGTGTGGGAGAGGGGACAAAGGGGGATGGGGGCCAGCATTCCCCGCTGGGGCTACAACAGCTAGTGGGGGACCCAGGTGGGGTGGACACAAATACAGCAAGGGGTGGGGTGTGGCGGGGTGGGGGGGACGCGGTCGGGCTCGCAGCGTGAGACGTGAGCCACAGGCTGGATGCCGAGCAGCGAAAGGAGCTAGTCACGCCTGGGGGGATCGTATCCTATAGGGATGGGCACCCCCTGGAGACCTGGGGGGGCCCACTGTGTTCCCTAACAGGCAGGCTGTCGGGATTACACAGCGAAGGCATGAGCCGTGGTCCCCTGTAAGTCCTTGCATCTTGGTGACAACCGGCAGCAGGGCAGGGGACAGCCCAGCTGACAGGCCAGGAGCCTGAGCTGTGGAAACAGCCAGGAAGGCCAGCAGCCACGGTGGCCCGGGCACCCCCAGCAGGGCCAGCGCCGGCTGCAGCCACCAAGGCCTCAGCCGCCCAAGGACCATCCTTTACTGCCCTGTGTTCGAGTCCAGGCTCACAGAGGTCACGCGGGGGGGGGGGGCTGGGGCGGGGAGACTGAAGTACCCAGATCCGACTTGACTCACACGCACAGCTGTGCATCCCACTGGGGCCACACTCTTCCCAGGGGCCGCACCACAGTCAGTGGCTGAGCCTGCAGGGCGCACGGCCTCTGTCACGACCACTCGGCTCTGCCGCCGGAGCAGGACAGCAGCCACAGGCAGCACGTGGGACCGAGGAGCACGGGCGCGTTCAAGCAGAACTCGGTTTATAAAGCTCCAGGCCCGGGCTGTAGTTTGCTGGGCTGTCCCAGACAGTTCTGGGCCGCGGCTTTTTAGGAAGGTTGGCGGAGAGTTAAGGAGGGAAGGGGGGCTTCCTTCTTCTTACTTACCTTTCCGTATCTTTTGAATACCAGGTACGTGCAGGTATTACCTACTGAAAAAACTCACATGTCTACTTAAGAAAAATCAACCCCCCTGCCCCGTCCAGGTCCGCCTGACCTTGAAGCCCAAACGCCTGGCACCTGTTAGGGGCAGGGCAAGGGAGAGGTGGGTGGGAGTCTGGGTTCAAGCCTGGGAAGCGCCAGTACAGACAGACTCAGGCAGAGGGTAGAGTCCAAACAGACAGAGAGCATGGATGCAAGTGTTACTTATACCATTTCAACAAAGGAAAACAGACCTGGCTGGTGTGGCTCAGTGGACTGAGTGCCAACCTGGGAACCAAAGGGTCACCAGTTTGATTCCCAGTCAGGGCACATGCCTGGGTTGCAGACCAGGACCCCAGTAGGGGGCGCACAAGAGGCAACCACACATTGATGTTTCCCTCTTGCCCTTCCTACCTTTAAAATCTTGCACACACACACAAATCCCAACTGACACTTCCTCATGTTCTCAAGCTCCTGTTCACACACACAATCACCTGGGAGAGCCCCAAGCCCTGCAGTACTGGGTTTAAGAGTGTGAGCAGCCCAAGTTAGGAGACCTGGGTTCCAATCCCCTTCCCACTACCTCACAGCATGGAGCCTTGCCCTCCCCAGGCCCTCCCCACTGCCCACCCACTGTCTGCTACAGTGAGTCAGGTGGGTGACCTGGCCTAAGCGAGGCCGCACCTCTCTCCCGGCCGGAAGGGGAACCGGAGCACAGGGCTCGCGAGGCCTTCCCCTGAGGGACTGGAGCACCACAGGCCCCTCACCAGGTGGAGTGAGCTCACTCCACCCTCAGGGCAGGAGGCTGGTCCTGAACCGGCTGGTGCTCGCAGGAGGAAGCTGGAAGCTGCAGCCTGAACTGTAGCAGCCCCAGACACAGGCTGCCCCAGGGTGGGCGCCGCCTTGGCCGTCGCCTGTCAAAGCCCCAGCTGGCCGGCCGCCTCTCCCTCCCACCCGCCCACTGTGGGCAGCCCAGCGCTGGTCCCCTCACCTGGCTCAGGTGCCAACCCAGGACCCTGTGTGGGACCAGTCACGGCACCTCCACTCCCTGCTGTCTCCCTGACGGTTCCTGGAACGGACAGGCCTCCTGTCCCGTCCCAGTGATGGGCAGAGGACAGGACGCCGACCCTGGCAGAACCAGCCACAGCCGTCCCAGACCTCAGGGACGGCTGCCGGGAGGGATGAGCTCTCTTCCCTCAAGGGTGCTCGGCCGGCCTCCCATTCTGGGAGCTGATGGCGGCCACCTGCTGAGACTCGGAGGCTGCGAGAGGCCGTCTCAAAGTCACTGCCTGAGCCCTGGGCCTAAAGCCAGACTACCGGACGCCGCAGGCACACAGCCTGCCCCCCAGCCCCTCTGAGTTCGCTGCGAACCCAGCAGAGCTCCAGCTGAGGTGCCACCTTGCTGTTCGTTCAGTAAACTTCTCCCGAGGCCTACTGTTTGCCAGGCTGTGTCAGTGGCTGGGGGACAGGGATGTCCCTGACCGGGTCTCTGCACTGCCAGGATTCTTGTCTGGGAAGAGGGGTGTACAGACGACGTGGAGGCCCCAAGAGGGCGCTGTGCACACTCTGGGCTGCGCCAAGGACCAGGCGCTCGAACCTCGCCAGCAACCCCCTCCCCGGGAAGCTGTGCTCCAGCCACACCCTAGACTCTCCTTCCCCAGACAGCCTGGGCTTCCCTGTGCCTCCACTCTCTACCCCTCATGATTACATTCTCCTGGTTCAACCCTCAGGTCAGGTATCCTCCTCCAGGCTGCCCTCCCTGACCCCCAGCTGGGTCAGGGCCCCGCCTCTTGCCCCCCTCAGCCCCGCCCACTCTGAGTTGTCACTGTTTGGAGACTCATCTGTGTCCCTGCTGGACCGGGAGCCCTGGGAAGACAGCTGTGGCCCAAACACTGCCCAGCATGGGGCCAGGCACAGAGAAGGGACCAAGCAAGACACGTGAGGCAGTGACAGACAGATGGTGGAGCTCCCATCTGGCCGCTGTACTAGGCCGTGAAGTTGGACGGGGCATTCTGCCCAGGGGGACCCTCGAGAGGGATCCAGGGCCCAGACCCGGCCGGAAGTGGCTCACTGTGTGAAGCCCGCGCTGCAGAGCCGGGCACTCCCTGCGCAGAGCTGCTCTGGGTTTCGCCCCGACGCCCTGCCAGGCACTGTTACCGGGTCCTCACCAGAACCCTGCGGAGCAGAGCTCTCAGCCCACTGCCCACCCGTGTGTGTGTGTGTGTGTGTGTGTGTGTGTGTGTGTGTGTGTTGAGACAAGACAGAGCAGTGCAAAGAAGCCTACAGGGCCTGAAATGGGGAGGAGGCAGAGAGCACCCACAACGTGTTCAGGGAAGCCCCGTGCGCCCACGGCCCCCACCTCCACCAGCACAAGCTCTGCCTGCTGCGCCCACGGCTCTTCCCCCAAGCCCTTTCCCAGGCTGCTCTGGGCGCAGAGGCCACAGACCGCCCGGTCCGGCTGGTTTCCTGAGACCAGGCGTCTCAAGGAAGCACCTTTATGGGAAGGGCAGGCCAAAGGGCCTCAAGCCGAGCTCCCCACGGTCCTGCTGGTGAGCAGCCACAGGACATGACAGAGCCCCCGGCGTCGTGCCAGATGTTCACCACCGTCCCTGGCCGCCTCACGCCCATCCCTCGGGTCCTTGTGTGGAGAAGCCTGGGAGGTCGGCGGCTGTCTTCCCGATGGCATCCGTCAGTCCGTTTTTTCCAGGGTGGGGGCGGCGGTCCCAGGCCCCACCCTCCTTCCTGTGTGTGGGCACCGCCCTCACCTGCGCTGCAGGGACTTCCCAGGCCCAGCTCGCCTGCCTGCTGAGGCCTCTGCTGCCAACCCTTCGGGGTCCACGTCAGGGCCTGCGACCAGGAGCACGTGCCCCACACGTGGGGGCCAGAGGCCCACGGAGGGAAGGCGCTCGGCCCAGAGTGGGGGGTTTGACCGCAGGCCTGTGCTTCAGACCCCATCCGCCGGCCACTGTCCGCCGCCCCCCTTGCCAAACACTGCTCCCTCCCCCGCCTCCCTCCACCCCCGGGGTCCTCACTCGGCACAGCAGGGGGCGGGGCCTCCCGGCTGCTCTGTGGTGCCATCATTTCGCACCTGCCCCCAGACCCCGCGATTCACAAACCTGACCCTTCCACCTCTGCACAGCCCTCAGCAGAAACGTGGCCCACCCGCTTCCCACCACTTTCCAGAGGAGGCTGGGAATGGGGAGTGACCTGCCCGCGGTCACCTTTCCAGCTGAAAGCAGGGGCAGACCTGCTCCTGGTCGGCCAGCTGTTCCCGAATCCTGGATTCCCCGCCACCCAGTTCCTCCAGCGGGGAGGGGCCGCCTAATCCCCCACTCCAGCCGGCTCAGAGGGCCTCTTTAAGTCCAGTCCCGAAAAGCAGAAACCTGACAGATGGGCCGTCACCCACAGGCTGGACACACGTGCTTCTGGTGAGACCGTGCGGCCGGCGCGGCCTCGAGCAGCTGGGGGACGCGCCAGGCAGCACCACCCCTTTGGAAGGCACGTTGGCAACACCAGTCAAAATTCCAGAACACAAACACAACCCCTTCCTTGTTCCATCCATTGTACTCCTGGAGCTGACCCTAAGTAACCCTACAAAGAGCCAGATTATGTCCCTATAAGCTCACCTACTGTGGCATCGTTTGCATATGCAGAACGGGAGGACGCAGGCACCCACCCATGCGGGCGGTCAGGAAGCCCCGCCCCCGGTCATGACCGGGGCTGGCGGTGGGTTCCTTAAACTCCAGCTTTAGTACATGTCTGACAATGGCGGCAGTAAAGGGTTCAAACAGGAGCCCCAAACAGTGTGGCTCGGTTGGCTGGGTGTCGTCCCACAGCGTGAGAGGCCACTGGCTCTGATTCCCGGTTGGAGCACATGCCTGGGTTGCGGTTCAGTCCCCAGTCAGGGTGAGTTGGAGAGGCAACCACTCGATGTTTCTCTGCACATCAATGTTTCCCTCCCTCTCTCTCTCTCCCATCTCCTCTCTCCCAGCAGCTGCTCAGAGCTGGTGGCACCCAGGGGGCACGGATGCCACATTTGGGCTGGGAGGGAAATCCGGCTCCTGCCTGGGCCGTCTGCCTGGGGCTGGACCCAGCAGGTGCTGAGCAAAACTGAGAGGGAAGGAGAGGACGGCAGAGGGAGGGACGTGAGCACAGCCTTGTGCCCATGTCCCCTGGGGACAGGGAGCTGGGAGGGCTGCCAGAGGAGCTCTCTGAGGCACACAGGGGCCTGAGGCTCTCTGCGCAAGCCTGGCCGTGGCAGCAGCCCCGGGAAGGAAGCACGACTGGACCCTCCACTGAAGACGAAGGAAGGCAGTCCAGCGGCAGCATTGTCTGACTGACCACACAGGCCACCCCCCAAGGGACGTCCTCTTTCACTGCTGGGCCACCCGGCCTCCAGGGTCGGCCTCCTATTCGAGATCCCAGAGTCGACTCTGCAGACTCACCTGCCAGAAGGAAGTGCCCGTGGATGCCCTTGCCCACGTCGGTTGCAACCCCTGGGCTTCCCGGCCCGCCACCTCTGGGGGCCTTTCCCCTGCCAGCCTGGGAGCTCCCCGGGGACCTGGTACGGAGCAGTTCCCGTGGGGTGCTCTGAGGGCTGGAGTGACACAGCCCAGAGGGCAGGGGGCGCCGCCTCGGCCAGAGGTGGGGGACTTCTAGTTGCTCAGCACATTCTGAAAACCCCTTGCCTGTGACTCTAGGAAAAACGAAGGGACCCCGGCGATGAGCTGCTCTTCCCAACGTGCCCCTTCAGACTTCCTCTGCACCGCCCGGCCTCTCGGGGACTCGGAGGGACGGGGGAGTATACAGCTCACGGGGGGGGGGGGGCTGGGCACCGCCCTTCCCAGCACAGTGGCCCGTCCAGCCGCCACGCCAGGCACGGCCTGCCTGAGCCGCACCACTGCCAGCCCCTCGGCCGGCCGGGGCCGGCCACCCCTCACTGCAGCCAGTCGGTCGAGTCTACGACACCCCCGTCGGTCCCTGCCCAGGGCTGGGAGGGCTGAGGAGACCCCAGATGGCCCCTTTGGGTGGCTGTCCACCTCTGGCAGCGCATGTCCAGGGCTGGCTACACACAGGACACCTGGTGAGGACGTGCAGGGAGACTCGGAGCAGATCCCCCAGGAGAGGGAAATGCACCCCTTTGCAGCTGCCGCCGTCAGACAGGGGCAGGCCCGCTGTCCGATGACGGTGACCAGGCCGAGGGACAGGCTGTGCTCCCTCCCCGCCCCAGGACCAGGCCTTCCTAATCGCAATGGGGGATGGGGTGCCCTCACCTCTCCTGTGCAGCCTCCCAGCCCCCCTACCCCAACCCGCTCCTCTCTCACTCATTCCTGCCTCCGGGTCTGCAACTCATATTTGCAGCCCGCCCCTCACCCAGCTCTTCTTCCCCGTCGCTCAGGTCTCTGCTCGAATGCCTCCTCCTCTGAGAAACACCCCCTGATATCGTTTAAAGCGGCAGATCCTACCCATCGTTCCCCACAGTGTCCCGTCCCCCCCGCAGCACGCGTCCTCGTCGGTACCTGCTCACTTGTTCCCTGTCTGTCCTTGCCCGAGGGCCCCCAGGGCCCAGGGCGCCACTGCGGCGTCTCAAGTGAACCTCGAGTAAGTGAAGTGATGACTCGCTCCACCATGTAAACGGACTCCCCTTCTCCCTGCGAGGGGGGGGTGGGGCGTGCACGGAGAGCAGCACGGTGCCCCCCCCCCGCAGACCCCTCCCTCAGCGCAGGCAGGGATGGCCCCCCCAGGCTCCTGGCCCCTCCCACCCCAGCTGCAGGGGTGGGGGGGCACCTGCCCCACCCAGACTCCCCAGGCTCGGCCCAGCTGAAGACCCTGTAACTGAAACACATGAGGTCAGGAGACGCCTGCCTCTTTCCAAGGCTCCTGAGGCAGGAGGAACGAAGCCGACCCCACAGGACTTGTCAGGCCCCGACCACAGAAGGAGCCTGGTACAGCCAACGGGGCCGGTAAGGCCAAAGTCAAGGCCTTAATCCGAGCCCCAGTTGGCCCGGGTGCACAAAGCCCCCGAGCCCCAGCCCAGCCGTGTACCAGGCGACCTTCAGTTCTGCATCACCACCACCACCCACAGCAACCGACGCTTCCGAAGCACCGCACGCCCATCACCTCATTCGCTGCTCTCAGCCACCGATGGTCTGGGACCAACGTTCCCCCCAGTCTTCAGTCGGGAAACTGATGCGAGGGGAAGCGAGCCTGCCGGGGTCACAGAGCCAGCGAAGGGCGGCGGAGCTGGGGTGTGAGCCCCAGCAGTGCTTGCTCTTAGCCACACTTGACCGCCTTTCTGTTTACCACCACTCTTTGGGGGGCAGACACCCACCTCCCATCCTTTCCAGAAGGGGAAACTGAGGCTCAGGGCGGTGGGGCCCTTGCCAAGGACACAGAGATGGACACGGCACCTCGAGGGCAGGCCTGCCCTCCTCTGAAACCCAGTCCGTCCAGGGTGGGGTGGGGCGCCCTGCCCCGTGGGGCGGTTTGCAGCGTCTCATCTCTCTCCCTAAGTCAAGGACCCGCCCGAAGCCCAACCGTGATAGTGTTTATCCGGGCCCCTGGCTCGCCGCCGCCCACCCCTTCCCGTCTATCTGTCCGAGACCGGCGGGCACTTGGCTGACTGTCTCCCCCGCCTCCCCTGCTGGGTCCCCCGCACAGGACTGCCACAGAGCTCAGCACTGGCTGGCCGCCTGCCGGGAGACACGCTGGTCCCGCCTCGAGCGGAGACTAATGACACTCAGGGAACACAAGTGCCCGGGACTGTCCGCTGACCGAGGGCTGTGTGCGGGGCTGTCTGTGGTGCGGGAGGGGAGTCCTGTGTGGTCTCCAGGAGCCCCCGGCTGGAAGAGGCTCCCCAAAGGGATGGATGGGCACCTCTGAGGGCGCCACTGACTCTCCGTCTCGTGACGTGAACCCACCTTCTCACCACGAGAACAGTGCAGCCTGGTGGTCCAGGGCGTGGCCTCTGGGGCCAGACTCGACCTAGAGTCTGCTGGTGTCTGCTGGTGCCTATGGGGGCACGGGAGAGCACAGGTTCCCTCTTCTGAGAACTGGCCCCACCCTCACGAGGCGAGCCTGACCCTGTCTGACAGGCAGGATGTGGGCCCTGGCCCAGGGGCCCTGTCCCGGCCACCAGGACGGCCAGGCCTGCCCGGCAGGAGACCGGCCGGGAAGAAGACCACGAGCACATGGGGGGGGGGCGTGAGAGCGCTGGCTCCCGTCCCTGCTGCTCTCAGGGCCTCCCCGCCCCCCACCCCTGGAACTGGCAGAGGCCCTGGCTCCTTCCCATGAATGCCCTCCTTTGCCTCATGTGGCCCCAAGCAGCCAGCTCCTGGCTCTGACTCTCGAACAGACCGCGGCCATCACAGAAGAGGGACTTCATCTCTGTGGCTGAGTCTTCTTGGCTGGGAAATGAGGCTCATCCCCCAATACACATACACTCTGAGACCACCCCTGTAAAGCACGCAGCATGGACCCAGGGCCTGGTAAACAGCGGCCACTGTGGTCACTGGTCCAGGGCTGAGCAACACCCCAGAGTGGACGCTGGATGAGCACAGGCCGCAAAGTGATCGGCTCCAGCTGGAGGCTGGCCTGGCGTCTGCTGCCTCCACTCGGCCTCTGCCTCCCAGCTTGGAAATACTGGTCACACACGCTCCCTCCCATTTTCCCAAAGGACAAATATTTGCACAGGGCTGGGTGCCGGAGGGTGCAGCAGTGAAGGCTTGGGGACCAATGAACGCATCAGAGCAGCAGGAGAGAAGAGCCCTCGAGGGACGCGGCTGTGGCTGCGAGTGCAGGCTCAGGACGCCTGACTGCGCCTCCGCACACGCCCTGACCCCTGCCCGCCGTCTGCACAGGGGAGGTGCTGCTCGGGCGCACAGCTCTGCCGCGCAGTCAAACGGGCAGGAGGAAAGCTGGGGGGGGGGGCCTGCTAGTCACAAGGGGCAGGGCGGAGGGAGCCGGGCTCCTAGGGGTGACCACCAACTCGCCAGGTGAGCTGGGCTTCACCCTGAGTCCCAGGGCCCTCCCTCAACAATGCAGCTTCCTCGTGGGACACAGTGCAGACCTAACCGGCTGGAGCACAGGAGCGCTCTGCACGGGCCTGGCACCCAGTGGGGGTTCTGCAAACACCAGTCTTTACGGTTCCTGCCACCACTGACCTGTGAGGCCACAGCAGCCTGCGTGCCCCACAGCCCCTCTAGGGCCCCACGACGCTTCCCGCCACGTCCGTTCTGTAAGGGTTCACACAGCCTCTGGTCTCAGCTAAAAAAAGGCCCAAGCTGACTCTCTAGCTCCCAGAGGGCCAGATGGGCCTCGCACTTCCCCCTGAAGCGCCGCTGGCCACCCAGCCATGCACACGGCCGGGGGAGTGAGCAGCTGGGCAGCGGCTCTGCTCTAAACCGCTGAGGGCAGCAGCCAGGTCTCCTCCATCTGCCACGGGCCAAGCCCAGGGCCAGGCATCTGGTGGGCGCAGCCACTCAGGAAGTGCTGGGCTTGGGCCAGACGGGCCCAGGGCCCAGGGTGGACTCCAGCAAGTACTGAATACTGGATTCCATCTTCTCCTCCTAATCCCACCTACCTCGAGGGTGCACATTTCAGCAGTAACTCAACAAATCCTTCACTGAATCCATCACATCTAAGGGTGATGCCGCGGTGGGTGACCTCTCTGGTCTCTGACCACACAGGGCTCCCAGTCTGGCGAGGGAGACAGACCCACCCCTGGGCAGTGATGCCCCAGGGTGGGCAGGGCTGGGACAGGGGAGCCCACGAGAGCACCTAACTCAGTTTGGGGGTCAAGGAGGGATTCCTGGAGGAGGAATACCTAATACCACTCGGTCACGTGAGCACTAGGGCTGTGAGTCTCATTTATCGTCGCCCCTGAAACATAACTGCACCTGGCCCATGGCAGGTGCTCGACAGGCATCTGTTGAAGGGAAAGCAAGATGGGTAGGGGTTGGCCGAGTGAAGGAGGGAGAACCGTGAGAGAGTTCAGCATTACTGTATAAAGTCGCACAGACTCACCAACTGCGAGCAGCGATCCCACCCCCAGTCCGTGCTCAGGATAAAATACTGCTGATGCTACAGGTGACACGCACCAGAAGGTTCACAGCCACACTGATTTGTAACCCTGAATGCTGGGAACGGCTTAAACCCACCAAAGGCATAACGGATAATCTAAGGCTTGGTCATATGATGGAATATTCTAGAGCACTTACATGGATGAAAGTAGGAATGCAGCCCTGGCTGGTGCGGCTCAGTGGCTTGAGCATCAGCCTGAGCATCAAAAGGTCACTGGTTCAATTCCCAGTCAGGGCACATGCCTGGGTTGCAGGCCAGGTCCCCAGTAGGGGGCGTGCAAGAGGCAACCACACATTGATGTTTCCCTCTCCCTCCCTCCTTCCCTTCCCCTCTCTCTAAAAGTAAATAAACAAAAAATCTTAAAACAAAAAAAGAAACTAGGAATTGCGATGCCATTTTTATAAAAGTCAAAAACAAGCAAAACTACACACTAAACTTTGTAGCACACACCTAGGTTATAAAACAAAACAAAAAACAACAGAAACCAAGGCACGTCCATCCCGACACTCAGGACTGGTGCCAGGGGGCTCTGCTCTGCCCGCCCACAGGTGGAGGTGAGTTAGTGGCAACGCTCTTCTCCCTAAATTGGGAGGTAGGCTCACAGGTCTTCATTATACCGCACTCTGGCTTATGTGTATGTTGCTTATGCAGCTCATATGCCAAGACAAGAATTTAATAACAGTAATTTTAAAAGCAGAGGGAAGACACAAGTGCTGCAGCCGAGGGGATACACGTGCAAAGGCTCAGAGAAAGTGCTGACGGCGCCTTTGGGAAACTGGAAGTCAAGGTCAGGGTCAAATGAAGCAAATGGGCAAGGGACCCAGCGTAGGATGGGGGGGGCACCGAGGTGCCTGAAAAAGGCCTTCGAGTCACTCAGCGGCTCACTGTTCCCCATCACAGCCACCGCCCAGGTCCCAGGAGGAGGCCAAGCTGGGGGCAGGGGCCTCTGAGAAGCCGGTGCCCGGGACAAGCAGCCTCGCCAGAGGCTGGCGGCCTCTTTCAGGCTGCCAGACGCAGGCTTCCGGTCGGGGGCCCCAGAGGGCCGGCCGCATTCAGAGGCACTGGTGGGGGGGTCTCCTTCTGGAATTTTAAAATTAAGTAACTGTGAGCTGTTCACTGGTCCAGCCAAGGCTCCAGGGATGGAAACCGGGAGCTTGGGACCTCTCATTGCTCAGCCTTCCCTTCCCCTCACCTGCGACGGGTGAGTAACACCACGTATCCTCAGAGGGTCTGTTTGGGAAATAAAGGACGTACTTATTCAGTCTGCACCAAACAACACAGACTGGGCGGACAGTGGAAAACGACACGCCCGGGGAGTAACTGCTAGAAGGCAGAGAAGTGCACAAATAAAAATGCCAAAGTGTAAGAAGAATGCTCTTCAAGGAAAAGTAGGCAGGTGGATGTAGACTGCAGGCCCTGATGAGGAGAGGCCTGCATGAGGAAGGAGCACTCAGGCTGAGACCTGAGAAAGGTAAGAGTCGGACACTGCCCCCCACCAGTATTCCTCTAGTGCCAGGCACCAGCGGAGATGCCAGGGCCGCAGCTGGACGTCCGCTCCCAGCTGCTCACACTGGAGGGCGCGGGGGCACAAGAGAGTGAGCGGATGCAAACAGCCGGGAGCCGCAGAAAAACTGGGAAAACCCTCCCAGGCGGAGAAAAGAGGCCTGGCCTGCGGCCACTGGGGCAGAACGAAGGGATGGAGGCGACAGCTGAGATGAGGCAGAACATCACCCACCAGTGAAGCCCCGGATGCCAGGCCAGATAACAGGGACCACGGGGCTACTGGGGCAGGGGGAGTGGCAAGGATGAAAGGGACCTTCACGCCTGAGGTGCTGGTGATGGGGTGGCCCTGTGGTGGGAGGGGCTGGAGTCTGGCCCCCTGGACAGAACCACTCTGGCTTCAGCCCCCTTCTGCAAAGGAGCACGGTCTCAGCAGGCGGTGACTCAGCCCGGTGCTCAGGGAATAGTGGCTGCAGTTGTGTTTACAGGGGACCCTCCCTGTAACCTGCTGTCACTTTGCCTGGGCCTGGCCTGCACACGGCACTGCCACTGCCGCCAGGGACCTGGCTGATCCCCTCTGAGCAGCTGCCAGCACTCCTCCCCCCTCCCCCACTGTGAGCTCTCAGGCTGGGCCAGGTGCCCACCTACAGAGACCAGGAGGGGTGGGGAGGGGCGGGGGCAAAGGAGAAAGTGATTCTTTCCCAGAAGAGGTGTCTTGCCCCGCCCCCCTTCCAGCACAGCAAATGATAAACGAGGGAAACTGTGTCTGTGCAATGAAATTCCAATACTATTCACTCACTCCATCACTCATTTATTTGAATTCCTGCCCAAGGACACTTTTCCCACTATTTCCAGAAAAAGAGAGAGAGAGAAAAACATCGATCAGTTAGTTGCCTTCTTGTGCATGCCCTGACCCGGGATCGAACCTGCAACTTGGGCATGTACTGTGACTAGGAATTGAACCCTCGACCTTTCAGTCTTGAGATGACACTCCAACCAACTGAACCACACCAGTCAGGGCTCACTCATTTCTTTTTAAAAACCAAGAGACACAACCACAATGCAGCTGAACGCAACGCTGGGTGAAATTTTCAGAGAGCGCCTAAGAGAAAAAAGCTGTGGATAAACTAAAATATCATTTCTTTTTAGAAAATATTTTATGTATTTATTTTTAGAGAGAGGAGAAGGGAAGGAGAAAGAGTAGGAGAGAAACATCAGTGTGTGGTTGCCTCTCATGTGTTCCCCACTGGGGATCTGGCCTGCAACCCAGGCATGTGCCCCAACTGGGAATCGAACCAGTGACCCTTTGCTTCACAGGCCCGTGCTCAATCCACTGAGCTACACCAGCCAGGGCTCATTTCAAAATGGTGTTCTGGAGTGCTTTACCTTTTACGTCTGAGAGTCTGGTCAGCTGGGGAGCTCACCTCTCCCCACCCGTCTTCACGTGCCTACTGTTTAATCAGCTGGCTGTGTGCGGGGAGTTCTCTGCAGCAAGCCTGTCCGAGCTCCCTGGTACGGCGCTGACCCGAGGCACAGCGCGCTCCCTGACTCCTTGTCTGTGACTCTTCGCTCCTCTCCCACCTGACACACACTTGCTGGGTAACTGCCACCACACATGTCCACTCCTACTGCCTGTGTGTGTGTGTCCCCTTTAAATGGTCGCTCCGGCCCTTGCGGTCATCCATCCTGGGGGTGCAGCAGCAGTAAAATTTTTACTCAGCGACAGGACTCATGCTCACGGCTAGCAGTCCTAAGCGGGCAGGGATGGCACCTGAGGCTTCAAAGGTTCCCCCCTCCCGTCTGGGTCGGTAAAGCCGCCTTCTAGGAACTGTTTCAGAGAAAGCTCCCCGTGACGAACTCGAAGATTTATGGACTGGGATGCACGTCACTGCATTATTTATGCAGCTGGAAACTGGAAGGGACCTTGGTGCTCAGCAAAGCGGAAGTGGCCAGAAAGAATCACAATGGCCCGGGAATGTATTTCGGTCACACTTTGTACAAAACGCGGAAATCAGGCGCAGACACAGGATCCTCGACGCAGTGCCCTCCCCGCTTTATTTTTATCTCTCATGGCTACACCTCGGCGTAGAAAAGACACGGGAAGGAAGCACTCTGGCATTTAACGCTGAAACATTCCAGGTGGTGCAAACCATTTCCCTGACAAGAGCCCGCATCTAGAATATATATATAGAACTCTCACGTCTTAATGACAAAGAGACAAATGATGCAAGCTTTAAGTGCGCAAAGGGTCTGACTGGACATCTCTCCAGAGGTCATGTCCAGGTGCCCAGGAAGCCAGCGGGGGAGGGCAAATCACAGCTACAATGAGGTCCGGCTTCACACCCGCCAGGGTGCCTGGCAGCGAAAGGACTGAGCAAGCAGGAAGCCGAGGGGAATGTCAAGGGGGGCAGTGGCCGGGGACACCCGTCTGGCAATCGCTCTAAAGGCTGAACAGTCACTACCTGACCCAGCACTTCCACTCCTAGAGAAACGAAAACACACGTCCACACAAAAACTTGTGCATCACCACCCACAGACGGCATCGCCGTTCGTAGCGGCTGGAGTGGAAATGGCCCAAACATGCATCGGTGGACGAGGAGGCAAATAAAGTGTGGGAAGCCCTCATAATGGAACACGTGCTCAGCAGTAACAAGGAACGACGGACAGATTATGTGTTGACCTCTGAGAGCATCGTCGTGTCGAATGAGAGAAGCCAGACGTGACTGCACGTGATAAGAAATGTCCAGAAGCTAAAGAGACAGAAAGCAGCCTGGGCGCTGCAGAGGGCGGAGTGGCAGGGGCGGGGCTGGGGGCTAAGTGGGCAGGGTTTTCTTTGGGGGTAATGAGAATGCTCCGCAGTTGTGCCGACAGAGGCACAACTCTGTGCAAAACCTAAAACCCATCAACTGCGCACCGTGAGAGGGTGAGGTGCGCATGAACTGCAGCTCAATAGAGCTGTTTTTTAAAAAATTCCAGATGGTGAGATTAACAAGCAATTTTGATTTTCTTCTTTAGACTTCCCAACTTTTCCTTTAGAGAAAGATGAAGAGGCCTTACCTTCAAAGTCAGGGAAGAATCAAACAGTGACCCACAGTCCCGCCCAGCGGGGGCCCCCAGGGCCGCTGCACACCCTGCTCCCCCTCGGCCCCCGGGCACCAGCTCCACCAGCGGGTGAGGAGACAGACTCACGCAGCACAAGCTCCCTCGGCGGCGCGGTGGGCTGGAAATGGGACTGCATTTCCCCAGGGCCCAGGCCCTTCCTACTGCTGATGGCACAAGGGACGGGGCAGGTCTCTGCCCCTCAGAGCTCCCAGGTGGCTGAGGAGAGCGGCAGAGGCGCAGGCATTTGGACCCAGCAGCTGACTCAGTAGGTCAGACCGGGCCCTTCCGCTGCTTGCTCCACCCACTGGGGGCAACTGGCCTAGGAGGTCTCCCCCGGACCAGAAAGTCAAGTGCTGTCAGGCTTGGGGGGCTCAAGGCAGGGTTCCATGGAGGGCATGACCTCTGGCCTCTGCCCCCCACCCTAATGAACGACACTCACGCAGCACCTGCCCTGTGCCCAAAGCTGTGCTGGGGACACAGCAGTGACAGAGCCAGCCCCTGCGCTGTCCTCCCGGGGCTCAGTCCCCACACAGGCATGAATGACCTGGAGTGGGCAGGGCTGGGACGGGGGGGGGGGGGGCCAGAAAAGCTCAGCACTGCAGGTCCCGAGGGCTGAGCCCAGGCCCCGCGGGGAAGAAGGCTTCCCGGGGGAACACAGGGCGCAGAGAGACGGGGAGAGAAGTGAGGCTCCCAAGCCCAGGAAAGAAGGGGGTTACAGGCCACAGAGTGAGGAAGAGGACAGTGAGGAAGAGGATGAGGAGAGGACGGAGGCCTGAGCTGGCCGGCCGGACACCACGGAAACCCTCCACCTCCTCCTTGACACACTTGTGGCTGGGGGGACAGGGAGTCGGGCCGCCTGTCACAAAGGCCGGAAGGCAGATCGGTAAGCAGAACCCGGGCCCCCTCGGCTCCCTGCACTGTGGGGACCACACGCGGTGCGGTGGGAGAGGACCTCCGATGCCACCCTGCTGCACGGAGAGGGCCGCGCCTCGGGCCGCCACCCACAGGGGCCAACAGCAAAGGCAGCTCTGCACCCGTCCTGCACCCCTGCGACCCCCCGGGCTGGTTCGCTTGGGCTCTGCCGACCTGGGAGGGGGACAGCAGAGGCAGACTTGGGGCCCCCCTCCCCCCTTCACAGGCCTTTTCTGGGCCCAGCCTGCGTGAGGGCGGGGCCTGTCTAGTCCCTGAAGCCCAACATCTCACGGGGACTCGCGCTGACCTGCTGTGATCCTGGCCATGGTCATGAGGGCAGTGGGAGTGGGTCACAGAGCGTGATGGGGAGCAGGGAAGGAGGTCTGCTTCTCGGGAATGCAGGGGCGGCATCAGAAAGCAGGGAGAAAGCGGACGCACGGTGGGCAAGGAACTTCTTCCTCCTGCTCTCTCCAGGGCCCCACCCCTCCGGAGGACCCAGCCGGGCGCTCATTACAGACCCACTTTGCCGGGAGTCACGAGGGTGCCTGGGTGTGCTCAGTGCTGGCCCTCCTCCGGGGAGACAAGAGACAGTCAGTCCCCCAGCAGTGCCCAGGGCCAGTGGGGAGACGGACGGGAACCAGTAACAACAGTGTGAGCGGTGCCGTGGGGGCCCAGGAGAGTGCGGCAGCCCTCAGGGGCGAAGGGGGCCTTCTCGGAGGAGGCGACACATGAACCAGCTCGGAAGGATGAGTGGGAGGCGGTCAGGAGAGGCAGGGGCCTGGCGAAGGGGCACACTGAGCAGAGGGGACCGCCTTGCGGGGCCAGAGAGGGCAGGACAGCTGCGTGGGAGGGCCTCCCACAGGGTGCAGGGGGGTGGGCTCTGTCCTGGGGTCACGAAGGAGCGGAGGATGGAAACCATTCCGCTGGCTTGCCAGAGCCTCCTCCCCTCACCATCTGTGTGGGCTCGGCACCCACAAACCCTGGCTCGTCCGTTGGCTGCCGTGCAGATTAAAGGAATAAAGGCAGCGAGAAGCTCGAGCCTGACAGGAGCCCCCTTTCAGTGGCTGCGAGGGTCCCAGCACCACCAGCAGCATCGCCGCCACGAACTGGAAGCAGGACCCCGCCCCGGGGTCACTGCCCTGCTGCTTGCTTGCACCTTCTGGCAGCCCCTCCCGCACTGCTGCTCCGAGTTCGGCTGTGAGGGTTCTGCTCTGCACAAACGGGAGGGTGGCCCATACGGTGAGTGGCTCTCCCAGTGCGTGGTGAGCGTGACGGGGAGACTGGGGAGATGGAAGGGTGGGTGTGAAGGCAGCACCTGGGTCCGATCCCAGTGGGTTCCAGCTGGGACCCAGCAAGGCCTCTAGAGCCTCAGAACCCAGGCCCCCCACCCAGGCTCCCGCTGGAAAGACAGAGGGCGGGCGGCAGGCCCAGGGAGCTGTCAGCAGACATTTCCAAACTAATTCCCCCACCTTGAGGCACCTCCTAAGCACCAGCTGCAGAGAGTGAAAAAAGGGGGTGAAGCTACCTTTAAAGTACCCACTCTGTGCCTCCGTCTGCCACCCACCCCCCCGAGTGAGGGCCTGTGGGGCGCTGGGCACTCCAGCACCTGGGGTTCTGAGGACACTGTGGGGGGGGGGCAAACTGGGACTGCCTTCCAAAACCAGGGAAACACAACTAAAGCGAACCCCCTGTCTGGACCTGGGGCCTTCTCACCAGACCTGCTCAACGCTGGAACCTGGTGGGTGTGCTCCCAGCTGGGAAAGCCGGGCCCCTCCCAGGGAGCCGCCCAGCTCCGAAACAGACTCCCCGTCGGTCCCCATGGCCTCACATACGGGACCGTGTGACACATGGAGGTTTCAGGACACACCCACGTTCACGTGGCTGAGTCCACGCCTGGGCAGCGGGCTTGCCTGTCCCATGCAGCCCGGGGAGACGTGAGGCCGTCACGGACTTCAGAGGCAGGAGCCAGGGCAGGCCCGCGTCCCCGTCCCCCTTTCCCAAGTCCTTCCCGAGAAGTGCCTGCAGCCGGTGCCTGTCCCCGCTGCTTTCCAAGTGGGGAAAAGCCCCACTCCCCGCACAAACGAGGACCCGAGGGCAGTGAGACTGAGCGGGCGGCACCGGGAGGCTCCAAAGCAGGAGCCCCAAGCTGCCGCTCCAGTTACTGCTGTTTCACTGGAGGAGGCCCCTGCTGGAAACCCCTGGGCCGGGCACGTTCTGAAATCCAGATTCCCTGGGCTTCACAACAGCGACAGGATGCCTACATGACGCTAGGAGCCCAGCAGGGTCTGCTCCTCCTGACTTTGTGTGTCTGGGAAGCGTGGGACACAGAGGGACCGCACAGGGGAAGCCACCTGTGGAGGTCACAGGGAGGAGGTGGCGTATCATGTGCTACCCATCACCCCACAGGGAGGGACGGGAGGAGAGAACGGGGAACTGTCACCTCAGAAGCGCTGCTGACAACACCAGCGCTGGCAAACCTTCTGGGGGAGGGGCGGGCAGGGGAGGGTCAGCTACACCCACTGGATAAATCCACGGGGTCAAATGTCAGCTATTAGCCAGCGCAGGGCCACACAGCCCAGAGCGCACGGGCCGCTGGCCACCTCCCTGGTCGCCTGGCCTCGGTCTCACGGCCTGCATGCTGTCCCCCTGCAAACGCCAGGCACACCCTTTCCTCACACCCTCTGCTGGCTCCCCACTGCCCACAGGCTACCCCGGCCCAGTAGGCCCGGGTGGTCCCACCAGGCGCGTGGTCTCTCCACCTTCCCTGGCCTCACCTCCGTCCCTCCTGCCTCCACCCCCAGACTCCCCATTCCAGTAGAACTGGCTTTTTTCTGTTCCTCGGAAGCACCTGCTGGCTGTCTGCCTCCAATGCTTTCCACATCCTTCCAGGCGCTCCTGGCCCAGCTGACTCCTGCAATTTCCTTAGGGCAGTGGTCCCCACTGGTTTTGACACCAGGGACTGGTTTTGACGGAGGTGGGTGGGGGGAGACAGGAGGTGGAGCTCAGACGGTCCACGTACGGAGGGGGAGTAGGGGGGTTGGGGTCCCCTGCTTTAGACCCCAGTGGCCCTCCCTCCAGGACACCATCTCTGCCCTGCCTGCCTGCACCCACGCCGTGAGCTCTTCCTCATCAGAGTTCTGGGCACCAGGGTTTATTAACTTGGTGACTGACTGTGTGTCTCCCCGACCCAACTGCAACCTCCACGGAGGCGGGGACCGGGCCTGTCTTCCTGGCACGGCCTCGCCTGGCTAAATGGGTGGCTGGCCACGGGATGAGAGCCGCACATTCGGCCCGGTGGTTCTGAGCACCGGCCACGTACCACACACCCTGCAGTGCAGTAAGAACTCCAGCCAAGGGTCAAACTGGGAACCCCACGCTGAGGGCCCAGGACCCCCAGGGCTCCCCAGAACCACAGTGAACGCCCCCGAAGTGTGCCCCGGGCTGGGCCCTTGCCTCCGCCCGCTTCTCAGCCCTGCCAGTCCTGCAGGGCCAGAACTGCCGGCTCCGCTTTACAGAGGGGACAGGTTACAGGTGAAGACAGTGCACCGCACACGGACCGAGCACGCACCTTGCCACAGAGCACGAAGCCAAGAGCGCAGGCTCCAGAGCCACTTGGCCTGGGTTCAAATCCCAGCCCAACCACTTGCTGGCTCTGTGGCCTCAGGTATGTCCCTTCACCTCTCTGCACCTCCATTTCCTCATCTACAAATTGGAAAGAACTGTGCCTAGTCCAGTGGCAGGAACGGGGAAGGCAAAGAGTGGCGACTGGTGAGGCCGCACAGAGAACAGGGACTTGAACCCAGGTCCCCTTCCGCTCACTGCAGCCAGCCGCCTTCCCAACTCCAAAGTCTGCGGTTACCTCAGGCCGGACATTTCAATCTGCTCCAAAACCCAGCCTGTGAGGTCGGCCCCCGCCAGCCCTGGGCTGAGGCCTGCAAGGCAGACTCAGGACCCAGTGCTGGCCGCTGAGCTGCGTCGGGGGGCCTGAGCACCAGGACAGTCAGACCTGGCCGTGAGATCCCGGGGCACCTTCGGAGAGTCAGATTCCTGGCCCCCAAGCCCAGAGGCTGCCTCTCTCAGCCGGTGCAGCCCGGGACACCTGGCTCCCTGAGCTTAATGCTCTTGGGGCTAAAAGCCTGTTTCTGACTAGCAGCGGCCACGCTGCCTCGCCCCCGGAACACACACGTGTGTGCACGCACTTCCCCAGCCTCTCACCACGGCCGTCTGCGGAGCGCCCACTGGGTGCCAGCCGTGTGCGCTCTGACTCCGGGTGGTGCCAGAACCGGCCTGCAGACCTCTGAGGAAGGACCCCTGCCCGGCACAGACCGGATCCACTGCACCAAGGAGCCCTCTCCCAAGTGCCACCACAGGTATGAGGAAACACCTCAGTCTGCTGCTGCTCGTCCAGTGCCCAGCCCCGCCATGTGCCAGACTGAGGTCACAGAGGTGACTCGCACACAGCCTTTGTCCTTGAAGAAGGAAATACGATGCGCACACAAATACAGGGCTGGAGGTGGAAAGGAGGGCAGCCCGCCTGCACCTGAGCGTGCGAGGGGCCCCCCACCCTGCAGCACAGCCCCCGGGCGGGGTCCTGTCCCCCGGCCCGTGTGCTGGAGTGCGGGTGGGGGGCGGGGACGCTCCACAGAGGGGACCGAGCTCAGGGAGGACGGAAACTTTTCCAAAGTCATCCGCTGGCAACTGGACAGGCTGCGGCTAACAGTTTTAGTTTACATTACTTTCTTTTATTGTAGTTTTTCCATTACCATGTATTCCCCCAAACCCTCTCCCACCGCCACCCCCGCCCTCCCCGGGCTCCGACTGTCCGTGTCCGTGAGTCCTTTCTTCTTCCCTTTTTTGCTCAACGCCTCCACCCTCCCAACCCCCGCCATGCTTTCAGTTTAGAATCCCAGTGCCCTTGAGGCCTCTGGGGCTGGGGGGCTAGGACGTGCTGATTTAGTTTCAGCTCAGAGAGGTTGGGCAACTTGCCCAGAGTCGCCAGCGTACAGCAGATAGGATCAGGCCTGGATGACTTCCCGCCACCCGGGGAAGGGACGGCTCAGGTATTCATCTCGAAGGAGCAGGCCCCAGGGACAGCAGCGTTCTGCCTCGGAGGACACTGGGGGGTGGGGGCGGGGCGGGGACATGGACGCCAAGGCACCCCAGAAGCAGGAGGTACACTAAGGGTTGGGGACCGCAGGCGGCAGAGGACTGGCGATGACGGGAAAAGCAAGGGAGACATCTGCTGAGCGCTCACTGCGGAGTCACCTTTTTTTAATTGAATTGGGGTGACATTAGTTAATAAAATTACATAGGTCCCAGATACACAATTCTATATATAACACACCACCTGTATGTCTCCTCCCATCTCCGCTTGTCCCCAGTTCGCCCTCCCCTCGCCCCCCTTCCTCTGCGAATCACCACACAGTTGACCACTGTCTGTTTCTATGAGGTTTTTTTCCCTTAATCCTTCCACCTCTCCCCACCCCGCCATGGACTGTTATGTTACTTCCTCTTCACCGCCTGCATTATTTTAGACAAAAAAATCATGCCCACGTGGCGGAGTCCACGTGCCCACGCTGGCCACAGGTGAGGCCCAGGTGAGCCCTGGGCACGAGCGTCCCCGCCGTCCCCCGTCCCCCAGCCCCATCCCCTGCTCTCGGCGCCACTGCTCACTTTCAGTAGAGCAGAGGGTTAACCGGGGGCCTCTCTCGACCACAGACAGGCACGTTCCTACCCGTCCGACCAGTTCCGAGGGCGACATTTGCAGCCCAGGTTTTACTGAGAACAAACAGTAAAGGCACTTCCACCCTCTTTGATCCCATCTAAGAACTGCGTGGCCGCTGCCTCCCCTCCCCCCACCCCGCCCCGCTCAGGTGGGTGCACATCTGGGCCCCCTCATCTGCAGACACCTGCACTCCAACCAGGCGTGTTTCCTGATAGGCACCCCTCCCCCACTCCAGGACCGGCTCTCTGGCCGCGGTCAAGGAGTGGGGAATGAATGAGTCATCGGTGGGGCTACAGGGAAGGGGAGACGACCGGGCCGTGTGCTCTCCAACACCTGCTTCGCCAGCCCCGCGTCTCCCTACACCGTGTGCAGCCGGGACTAGGAGGAAGCTGAGCCCTGGGTCGTTCTTGCAGTTTGGCCTCGAAGGGTTCCTGGTGCAAGCCTGGCCCTGGTGCTCAGAAGAGCTGGAAGCACAGACTCGCCACCCGGCCCCTGCTCCTCTGGCGCCCACTCCCACACTGAGCCCCCAGAGCAAAGTGCACAAGGCTCAGCCTGGCAGCACAGGCAGCCTCTACCACTCAGGGTGCCCCCCTCCTGTCCCAGCTTCCAGTCCCATCCACAGGCAACTGCCACTGCGAGGTTTATCTCATCCGCTCAGACGCCCGGGGGTGGGGGTGGGGGGTCAGCAGAGCAGGGGTCACTATTTCATGAATGAGGAAACAAACAAGCTCAGGAGGCCCTCATTCCTGCTGGCAGCCTGGGGCACACTCTGACTATATGGTCCCAGGTCTGGCCGGGCCTCCCACTCCAGACCCCGCCCCCCGCACACCTGCCCACCAGAGCTCACCCACCCACCACTACGGCATGTTCTTCAGCAGCGGAGGACGGGCACTGTCTGCTCTCCCATCCTGGTGGTGGAGAGAGAGCACCGACACGAGAACCAACCCAGCACTGAACATCAGACGGCCATTCCTACCATGGGGGAAATCAACAGGTCCCCACAGGGGCGGGGACACAGTGCTCTGGGCCCCTCCCTCACCTCCAGGAAGCCCCCAACACTGGTGGGGCCCGGTGGGGCTCTCCCACTCAGCTGGGCCCCAACACCACCCCAGCCCCTGCCCTCCTTTGCCCCAGCCAGAGGCTCTGTCAAGCCCTGAGAGCTCTCCTGCCAGGCACCCTGCGCTGGGGTGCTGCTTCCTCCAGGGCTGCCTCTCCCAGCCCAGGGACGCTCCTGCACCCCTGGCCCCGGCAACCTCGCCATCCCCTCGATGGAAGAACGGCTTCCGGGTGACCTCTCACAGCAGACCCACCAACTCCTTCCTCAGCCTGGGCCTGGGCACTGTGTCACACCGGCAGGCCATGCAACCTGCTGAATCACCCTTCCCACTAAGTCCACCACTCACATGATGCCCCCGTGCTCCCCGTGGCTTACAGATCAACTCCAAGAAACCTCCCAGCCCCACCTCCAAGACCAACTAACTCTTCCCAGCAGTCCCCAGCCAGGACCTCTGACCTCTCAACTAGGTGGCCCTTGGCCCAACTTTCCTCTCCTGTATCCTGGCACACTCCACCTCCCTCGGTCCTAGGCCAGTGCACACGCCACTGTCCTCCCTGGCACTGAAGCTGGCGTCCTGCTCCTGCTTTGAAAGGTCCTCCAACTTCGCGTCCCGCAAACCCAATCGGACAAACTCACCTACTTCATCAATGACCCGCCCCTGCCGGCCCAAGATCACCTGACTCCTTCACTGCCAGGCCAACCCCTCAACCACACTCCCCAGCTGAGGGAGCCCAACTTCTCAGCCCACTAACAGCCTCGTCTCTCCATGTCCTCACCGCCCCACCTGACACCCACCACTTGTCTGGAGTGCGAGTCCTGCCCAGTCCCCGCGGGCCCTCCCTGAACTCCCAGGAATGGGACTCCCCCAGCCTGTCTGTAAGTCAGTGATCATCACCTCCACCCCTTACCCAGTGCGGACCAATCAGCAACCGCCCTCCAAATCCCACCAGCTGGACACCCACTGACCCTCTCCCCTCCCCTCAGACTCCCTCACTGCTTCTCTAAGACTGCCCACGAAACACACACACACACACACACACACACACACACACACACACACACACAGAAAGGGCTCAGCCGAACAACAGCAGCTGCTATTTGTGCAGCCGGAATTTGCAAGTACTATCCTATTTCGTCCTCACAACTACCTCACAGCAGAGACTGGCACCATTTGCAAAGAGAGACAGACAGGCAGACAGACAGGAGGCTCGGAGAAGAAGAATGGCTCACTCGAAGCCAGACAGCTGGGCGCACGCAGCCACGCCTGTGCCAAGAACCTGCAGCGCAGAAACTTTACCCCACCCCATGCCACACTCTCCAACTACCCCCAGGACCCTCCGGCCCACAAACTGACCATCTCCCCTTCCCCCCCGGCCCTGGCCTCTGACTGACTCCCATCTCTGTTCCCATCCTGGAAGCTTGTGAAGCAGACACATCCAGGGACCAACCCCAGGGAACCAACTCCTCTAGACTGGCACCTACGATGACCCCCATCACCTAACATCACCCCTAAAATGACCAATAATAACTGCAACCCTGGCCAATCACTTTTCACTCACATTCTCAGTCCTCTCTTAACCCTCCTGCCATAGGTATTATCACCTCTTCTATAGATGGGGAAATTGAGACTCAGAGGAGTCAGTTTCCCAGCCTGAGGTGGTGAAGTGGGTAAACGGAAGGCAGGATCTGAAGCGGAGCCTCAGCTCTTCCCCACCCTGCCTATCAAGCCTTTCCCCCTTCCTGCCCTGAACCCAGGGACTGAATTCCCTGCTACAGCCCCGGCCCATTCTGCCTCCTCCCTTCCTCAGCCCCCCAAGCCCTCCCACCCAAAAGTGACCACCTGTCCCAGGGGCCTGGAGCCTAAGAACTTGGCCGGCTCCCAGTGCCAAAGATCTTAAATTACCCTCTGTCTCTTCGGCAGTAACTAGCCAAATTGGCATTTATGGCGGGTTCCCTGTGTGTTCAGCTTCCAATTACCATTTTCCTCACTCTCATGTCAAAGCTACCAACTCCTCCATGGCGCACGGACGAGTAACAACAGTCCCTCCTCTCCCCCCAGAGCCACCAGTCCAACTTCCATAGAGCCAGGGCCACGCTGCACCTCTCCACCCTGGCGAGACCGGCAGACTTACTTCTCCAGCACAGAAATGGACTCAACGCTTCCGTACAGCGCAGGAGCCACTTTCCGCCTTCCCAGCCCCGTGGGTAACTCGCTCCTCCAGACGCTGCTCTTTCAGATCCAACACTGACCTGACCTTCTTCCTCTGGTAATCCATAGACTGGCTTCCTTTCCCAACACCTCAAGCTACCAAGTTTCTGAATGTTCTCGCCTTCTGCTGGCCTGCAACTCCAATTCCCCAACTCCTTCTCAAGAGAGGGAAAAAACCCTTCTATAACCATGCCCCCCAAAGTCCTTCTGCTCCTGGATGACTGACAATATTCTACTTTCTGGGGGAGTCAGAAACATGCAGTGACTTTTCGTCTTAATGTCAAGATCTATCAGCTCCTCTGGCTATCTTACCCATCCCCAAAGGGACCACATCCTCGGCTCCTTTTCTGGGAGTTTACCTTGGCTCCCTTCTCCAATCCCAGGACTTACGACCCCTCTACAGCCACAGTCCAGATCTATTCCTCCTTCTCCCTTCAGCCACCCCCTGGTTCGGAGGCTGGTAGGGAGGACTTAACGTCTTTCCATCCCCATGGGCTCGCCAGACTCCTCCAGCTGTCCTTTCAAGCACCAGCGTTGACCCAGTCTTCCTCACCCGACATATCTCTATCCTTCTCTGGGGGGGGGGGGACTATGAACTCAAAGACTGATGTCCTCCCAAGTCTCCCAGGCCACCGAACTTTTTTTTAAATCGCTCATCTTTTTAATTCCTACACAGAACATATTCAGCGTCCCCTCAGGCGGGGGAAGGGACGTAAACCAGCTACTTTTCAGCTTCCCAACCCAACAGCCACCCCCTTCCCTAGTCACTGTCTCCTTAAATCATCATTAGGTGCAACTTATTGAGCACCACTTCTGTGCTGGGCGTTGAACGGACTCCCCAGACCCCCTCGAACCCGCCTCCGCTTCCAGGCTGTAGCTACCGTGTCTCCAAGGGTCTTTGGGTTCCACTGCTCCGGACACGATATCCTCGTCCGAGGGGAACGTGACGCGCTTGGCCGCAGCCTTGAGGCGCCCGTCGGCCGGGGGCGATGCGGGACTGGGAGACTGGGCCTCAGCGGGGGCCTCCTCGGCGTCGCCGTCCGCGCCCTGCCCGGGCGGCGCCTCCTGCGGCGGGATCTCCATCGCCGCCGCCGCCGCCACCTCCTCACGGGGGCCCCGGGGACATGCCCCGGGCCCCGGACTTGTCTCTCCGGGCCCGCCCGCCGTCCCGGGGCATGGGATCCGCCGCTTTTTCAGGAGATGCCTCCGTCCACTTGCCTGGTCGTCGTAATCGTCGCCTCGGTGAGCCGGAGCGCGCCTCCCCCGAGCCCCGCGCCCGCCCGCTCGTTCGCAGCCGCACTTTCGTTAAAGGCCGATGGGGCCCACCGCGTACTAACACAAGCAGAAAATCAACTTAAGCTGTCTGCTGGTAGAGCTGCCTCGAGGGTCGCTGCAGGGGGGTAACAAAAGGCAGCAAGACCCAAGGGAAAAAGAAACGTGAGCACTGAATCCGCAGAGCCGGAACTGCAGGGCACGAGGGGCGGGGCGAGATGGACGCCGTCTCCCAGAGCAGCGCGCAAGCGCGAACCTGAGCCTCCCCCCCCCCACCCCCCGCCCCTTCCCGCCTCCGGATAGCTGTGGTTCAGGCTCGCACACATTCGTCACGATCTCAGGCACTGCAAAAGGGAGTGGAGTTGATAGAAATGAAAAACATCTGCTTGACGGGGCTAGGGCAACTGGTACGGAGCCGTGAGCCTTTACGTCTTGTAAAGGGGTGGAGTAATTGAAAGGTAATAAAAGGACCTGTGTTGAATGAGTACAAATGATGGATGGTGAGGGAGGGATCCTCACCAACCTTACGTCCCCGCGCTATTCTCTAGCCTTTCCTTTGCTGACTGGAGTTTTATTAATAAGTCTTTACTTGGATGGCATTGTACAAGATACAATTTAAATGTATAAACTAAAAGAAATATGAGCCCATGAAGGGTATCATAGCCTTGATTTATAAAGGAGGTAGGGGCGGGAGAAGAAATTTCAAAAGCTGGGGTTGGATCTGCCTACCAAAATACCGGGCGACCGGGCAGATAGATCGCTAAGCCCCAAGCAAACCAGCAGGAACTCAAGCCACGCCCCCCGGCTCAATTCTATCACTTAATATTCGCCTCTGCACTTTCGCCATACTTTCAGCCCATCCTGCAACTCGCGGGTGGGAGGGAAGGCGGGGCTAAAGCCAAAATAGTCTACTTGGGGAGGAGCGAGCGGCGTCGTTGCCAAGGCAACTCTAAAGCTAGGCCGAGCACTCCCCTGAGGTGGCGTAGTGAACCAACGTTTAGAAGTTGTGACTCTACTTGTCTTCAACATCATGGGCTGTCGGCTGCCGTACTTCGTGACTGAAGACAAACGAAGCGACTCATGCGTATTCAACAAAATTTTCACTTAAATTCTGAATGTGATGGAATTAAAAAGAGGGAAGAAATTGCTTCTTAAAGCGAATCTGACGAAATACTAGTGGCAGGGCTAAGTAAATCAAGTGATATGGGCCGCCTTGGCACACAACTGGTGCAAAATGAAGAGCTGAAGCATCACCCTAACCCCTAATCGTCAGCTTTTTCTTAATGTGCCCGGACAGGGCGTGGAAGCAAGCGAATCTGTGGTGTTGTGTGGCCCGCCCCACCCGGGCAGGAGCGCACCGCCAGGGAACCCAGAGCCATGCACATCCCTTGCTTGGAACAGTCTTGCCTACCCAATAAAAAAACCTCGTCCGAATCATCCAAGCCTGGCATCCGGGTCACTCCAGGCGTTCTCCGAGACCAGGGGCAATCCAAACCCCGAACCTTTATCCAAGTTCCTCCCAGACAACTGATGTGTCCTCCCGGTCCTTCTTGGCCCAGATCCACCAGATTCAGTCCTTGTTGAACAGTTACTCTCCCATCCCCTAAATCTGGTCTCATCCCTGTAGGGTACACTTCAAAAACAAACAAAAAAACCAAGAGGTAAATTTTCTTGGAATAATCATTGGTTCTTTGGAAGGAAGCAGGTATTGGAGAGTTTCTTCCGGGTGGCTGAACTTTTGCAACACTTCAAAAATTTTTTTACTTATTGATTTTTTAGAGACGGAAACACCCACTTGGTGTTCCATCCATTTACCTATTCATCAGTGGTTTCTTTCCGCCACCCCTGACCTAGAATCAGACCCATGACCTTGGCATATCCGGATGATATGCTAACCAACTGAGCTCCCTGACCAGGGCTGCAACTTCTATAATAAACAATTTCCCACTCTGCAATTTACCTTCCTTTATTCCCACTGCCCCTCCCCCAGCCCAGCCCACCCCGTCCTTAGGAACTGGCTGGAGGTCCACATTTCTGTAGAGTTCAGAGGTCTTCGAGGTCAAGCATTCCTTTCCATGGGACTGAGAACTCCTGGGGTTGCAGAATTTTACTGACTAGACCCTGGAGATCCGAAAAAGCCAAAGTTGCTTGGAGATCAGCTCAAAATTCCAAGGAAGTTCCAAACTCTATGGGGCCCAGAGATCCAGGACAGTGGGAGGCCTGGGAATCTGTGGCCAGGCCTAAGGCAGAAGGTGACCACAGTAATGTCTTTATAGCTTGAAGGTGTATGCAATAATGTCACTACACCGGAGCAGTGCCTCCGCCTGCACACCTATGGGAGTCTGCAGCTGCGACACATAGAAGTTGGCCACGTCCAGGTCCGTGGCTCCGAACTGGGCAGTCACGTGCACGCCCTCATGCAAGGTGAAGCTGACCTGGCGACCCACCATGGCCAGCAAGCTGCGGAGGTAGCGCTCCCGGAGCGTGGCTCGGGCTCGCTGCTCCCGGGATTCCCGAGATTCGTGAACTATGGGGGACTCTGGGGTTTCAGAAACCTCTGGCTTCAGGAGGGCCCGACGTCCATCAGGGGCAAAGCCTCGGCTCAAGCCATCAGGACCCCGGGGGAGCCGGAGTACAGGCACAGGACTGGTCAGTGGAGTCTGCATTGTCCAGGCTGTTGGGGTAAGAAGAAGAGCAAGGAGCCATTACATGGGGAGGTGGGGTGACAGGAAGAGAGGGGACTGGGTGCAGGCGCAGGGGCTTGCCTCTGGCATCTCAACACATCCTATCCAAAGCCGACCTCCTGATGTCCCTTCCTAAAATCTGCGCCATCCCTCTACCAGTGCCCACTTCCCAGGAGCCGGCCCCAACATCCACGAAGCCCAGGAGAGCAGGGACTTTTGTCAGCTTTCCTCCTCACAGCTTTATTCCTGGCCATAAATGCGTCCTGAAAGAACCAACCCCTGCCGCCTCTCCTCCCTCACACGTGGCCCATCCAATCCATCAGGAAACACCGTCTTCCAAATAAATCCCCTATCCCAGGAGCCGGCCTGGAAGGGCTCCCTCTGGCCCAATCTGGAATGGTCTGAACATTTAAATATGACAATTACAGATTATAGCCCACTGAATACAACAGAAATCCATGAGTCCGTGCTAATTATAAATAAAGGAGAAGGAAAGTTCTTTCTTACCCTAGAATGACAGTTAAAATCATCAACGGCTGTTAAAACTCGAGGAGAAATGTCTGATGAAGGCCAGGACGTCTGCAGAGTCTTAAACTACCTCCTCCCAAGGTACCCGCTGTAAAGAGTAAGTTTATGGTGGAGAAACCTGGCAGACACCTTCACTCAGGCACCAAAGCTAATGTGTGCAGCTGTGGGACAAACAGATCCCAGGTGCCTCCTGCTGTGATACCGCGATGGCCAGGGCGCAGGCGCGTGGATTGCACACAGGTGCCTGAATCTAATCATGTGGGACAACTGTGTCTAACTAATGTAATCAAGTTGAGAAACACTCTACCAATAAGAAGCAGCAGCAGCCTGGGAGGCAGATTTGAGCTCCTTGCCAGTTGGCCTCACAATAAAACTTTCTTGTAAAAGAATTAGCCATCTTGGATTCCTCAAAAATATCAAGGTCACAGAAGATCAAAGCTGGGGGGCTCCCTCACTGGAGCTGTGGTGATATACATATATCCCTCGCCTGATCCAGCCAGCGTCACTTCCTGCTGGGCCTGCCACTCCTCACTGGCTTACCCCCTTCCTCCGTCACACCCCTACCCCTGTCCTCACACATAGCCAGAGGGACCTGAGTCAGATCCAGTCCCTTCTTTGCTCAGAGCCTTCCAGTGCCTTAAGTCAAAATCAAAGTTCATGCCCCGGCCAGTGTAGCTCAGTAGATTGAGTGTGGGCTGGGAACCAAAGGGTCACCAGTTCAATTCCCAGTCAGGACACATGCCTGGGTTGAGGGCCAGATCCCCAATAAGGAGTGCATGAGAGGCACCCACACATTGATGTTTCTCTCCCTCTCTTTCTCCTTCCCTTCTCTTCTCTCTAAAATTAAATACATAACATCTTTTTTTTTTTTTTAAGATTTTATTTAGCCTGGCTGGTGTCGCTCAGTGGATTGAGCACGGGCCTGCGAACCAGACAATTGCGGTTCGATTCTCAGTCAGGGCACATTCCTGGGTTGCAGGCCGGTTCCCTGCAGGCCAATTCCCAGCAGGGGACGCACAAAAAGCAACCATACATTGATGTTTCTCTCCCTCTCTCCTTCCCTTTCCCTCTAAAAAAGATAAATAAATAAAATCTAAAAAAAAAAAAAGATTTTATTTATTTATCTTTAGAGGGGAAGGAGAGAGGGAGAGAAACATCAATGTATGGTTGCCTTTTGTGCATCCCCTGCTGGGAACTGGCCTGCAGGGAACCGGCCTGCAACCCAGGCATGTGCCCTGACTGGGAATCGAATACATAACATCTTTTTTAAAAAATCCACAAAGTTCTCATCACCGCCCTCAAGGCCCCCACCCTCTGGTTACCCCAGCTTCCTCTCCCTACCCCAGCCACGCTGGCCTCTTTGGCCTCTAACCATTGAGCCCGCTTGCCATCCCTTCTCTGGCTCTGGCACTGGGGGGGTTCCCTCTGCTCCCTCTCTTTTCCCCCTTCCCCGACCATCTTGCCTTAAAGCTCCATCTGCCCCTCATCCCTCTGCATCCCCCTGCAACCCCTCAGTCAGCTTCATCTTTCTTTGCAGCACAGACCCCTCCAAGACATGACATTGTATATTTATTGTTCTGCTTCCGGTCCTTCTCCACTGCCAGATGCCCCCCCCCCCTCCAGGCACCCTCCTAAGAACACTGAGGGGCACAAGAGAGCAGGCTCGATCCAATGAATGGATTGGAGATTAAGCCCCCAGTGAGCTGGGTGACCTCAAGCAAGAGACAGTTCCCTCTTCCACTGTATGGAGAAATAGCACCAACTGCCACCTCTGTTTGTTATGAGGGTTCAGCTGGCTCGGGCAGGAAGGGCCCCATACCCCTCAGGTTCTCCATGAAAGCTAGGTACTCACAATCGTTATTAGCATCCTTGTGTGACCTGGGGCAAAGCTCAACCGTTCGGTGCCTTGGTTTCCCACCTGTAAAAGGGAATGAAGGGAGGACTGACCTCCCTTGGTTGTCCTGGGGACCGCGTGTGGAATATTTAGCCCTCCCCTGGAACACAGCAGGCACTTCGGCCTGGAAATGCTGGCTTTGGGGACAGGAGGAGAAAGAGAGAAGAACCCTCGGTTCAGCAACTGCACTGCTCTCTGTGGCCTGGTCCCCTCCTCTGTAAAGGAACCCCCCAAAGACTGATCTGCTATGACTCCAGAATCACTGCTATGAAGAAAGTGGTTTGGCCTTGGCTGGTGTAGCTCATGAGCGCCGGCCTGTGAACTAAAGGGTCGTGCGTTCAACTCCCAGTCGGGGCAGGTGCCTGGGTTGTGGGTAGGTCCCCGGTTGGGGGTGTGAGAGGGGCAGGGTCACTGTTTCACTTAGACATCATGTTTCTCTCCCTCTCTCCCTCCTTTCCCCTCTCTCTAAAAATAAGTACATTAAATCTTTTTATTTAAAAAAGGAAGAAAGCAAAAGGAAAGTGACTCGACAGCTCCAGCCAGAGGCTGGGCTCGATCCCATGGCGGTTTCCCAGGTAGCTGCAGACCTGAAACAACTGGGTCTGCAAAATGCTCAACCTGTACCCCCGCTGGCTGGAGTATATTCAAGTGCAAATCCCCTCAGACCTCAGAAAGTCTGTTCCTTTTTGCAGGGAAATGAATGTTTGAAGGTGTTCCAAACCACTTCTGATGAACCCAGGAATACTCAGGGAGAGCTAAGTGTGAAGTCTGGACAGAAAGCTTATCCCTGACCCATGCCCCACGCTATACAAACTTCTGCGTTTGTCCTTAACATCTACATCTCTGAATCCTCAGGAATTCTTATTTCACAAGGATCATTACTTTATACACACTGGCAACAGCAGACAAATGAAATACTTTTTTTCAAAAAATCGAGCAAGCAAGAAAGCCCTGACTCACTGGATTGAGTACCAGCCTATGAACCCAAGGGTTGCTGGTTCGACTCCCAGTCAGGGCACACGCCTGAGCTGCAAGCCAGGTCCCCAGTAGGGGGTGCTCAAGAGGCAGCCACACATTGATGTTTCTATCCCTCTCTCCCTCCCTTCACCTCTCTCTAAAAATGAATCTTTTAAGAAGGGGGATGTCTTGCAATAAAAGAGAGAGGGAAGGAGAGAAGGCCCTGGCTGTTTTCAGTTAATGGAGCAACAATTCACTGTTTTTTGCTCTCTCCCTCCAAAATCAATCAATTAAAATATTTTTAAAAAGATTTTATTTATTTATCTTTAGAGGGGAAGGGAAGGAGAGAGGGAGAGAAAGATCAGTGTATGGTTACCTCTTATGCATCCCCCGCCGGGAACTGGCCTGCAACCCAGGCATGTGCCCTGACTGGGAATCGAACTTCAATCCTTTGGTTTGTGGCCCCACCCTCAATCCATTGAGCCATACCAGCCAGGCTCAATTAAAATATTTTTAAAAATAAGCCCTGGCTGGCACGGCTCAGTGTATTGAGCGCCGGCCTGCAAACCAAAGGATCGAAGTTTGATTCCCAGTCAGGGCACATGCCTGGGTTGCAGGCCAGTTCCCAGCAGGGGACGCACGAGAGGCAACCACACATGGATATTTCTCTCCCTCTCTCCTTCCCCTCTAAAACTAAATAAATAAAATATTTAAAAAATTTTTTTAAATAGCAATAAAGTGACTGACTGATGTGACAGACAAATATCAGGTAGCCACCCCCCCTCCGTTTCTGCAGCTCAGCTGTGAGCTCCTTGCCAGATGAGCCCCCTGCTGAGACACGGCAAGGGCTGCAGACCAAGGTTTCTGGGCCTCCGCTGTGACACTGGGCTGCATGTTGTGGGGACTGCCCGGCAGGCAGCTGCAGGGTTTCAGCAGTATCCCTGGCCCCTACCCACTAGGTGCCAGTAGTGCCCCAAATTATGACACCCTAAACCATCTCCATTGGTGAACAGCATGGTATGAGAATTACATGGTGACAAAGCCATTTAAAAAAAAAAAAAGGTCTGGCTGGTGTAGCTCAGTGGATTGAACCTGGGCCTGCAAACCAGAGGTTCCCGGTTCTATTCCCTAGTCAGGGCACAGGCCTGGGTTGCAGGCCAGTTCCCAGCAGGGGACGCATGAGAGACAACCATACATTGATACTTTTCTCCCTCTCTCCTTCCCTTCCCCTCTAAAGTTCAATATAAATAAATAAATAATAAAATAAGAATCTTTAAGCCCTGGCTGGTGTAGCTCAGTGGATTGAGCGCGGGCTGCGAACCAAAGTGTCGCTGGTTCAATTCCCAGTCAGGGCACAGGCCTGGGTTGCAGGTCAGGTTCCCAGTGGGGGCCATGTGAGAGGCAACCGCACATTGATGTTCCTCTCCCTCTCTTTATCCTTCCCTTCCCCTCTCTCTAAAAATGAATAAATAAAATTAAATTAAATTAAAAAAAATAAAGGTCTCCATATAGTGCCATATGTCCCCGGGGGCACAAAAAATGGCAAATGTCTTTAGCTGAGACGCACCAACAAACAAGTGGGAGGGGGAAGATCGCTGCTGAGTCTGACATAGTCGCGCAGCCGCAGTGAGCACCAGAGACAGCGAGCACCAGAGAGATGCCGAGGAAAGCTCCCAGGCCACAGGGTTCTGCGCCTCCCAGAGCAGGGAAGCCGGGAAGGGCAGATCAAGCTTTGTATTGGCGCAGCTGCGGAGGAACTTCCTCAAATGCCCGGTGGCGGCTGTCAGTTAAGAGGGCCTCAAAGAGGGCAGCTGGCCCGGGTCCAGGAAGCTGCAAACACGCCCAAAGCGCCCGTCGTTCCACCCTCCGTCCCTGGGGACTTCGAGTTGTCTGCCTTTTCTGACCCTTTGAATTCCTTCCCAGGTAGTTGTATAACCTATTCAAATAAATTTAAAAATTCTGCCATTCAAAAGGAAGGGATGTATTGTAACGCTTCCAAGTCCCTTAAGAAACATGAGCTTCCGCCTCAGGAGTCTGAGCTCCCTCTGCTACCCTCACGGTCGCCCACTCCCCGAACCCTTCTGCCCCTGAGCCAGACCTTTGTGGAACTAGCTACCCAGTCCGACTGGACTCTGGCAGCAACTACTCAGCGCAGCCACAGGAGCGGGAAAGCCAGAAATAAAACATAAGCAGTGGCCCTGGCTGGTGTAGCTCAGTGGACTGAGCTCGAGCCTGAGAACCAAAGGATCATGGTTCAATTCCCAGTCAGGGCACATGCCTGGGTTGCAGGACAGGTCCCCAGTAGGGGGCGCGTGAGAGGCAACCACACACTGGTGCTTCTCTCCCTCCCCTCCATCTAAAAATAAATAAATAAAATCCATAAAAAAAAAACCCACCTTACTTATTGGGACACTGAAATTTGAATTTTATATAATTTCACACACCACAAAAAACTTTTTAAAGTATTCCAACCACTTAAAACTGTAAAATAAAACCCACTCTTAGTTCCTGGGGCCACACAAGGACAGCGTCGGGGTTGGGGTCACAGCTTTCCACCTGGGAGGGAGGATAAGGATGCAGATTCGGGGAGACTGGTGAGTCTTCCCCCGATTCACTCCCAGGGATCTGGGCAGGTCACTGCAACTCCATCAGCGGCCTCCCCAGTCTGGCTCCTCATCTGGGAAATGAAGCATAAAAAAGACCTCCTGGAGGGTTGGGAGGAGGGAGAATCTGGGGGGGGGGAGGCTGGTGATCACACAGACAAACGGCAGCCCATCACAGTCTGGTCTGGGCGCTTTCTCCATTACCCACATCAAAATGCATCCAGAATCTGGCGAGTTCTCATCCCCCTCTCTGCCCCTTCCTCCTTCCAGCCACCAGCACATCTCACCTGGGCTATTGCAGTCGCCTCTCCACTGGGCCCCCTGCCTCCAGCTTCACCCCACACAGCTGCCAGAGAGAGCCTCTTCCATCTGAGTCTGATGACATGCCTCCTTCGCTCAGATCCTTCCCCTGCTCTGGCCTCGCCAGCTCCGGTCTCCCCCAAAGCAAAAGCTACTGTCCTTACTGACTACAACAAGGACACGTCACCTCTCTGACTGCATCTCTCCCCTATTCACCCTTTGTTCACTGTTGGTTCCTGAACATGCCATGCACATTCCCGCCCAGGGCCTTTGCACATGCTGTTCTTACTGTCTCTAACCCTCTCCCAGACAGGAGACATATATGTACTTCCAGAGACATGGTTCACTTTCCTCCCTCACTTCACTGTTCGAACACCACCTTCACCGGGAGAAAAATAGTAGCCCTTTCACTCCGCATTAACTTTTTTCACAGCACCATCATCTGACAAAATGTATTTACTTGCTTTCCTACGCACTGTCTGTATTGCCACAGAACGTAGCCTTTGAGAGAACAGACATGTCTGATTACTTCCCAACTCCATCCACAGCCCCTTAGGGCTGGGCACAGGGGAAGTCTGTAAATGTTTGCGGAAGGAATGTGAAGCTTCACCCACCCACATTATCTGAGTACCAGCTCTGCGCCCAGCCCATGCTGGGTGGTGCTGGGGACTCCGCTGGGACTGGAACACCCCTGCCCCACCTTCATGGGCTCCCTGGCCAGCGGTAACAGGCTTGTCTCTAGACAATGATTACCCAGAGCAGGCAGGTCCGGAATGAAGGAGCCCCAGGGCCTCAAGAGCCTGGGGGGTGGGGGGAGGCGGGGGGGGGGGGGGGGCGCGAGCACAGACCTAAATACAGTAAGGAACGGAGCCATGTGGAGATCTGGGGGAGAACCTTCCAGCCAGCAAGAACAAGAGGTGAGGGCAGAGGACAGGGCCCTGAGGACCCCAGTGAGAACGTGGGCCTCTGCTCTGGGTTAGCCATGGGAGGTCTGAGCAGAGGGCCAGGACCTGATCCGTCTGCCTGCTGCACAGAGAATGGACACTGGGGGGACACAGCGGCAGCAGGGCGCCCAGTGAGGCGGGTGCATGATGATGGTGCCTGGGATGGGGTGGTAACAGTGGGGGCTGTAGAAGGGGTCAGATTCGGTTTGTGCTGAAAGGTGAGAGCACTCTTACTAAGGAATTAAGGGAAAAAGTAGAGCCACTGGACGGTTCCCGGGTTTCTGCCTGATTGGGAAGACCACAGAAAATAGGATTAACTGGCTGTATACTCATTTTCTAATTTATCTGACCTCTGCCACAGTAGATGGGATTAATGAGGTATACACATTTTCTCTGTATCTGACCACTGGACTCCACGCTTTGTCAAGGGTCATCAGCCCCCAGGGCCTTCCCCAGACCTAGGAAACACCCTAGTCTCCAGGATTAATACTTAAAAGATTTATGGGAAATCAAGCAAGTGGCTCAAGGACTTGGCCACTTAAATAAAATCCCTGGATAAAAACAAAATTCAGGGTGGACCAGTGCAAGGCCCTGTTTTCTCTGGGGGCAGGGGTGGGGTGGGGAACACAGAGATTTGGTCAGGTTAGTGGAATTCCCATTTTCCTGAAAAGGAAACTGGAGCTAGGAGAAGTCGAATCATTTGCTGGGGACAAGTTGGTGTCGGGAAAAGGAAGCCAACCCAGATGGGTCCGACAACAGAGTCCACCGCAACCCTGCCTGCCCCTTGCAGAAGTGTTGTTTTGTTTTGTGTTTCCCCCCAGTCAGCACAGGGGCCCCCGTTAGAGGTTTGGAGCCCAGATGTGACCCGAGAATAAAGTGGTTTGAGAAAGGCCACACAGGGTGTTCCCAAGGCAAAAGCAGGCATTACCCACTCTCCCTGGTGACAGAACCGAGAGTCCTTGACCTTTTCGGTCTCCAAGCCAAGGATATTTTGCGCAAAGATTTCAGGAACACTGTCTGAACCCATCCCTCACTACCAGAAAAAAGTGACTCAAGACCCCATCACTGGGGGCAATGGCAAGGGCAGGAGACTCAGATCTCCCTCCTTGGGGCTTCACTTTCGAGAAAATGGGAATATAGATCAGATATGCGGACAAACGTTCAGCCACCTCTTCAATTGCGACAGTAGGAAGCCAGCTGCAGGACCTCCTTAAGGACCGGCCCCCGGACCTAGTTAACCAAGGTGGTGACGTGTGCACCCACACCCCAAGGGCTGCCCCATACGTATGCATATTAGTTCAATGGGGCCTTCTGAGAATCCTTCCCCTCCCTTCACCCCTGGGCTGGTCAGTTTCCTTTCAGTTCCTCCCCTCGCACCCCTCGCTCTCCTTTTCTTACACTAAGTACGTCCTCCCGGCCCCCAGGCGTCCACTCCCTACTCCGCCCAGGGCTGGCCATTCCTCCCTACCTCCCAGCTCAGGCGGGCCAGGGATTCCTCCCCAGGAAAGGCGGGGGTCTGCTGATTGCTGCCGTTACGACTGTTACCGTCATCGTTATTACTTTCCACGCCCCCCTCCCCCCCCCCGTTCCCCGCCTCACCCCGGCGCGGGAAAGTCCCGGCTCCGGGGTTCCAACCAGAGTCGCCGTGCAGGCGTTCGGGGCCCGGAACGTCACCGCGACCTGCGCTGCGGCCGCGGACCTGCCTCTTCCCGCCACTCCGGCTTTGCCCGCGGGTGGGCGTCCCAGGCCAGGGCGGCGAAGAGGGAAGGTTCGACACCCACCTGCAGCACCCAGAACTCCCCGAGGTCCGCGTGCCAGCGCCCCCACTTCCGCCGGCGTCCCCGCTGCACAAGGCCCGGGCGGGGCCGCGAGCCTCCCAGCTTGTGTTCCGACGCGGCAGGCGCTACCCCACGTGGTCGTTTGCGGGCTGGCGGACTTGCCAGCTTACCCAGCCCAGCGCTGCGCCGCGGTCGGGCGCTTAGATCTCATCCACCATCTTCCAGGTGGGGGCGTCCAGGATGCCCATTTTAGGAAGAAGCAATCGAGGCCCAAAGAGGGGTTAAAGGCAGAGCTTAGTCTTGCCCCTCCCCCCACTGCCCTACACGTGCATACTCCTACCCTTCTCCTGTAGTCCCAACCCCGCCTCTCCTGCTTAGAACCTAGAGATCGCGCTCGCGGCAGCCAGGCACCAGGAAAAAGTCTTGGAGAACAGCAGCTGGGGTGAACCGTGGGCAGCCGTTTTGTCCTGCAGTCCCATTTCACAAGGGAGGAAACTGAAGTCCGGAAAGACGGAGCGGCTGCGCCCAGGTGCTGAGGAACCTCGCTGCTCTAGGCTCAGCCAGAACACACTTCTTTCACATGGTTTCACTAAAGGCAGGGGCCTCTGCTTTCCTCTAGATCCCCAAGGCGTAATGGATGGCACGGTTAGGCCCTCTTCCCCATACCTATTGAAAGAATGCCCACTGCAGGAGCTCAATACCTACTTGTTGACTGAGCTACGAAGGAATAGGGGTTCTGCCCTCTGGGAAGCTACATTCTAAGGGAGCTGGGAAGGGTAGACTCGGGTATGCGTGAGCAAATACACCAACCAGATCCTTCGGGGCTTGATGGGTGATGTAAAAGGAATAAAGGGAGTGAGATTAAGGGTGACTGGGTTGGTGAGTTTCTTTAGCTGGATGATCAGAAGGTGGCAGTGAAGAAACCAGCTCAGTTAACACCTGGGGAAGCTGAAGCCCCGGAGGGAACTGGGGACAGATGGAGGTCGTGGACTGTAAAGCTTTGGCAGGGTGGGGCTGCTTTAGATACCGTGGTCGAGCCAGTACTCTGCTCTCCAGGGGACAATGCAGCCAAGACCTGAATAACAATATGAGGAACCCTGAGGCCAGGGGCAGCACTCCAGGAGATTAGCATGTGAAACTCGCCCGGTGCTAGTCTGGGGACTCTGGGGGTGGACAGATTAGGACCCTGACCTCAGGGGGTCTTATATAGGGTGGGGGAAGGGAGAGGACAGTCAAGAAAACGTTCTGTATTGTGCTGTGGTGTTGCCAGGAAGAAAACTTGTGAGGGTTAGAGGGTGGGGCAGGGTGTTGATGCCACTTCAAACAGTGATCTGAGAGTGCAGCTTTGAGGGAAGTTCACGGAGGCCCCAGTGGAGGGAGTTGAGATGGTGGCCTGTTTGGCTTTCCTGGCTATTCCAGGTGAGGGAGCAGAGCGGGTGTACATGATCACAATCCTCTTCTGCTCAAATCCCTCCCAGGGCTCTCCTCTCCAAAAACCAAGACTTTCAAGTGTTCAAAAGACCCTCTTGCAGCTAACCCCATTTTCTCACAGAACTCAGTGTCTCCCCTTCCCCCTCTCCTCTTTCCCACTGCTTGTTATTCTTGAACACAGACGGCTGGCTGAGTCCCTCACCTCCCTCAAGTCTCAGCTCCACCTTACCCTTCCCTGGTGGGGAGAAAATTGAGCCAGCCCCTCACCCCGCCCCTCTACAACCCTTCCTAGCTTTATTCGACTCCACGTGGCACTTGTCACTGTGGAAAGCACTCTGCATTTTACATGGTTAATCTTGCAAACCGTCTCCCACAAACCGGCAAACTGGGGAGGCCAGGGATTTTTGTTTGGTTCACTGTAGCACACCCCCGGTGTTTAGAACATGGCCTGGCCCACAGTAGGTGCTCAATAAATGTTTGCCCAGGGAATTTTTATTGTTATGCATTTACTGAAAGAGTCCAGATTACTGTTAGGCGCCTAGTTAGAAACGTGGCTCCTACCATTTTCCTGCTTGGGGGTGTTTGTAGGGGTCCTGTGCCTCAGTTTCACCAGCCCCGAAACAGGACCTGAAATAGCTGTTTCTATGTGTGGCTGTGTCAACTCGATGCCATTAAAGTGTGGTCACTAAACCAAACGCCGCGGGCACAACCCTGATACAGTTTGGCTTCCAGCAGGGCCCCTGCCGGCCGCCCCATCTTCTCCCATCAGGCCCCGCCCTAGTGGGCGGAGCCACAGCCGGGCCAGCACGTGTAAAAAAGTTCGCGGCCAGTCGCCTCAGCCACTCACCTGAGCGCACACGGCTCCGGCGTCCTCCGCCTGCCTCCCCTCCAGCTTGCCAGATACCCCGGCCGCGACCCCATGTCCCGCCGTAAGGCCGGCCTCACGCCCCGCCGAGTAGACCCGGCGCCGGTCGCCAACTCAGACAGCGAGACGGAGATGCGGGACCTGGTCATCGACGTGAATCCGGAGTCAGATCCGTGGTCCCTACAGGCCTTGGGGCTGCGGCCCTCTTCCTCAAAGGAAGTGCCCGCGCCGGGGCGGTTCGAGGGCGAAACCCGCTACTCCCCCGACCGGGTGCCCGCCGGCGGTCCCCTCCCCGCCCTCAGCTCGCGGAACCTGTGTGTGTCGTGGACTCCTGTGAAACCGAATCCTCAAGGTAAGAGACCCCCGTGCGGAGTCCCACTACTCTCCTCCCCTTTCACTCTAGGTGGGGCGGCGTGGTGGTGGTGGTGGGGGGGGCGGGTGGCCTCCTCCACCGGGCTCTGCTCCTGGCCTCCTGCCCCTGCCATATTTTCCGGGTCGGGTCCTGGCCCCTTTTGACCTCCGGGTTTCCGCGCTCCCTTGGAACCCCCAGCCCCGTTCTGGCCCCACCCCACGTTCACCAATCCGCTTCCTCCCTGCAGACCGCCAGCCCTGGACCGACAAACACCCAGATATGTTGACCTGCGGCCGCTGTCTGCAGACCTTCCCGCTGAAGGCC
Organism: Artibeus jamaicensis; assembly: GCF_021234435.1. Lineage (NCBI taxonomy): Eukaryota > Metazoa > Chordata > Mammalia > Chiroptera > Phyllostomidae > Artibeus > Artibeus jamaicensis. The sequence continues at coordinate 2,149,708 of NW_026521297.1, forward strand.
ATCACTACTTTCATGGACCACAAGAAGCTGGGCTGTCAGCTCTATAGAGGCCCCAGCCCTCGCCGGGACTCAGGTGAGTGAAGCTGGGAGGCAGCCCCCTCTCAGGTTCAAGGGCCTGGCTTCCTGTAGTAGAAAGGGGCTGAGCTGGACAGGCAGGGCAGTCGGTGAGCACTACTTCCCCTTTCTTGCTCCCCATCGGGTGCAGCCTAGGCGTGGCCAGGGCCTGCCCTGTCCTAGGGCTGGGTCTAGTTCTGGTGAGGGGGTAGGGGTGGGGCTGGGCAGAAAAGGAGGGCGGCCGGCAGGGTGTGGCCAGCCCCAGAAGACCAGTCTGGGGATTTGCCACACTAGAGCCCCCCCCCACCCCAATCTGGTTTCACTTCTCCTTCCCCTTGGCCAGAAATAACTGGCCAGGTGGCTGGACCAGTGTGGCAGTAGGGGGGACCCTGGGGAGGGCAGTGGCCTGGGGGAGTGGAGACCTGAGGCCAGCTGGAAGGCGGAGTGTTTCCCCCCTCCTCCTGGAATCTCCCAGCCCTGCTTGCTGGGAAGCCCCTGGTCTGAGCCAGGTCCTCCTCCTGCCTGGGCACCTGGGTTCCTTGTCTTTGGACAGAACTAAACCCTTAACATGGCCCTAGATTCCTGGCGATGAGCTTTTGGTCAGTGCTAGCTGTGGGGCTTATCCGATTTTTGCGAAAGGGCTGGGCCCCAGGGAGGGTCAGGTAGTGAAAGGAGGGGCTGTGATGGAATTAGCTGCAGAGTGGAAGCAGGGGAGGGCTATGATGGAATTATTGGAACAAAACACTGAGGTTCTTGGAGGATTGTGGGCTCAGCTCAGCTAATGTTTACCGAGAGCTTACACGGACCTAAACTCTCAGCTGTTCCCCATTCAAGGTTGCAACAACCCTAAAAAGGAGAGGACCCCTACGATCCCCATAATCAAGCAAATATGGAAGTTGAGGCTCAGAGAGGGGCTTTCTTTTTTTTTTTTTTTTTTTTTGCCTATGGTCGCATAGGTAGGCAGGAGTGCCAGGTTGAAGTCAGGCCAGGTGGATCCTCCGAAGCCCTGACTATGCTCTTGACCCTGGTGTTGCATTACGAAAGCCGAGACTGCCTAGCATTTGAAAAATAAAGGCAAGTAGACCTGGGAAGTATCTTACCGATAGTGCCTGGAGGGTCTACAGAAAGTAGCTAATTTTAAATTTCAGTTAAAATTATTGATTGATTTTAGAGAGAGAAAAAACATGTATTTCTTGTGGCACTTATGTATCCATTCATTAGTTGGTTCTGGTATGTGCCCTGACTTCGAATCGAACCGGCAACCTTAGTCTATTGAGATGATTAACTAGCTATATGCCAGGGCTTGAAGATTTTCAAACGCACACGAGGAACCCTCACGTATCACACTTCAGATTTTTCCCTTTGCTTCTTGTCCACCGACCCACCTCCCTGAACATCAGCTTCCTGAACACAGGGAGTTTCCCTGTGTCCTTACTGTTCCTGGGCGCTGGAACAAGAGTCTTGCCCACAGAATGTGTCCAGCTGGCAGCTGTGACCTGCAACTGCTATGCCCTTTACCCATCACACTAAAACCCAGCCCATCTCCCTGCAGACCTTGAGAACCTGAAGGCCTTGATCTGCCTGCGCTGTGGCCGGCAGTTCACCGGGGCCTGGAAGCTGCTGCGCCACGCCCAGTGGGACCATGGACTATCCATTTACCAGACAGAACCTGAGGCCCCAGAGACCCCACTGCTGGGCCTGGCGGAGGTGGCAGCAGCCATGTCAGCAGTGCTGGGCCCGGAAGTGGAGGCCAACAGCTCCCGGGCCAGTAACCTCTCCAAGCGGAGCCCCACCTGCCCCGTGTGCACGAAGACCCTCAGCTCCTTCAGCAATCTCAAGGTGCACATGCGCTCACACACGGGCGAGCGGCCCTACGTCTGCGACCAGTGTCCCTACGCCTGCGCCCAGAGCAGCAAGCTCAACCGCCACAAGAAGACCCACCAGCAGCTGCAGCCTCAGAGCCCCTGCATGGACAGCCCCAGTCAGGAACAGGCCTCTGCAGCCCCTCCAGAGCCAGCTGTCCATGCCGCCGCCCCAGCCAGCACCCTCCTTTGCAGCCGCGGGGAAGGGGCTGGGGCCGGAGCTGCCGACACGGCGGGTGTGCAGGAACCTGGGGCTCCGGGTGGTGGAGCCCAGGCTGGCCCTGGTGGGGACGACTGGGGAGTTGCCAAGGAACAGAAAACCGACTCTGCCCAGAGCCCAGGGATGTCACCCAAGAAGATACCCAAGTCAGTGGGCAAGAGCCACGGGTCCGGGGGCAGCTGTGAGTTCTGTGGGAAGCATTTCACCAACAGCAGCAACCTGACGGTGCACCGGCGCTCACACACCGGAGAGCGGCCCTACGCCTGCGAGCTCTGCCCCTACGCCTGCGCCCAGAGCAGCAAGCTCAACCGCCACCGCCGCATGCATGGCCTGGGGCCCAACGGTGCCCGCTTCAAGTGCCCCCACTGCCATGTGCCCTTCGGCCTGCGGGCCACCCTGGACAAACACCTGCGGCAGAAGCACCCCAAGGCTGGTGGGGAGGCCTGAGCGGTAGACATGCCCTCCCTGCTGTCGCTGGTACCGCGTTTCACATGTCAATCTTGTCCGTCCCCGGCTGTGAATAAATCCTCCCTCCCTCTAGTTCTACGTGTGTGGACTTTGCTTTCTCGGGGCATCTGAGGTGGGGCGGGAGGCTTTCTCTCCTTGGGGTGGACGGCTGGACAGACCGGTTTGGAATGATGGGGTGAGGGGAAAGGCCAGCCCCCAGTGCCTGTGGCACAGCGGGACTGGCACAGAAAGCCGCGCTCCCAGTTCCCGGTGTGGGCGAGGGCAGGGAGAGGCCTGGACCTGTCACCAGAGGCCTTGGGCAAAGTCCTGGCCCATCCTCCACGGGCGGGTGCTGAGCCCTTTTCCTACTGGATGGAGACCCTGCCCTCACCGACCCGCAGACACCCGGGTGCAGCCGGGCTTCCCACACAGGCCACACTGGCGCCTGCCCCCTGCCCCCAGCCAATCCCTTCCTGGCTGGCAGACAGCTGGATTTAGGAGCCCTGCACCCAGGACACGCATGACACTGAGGCCAAGTGAAGGGAATTAAATAACGTTTATTTCATCAGAGAATAAAACCAGCAGCATCACAGCCTGAGCCCTCACCCCACCCCAGCCCTTCACCCTGCCCCCCGTGCTTCTGCCTAATGTCGATAATGGGGGCTTCGAGATCTGGACCTTGAGCGCCTGGAAAGAAAAAGGGAGGGACCCTGTGAGGGCCGGGCAGGACACTAGGAGCCCTGTGCACACGCATGCACACACATGCACCAGCACGCTTGGGTACTGCTGGGGCCGCGGTGGTCAGGAGGCAGCTGTCGGGGGAGGGCAGTTTCCAAAGGAGGAGGCAGCCCCTACACCTGGAGCTGCAGGGTGGGAATGGGCGGACCCAGCCCCCACAGGACAGCTGACATCCTAGGGAGCTGGCCGGCTGGCTCACCTTCGGGAAGAGCTGTAGTCTCGACCTGGAAAGGGAGGAGGTGGTGAGGGCCAAGCAAATGCCTGGGGCCAGGGGCGGGCTCCAAGGCTGGACTTCCAGTGTCACCTGTGGCTGAGGCTACCTAGCGCCTGCACTGCCGGCCACACTGGTGGGCAGCAATCGCCCTTGTGACTGGACCAGCACACGTGTGGTGTGCGTGTATGTGCGTGTGCACACCTGTGTTCCTTCTGAGAGGTTTACTCTAATGCAGGCTACCGTGGGAATGCACCAGTCTTTGCACCCAGTGTTCACACTGCCCCTCTTTCTAACACCCAGAGCCTCCAGCCCAGGGACTCTGGACACTCACTGTAGCGGGGGGAGGGTGAGCGGCTCTGCCGGCTGTACTGGCGTTCCCACTCTTCTCTCTCCTTCTCTCGGCGTTCCCGCTCCCTGCAGGGGAAGAGGAGGCAGCCCAGGGAGAGGAGAGTTCAGGACACTGGACTCCAGGGCTGCGGGGCTACCTGCACAGGGCAGGTGCTTCTGACATGCTGGTCCTCATGGAAGAGCGAACCACCCCCACTTGGAAACGAGGACAGAGTGTGCAGAGCGGAGGCCAGCCAGGCAGAGCTGGGGCAATGCCCGTTGGCCCGGCTACGACAGGCTCACTGACCACACAGAAAGGAGGGCTCCGCAGGTCAACTGTCTCCTGCTCCACTCAGCTAGGTATTTAACTGGTTTGCAACAGAATGACCGGGATTTGCAATCCTCAGGGCGAAGTTTACTGGGGGGGCCTTCTGGCTGAGGTGGGACATTTCTCAGCTGAGCAAAACGAGAGTTAGGAAAAAAGCCTGTCCCTAGGTGCCGAGTAGCTGAGGCAGGGTCAGAGCCCGGGTCCGGTCCCTGGGCGCTCTGCCCCACCCCTGCACCCCATGGGAACTCACACACAAGGAGTGTGTGACACGGTTAAGTAATGGCTGGGACGGTAACAATGACTGACAGCAGCAGCGATGGGCATCAGGCTTTCGTACGTGCCAGACCCTGCGCTGGGAGCCTTACAACAGGGCCCGGCCGAGGCGGGGGCATCACTACGTCTGTCTCACGGAGTAGAGGTCCCAGCTCAGAGGGGTTAAGCTGCTTCTCCAAGGGCCCACAGCAAGCACGGGGTGGAATTGGAAACAGGTGAAGAGGCGACATGCTCCTGCCCCTGACTGACTCTTCCCCTTGCCAGTGAGGAGCACCAAGGCCTCCCGCGTGGCCCTGGAGGGGCCGAGGCACTGCGGGCACTGATCGCCAAGTGAGCCTGTGAGGACGGCCCCAAGGGCTAGGGCCCACCCCAGGGCCACACGGAGACGCAGAGCTGCACGCGACTCTGCAGTGGGGACCCAGGAACAAGGAGAGAAGCAGAGGGGAGAGGAGCAGCCCCGTCTGGCAGCACTGGGTCAGCCCAGCTGCGGGGCTGGTTAGGGGCGCAGCCCTTCCACAAGCAGTACCACCTCAGCGTTCTGGGGGCTGAGCACACAGCGGCAGGCTGGTAGCCAGACCAGGCGTCCCAGGGGGGACACCAATGATAAGCATACAAAGCAGACTGTGCACCAGGTGAGGGTTAGTGCTGTGAGGCAAACAGCAGGGCCAGAGGAGGGAGCGTTCTGGGTGCTGGTCAGGACAGGGTGGTCAGGGAGGAGGCCCCGCCCCTGGGGGAGTGAGGAGGGAACCAGGTGGGGATCTAGGGAAGGGCCTGCTGGGCCAAGAGAACAGCAAAGGGATGTGAGCTGGCAGCTGGGCAGAGCGGGGGCTCCAGCAAGGCCGCAGCTCAGAGCTGGGGTGGGGAGCGAAGGGGGCCAAGGGCTTCCCAGAGGCCCGCGGTGGCTGTGGCCCTGGCACAGGGAACAGGATGGTCTTACTTCATCCGGATCTTCCGGGCCATGGCACGAAGCTCATCTTCCCGCTCCTGAGGCAGAGGTGGCAGTGAGGTGGTGGTGATGGCTGGCCCAGCGGCACTCGCTCACACGCCACCCCTCCCCGGGGCCTCACCTGCCGTTCATGCTCCTGCTGTATCATCTTCTCCTGAGCGGCCTTCTTATCCGCCTTGACTGTGGGAGCAAGTACACCGGCTGCAGAGTACCCTCTGGAGCCCCCCAGGGCAGAGGGCCAACCAGCCCTGGGCGGGGGGCAGCGGAGCAGCACACACACCCGCTCCTCCGAGAGGCCCGCCCCGAAGCCACGCTGGGAGGACGGGGAGCAGGGGAGACGGGGAGGGAAGGGGGCCATACACTGCCTGTTCAGTGCCTTCTGCATCCTCAGCTTCAGCTTCTCCTGCGGCGTCAGCTTGGGCTGGGGGAGGGGGAGAAGAGGCAGAGGAGGGGGTGAGTGCCCTGCAGTTCCCACAACCCACCTCATCCAAGATCCTGTGGGGGCGTGTGGGGGCAGGCTGTGAAGGCCTGCCGAGGTCTGGAGGCCCAGGGACAGGCAGAGCCCGGCAGATAGTGAGAAGGCCAAGGGGACACGACTCTCCCGGGGACAGAGCCCTTCCAGCCCCTCTCAGTCCCCGGGGTGGGATCTCTCGGCCCCCCCGGGTCCCCCCGTGCAGGCCCACCGGGCCCAGCACTCGGGCACTGCTGCTGGCGGGAGTTAGACGAGCGAGTTCCAAATTCTTACTGACTTTGGCAGCTCCTGTCTCTTTACCAGCGGCAGGTTCGGTCCTGGGAGGAGGAAAGAACACCTGCCGTCTCTGACCCCACGCAGCCCAACGCTGCCCTCAGACCGAGAGTCAAGGCCATGGGTCTCAAGACGCCCCCAGGGAGATGCCATGTCCCCCACAGATACATGGGACAGGGCCGTGCCCGGCCCTGGCTCCTCAGACCCGCCCTTCCGGGTCAGGCCGTGCTCCCCTCGGACCTCCTCGGGCAGGCCAAGTTCCCATGGAAAGAAACCAGTCAAGGCGATCCCCCAACGCAAGCTGACAACCCTCTTCCCCAGCCCTGCACCTGCTCACTTTTTCAGCTTCTCGCCCACAGCGGGGGACGACGCTGGCCTGGTCAGCTTCTCTCTCGGTGGTGATGGTGAGTGACTCTGGCTGTGGCTGCGGCTGTGGCTGCGACTGCGGCTCCTGCTCTGGCTGGGGCTGGGGCTGCGGCTCCGAGTCAGGCTGCGGCTGCGGGAAGGGCTGAGGGACCAGCTGCTGCGGCTGCGGCTGCTGCTGTGGTGCCTGGGGCCCCGGCCGCCCCGCCTGTACCAGTCCCCCGAGCGGGAGCGGCTCCTGAGGGCACAACAGGAGGGGGGCCATGAGGCTTCAGGGACCCCGTTCGTGCACACCCCCTCCCAGCTCCAAATCTCCAGTCTTCCTGCAAGGCCTGTGGCTGCTCAGGGGGGACCCCACCTCCTCTCCGGCTCCTTTCCCCAAGAAACCCCACTGACCCTGGTCTTGCTCAGTCTAAACAGATCCCACCCTCCAGGCACAGGCAGCCTAGAACTCACCAGACAGCGGTCACCTACCTCCCTGGAAAGGTGGGACCTGGCTGGTCAGCTCCCCCTTTACACACTGTGCCCAGTTCTGAGCACTCAGGAGCTACACCCCCACCTCACCCAGACCCAGGGTCTCACACGAGTGGACTGCCGCCCCCACCCCCAGCAGGCTGCGACACACGGCCGCCAGACCCAGCCTGGGGACAAGCAGCCCTGCCCTCTCTCTGCCTGGCGCCCTGGCACCGCTCAGGTAGGGCTCACCAGCAGGCTGGCCTTCGACAAGAGACCGCCCCCCCCCCAGCCTTTCTCCTGTTGTGGCCCCGGGTCAGCCTACCTACAGGGAACGACCCAGAGGCCAAATCTAGGCCCCAAGTGGATTCCACTGGGGCTGTCCTGGGTTTTTACAAAATTCAAATTTGTTGGCAATATTGGAAAAACAAAAGCTGCTGCCATTAAAAAACCCCAGACTCTCAGCTTGTCCCGAGAAAACGGAAGAGTGGGCAGCACCAGGCCTGTCACTGACCCAGTGACCCCGGCGGATGGGACTCGGGCTCCCTAGTTCATGGGGCCCACCCAGCCCGTTTCACCTGCCAGGCCCCGCAGGGAGCCGCTGTTGAGACGCAGGGACGCATTACACAGGCGACCACAGCAGCCCTTCCCACAGGCTGGGCTACTGTATGAGCACCAAGCAGCTGCGTGGATTTGTCACACCTCCACGGTGACTCATAGGGGACACTGTCTCTAATTCACAGAGACGAGGCCCTGGGAGTTGGGCAGCAGGGACGCAATTCACACCCAGGCAACGGCCCGGAGGCCTGTGTTCCCACCCACGGACTGGAACTGCCTTTCGACAAGCAGCCTCCATCCCACACGGTGAGAAAACAGGGAGGATGTTCCAGGCCCTCAACGCTTTCCTTCCTACACGGTCTGCAGCGCTCACCTCAAACCCTGCCCAGATATGTGTGTCCCCCGTCCCCCCGAGTGCCCCAGCCTTGTCCAGAGGCCAGGTCCCGCTGCAGCCCACACGAGGGTGCGTGCGCCACTCCACCTCCCGGCTGGGAACTCCTCATGAGAAGAGCAGGTCAGCCTCCTTTCCCCCCACATCCCTGAGCACGGTGGCAGTGCTCCACCCATGTCACCCACGCTTGGAGGTCCCTCACAGAGGGGCCTACCTTCCCCGCAAACCCAGCATTTCCTGTCTCACCAACCTCAGGGCCCCTCACGCTCACCAGGCTGCACGTACCTGCTTCTGCGCCGGGGTCCGTACCCACCACGGCGGGCTGGCGAGCGGGAGTAGCGGTGTCCGTCTCTGGAGCCCCCACCTGAGTGCCGCCGACCACGGCTACGGGACCTTGAGTAGCGTCGGGAACGGGACCGAGAGCGAGACCAGGACCGGGAGCGGGAGCGGGGGTGGCGACCTGAGCGGTAGTAGCCCCCACCACGGCGGGAGCGGGAGCTGGAACGGGAGCTGGAGCGGGAGCTGGAGGTCCTTGAGGCAGAAGAGGAGGAGGAGGAGGAGCGGCGGCTGCAGGCGGGGCAGAGGGCAGGTCAGTACCGGCTCTGGCCCCAGCGCCCCCTGCCCTTGGTCCCCCCACGGTGGCCGGGTGGCCGGGCGTAGGGCGAGCAGCGTGAGAGTTACCGACCGGGCGTTGGCATTACGTCCCGGGGCGGGGCCGCCAGTCTGGGGGGGTGCGGGAGGCTTCCCTGTGGTGGCCCCTGATGCAGCCGCGGCCGCCGCCGCTGCAGCTGCCTCCTCATCGCTGCCCCCAAAACTGGTGATGAATGTGATCTTCTCCTCGCGGCCCGGAGTTGGGGAGCGAGAGCGGGAGCGAGACTCGGAACTGGATTCTGTGGGCGACCTGCAGAGCAGGGAGGGTGCTCAGTCCCCAGGCTCCTCGGGCCTGGCTGCCAGCTATGGACACACACACACACTGCAGCACAACAGAAATGAGAACAGTGTGGCACCCAGCACTCGCCAGGGTCCGAGTCACGACCAGCCAGCCTTTACGGAAGGGTTGGGAAGGGGCATGACAGAGACCTTCACGGGGATGCGCAAAGAGCAGGGGCGGGTGCACATCTTTAACAGGAAGCATTTCCCAGTGTGTGAGTCAGGGTCTGGGCCTGGCGGGGCGGGGGGAGTCCTGAGACAGTAAACGGGTGCAACGCCTCTCCTGGGAGACGGAGGGGCCAGACCTCTCGCCAGGTGTGCAGGCCTCGCCTCAGGCACCTCCGCAAAGCCCCGGGAACAGGCCCCTCCCACCCAGCTCTCTAGAGGGGAACGGGTCAGACCGGGGTCTGTCCGCCCCCAACCCCGCCCGCTGCCACTGCCACAGCCAGACACACACATGTGCATGGCCAGGTCACTGCTGTTTCTGGGAGTTCAGGTTAAAGACACGCAATTCCTAAGTCACACCTTTCTGCCACCTTAGGTCATTTTTAACACAAGTCTCCATGTGGTTAAATCAGAAAATTAACGAAGGTGAATACATAAAGAAAAAAAAAATTGGGAAAGCAGGCCAACGTTCCGGAAAACAAAGAGACGCAGATCCACATCTGACATCAGGCGCTGAGACCCCCCAGGACACGTCACCCAGTCTGCGAGCTCAGGGTGCCCCACAGGGTGGGCCCGCCCCTCAGCACCCCTGGCCCTCCATTAGCGGGTTTGCTGGTTCTGCTCCCTGGGACCCCGGGAACTCACCGTTTGTAGGGGTCGTAGGTGGGGCTGTCTCGGCGAGCATAGCTATGGAGAGAAGAACGGGCTGAGCCGAGAGGAGACTTGGGATCTAGGCCAGCATGGAACTGGGCCCAGCTCCTAAACCTGGACTTCCAAGGCTGGACACTGGGCATAGTGAGGAGAGGGCTGCTGGCCAAGTTATGGACCCTGCCTTGACCCCTCTGCCCATCCCACCCTAGATCTCTGCAAAGCCTGGACCCTGCCCCCACCCCACCCCAAACCGTGTTGCAGACCCATCCTGACCCCAAGCAGCAAGGACTCCAGTGTCAGCCCCGCTTGGCCTCCAGACCCCAGACTAGAGCTACCCCTCCTCCCACTCCACGTCCTGGGCTCTGCTCAGTGGGTCCTGCCTATCGGTGATAATGATGCAATTAGAAGAACTAACATTTCTCAGATGCCACTTGCCCAGGGTCACAAGTCTCCTAAATTAAAGAGCTGGGATTCCAATGCAGCCTGCCTCCGTGGCAGTAACAATGACGCTAAGCATCAGTACGACTCTTTAATGAACATGTTCCAGACCCAACACCAAATCCTGACCCCACAACAGGCTGTTTACGCCTCACAGCAACCCTCGGTCACACTCCCTGAACACAGAAGACACAGCAAAAGGACAAACGACAGATGCGGCTGGTGTGGCTCAGTGGACTGAGCACCAGCTGGTGAACCAAAGGGTTGCCGGTTTGATTCTCAGTCAGGGCACACGCCTGGGTTGTGGGCCAGGTCCCCAGTAGGGGGCGCAGGAGGCAACCACACATTGATGTCTCTCCCTCCCTTTCCCCTCTCTTTTCCTCTCTAAAAACAAAACAAAATAAAATAAAATAAAACCTTGGGGGGAAAAAAAGAAGGACAAGCTTGCCCAGGGCCACCAGGCCTGAGAGCTTGCCGCATCCAAATCTACTCAAGACCTCAATGTGGGCGCTGGCACAGCCCCTCTTGGGAGATGACACTGTCCCTTTTCCAAAGGAAAAAACCAAAGCTGGAGAAGGGGAGTCACTTGCCTAAACTCTGACATGGAGCAAGCAGCCCGGCCGCTTGCTGCTTCCAGCCACCCTCCACGCCTCCCACGGCTCCCTCAGCCCTGGATCCCGCGGAGTGAGCAGGGGGCTGGCAGGGCAGGCGGCACATCTCCCTCGGGGCCACTCCCACCTCGACACCTTCCCCACTCACCGCCCCCCTTGCAGGCCTGCCCCCAAAGAGCCCCCCTAAGCCCCAAGCTCCCCCCCCAGAGCCTGAGCACAGGGGAGAACGCCACCTACCTGGGTGGGCTGATCTTTCGGCCCCTCAGGCGCTTCTCCCGGAACTCCCTCCGCTGGCGCCGGGATCGACGGCCCTGGAGTAAGGTGGGCACCAGGCTGGTGAGGGGTGCGCCCTCCCTCAGACGCACTCCTGCCCCCGGCCCGGCCCGGCCCTACCGAGTACATGGCCTTCTCCTCCTCCAGGGCCTTGGCATGTTTGATGGCCTCCGCCTCCTCCTTGTCCTTCCGGAGCATCCTGCAGACAGGACGAGGGTCGTGCCACAGGCAGGGCCGCTGCCAGAGGAGGAGCCCCACGCCAGCCTGGGGCCTCTCGCTCGTTTGCCCCCCCTGAACGCTTACTGCACGCCAGCTGTTATTTTAGGTCTTGGGGATTCAGTTTTGAAAAAGAAAAGAAAAACCCTCATCCCCGGGGGCTTACATTCTGGGGAAAATACAGCCCATGACCACACTAATGAATCATGGGACAGGCTGGAGGGCGAAAACCTCGATGAGAAAACCAGTCAGGAAAGGGAGAAGGGAAGTGCCGGGGACGGGCAGGACTGCAGCAGCTTCCAACAGGAGATCAGGGAAGCCGCGGAGAAAGTGACAGCTGAGGGGAAACGCGGGAGTGAGTGGGTTGCACAGTGCAGCGGACAGCAGAGTGGCCCGGGGGGCAGACGGGGCCTCGGGCACCTGAGGAGTAAGGAGGCCGCGGCCGGGCCAGGGTGGAGTGTGCAGGCGGAGGGGGCAGAGGGCCAGTCAGGGGAGACCTGCTGACCGTGGTGAGGGCACTGTGGCTCCTGAGTGAGCTGGGAGCCGTGGAGGGTTCTGGGCGGAAGGTGCTATGTCCAGACTTGGAGTAACTCAGATTCTGACCCCTGCCCTGGTTAGCCGGGACGACTCTATGAGATCTGCGTGGGGTGTGGCACGGGGCCCGAGGCTCGACCAGCCCAGCTCGGAGGGACGATCAGTGAACAAAGCCGCTCCACTAGAGGGTGCCGTCCACCACGTCCGGGAACCTGGACCCTCACTGGGTCGGATCACCACAAGCCACAGGGAGCCCGGTTTGGCCTTAACTTCTGCGGGGGTGGTGGGGTGGGGAGCCTGCAAGCTCAGAAACCTGTGTGTGCAAAGCCGGTGGTGCAGGGCCAGGCACACAAAGTGCTCAGGAGTGGGGTCGCCAGCAGTACCAGGGGCAGTGACGGAAATGCCACCCCCAGCAGGCCTCACCTGACGAAGTCGCCATCAGCCATGCCATAGGTCGTGGCCTGTTTGTTTAGATCCGCCACCTGCTCCTGGTTCAGTTCGTCCACGTCCACCTCCACGTCTGCACCAACAGAAACGCCGTCAGGGACCAAAGCCAAGCCAGGGGACAGGGGAGGGGGGCAGTGCCCCAGGAGGTGGGGGCAGGGGTGCCCACCGGACTGGAGGCCTCTGCAGGGAGGGGGGAGTCAGCTCAGCTCGGAGTCCGCAGGCCAGCACAGGGCTTGGCCGGAGGCGGGCACAATAAAGGGGGGGGGGCAGCGATGTGGTGGGCGGGGGCCCAAACGAATGAGCGGTGGCCTGGACAAGCGAGATGAGCAGGACGCGAGGAGGGAGTCAGGGACAGGGAGGAGCGACGGGACCGACGGCGGGCGGCTGGAGACGGGGGCGTGGGTCACAGGTGCTTGGGAGTTGGATGCATGATACGGAAGTGGATGGACACTCTCCACCTGTATGAGTGAGTCACCGGGCGGCCGGGTGGGGGCTGGGAGGAGAGGCAGAGGGACCCGTGGGCGCGGAGGCGGGGGAACGGCAGGGCAGGGGACGAGGGGCGCCTCTGTAACTGGCTGACACTTGTTTCCCAGGAGAGAGAAAGAAGGGGAGAGACAGAGGAGGACAGAGCCAGAACCAAGGTTGGGACAGTGTCATAAAGCAGTGTCCTAGAAATGAGAAAGGAGACAGAGAGGGAAGCTGGGGACGGGAGCACATGGGGGAGGCAGCAAGGGAGGGCAGCGGGGGCCGGAGTGCCTGCAGCAGGGGTGAAGGAGGCGGGGCTCGTGAGCACCGGGCGCCCACGGAGGGTGAGGGACCAGACACGAGACACGAGAACGATGCCCAGGGACTGCAGGGAAGGGGAGGGCAGAGAGGGGACCCCACCGATGTCGGGGATGACCTCATCTTCGTCCGAGTTGCTCTCCTCCTCGGCTGGTGACTCCTCCTCCTCCGGCTTCTCCGCCACCTTGTCTACCTCGGCCACTGTGCTGTCCTCGTAGGTGTAGCCAATGGAAGCCTTCTTCTCCGCCAGCCTGGGATAGGGGAGCCCATGAGCCAGGGCAGCACCCAGGGAGGGGGCGCCGCACACCGCACTACCCACACGCCAGCCTCTGGAGCTCCACAGCAGCAGGGCGGCCTCGCCCCCAGGCCCTCACGGTGCTCTCCTCAGCCTGCAACCCTCTGCGCCCGCCTACTATCCGCTTCGTCCAGGGAGTCCTCCCCCAGGTGAGGTCAAGCCCCTGCTGGCCCACACTGGGTCACTACTGTCAGCGACAGGTCAGCCTCCCCTGCACCAGACTTAGAGTCTCTGCAAGGGCAGGGCCCAGCGTTGTCACAGGCAACAGCGTGGCCCATCTTTGTCCGGCACAGAGCAGGGACCCAGCGCATGTCTGCTGCTGAATTTAGTCAACATCCCCTGATGCCGCCCCAGGGCCAGCCCCGTCGTGAAAGCGGGGTCACGGACAGAGTCACGGTCACATCCGTGGAAACACTTCAGGCGGGAGGAAGCAGCAGGCGTTAGGCTCACAAAGGGGGAGCCGGCGTGGCAGGAGGGAAGGAGCCAGGGCTCCGGGGCCACACTGCGCGGAGCAGGTAAGGCCACCCCCCAGGAGAGACAGGGTGTGCCCAGGCAGAGGGAGAACAGGCGTGGCCGATGGGCGGTGAGAGAAGTGAGGCTGCCTGGCAGCTGCTCTCCCAGGAGGGCAGCCAGGGCCCCTCCTGCTCCAGGGTGAGAGTCCACACTCCCAGCCATTCCTCGAGGGACGCAGCCTTGAGAAGTCCCTCTCCAGAGTGACAGTCAGCAGCCGATGGAAAGCTAACTGCACGGCAGGCACAGGGCGAGTGCTTCCCAAGCCTCATCTCTGCAGCCCTCACCACTCCCAGCGGAGGGGACTGCCAGCCCCATCTTGGAGGGGAGCGCCCCAGGCCCAGAGAGGGGCACCGCACAGGCAGGACTGGAACCAGGCCTGTCTCTCCACAGGGCCCGCTCTCCTCACTGCTCCTCCCACCACTCTACAGGCTGACAACACACCGTAGAGGTTTGGCAGCGAACCTCTCCCCTCCAGCTGCTGCTCCCTCCTCTAAACATTCACCGTGTGCCTACTGTGTGCCGAACACTGGCCTGGATTGGGGAGACCAAGGCAGACAGGATGAAGAGGTCCTGCACTGGTGGGGCTCACAGGCCTCCACCTCCCCCAGCCCCTCGGCACCCCAGACCCCTGCTCACTTCTTCTTCTCATCCTCACTGGGTCTCTGGAGGCCTCCGTACAACTCGTCCATGTAGATCTGGTACAGGCACTGGTCCTCTGAGACTGCGGCAAGGCAAGAGGCATGCGGGTCACGGGGGGCTAGAGACACTGGGACTTCGGGGGTAGGACACGGAGTGCAGGGGGAAGGCAGGCAGGTACAACCCGGTCATCGCAAACTGTGTGGTGGGGACAGAGCAACTGCAGGGGGGCCCTGGCTATCCCGCCGACTGACTCAGCATGTCGCCCTATCACAGGACTTCACTGCTGTGTGCCTCAGTTTCCTTGTCTGCACTGGCAGAGCGAAGTGAGCATCTGGTACTTGGTCACTGCTACTCGATCACTGCTAAAGATGCCTATGGCTGGACCCTTTGGAACTATAAACCTGTCCTAAGTGCTGGATGTCACCTGGACCCCACGGGCCACTCTTGTATGCCTGTCTGTGGTTCAGTTTAAGTGAAGTGTTGTCTGGAGCCACCTGGGCTCTCGTTCACCCACGACCCCCACCTCAGGGGACTCAGCAATGTACTCAAGGCACATTGACCTTATTACCCTGGCTTGCTACGGGACCCCGGGCAAGTCCCCTTCCCTGCGTGGGCCTCGGATTTCCTATCTGTAAAGCAAGGGGCACAGCCAGGCGAGCACAGAGGTGACACAGCCCAGGCCGCCCCGGCCCCAGCAGCTGCCCAGGTCCTGCCTGCAGTGGACGATCCCTGGGAAGACCCTGCGGACCGGCCCTCTCCCCGCTCCCACCACTCAGGCATCCTCAGTTCACCCTGTGTGCGTCCCCCTCCCCGCCTCGGGGCTCTTCTCCCACCCAGAGCACTTCGGCCCCCCTCTGCTCACCAGGGAGCTCCTACCACCTCTCACGGACCCCCGCTTAGCCCATTCTGCCCTATCGCCCACTTTAGTTTGTAACCAGCACCCACTTTCATGATGACACATGTGCTGCCCCTCCCCCACCAGACCCCATAAGGGCTCAGATACTGAGGGGACGAATGAACACAGAGTAGGACATGAGGAAGGGAAACCCTGGCTCTAGCACCAAGAATCCACGTAGCCCTGGGTGGGGGCAAAACCACAACAGTATCAATAGTGATAAATTTCCTTAATTCTGAGGCCTCACTGACTGCTAGGATTTGGAAGCTCTCTGATTTTAGAGACGCCAAAACGTCTACCTTAAAAACAAAGACACACCGGAACAGTGAGCCCACAGGGAGAGCCACCTGTGCCAGGCTCGGGGCTGGGGCTTTAGGCACCTCAGCGAACTATCACAACGCTGCGTGGGCCAGAGCCCACCACTGCCGCTGCTCTCCGGGAGGAGCCCAGACCCGCCAGGCTAAGGGACCCAGGTGGCCCGATTTCCCCTTCACTCCGCAGGGAACCCTGGGAAGGGGAGGCTCCGGGTCCTTCTCAGGAGGAGAAGCTGGAGTTTGGAGCTGGCCCTGGGGGGGAGGGGCGATGGTCACGGGCAGAGTAAGGACTGCAGCTCCTTGGACATAGCGTCTCCCCCAACCCAAGCCACACTGTCCTGGTCTGTAAAATGGGGCAGCACCCCAACCTTGCCCGGGGGTGTGTGCAGATGTAATGAGATAAAAAGACAAAAAAAGCCCAGGCCTGCCAGGGTCCAGACCTCCCGGGGCAAGCCCAGGGCAGGGCAATCTCCCTGAGCCTCTGACTTCTCACTGGAAGGCAGCAGTGACTGCTGGGAAAACAATACTGGACATACACGAGCACTTGGCAAACTGTGAAATTCGGTGTAAGTAACCGTTTAAATTGTTTAAAACAAGGAGCAACTTCCTCTTCAGAGCTGACATTCTGACCCATGCAGGCAGGGGAAATACATGCATAGAGGAAATGCGTTACTACAATTTCCCCCAACTTTTTAGGACAAAAAGCCATCGAGTCGGAGGCCCTGGGGTGTAGAAGTGACCTTGGCAGGACCGTCCATGTCAGCAGACGTCTCCTGCACCCATTCGGGAGCAGGAGGCCCTGAGAGGGGCAGACTGGGACCAAACCCGGGCGCTTCGGTAGAGAACCCTGGAAGGGAACTTGTCTTCCCAAACTTGCCTGGGTCTCCCCATCTCTAGGGACCCCAAACCGCCTCCCTGCGCCCCAGCTCACTCACTGCCAGCAAAGTCGTTCTGCACCAGGCCTCGGTAGCGCTCGTAGTTACATTTCCGCTCGTCCGACTCCTGTTCTGGGGAGCTTTGGTGGAGGTCAAGGTCTTGAGATCAGAGGGAGAGGACGGATCCCACCCCAAGCCAGCATGAAGGGGAGGAGGGGCCCAGCTCGGGCTGGGGGACTGGGCAGGGGGCGCTCCCCGACTGTACACCTCCTTCCTTCAGGAAGGTGGCAGGCGGGCAAGGGCTTGGGAAAGAAGAGGCGCTGCTGGGTCAGACTCCCTGCTTGGCAACCCCTCGGGGAGACAGCTTACATGGTGGTGAGCAGTGGGGGGGTATAGTCAGGGATGTGGTCCAGGTGGGCACGGACATCGAAGCGGTCAATCATGTTGTTGGTGTCCCCCTGCCAAGGCATCCTGAAGCGGAAAGCAGGGGACGGGGAGCTCAGGGTCCCCACTGCTCAGGACACAAAGTGCCTATGCCCTGGCCACCTCAAGCTTGGGAGCATAACCCTCAGCCCCCTCGCACCCCCCCCCATGCCGTAGCCCTCACCCTCACCGCTCTCCTTAGTCCCTCATGCTACAAACCTGCTTCAATAGGGGACATGAATGGGGCCCCACAGACACTGGGGTGTCCCTTTTTTCAGAACCGAGCAGGAGCTGGATGCCCCATTTTACAAGACCTGGAAACTTGAACCAGGTCCTAGGGGCCACTTGCCAAGCCTCAGTTACCCAAAACATCTCTGGCCACCAACTTCTGGCTTCATTTTGGCCTCTGATCCTGGCCCCAGCCCCTCCCACTCCCCTCCAAGTCCTCCGACCACCACTGCACCCTAGGGCCTCCACCCCGACCCATCGACACTCCTTGACCAGTGACCGTCACCTTCCCATACAGGTCAAGCCTCGCCTGCCAGAATCCTCAATGGCCTGCCCATACCCCAGGTCCCTTGTGACTCTCAGTCAGAGACACTGCCCGGCCCCCCAAACTCAGTCTTACATGTTAACAGGGCTCTCTGCGGCCAGGGCGACTGCAGAGTCCAGGTGGATCTTGCAAGACCTGCCATGCACCTGCAAGAACTGGGCTGGGTCCTTCTTCTGCAGGGACAGACAGGACACAGGTTACCTTCAAAATGAGCTCAGAGCCTCACCAGCCCCCACGCAGCCACGTGGAGCAGTGAGCTCAGCTCTGATGCCAAGCAGGCCATCCCTGCACAGGGGTGGTGGGGTGGCAGCACAGTAGGGGGCCACCCAACCTCTGGGGAACAGGGCAAGGGGCTGAGCTCTGGCCCCGTCTTCTGCACAGCCAGCGCCAAGACGTTGCTCCCTAACACATTACCTCCCAGCCCTGCACCCCCCACCCAGGGCATTCAGAGCCAGGCGTGTGCACTTCATCCTGGACCAGCCGCCAGGACTGACGAGCACACCAAAAACGACCAGTGTCACTGGGTACAGCGACACCAATCAGAACCACGAGACACCACCCTACACTCGGCAGGACAGCTGAAATGGAAAGAACAGTCAAAAGCATTGACAAGAACGTGGGGAAATGAGGTTCTTCAAACAGTAAACAAAGAAGGACCGAGGGACCTGGCAATTCCACGCAAGAACACTCTCCGATGCTTCTATACAAACGTTCACAGCAGTGCCCTTCACCACGGCCAGAGGTGGAAGCCATCCAACGGCCACCGGCAGACACGGCGCGGTGCACCCGCACAGCGCAACACTGTTCGGCGGTGACTGGGGACGAGGCACCGGTCCACACTACCATGTGGGTAAATCTTGAGAACATTATGTGGGGGGGTCCCGTTTGCCTGAAGTGCCCAGAACAGGCAAGTTCACGAAGACAGAAAGCAGACCAGTGGCTACTCAGCACTGGGAAGTCTGGGGAGGGAGGGGAAGGGGCTTGACTGACTGCTAATGAGTTTGAGGTCATGAAATTTTCTAAAATTACTGTGGTGATGGCTGCACAACCCTGTGAATATGCTGAGCACCACTGAACTGTACACTTGAAATCAGTGAATTGTGTGATACGTGAATTGTATCTTTAAAAAGCTGGGGTTTTTTTAAGTCACGAAGATGGGGGGAAATATCCCCCTGAATCTACGCCCCTCAGGCCTGAGCCCCCACTCGCGTGAGGGCGACAGTTCCAAGGCCCCGCCGCCGCAGGAGAGGAGACAGTCTGGCAGCAGCTGCTGTACCACCGCGCACCGTGTGCTGGGCCTGGCTTCTTTCGGCTGCGTGCCGCAGCACAGGACTGTGCGAGAACCACGCAGAGGCTGCTGTGCCCACACTGAATCCTTGCCAAGCTCTGCCAACATTTCCCGACACCCAGTCCCTGCCCACGGCCCCCCACCCCAGCCAGCATCTTCTCTTGCTGGGACCAGCTGGTGGCCTCTTCTAGGACTCCCTGTGGCCACCCTCAGCCTCTGCAGTGTGTTCCCCACACCGTGGCCAGGGGATCTGTGAGAACCTACTAGTCCCTCTGCTCGGACCCTGACGTGCTCTCCCCCAGCTCTGCTCCAGACGGCCTGGCCCGCACCATTCCCTGAACACCCCAGGCTTGCTCCACACTCCACTCAGGCCCTCAAACCCGCAACGGTCTTGTTCAGGGACACTCCTTCATGTCTTCTGAACCTCCTTCTAGAAGCCTTCCCTGCCAACTCTATCAAAATAGCTCACCCCACAACCCCTCATTTCCTCTGTCTCCTTGACCCCACTACTTGCTTCAGAGCGCCCACCACCACGAGATTTTACACCTCATGCTCACTGATCACCCGTCTCCCACACAAAAATGCCACCCCCCCCTCCCGGCAGGGATCTCTGTGTTCCTCAGTCACACACCCAGTAGCTAAAGAGGCCAGGTCCACAGCCGGCGCTAAGAACACCCTGCACTAACGACAAAGACACCGAGCCCCTCCAGGAAAACCCATCAGCACCGAGGTGCCGAGATCCCACACTGCCACCCGGCCTCCATCTCCTACTCCAAACCCCGATGGCAGGTGAGCAGGTGCACTGCCCCTGCAAAGAGCTGAGGAGCCCACAGCTGTGTCAAGACACCATCCATCCTGCACACTCTGAGGGCCAGGTGCTGGGCCGACACTGTCCTTTCACACCTGAAGAAGCCGAGGGCGGATGCGCCCAGGACCACAGGGGCGGCACTGCTGGAATTCAACTCCTCCCCTGCCCCTTACCCGCTTCCTCCGTTCCTGCTCTCAGGCCACACAGCTCCTCAGCCCCATGACAGCCAAGTCTAAGGCCAGGACCCCCTCACACTCGTCAGGCCGCTCCAGACCAAAGCCCAGTGGCCACAGCCACGACTCACGGGACATTGTTTGCAGGACGGACTTTGGCAGGTACGGGGGCGCCCCTGGCCGTGCAGGCACCACAGAAAGCAAAAAGCACTGGGCTGGGAGTCCAGAGCCTTACTTACTCTGTTGGGAAATTCTGGAAAAGTCAACAAGCCATCCTGAAAGCGAGGCACTGAATTCAGTGTTTTATGCATTTTCTCACTCAGGCTTCTCAACCACAGGAGAAAAGTGCTACTCTTGTCCCGGACAAGGAAACTGAGGCTCAGAAGGGTAAGGCCCACATGCTTGACATCCCATCAGTGATAAGCAGAACTCGTATCTGAACCCAAACGGGCCCAACGCAGACTTACCATCACCAGCACTTTTAAGTGCGCAGTACAACAGCATCAACTACACGCACCTTGCTGTGAACCTCTCACCCCACAGAACTGACACTCTACGCCCTGTGAACAACAGCTCCCGTCCCCTCCCCCAGCCCATGGCCACCACCGCTCTGTTTTCTCCTTCTAGGCGTCTGACTACCTTTGGTGCCTCCTCGATGCGGGCCCTTGCAGTGTACGTCTTTTGTGACTGGCTGATTTTACTAGGCACAATGTCCTCACGGTTCCCCTGAGCTGTAGCTTATGAGAGGACTTCCTTCCTTTTCAAGGCTGCATAACACTCCATTGTACTTACAGACATTTTCTTTATCCATTCATCAGTAGAGGGACACTAAGGCTGTTTCCACAGCTTGGCCGTGGTGAATAACACTGCAGTGAACACAGTGTGCCAATATCTCTTCAGGATCTAAAATTCATTTGTAACCCTGGACTATTGTGCCTCCAGGACAGTGGTCAGAGGACTTCATTCATGAAGCGATTCACTCCTTCATTCAACTGTTAAGCAGCCGCCTACTATGTATAGGCCATGTGCTGCCCTCATGGCTCACAAGCCCAGTGTGGGGGGACAGACCCATCCCACAGGGATGACCTAGATGGGGCAGCACTGGAATCAGGGGCTCAGGGGGGTAGGTGCCTGCCTGACTCAGCCAGGGGAGGTGGGGGCTCAGCCTTGGGGATTTCTGGAGGAGGAGACACCTAGGCTGAGATGTATTTATTCCCCACTTTAAGTTCAGCGAATTGTTTCTTTATGCAAACCACTCATTAAAGAAGTTGATCAGACACCAAGGACAAACCAGAAGCAGAGAAGCCGGCTCTGTCCAGACATGCCACTTCGGCCTGCCACAATCTACCTCAGCCTCTCCAGAACTCACGCCACAGCCTCCTCTCTTGGTGCAAGAGTAAGACAAGAGTGACCCGTCTTGGTGGCCCACCCCCCTCTCCAGAGCAGCCATCAGCAACTGTCCAGCCACTGCCACTGTCCGCAGCTTGCCTCGAGTCTGAATGCCGATCACGTTCACTTACGAGGACAATGACTGATTGTACAGGCCTGCACCATGAAGCGCCCCACAGATACTGTTCTTGTTCTGAGGCCCCTCCTTGCCATCCCCAATGAGAGGGGCTGGTCATCACCACTGCCCGGGGGGGAAATAAAGCTGAGGGAGAGTTCCCCCCAAACAAGGAGAAGTGCCTGGAGTCCCAGGCCTTCAGAGTGACCCAACCCCAGCCCCCTGTCCCCTCACCATCCATCAACCTGGATGAAATTCCAGCTCGACCCAGCAATAGCAAGTGTCATAACAGGAGCCAACATTTCCTGAGCAAGCTGCCCCACACTCAGCGGTCTGAGGGCCCAATCGCCCTGAATACTCCAGCAGCCCTATGAGGGGACCGCTCTTGTCCCCGCCATTTGTGGCAGACCATGGACTGGCAACCCACATCTACCCCCTTCTCCAGCAGTAACAGGACCCCTAATGTATGGGGTGACACAGGGCCACCCAGCACAAAGCCTCCGCCTCTCCACCTTCCCTGCAGCTGTGTGTGACCACAGGACTACTTTCCCGCCAGTGGGACAGGAGTTGAAGTGCACGTGCAACATCTAGAAACTTTCTTAACACTGGCATGAGCACCTCAGCCCCTTGGCTCTCCCTTCCTCTTGCCCGCTGGATGGAATGAAGATGTGACGACTAGAGCTTGAGCAGCCCTCTCGGACCTTGAGACAATACCAGGAAGAGAAGCCACGCATAGCTGAACAACAAAACGGTCCTTGAGCAGAACTGGGTACCACGGGGCTTCTATGTGACAAAGCAATAAACCTCTATTTTGATTAAGCCACTGACACTTCAGGTCTCCATTATTCACAGCCAAACGTGATTCCACGTGTTGCATCACTTCACGTGTAGAAGGGGCAACCGGGCTCAGGAGATACCATTCGTTCAAGGTCACACAGTACCCAAGTGAAACAGCTGACATCTGAACCCAGAGTCCTATGACTCCAAACTCTAAGGACCCTCCCATCTGGAGTGTTGCCTCACAGCTGTGTCACCCTAACAAGACACTACATCTTTCTGAACTTCTATTTCTGCAGCAGAAAGCCCTGCTGAGAAGCTAAGAGCCTGGGTCAGAAAGCCGGCTCTGCCCTCTCACCATGTGGCTGCAGGCCACGGCTCTCTGGGCCTCAGTCTGCTCACCTGTCACGTGAAGCTGTAGGAACCACCGCCTCGGCTGGGGTGAGGATCGGATGGAGCATGTGAAGGGCTTGGCAGAGCGGCTAACACAGAAATGCTTACGAGAGTGAGCTGTTATTATCAGTATCACCTTTGTTTGGCCCACCATGGTCCTTGATAAGTGGCAGCCACTCATTCCTGGACATTGATTGTATTTCTGGTCACTGCTGGGACCTCAACTACAACCCACACAGGCCAGGCTCTGCCCTCATGGTCATGGGCCCTCCCTTCAGCCCCAGTGCTTCGCCTGTGGGTGACGGAAGTGAGGAGCTCTCAGAGATTCTTCTCCTAGGGTAACAGCAGCCACTGTCTTGGGGGTGACTTTGGGGATTCAAAGAAATCATGCATCTAAAGCGCTTCTCACCACCCAGTGCCTGAGAAAAACCAAGTGAAACAGTAACTGCTACTGTTACGCTGGTTTAGTTCTTTCAAGCCACGTTTGCGGGGCCTGAGCTTGGGATGCACGTGTGACCCACATACGCCTAATCCCCAGTCTTACAAAGCAGGATGTGCGTGTGCTAAATTTTACAAAGGGAAAGGACAGGAACAATGGCAGTGCTTTACAGGGACACGTGACTGGCTGGGGCAGATGTGGGAAGACTGCCCTATGGACTGCAAACTGACAGGTGAGCAGGAGTTAACCAGGCATAGAAAAAGCTTGTGCAAAGGCCCTGTGGCCGGAAAGGGCTATATAATTCTGGGAAGTAAACATATACTCTTCATACACCTAAGTAGTGAAGAGGCCAGATGGCTTGAGAAAAGGAATGAGGCAGAGCCAGTGGCGTGAGTCTCAAGGGGACCTAAAGCCAGACCATCAAGGTCTTGAAGGCTGTGTTGAGGGGTCTGGGTTTTCCCTTAAAGGAACTAGGGAGCCACAGAGGAGTTCTGAGCAAGGGAGCGATAGGGTCAGCTTTGTGCTTTAGAAACACCTCTCTGGCCCCAGCTGATGTGGCTCAGTTGGCTGGAGCACTGTCCTGTAACCAAAAGGTTGCAGGTTCAATCCCCAGTGCGGGCATGTACAGGAGGCAACTAATCGATGCTTCTCTCTTGCATCAATATTCTTCTCTTTCTGCCCTGGCTGGTGTAGCTCAGTGGATTGAGTGCGGGCCTGGGAACCACACAATCGCGGTTCAATTCCCAGTCAGGGCACATGCCTGGGTTGCAGGCTGGTTCCCCGCAGGCCAGTTCCCAGCAGAGGACGCACGAAAGGCAACCGTACATTGAAAAAAATATATATATTCTTCTCTTTCCCTTCCTCTCTAAAAGCAATGAAAAAAATGTCCTTGGGTGAGGAAGAAAGAAAGACCTGCCTGAACCCTCTGAGGAGGGTGGATTGGCTGGAACAGAACTAGAGGCCAGAAGACCAGGGAGGAGGCTGCAGGAGGGACATAGCAGCAAACGGGAATGTCTAGATAAATATCATTTAACAAGAAAACAGACCTGCCATTTCAAGCCAGGGTCTCAACAAGTGTTAAATTGGTGATGGCAGGCAATGCAGGTGCATATACACACACACACACACACACACACACACCCCTCTGGAGCTGCCCAAGGATGAAGCTGAGAGGCTGGCAGAGGACTTTCAGGTCATGGGGTGGACTTTGGTTTCCTCTCCAAAAGCAAGGGAGCAGCAAACAGGAGAGGGAAGTGGTCAGAGCCCATGTAATGAATTCTGACGGCACTCCTGCAGGATGCCAAGCCAAGCTTCAAGAATGGCTAAGCTCTGGGCCCTGGGAAGACAGCAGTGAGCAAGACAAACAACATTCCAGAGGTGGCCAGCCTCCCAGCTGGACTGCTCTGGTGTCACAAAGATCGTCCTTCTTCCTGCTAACACCAGCTCTGCTCCGAACAACACAGCATTCGTTAACAGAATGCCACAGGGTTTTACAATGATTACACTGAAGAAATGCCTGGATATTCTGAGGAAACTGGGCCCTTAGACTGGCATATTTCCAAGCCCAAATTTTACCGGGATGACCAGGGCCCCACTCTCTCGGAAAGCTCCACCCCAGATTAAAGGTCTGTTACTCACAATCTTCTCGTAGTACTCTCGCCGCCGCTCCGCCCTCTTCTTGTAGTCGACCATCATGCCGCGTAGCTTCCGCTCGTGCTTCCTAGCCTCGTGCCACATGGTGGAGAGGCCAAGCCTGAGGCCTCAAACCTGGAGCACGAGAAGAGGGGAGTGTCAGGTGGGCTGTAAAAACCACAGGAGCAGAGTCAAAGTCACCTATAAGTTGGTGACAGAGCTAACCCTAAATGTCAGCTTCAGGGCGAGCAAACGAGGCTGCACATCCTTGCACCAGACGCTCAGGGTATTATATCTCTGGCAACTCTTGACCCAGCAGCTAGGGCACTAGGAAAGCCTCCAGGTGATTCTGGAGTGAGCATCCATCTCTGGGAAAAGAGTGTCCTGGTTCAGCAAGCCGGAGTCCGGAATGAAAGGTTTTAGAATGGTAGGAGCAACTGTCCGAAGGAAGATCTGAAGGAGACAGACCCTAAGCAGCTGGAACTAGAGCTCAAGGGAGGGGGAAGGGCTCAAATGGCTCCCACCAGGAGCCATCCGCGGAGAAGGGTATGGGTCGAAGGGGCATTCAGATGAAGACAGGTGGAGGAAGAGGAGAAAGACTGGGAAAAGAGTAGTGGTATGGAGGTGGAGGGCAGGTGAAGGGCGTGGATGGAAGACGATGCTGCCCGTGAAAGGAGGAGGAGGAGGAACTTGGGGGAATGCTGTCATTCCTTACAGCAGGGCTGAGGTCTAAAGGAGGAATCTGAATGGGGAGTGGGGTTTAAAAAAGGAAGAGCTGGCGGAGGGAACTGGGGCTGGCAGATGGGTGGGAGTGGGTTGAGTTTAAGGTCAAGGGTGGTGGGCAGTAGCGGAGCCCGAGGGTTTGACTAGGGTTCGAGGACAGAATCTGGGCCTTAAGGTTCCGGCTAAGTTTTTTTTTTTGACAAGGAAGCGGGACCTGTGGCCAGCGGCGGGGTCGGCCGCGGCTAGTTCCGGACCCGGGAGAGGCAGGGGCGCGGCCTGAGGCGCCGCAGGCCGGAGGAGGTGTGAGGCCCTCAGGGCTGGGGCCAGGCAGAGGCTCGCAGAAGCGCGGGGAGGGGCGGAGGCAAGGACGAAGCTGGGCTGACGCCACCCAAAGGCCAGGACGTCGGGGCCCGCTGCCTGCACTCACCGGCTCGTCGCCGTCTGCCACCGCTGCGCTCGCGCGCGGCCCGCACCGGAAGCGGAAGTGGAAGGCCGCGCGAAGGGGGAGGGGCGGAGCGTGACAGACCGCGCTTCCGCTACGGCGAGGGGCGGGGCCTGGGGGGGTAGGTGGAGTGGAGAGGAACCTGCGTGTGGGCTGTGTGCTTAAAAGAGACGAGACTGCTAAGGTCAAAAGTCATTTTTATTGGGAAGGTGAACAACCTACCCACTAAGTTCATGGGGAAGGTTGGCTGGGATCTGCACCCCCTCCCATATATACATTCTTCAGAATCATCCGGGAGAAGGCGTCCCCACTTTAGGGGGACTGAGTGCACTGGAGCGAACTCCCTTTTCCTCTCGGCTCAGTTTTCTCACTTGCACAATGGCCTCAGGGGAAGTCGGTGCTGCAGAGCTTGCTAGCGCTGAAGATGTCCGATCAGAATGAGGAGGCCAGAGGAGACCTGAGCAAGGGTGGCCCAAGGAGAAGGGGGTACTGACCACCCTGGTTGGGTTCGCACAGCCCCTTCCACCCCCCTCCCCACCCAGTGCCTCTCCTGCCCAACCCAGGGGGCTACGTGGCCTCAGGTCCGGGGGACAGGAGGCCACCCCCAAAGCCCGCCTCACGGTACTGGTTGGGGAACATGTTGCTGCCCACAAGGCTGGCTGTGCCCCCGTCCACGGGGACTGGAGCCTGGTATGAGTCCAGTGTCAGCGGCTCAGGGCCGGGTGGCTCCCCGACCGTGGCCCCTGCCACCCCGTTGCCTGTGACAGCGCTGGCAAGTGGTGGTGCCGGGGGCAGCATGTCCAGCATGGTGAAGAGCGTGGGGGTCGTTTCATAGGGAAAGCCTTCATCCAGGAGGTCTGGCCCACCAGGGGGCTCCAGGCCAGGGAGGGACACAGCACTGGGGAAGAAGTCTGTGTCCGGCAGCAGAGCCGATGGCGGGAGGAATGGGCCTGCCGGGATGGAAAGAAAGCATGGTGGGTTTTAATGTCAACTTCTGGCCAGGCTCTAACTCAAAGGGCCAGTCCCATGCTGAATGCATCATCAGCGTGGCCTCCTTTAATCCCAAGGAAAACCAGGGTTGAACCAATACTCCTGCAGTGCTGGGGAAGTTTTCCCCAAGAATGAGGAAGGTGAAGAGCTCAAGAGCCCCCCCACCAAATATAAAACCCACCCCAGAAGTGAAATATCCATACCATGGGAGACCCAAGTGAGAAGTCATCAGTCCCCAAATTGAAAAGGTAAAATGACAAGTGTCATTATAAGAGAGCCTCTGTTTTTTGAGACAAGTCAAACGTCACCAGCAAAGGCTCATTATGCTTAGCTCAGAAAGAGACACAGGCCTACTGGGACTCTATTTCCCAGCCTCCCCTTGCAGCTGATTGAGTATGTGACTAAGTTCTGCTGGCTAACGGGAGGGGGGGGTGCCTGATGGCTGGAGCTGCAGTGGACATTTGGATAGTAAGATGGAAACTGCAGGATGAAAAAGGCTTGGGACTCTGGTGATCATACAGCCACCAAACCATCCCTGCACCACCTACCTCTGGACTATGTTTACGGAAGAGGACGAATAAAGTTATGTCTTTTTGAAGCCCCTGTTATTTTGGGCTGTGCTGTGAATATAGTTAAATATGATCATAACAAATGCAGGTGGCGTTCCTGATTTCTGACAAGCTCCTAACATAATGGACACAGCCACTGCGCTAAAGCACTGTGTGATGTGACCTCAAGACATTCTAGAAAGGACCGACGGAGGTAGGGTCTCCATCTGACAGGTGAATAACCTGAGGCCCAAACAGATTACGCAGTGGCTAAATTGTAGCTTCAGAATTCAAACTCAGTCTGATTCCAGAGGCCGTGCATCCAATCATCAGCCTTAGTGCCATGGCGGCTTCAACCCCAGAATGAGAAAGGGGAGTTTTGGCAATGGGGGTGATGGAGGAAGTAGATGAATGGCAGGTGGCTGATGAGCAGGGGCTTTGGGGATTGGGCATTGAAGACGGGTGAGATGCGCTAGGATTGGTGGTTGCTAGGGGTCCAGATGCAGTGGGTGGGTGGGGACGACAGGCAGTGTTGGCAATCTCCAGGGTGGGACTGGCTGGAGCGGCCCAGGCTGGGTGGAGTGGTTGGCGGCTGGCTGGGAGCTGGGTGCCTGGGGACAGCGGGACGTTGGGGACAGTGTTCTCAGAGCTGGTAGCCAGCAGGTGGGAGGTCTCGGATGGCAACCAGATGAGGCGGGAGTTCTTGGGAACTGGAGGCTGGTGTGACTTGAGATGAAGGCAGCGGGAGAAGAGGCCAGAGGGTGGTCGGGGTAGAGGCAGACTCTGAATTGGAGGTTGGCTGGCTCTGACAACCACCCCCATTTATCCACCTACCCCCTGCTACCTGTTTCACACCCAGGGTCACTAATCTATACAGATGTCCAGATGCAACCCCCTGCTCCACCACAGGCTCACTGTGTGACCTCAGACAAAAGACTTTGCCTCTCCGAGCTTCCGGTTTTTCACCCTTAAAACGGGGGCTGGTGGGGGGTGGGGGAAAGACAGCACCCACCTTGCAGGGTGACTGTGCAGATCAAATGAGAAAAGACACACAAAGCACCTAGGTGCCTGTCATACAGTGTCTGTAAAGTAAGTACATTACATTTTAAAAGGCCAATGAGACCCAGCTGGTGCGGCTCAGTTGGCTGGATGTCATCCTGCAAACTGAAAGTTCATGGGTTTGATTCCCAGTCAGGGCACATGCCTGGGCTGCAGGTTTGGTCCCCAGCTGGGGCACACAGAAGAGGCAACCAAACAATGCTTCTCTCTTGCACCGATGTTTCTCTCCCTCTCTTTCTCCCTCCCTTCCCCTCTCTCTGGAATCAACAAAAGTAAAAAGCGAAAATGAAAAAACAAAATGACAGAGGTATGTGGTGAGACTTTTCAGGCGCGCCCCTGAGGCTCTGAGAGGTGGAGCAGCGTGGTGGAAATCTCACAGAAAGCAGATGGTCCAGCGGAGATCAGAGCCTCCGGCCTGTGTCCAGAATGGCCGTTCTTCCCACTGTATGTTGTGGGCCAAGTGGTGTGTCACTGGCCTTGTAGGAGCCAGGAGAGGCCAGAAAAGCAGGGCTGCAGCTCACCCTGCACCCACCACCGGGGGCAGGGGCTGGCTCCGAGCCAGGACCCACCTGAGCCGTGGCTGGGCAGGAAGTGGTCCAGGAAGGCCGGCTTTTTCCTCCGCCGCTTGCTCTCGATGCCATGGGGGTCTGAGGAAAGGCAGAGATGAGGACCCCTGGGTCTCCGCAACCCCTTCCCCCCCAGCCTGGGGCGCAGCAGGACAGCGGGGTCAGCCATCCCCTCCCGGGGACCTGGCGATGGGTGCGGGAAGGGGCACCGGGGACATACCAGAGCTGTTTAGCTCCCCGAGGACATCGGGCATGCCCCGTTTCCGCTTCTTGTCCACGCCATAGCTGTCTGTTCACAAGGTATCAAGGATACACAGAGTAATCCATCAAAGAAGACAACAACCAGGAATTAGTTTTAGAGACCATTTAGGAAGTTGTGGAGCTGTCCTAGTTCTTGGCCAACCAATGCAAATAGACACCCGCATCTTAATCGGAATAAAACCCAAATACACTTCAGCCACACTGGTCTCTGTGGTTCCCGGAACACCCCAGGCACCAACCTGCCTCAGGGCCTTTGCACTGCTTGCTGTTCTGGCCACTTAAAACACTCTGCCTCAGCTCCCACCCCTTCCCTGGAGAATTACTTCATCATCCTCCCACGCCCAGCTCAGCTGTCCCCTCCTCCAGGGAGCCCTCCTTGACCCGTAAGTCTGAGTCAGGTGCGCCTTCTGGGCAAGCTGAGTCCCCTGAGCAATTAATTCCATCCCTGTCCTGTCCACTCTTGTCACCATACGGGAATAGGTCTGCCCTCCATCGGACTGAGACTTGTGAGGGTAGTGCTGGGGCTATTTGGTCACCGGTATGTCCTCAACACGACTCAGCACAGGGCCAGGCAGGGGCAGCTGGGAGGAATGACTCCATCCTCCCAACAGTACGCATGAGGTGGGTACTGTTCTTATTTCCATTTTGCACAGGGGCAGAGCAAGACTCTGAGAGGCCAAGATCACACAGCCTGCCAGTGGCAGAGCCAGCATTCGAACCCCAGTGTGCACAGCTCTGAGCCCGCATTCTCCTTCTGCCTCTTCCCCTCACCCCTCTGAGTTGCCCCACACAAGGCCAAAGACCCGGTCTCCGGGGTCGTGGGAGACCTGGTCTCCGAGCTCCTGGTCTCCTGGTCTGGGTTGCGGCAGTTACCTTGGTCTCGAGGCAGGTAGGTGAAGGGCAGCGGCTCGCTGCAGACCCCGTCAGTGAGCCGCTGCAGGAAGACATTGACCGTCACGGGCTCCACGATCTCCAGGTCCTCGTAGGGCGGTGTCTTGAATACAATGGCAATCTGGCGGTGCACGTCGGCCTGGGAGAAGTCAGCCCGGCCTTCCCAGGAGGCGCTGCTGAACACCACCGCTATGTCCTCTGTGGGAAAGCAGGGGCGTCAGCTGAGCAGGGACGCTGGCCCGCTGGGCCCCCAACTCGCTCGGTCTCCCCCAAGCTCAGTGTTAACATCCCTAAGAATGAAACTCACCACTGTGGTAGCTAACCTTCTGTCGAGCAGCTACTGTGTGTCAGTCACTGGGAATTTTCTTGTATGTATCATCTCACTTAATCCTTTTAACAACCCGAAGGGCAGGTAGAATTAATATTCCCACTGTGTCAGATTCAGTGATTCATGAGGGGGACTCACAGGATTCAGCACATAGCCTGTACTCACGGCTATGACTTATTACAGCAAGAAGATACCGAGGCGCCTCGGGAACAGAAGGTGCCTGCCTCGGAGTCTAGGGGAAACCAGGCGCAAGCTTCCCAGAGTCCTCTCCCAGTGCAGTCACACAGGACACGCCAATGCCCCCCACACACACACAACAGATGCTATTTATCACGGAGCTCCTTAGAGACTCAAGAATCCAAAGTTTTTGTCTTATTTTTGTTTTTTAAAGATTTTACTTATTTATTTTTAGAGAGAGCGGAAGGGAAGGAGAACGAGAGGGAGAGAAACATCAGTGTGTGGTTGCCTCTCTTGCACCCCCTACTGGGGACCTGGCCTGCAAACCAGGCACGTGCTCTGACTGGGAATCGAACCAGCAACCTCTTGGTTTACAAGCCAGTGCTCAATCCACTGAGCCACACCAGCCAGGGCCAGAGTCCAGGGTTTTCAGTGAAGGCTGGTTACCTAAGTACCATCTGTATGACATGGACCAAAACACAAGACTCCCAGAAGAAAAGTCAGTGGTCCACAGAAACCGCGTTGCTCATACAAACGGTGCAGGCACGGTGAGCCACTCTTATCACTCAAGGAATCGGGGTGATCCTCTCGGAGTATAATTTCCCAGAATCCCCCCAGGGGCCAACCTTGGAGGCAGGCCTCCCAAAGGACAACACTCTCAGGTAGGCTATGTTAACTCTTTTCTACACGCCCACTTTAAAGGTGGGGAAACTGAGGCTTGGAGGGGTTAAGAGACTCACCCGAGGTCACACAGCCTGTAGGGAACAGTCAGGATTCAGGGGCTACTCTGCCTGCTATTCTTTTTCTTGTCTTATTGCATTGCCTCTCTCATCACACGGATATCACATACTGAGGCTTTATTTGTGCCGGGCACACACGGATTGCCTCTAAGTCACAACAACCCTATGAAGGAGGTACCATTAGGAGCCCCGCTACATAGGGGATGAAGGAAAGGCACGGAGAAGTCACGTCACTCATCCAAGGTCCCACAGCAAGCGAGTGGTGGAGCCAAGCTGGGAATCCAGGCAAGTTAGAGCCTCGCCACCAGCTCTGCTGGGGCTTGGGCAGGTTTTCTCGTATCTCTAGGCCTAGTTTCCACCTTAACAGAAGGAGAATCATAGTGCTTATTTCACAGGGTTCTAAGAGGACTAAACAGATCACTCCGGGTAAGGGGCTTAGACAAGGGCTTAGTATATAATTGGTGCTCAGTCTATGTGAAGCTTGAGTGTTCCTGTGAGCATTACGCAAAGTACTGACTCCAGGCCTGGCACTCGGAAAATCCTCAGCAAAGGCTAATGCTTTGTAGTGCACATCTTGGATAGCTGGGATCCCATGTCACCCTACTAGTGACTCATTTTATGGGGAAATGAGGCTCGGGTGGGGAAGGCACCTGTCTGAGATTGCCCAGTGAGTAAATGATGCAGCAGGACTCAGGTACCTGCCTTTGGTGATTCACCCATAGGTGGAATGGTTTCTCTGCCCTGGTCCCAACTTCCAGGTCGCTAACAATCTCCTTAGCTTTCCTCAGATCTCAGCTCAAACGTCACCTCCTCTGGGAAGCCTTCCCAGATGCCTAGACCACATCTGGTCTTCCTCTTGTTCAATCTCAGCACTTCGTCTTCTTCCCTCTCATACCCATCAGTAATTTGTATCTTTCCCTACCTCCCACTGAGCTGAGTGCCCTGTGAGGGCGGGGGGGGGGGGCTTTCTCTGCCACCACCATGTCCCCAGCACTGCATAGCACACAGGAGTCACTTAATAAGTATCTGCTCATTCATTCAAAACTTTCCTAAGAACCACCCTGACTGGCGTGGCTCGGTGGATTGAGGACTGGCCTGCAAACCAAAGGGTCGATGGTTCGATTCCCAGTCAGGGCACATGCCTGGGTTGCAGGCCAGGTCCCCAGTAGAGGGCGCATGAGAGGCAACCACACACTGATGTTTCTCTCCAGCTCTTTCTCACTCCCTTTCCCTCTCTAAAAATAAATAAATTAAATCCTAAACAACTTTTCCTAAGAAACAATCAACCAATGAATGCATAAATAAATGGAACAGCAAATCAATGTTTCCCTCTCTTCACTTCCTCTAAAATCAATAAATGAAAAAAATTTTAGAAATTTCGTAAGAACCTTCCACTCCTGGGTATGTATCCAAAGTTTTGTATCAGAGTCTCCTAGACATGAGGTCATGGTGGGGAGGCCTGGCTGGCACCTAGCAGAGGCCGGCACAGATGGCCCTCGGTCTCTCTATGGAAATTGGCGAGTGACTCAGTGAGCAACGAACCAATCCTCGCTATTGTCTGGCTCCGAAACCAGAGTCCTGGATCCTTCCGCCCCGCCGCCCAGCTAGCCATCTCCTCCGTGCCCTCTCACGCTTCTGGGCTGCCCAGACACTGGCAAGCCGCCAGAACCCCCTCCGCCTGCTCGCTGCCCCAGGGCCCTCACCTTTCTGCACCTTGTCGCACAACAGGTAGAGCTCCTCGCCACCCGTGCACGGCCCGCTCTCCTTGTTAATTCGGCAGATCCGCAGCTCGGACGTGTTTGTGGACTCTGGGAAGGAGCATAGGGAAGAGGTACATTAAGAAAAATCAGGAATTCAGTCATCGGACCCTTAGCAGGTCCCCTGCGGGTGCCCACCCTGGGCTGTGGAGTGATGGGAAATAGAGAAGCCAGGGCACCTGACCCTCCTGGAACCCATGGTCCAGGTGGTAAAAGAAGCTGCTCAGACAAGAGGAGATTAATCAACAATTACAAGTCCTCCACGTGGAGGTCCAGTGAGCGTCTGGCCAAGGTGGAGACCCTCCAACCTTAGGGAGAGTTGGTGGGGGTCAGGCATCAGAGACAATTCTTAGGTGAGGTTAATGGCCTGCAGTGTGCAGCGGACACCTGTTGTTTTGCCTTCCAGTCCTGGGCCTACTTTAACACGTCCCCAGTTTTCCCTGGAGGGAACAACACTGCATCTCAGTCACGGGGATTGTGTAAGGCTGAGCCCACCTCTGGCTCAGCAGTGAGCATGTGCGCCAGACACAGCCAATCCAAAATCGTCTCCTTCTGGACACAGAGGATTGGCCAGAGAGGAGCATATGACCCAAACCAAGCCAATGAGAGGCAGCCCTAAGATTCTGAGTGAAATTACTGGGTAAGAGTAGCTGTCTTAGGAAGTGGGGGAGAAGTGCCAAGCAGGTAGGACTAAGCCTGGAGCTGCACATAGTCATCTCACTCACTCCGCAGGAGGGCACTGCCAACCATGACTCCGCCGTGGAGGAGGCACAGCAGAGAGGAAAGACAGACAGTAAACTGACACCTCTGAGGACCTGGATGCAACCAGACCTGAAGCACGGCTCTACTTCCAGGTTTCAGTTAATGAAACATTTTCTCTTTTGTTATTGCTGATGGTCTTTGCTGTGCAAAAACTTTTCAGTTTAATGTAGTCCCATTTGTTTATTTTTTATTTTCCCCTTTTAAAATTTTTTTTCCATCACCCTCTTCTACCTCCACTAACCCCCACCCCTGTCACCACACTGATGTCTGTGTCCGTGAGTCCTTTTTCTTTTTTGCTAGATTCCTCCACCATCCCACTCCCCACCAGAGCTGTCAGGCTGCTACAAAATCTTTTTCCCTCCTCCTTTGGCCAGCTTGAGTTGGGATTCTATCACTTGCGTCCATAAACACCTGATTGGATTACTATCCTTCCCCTCGGATGCCTGTGGCAATCTCTGTAGGCTGGCTAAACCCTACCAGCCATTCCCGATCCCCTCTTCCATGACCGCACCCTGCTGTAGAAAAGGAAAACCTTAATACTTCCTTTCCCAGACTCCATCGCAACCATGGGACCAAGTCTGGCCAATGGGACATAAGCAAAGTCTACCAGGGGGTTTCTGGGGAATATATTATTTTGTCTGTCAAAGAGCCAAATGTTATTACTCATGCTGCCTCTTCCCTAAGATAGTCTCATACAGTTGTATAGGTTGTACATTTTACAATACTAGGTCTTGTTCCATAGGCTACCTAGTAAATGCTGACCCCAGAATTGGGCAGTGTACAGCTTGCTCACCATACAGAGTGACACTGCCCCCAATGCCTGGAATATAGATGTGATATCTGGAGCTGTGGCAGCCAGTTCATGACCATGAGGGAAAAGCAAAAAGACTCACAGAGCTGCTGAACCAGTGCCCCTATACTGCCAAGCAGCTGAATCCACAGGAACACAACTCATTAACTGAGACATATAGAAAGAAAAAACTGCCCTAGCCAGCATGGCTCCGTTAGTGGGGTGTCACATCACAAAGCAGAAGGTTGTTGGTTCGGTTCCCCGTCAGGGTACATGCCTGGGGTGGGCCTGGTCCCTGGCTGGGGCTTGGGGCACTTGTGAGAGGCAACTGGTCATTGTTTCTCTTTTTCATCGATGTGTCTCTCCCTTTCTTTCTTCCTATCTTCCCCTCTCTCTAAATAAGTAAATAAAATCTTTAAAAACATTTTTTAAATTTAAAAATAAGGAACTCCCTGTGGGTTCGTGTCTTTGCCTGCGGGGCTTTTGGGTCCCTGTGACCAAGGACAGTGCTATGGACACAGCACCCTGGACTCACTCTTGTCATAGACGGGCTCAGAGAGCACAGGGTCCATCTGGCGCATCTGTCCCTGCTGGTCCCTGTAAGACGCCTGGAAGCAGATCCTGACAACGTTCATGTCCACCTCCTGATGGTTCTTCAGGGACCCGGCTGTGGGAGAGAGGTGGGAAGGCTGAGGGTGGGGCCTGAGGAAGGAGAGAAGATGGCAGTGGCCGGGGGGTTTGGGGTTCGGGCTCACCATTGTAGGGGTCGATGCCGAGCTGGATTTTCCGCTCTATGGCAGCCTCAATCTCCTTCTTCCTCACACACTGGATGCCCAGGTTGTTGAAGCTGCGTTGGGGGGAAGGGAGGTTGTCCGAGGGTGCAGGTATAGCCCTAACTCCCAGGAGGGATCCAAAAATTGTTCCCTGCCTTGGGGCTCCCAGTCTCAGGGGCTGAGGCACCCCGGGCCCAGGGGTCCCGGCCTTGGGGCAGGGGTCTGGGGTTCAAACCCTCCAGGGGTACCAAGGTTCTCTTGAGACAACCTGGGAACACCCGTTATCTGTACTACACAATACTGCCCAACCTCATTTGTAAGAAAACTGAAAATGAAACTGCAATGCAATGCCAATTTTTAAAAACTCATCCAAACAGCAAAGATGAAAAGGTTTGATAATACCCTCTGCAGGTGAGGTTGTAGAGAATCAGGCACTGTCACCCACGGCAGCTGGGGCTGTAAAGTGCTCCAGCAATTAATTTCATATTACAGGCCAATCTGGGAGTATTCATTCATTGCACACATATTTCCTGAACACCTACTGCGTGCCAGGCATGTGCTAGGTGCTGGGGGACATAGCAGGGAACAAAAGAGACAAAAATCCCTGCTCTCACTAAATGTATACATCACTGAGAGTACACATGTACACACTTAGAATTTGTCCTGGAGCCCTGGCTGGTGTGGCTCAGTGGATTGAGTGCCGGCCTGCAAACTAAAGGGTCCCCGGTTTGATTCCCAGTCAGGGCACATGCCTGAGTGGCGGGGCCAGGTCCCCAGTAGGGGGCGCGCAAGAGGCAACCACACATGAATGTTTCCCTTTCTTCCTCTGTTCCCCTTTCTCTAAAATAAATAAATAAAATCTTCCCAAAAAATTGTCCTCCAACAAGGGATTGAGACCAGCGTAGATGCACATTCATAGAGGGCCCGTTCAAGTCACTGTGCGCACCCACACGCTGGAATACTATGCAGCCAGTAAAAGGGCTAGAGCAGCTCTAAATGCCCTGATAGAAATGATCTCCAGATGCCCCGGAATACACAAGTGAGGTGCCAGTGCCTGCTATTATTTATAAGGAGAGAAAAACCATTTCTACACATAGCGTATCTTATCATTGCCTACAGGATAGGGTACTGGTATCTGGAAGAACAAGGAAGGAAGGAAATTTATTTTTCACTGCACACCCTTTCTAAACCTTTTAATTATTTAGAGTAGAAACATAGCCCTGGCTGGTGTAGCTCAGTGGATTGAGCGCGGCCCTGCGAACCAAAAGATCATGGTTCGATTTCCTGTCAGGGCACATGCCTGGGTTGCAGGCCAGTTCCCAGCAGGGGCCAGTTCCCAGCAGGGGATGCACCAGAAGCAACCATACATTGATATTTCTCTCCTTCCCTTCCCTTCTAAAGATAAATAAATAAAATTTGAAAAAAAATAGAGTAGAAACATATAAATTATAAAGACACAGAAAGAACAGGCCTTGCAGTTAGGTCAGTTCTGGGGTAAGATCCCAGCTCGGACATTGGCTCTCCGCACCCTGCACCTCTCAGAGCCTCAGTTTCCTCCTCTACAATACGGGGTAAATGTAACATATGGGAATGTGCAGGGCAGGGCTCCAGGCCTAGGGAAGACCCTCCACAGCCACCAGGCCTCAGTTTCTCCATCTCGGAAATGCAATAGTGAGAGTCTGGCTAAGCTGCCCCTTGCCCTCCTAAGGTGTCCCTGCGAGGTCCTCAGAATCTCCATGACCAAGAGTCAGGGGTTGGGGTCGGGGGTCAGGGTTGGGTACCTGTGCCGGGGGCTGACGTGAGGCCGGAGCCGCACCCTGCAGACGCCGTCAGTGCAGTCTTTCCCCACGAGGCTGTGGGGGTGCACTCGGTGAGGCCAGTCCTTCCACACCAGGCAGGCGGTCACCTCCACCTCCCGCAGCCCTCCACAGTCCCGGAGCTGCAGGAAGACAGGTGCTCTTTGGGGCGGGGGTCCCAGCCTACGTACCTGCACCCATCCATACTCCCTGGGGCCTTCCTGGGTAGCTCCCTTCCTCTCTCCTCACAGGATGATGGAAAGGTGTTTGCTTAAGACAGCTCTGAGATTCTAAGCCTGAGACTTCCAGCTGGGGGCTCCAGTTGGGGGGGGGGGGGCTGACAGGATAGCTGCCCACAGACGTGCTTCCTTTGGCCACTCAGACTTTTAACAATCAGAAGTGCACAGGGTCTCCACATACTGTCCACAGATAACATCCTGTGACAGAGGAGAAAGGCTCCCTCACAGTGGAGGGACCTGCTGGACCCCACCTCGGCCAGGTGATCTGGGTCTGCATCACTGGCACTGGCCCCAAATGACTCTGGCTCCCCCTGGTGGCCAGAAAGGACACCACATCACCGCTGTGGCAGCCCCTCCCGAAGTGCATCCCCAAACCTAATGGTGAGAGAACACCCTGCAAAGCCAAACTGTGCGTCACCAGCTCAAAAATGTCAGTGTCATAAAAGCAGATACGAAGATGGATGTCATATTGGGGATTAAAGAAAAACAAATATATTTTGATCTGGCTGGTAGCTCCACAGTGTACATATCTGTAAGAATTTATCAACCTGAATACTTCAGAGTGGAACTTAACATAGATATTAAGAAAAAATATAACTTCATATGTAAAAATGTACATTTCATATATTTGAGGTTACTCTATTAAATTAACTTTAATTTAATAACCAAAATTTAATTTGCTTTTTTATTAAGCTATTTATAAAGATAAAATAGAACTTATAAATGAATTTTTTCAAAAGGAGAGACACTAAAAAGACACAACCATCACATGCTTCACGGAATCCCTGATCACATCCTGGATCGAGGGGAAAGAAAAAAACCACAAAACACATTTTGGGGACAATTGAGACAGTTACGTCTGGGCACTACTCCAGGAGGTTCTGTTGGGAGTACTGGTGGTTTTCTAGGGGCAGTAACAGTATCGTAGCCCAGGTAGGAGCCCCTTCTTAGAAGGTGCACTTTGAAGACCGGAGCACCTAGAAGCGACGTAACGTGACGTCTACAACTCGCTCACGTGCCGTTGGGCAAGAGAACAACGTGCGTTTGTCTGTGTGGAGAGAGAGCCATGGGCGTGGCCAACGTGGCAAAATGCCAGCCGGTGAATGTGGGTGAAGGGTCACGGGGTTCGCTCCACTGTTCTCTTTTCTGCAGATTACAACTTTTCATCGAAACTCATTCAAATGTCTGCTTTCAATCAGTGCAAATTTTTGTGTATCAATTATACCTCAGTAAAACCTTTTAAAAAATCACCCTGGCTGGTGTAGCTCACCCGGGCTGCACAGAGAGTGGGTCTGGGAACCAAGTGTCGCTGGTTAGATTCCCAGTCAGGTCACATGCCTGGGTTGTGGGCCAGGTCCCCAGTAGGGGGCGTGCAAGAGGCAACCACATATTGATGTTTCTCTCCCTCTCTTTCTCCCTCCTTTCCCCTCTCTCTAAAAATAAATAAAACATTCTCTAAATTAATAAATAAATACATAAATACATAAAATCTTGGGGGAAAAAACTTAAAAAAAAGATTTTCAAAAAATTTCGCCCTGGCTGGTGTAGCTCAGTGGATTGAGCGTGGGCCTACGAACCAAAGGGCACATGTCAGGGCACATGCTTGGGTCGCAGGCCAATTCCCAGCAGAGAACACAAGAGAGGCAACCATACATTGATATTTCTCTCCCTCTCTCCCTCCCTTCCCCGCTAAAGATAAATAAATACAAAAGCTTTAAAAATGTTTAAGTAAAAAGTTGGAAAAAACTTAGAGTCTACATTGAAAAAGCATGAGGCATCGCATTACTCTGGGTTTCCAGATTCTCTTTTTTAAAAAGGAAGTGAGGGCAAATGGGCCAGATTTCTGCTCAGCAGCTTCAAGTGGCGTAGCGAGAGAGAAAAAAAAAAAAACCTCTAAGCCTGCACCTCATGTCTAAAGCTGAGGCCCGTAAAATACAGTAAAGCAGTGAGATTCGGTGGGGTAATACTGCCCTCTAGCGAACATCTGAGGTATCGGGGTGATTTGGGTTGACACTGTGATGAGCACCAGCAGCGGCAGCACACGGGGCCAAAGATGCTGCACAGCTGAGAAGCCAGGGACAGTCCCACCCAAGTCCTGCAAGACTTCCGAACCTCCCAGCAAGTTTTTCATGTCAGTGGAAACCCTGCTGAAAATGCTCAGACCCCAGAACCTAACACTGATTTACATATATAATATTTTCCCATAATATTAAAACACACTGAGTTTTACGTCACTAAGTCCACCAGGCTGGGTCAGGCTGCGTTTGTGGACACGAATGAGGTCAAAGGCAACTGCCACCTTCATTACTTCCCTGGTGCTGTGCCCGAGCATTTACATACTGAGGTGAAATGTGTTTAAATATGCTCCACTATTTTCCATTTATTTCTCCTTCATTCTAATGTCAGGGCATTATGGACGTGCCTATGAGTAGAGGTGGGTAATACTGTGAATACATTTCATTGAGTCAGATAGGACTCAAACCATTCATTTAGCCCTGGCTGGGGTGGCTCAGTGGACTGAGCGCCGGCCTGCGAACCAAAAGGCCAAGGGTTCCAGTCCCAGTCAGGGCACATGCCCGGATTGTGGGCCAGGGCCCCAGTTGGGAGTGTGCGAGAGGCAATCAATCATGTTTCTCACCTTCTCTTTCTCTCTCCCTTCCTCTCTCTCTAAAAAAAGTAAGTGAAATCTTTTAAAAAAAAAAACATTCATTTCACCAGCTTCCTGCTGTATAACATTAGGAGATTCTCAAGAGATCAGGGGAAGAGTCTCACAATTGATTCAAGAAGACTGCAGGGCTGAAAGTCTCCCATCTTTGAGATGTCACACAAGACCGTGGGTAAGGCGTAGGGCCCTGGAGCGGGTCAGACCTGGTGACAGCGAAGCTCTGCCACTGGCCGACTGCATGAGAAGCCCCTCTGTCCTCAGCTGTGAGATGCGCATCGCTAAGAACTGGGCACGCAGGAGCGCTTAGTAAATGTCAGTCATTACTAGACTGAACTTGCTGTGTGCCCCTGAGCAAGTAACCTGCCCTCTCTGAGCTTCAGTTTCCTCTTCTGGGGGATAGGGATAAAAACCCTGAAGCAGGTCATGCACTATTGCTGGGCATTTACTGTTCTAACTCTCTGAAGTCAAAACCACCACCAAACCAAAATAGTCGCCTGGAGAGACTTAGAATTAAAAAGCTGGGGAACTGGTTGGAGCGACGTCCGGTACACCAAAAGGCTGAGGGTGCGATTCCCAGCCAGGGCACGTAACCAGGTTGCTGGTTCGATACTCATTTTACTCATTTGGGGCATGTGCGAGAGGTAACTGATTAATGTTGCTCTCTCCCCACCTCCACTTCCTCTCTCCCTGAGCAAACACACACAGAAAACTGGGGAAAACACAGTCTACAAGTATCACCCACCCCACAGATAAACTTATAATTACAAAGGGAAAGCTGTACCTTTACAAAGGAGGGACCTGGTAGTCACTGCCCCAAAAGGGCTGAACTGTGTCCCCGCCAATTCATATTTAAGTCCCTAATCCCCAGGACCTCCGAATGTAACGGTATTTGGATGGAGAGCCTTTTAAAAAGTGAGTCAGTTGCCCTGGCTGGTGTAGCTTAGTGGATTGAGCACGGGCCTGCGAACCAGACAATCACGGTTCGATTCCCAATCAGGGCACATACTGGGGTTGCAGGGCAGTTCCCTGCAGGCCAGTTCCCAGCAGGGGATGCACGAAAGGCAACCGTACATTGATGTTTCTCTCCTTCTCTCCTTCCCTTCCCCTCTAAAGATAAATAAATAAGATCTTAAAAAAAAAAAAAAAAAAAGTGAGTCAGTTAAAGCCGTTGGGGCAGGCCCTTATCCAATCTGCCTGGTCTTATAAGAAGAGGGCATCTGGTGTAGCGCAGTGGATTGAGCGCTAGGCTGCAAACCTAAGGGTCACCAGTTTGATTCCCAAGTCAGGACATGTGCCTGGGTTGCAGTTCCAGTCCCTGGTGGGGTGTATGCAAGAGGCAACCACACACTGATGTTTCTCTCCCTTTCTTTCTTTC
The DNA here is from genome assembly GCF_021234435.1 of Artibeus jamaicensis. Lineage (NCBI taxonomy): Eukaryota > Metazoa > Chordata > Mammalia > Chiroptera > Phyllostomidae > Artibeus > Artibeus jamaicensis. The sequence goes on from NW_026521297.1 coordinate 2,191,078, forward strand.
TCCCTCTCCTCCCCTCTCTATAAAAATAAATGAAAATCTTTAATAAAAAAAGAGGCCATCCAGACACACTGTGACACCAGACAAGTGTGACAAGGACAGACCATGTGAGGACACGGTGAGAAGGCCGCTGTCTGCAAGCTGAGCCAAGGAGAGAGGCTTGTAAAGAAACCAACCCTACTGACAACTCAGTCTTGAACTTGCAGCTTCCAGAACGGTGTTGTTCCAGCCCCTGGGTCTGGGGCACTTTACTATGGCTGATAACAGACTGATACCTCCCCTTACCACAGGCTCTGACTCAGCATCACCTCTCACGGCTAACAGTGGGACAAATTGCCACCCCACACCCTTTGACAGGACACACTCAGAAGGCTGCAGCCTCACTGCTGGGGGTTCCGGCCAAAATGAATAACCTGATGTAATCTGGACACAGACAACAATCTCAGAATGTGGGGCACTGAACAGAACACCTGTCCTGTCCTCCACAAATGGACCATGTCCCAAAACACAAAGACAGTCTGTGGAGAAAGACACACATGGCCTGGCCGGTGTTGCTCAGCGGAATGAGTGCGGGCTGCAAACCAAAAGGTTGCTAGTTCAATTCCCAGTCAGGGCACATGCCTGCGTGGTGGGTTTGCCCTGGGTTGGGTTGCGTATGAGAGGCAACCGATTGGTGCTTCTCTTGCACATGGATGTTCCTCTCCCTCTCTTTCTCCCTCTCTTCCCCTGTCTCCAAAAAGAAATAAATAAAATGTCTTAGAAATTAAAAAAAGAACAAGCTGAGCCATAAAGTTGGAAAAATCCCCTATCAAATTAGAAAAACAGACAAAATGCTTAAAGATCAATAAGGGACTATGAATGGCCCTCAGCGCTCCACACCTAACCTGTTCCCGAAAACCCAGTGGCTGGGAATGTACATTTCACAGGAAATCACTCTCCTAACTAGAAAGTCTGGCTGACTGCGGGCTGCTTTCATCAAATAACAACTACAACCACCCGGCTGTGTAAAAGGGGGACGGCAGGCCAGTGCTGGGCTATCTCCCTGGTGTCCTCAGAGCATCCAGTGTGCAGAAGCTTTGTCCCCATTCTACCGATGAGAAAACCGAGGCCAAGAGAAGCACTGGGTTTGTCCCAACCACACAGCTGGTAGTGGCAGAGCCAAGACTCAAACCCACGTCTTTCTGACCTAAAACCCCAACTTGTGGAGAAGGACAGGGTTTCTCTGCTAATCCCCCAAATAAACCCATGACCCTGGCCGGTGTGGTTCAGTGGTTTGAGCACTGGCCTGTGAACCAAAAGGCCTCAGGTTCGACTCCCAGTCAGGGCACGTGCCTGGCCTGCGGGCCAGGTGCCCAGTCGGGGGGCGCTCCAGCGGCAACCACACATCAATGTTTCTCTCCCTCTCTTTCTCCCTCCTTTTCTCTAAAAATAAAAAACCGGAATCTTTAAAGAAAAGCAAAAAACCGTGAGTACAAATAACATTGAGGAAGAGAGAGAGGACAGAGAGGCAGGAGACCTCACCTGAGGGAGCTCAGCCTGTTAGGGGGCAAGGGGCTGTCAGGAAAGGCGCCCCTGGGGTGGGCGTGGGTGAGTAGGAGGTGACCAGGCTGCAGGAGGAAAGTACTCCAGGTAGAAGGAACAGCGTGTGCAAAGGCCTGGTGGCTGGAAGGCAGCAGGTGAGGAGGGGATGGGTGGAAAGGGGCAGCGGGAGCCAGCCGATGAGGTCTTGGAGGCTCAGGAAGGGGCTGGGCCCTGGGGACCCCAGGGAAGACTGTGGGGTGGAAAGAGGAGCAGAAGTGCAATTTGACGGGTGTCCTCCGGCTGCCTTGCCGGGGGCAGGGGAGGGGGGGGAGGTGCGGATATGGAGGAGACAGAGAGCTGCCAACTGGGAACAAAGCTGGAGGTCAGGGAGGAGCTGGGGTTGGGACCTGGGATGGTTAGCACACAATCGAGGGTCGATAAACACTCGGACAAAGATCCAGCCGCGCAAGTAGACTCCGTGCTGGGGAAGAGCAAGGAACCAGGCCTCAGATGCCACTGGGAACAACAGTCATGGATACCACCCCGGGGAGGGCGATTTGGGGACATCCATCAAATACCTTTGACCGCAACTCCACTTCCAGAAACTATTTGAGTGACACATACGAAGGAAAGAATAGATGGACCGTGTCCTGCCCCGCAGCCCCACTATGTATAGTGGGAGACTAGAAACGACCTGAGTGCCCACCAATAGCAGGCGGCACAAGAAATTCCGGGCACCCGCACAACAGGATACCATGGGAAAGAGCGTAAGGCAGCGTTACACGTGCTAATGTGAGCCAAGCTCCAAGATCTATTCTTCGGTTGGAAAAGGAAAAAAGCACGGCCCAGAACATCATACGAATACAGATGCCACTTATGCCGCGGTCACACCCCGATCAACATCCCATTTACATCAAAAGTATCGTTAGGTTGCTTAATGCACTTAATGACCCTACTGTGCATCACAGTTTCACCTGGCCTATCTCCACCGCGCTCAGAACGCGTACATGAGCGCGCAGCTGGGCAAAATCATCTAACACAAAGCCTACGTTATAATACAGTGTGGAACAGCTCACGCAATTTATCATGAGCATCACTTCCGCCCCATTGCAAAATCAAAACAGCCTGTGTTGAATCAGCTGGTAAGTCCAGAACCAGCTACGGGTCGACGTCATGCTCCCCGCTATGCTCCCCGCTAGGCAGGAAGTGGGAGACGGCGTACGTGCAGGTACGTACGTACGTACGTACGTACCTGTGAGATCACAGCACACTCCCGGAAGGACGCGGGAGACGCGGCTAACAGTGTTACCTCTAGGGGAAAGCCAGCCCGCAGGTTCGGGGGGACTGCTGTTCATCTGAACTTAATTTAAATTAAATTCTGTTAAGTGAAAATAAATCTTCATATTTTTGAACATTTTGAACTATGTCATATGATATTTAAAACAGAATAAATACATACACAGTTAAAAAACCATTACCGGCACCTCATCCATTCAGCACTCCACCCCAAAAGTAATTTCCTCTATTAATTTGTGTTTTTTCCTTCCAGTTTCTATATGCACGTATTTGCAAATACAACCATAGAAATCTTATTTTTCCCTCTTTGAACACAAAATATAGTATAATACCCTATGCGGGGTTCTGTGCCTCAGACCGGGGAGGAGACTATTAATACATCTGGGAGACAATTCCACATCAGCACCTAAGGGAGTCTTCATTTAAAACTTTTTCTGGATTAACTGCAGGCAGCGATATTCATCTGCGCCGATACGCGTTACATCCGCACAGAATCCTGACACATAGATGTTTGCTGACTAGTTTACCAGTCCCTTACTGATGAGCACTGAGGTTTCCAACTCTCACACAAATAAGGCAGCAGCAGATCACCATGTACAGCCCTCCGTGCGCCCAGGGGCGGACAGAGCTACACCTTAAATCCCTGGAAGTGGAACCCTGGCCTAAGGGCAACGGTGATGAGGGTACCGCTAGCAGCTCAGCCCTGCTGGACACTTACTTACCAGCTGGAGGTCCTTTGCCTGTGCAATGAACTCCTTCACGCCTCCCAATCCCCCCCCCCCAAGCTGGTCGGTTATTACTATCCCATTTTGTAGAGGAGAAAACTGAGACACAGAGGGACTAAGTAACCTGCCCCAGGCCGCACAGCTAGCAAATGACTGGTCGGGAATTTGAACCCAGGCACCCTGACTCTTGAGGCCTCCTTTGTGAACCAGGAGGCTTCCCGGCCTTTGAGGGAAGGCTTTTCTTTCTCTGAACGCCCTTTCGAGTTGGGGCCAGGTGATAGGATCTCCAGTTGCAACCACAGCACCAGCAATAATTACCACCATCCCACACACGCATCATCAATACACGCATGTGAATCCTGGGGCGGGGAAGCGCGAGCCCCACCGCCCCGGGCCCCACCTCGATGGCAGGCAGCGTCTTGCTGGCCTCTGTGCTGCTCTCCCCGAGGATGCTGCCGGCAGAGCGGCCCTCGCACTCGTAGCGGAAGCGCATGCCGCGCTGCTTGGGCTGCTCGGTAATGACCAGGTGCGGCCGCGGCCCGGGACCGGGGGCCGAGGGCCCGAGCCGGCCCAGGGGGCAGCCCCAGGGCGGCGGCGGGGCCGGGGGCGCAGCGGGGCCCAGGGTGACGGTGCTCAGAGAGGCCGCCCCCCGAGACACCAGGCGCGTCAGCCCCTCGCCTGGCCCCGGCGGCGCCCCCTCCAGGCCAAAGCCATTCTCCTTGATGTACTCATCGATGATCTCTAAGGGAGAAGCAAAAACCGGGGAGATGCCGGTTACAAAAGAGGTTTGATGACCTCCCAGACCTTTTTCTCTCCCTCCTTTTCCAATCTACTCATTTCTTCTCGACATTTCTTGCCCCAACGCCAAACACACAAAAGAACCTGCCGTCCTTCTTGCCAACGGTCCCCTCCAGCATCCCCTAACTCTTGAAGCCAGGAACCTGAAGGGGGGCGGGGCGACCTGGTTTCTCCTTCCCCTGCATCCTCACGTCCACCGTCACCCACAAAGTGCTCAAGCTTCGAGGGTGCGTATCTGCGTTAGTTGCTCATGATCCCATATCAGCAAGCGGGATCATGAACCCACCCATGAACTTCTGCTTCTACGGCAATTCTCTCCACCTCACTGCCTCCATCCTGGTCCGCCTTCCCTGTCTCCATTCTGAACCCCCTCTCCTGTGTGTGTCTGTCCCCCACACACCGCCAGAGAGATGTTATGTCAGACCTGTTCTCTGCCTGTCAGAAGCCTCCTGTGGCTTCCATCTCCCTCAGAGTCAAAGTCAAGACCCTCTCCATACAAAGCCCTCTCCCAACTCCATGCATGTCAGGAGAAAACAAAAACAAAATCCCACAGCCCTGGTGTGGGCACAGAGTCTTGTGTGGACTGGTCCCTGCTGTCCTGCCGCCGCCCACCCCACACCCCCCCTCTCATCCTGATCCAGTCTTTTTCCTGTTGCTTGTACCCACCAAGCCCGACCCTCTGCAGGGTGGTCGCCCCCACCCCCATCTGCCTATTTCATGCTCCCCCTACCCCACCCCATTCAACCCCTGCTAACTCCTCCTGGTCCTCCAGTCCCAGCTCAAATGTCACCTCCTCAGAAAGGCCCCACCTGATGTCTTCTCGGCCATCTCTCCCTCTACCTGTTCAGCCCCTTCACAGCCCTTAGACCCGTCTAACTTGATCTTGTTCATTCCTTTTCCTACCGTCTGTCCCACTGGCGTGTCAGCTCCGAAAAGGTACTTTGGTCGTGACTGAATGAATTACCCAGGGCCTACAACAGCCTGGCATGTCACAGGTGCTCAGTACAATTCACTGAAGGGATGAATAATAGTAGTGACGCCAGCCCTGGCTTGGGTGGCTCAGTGGATTGAGCACCAGCCTGTGAACCAAAGGGTCGCCAGTTTGATTCCCAGTCAGGGCACATGCCTGGGTTGCGGGCCAGGTCCCCACACTGTAACCCTCCCCTCAATACCCCAGCAAGGAAGGCCTGTCCATGCTCACTTGGACCCCTAGCTTCCCCCAAACTTGCCCTGTGATACTCACCCAATTCATCTGTGGAAGGAAGAGAAAAAGAGAAGGGTGAGGTCCAGTGAAGCGGTCAAAACTTTCATTTTTAAGACATTCTCCAACCTCATCCCCTCCTCCCATGCTGGGAACCTGGGCTTCACCTCCCAGGGCTGCTAAACCCCAACCCCCATCTACCCCTCCCGGGCTACCTTCCCTTTGGCCCCCAATGCTGGGGCCCCAGGGCTGACCCCAATGCCTCAAACGCCTCCTAAAAACAAAACATCTAGGCCAGGGGTTATAAAGTGTTGCTGGTAATTCGAGGAAAAACCGAGGATCTTCTCACCAGGGGAAAAATGGTCAGCCAAAATTCTAAACAAGATCGAGATGTGTTCCTTCCCATATGGTCCATCCCAGGCCCCCAGAGGTCAGGGCTTGTGTCTGAAGATTCCCAAGAGGCAGTGTCTCCTCCTCCAGGCTACGATGTGAACGAAGCCTGCTCTGCATCTTTGTAGGCCAGTCTCCTAGCAATGCCCACCCGCTGTCCTGGCTTCACCCCCGCTTCCTGAGGGGGAGTGACAGGAATGCTGGGGAATCCTTATCACCTCCTCGGGAAAGCTCAGCCCTGGAAGCGGCAGTGGGGAAACCGAAAGCAGCCTCCAATCCACAGACAGGACGAGGGGAAGCCCACAGGGAGCAACGCAGAGAGGCGGGGTGAGGCAGACGCCCCACCCAGGGTTGCCTGCTCCAGCCACTGGTCTCAGACACCCACCCTGGCCCCGATGCCAGGCCTGTCCTCCCCCTCCGCTCTCAGGGAGTGGCTTCTGGCAGCCAGACCTTTGGTCCTTGGAAAGCAGTACTCCTGCACCCTTTATCTCATTCAGTCTGCGAAGTCAGCAGGGTGGGGAAGGACACCCTGGTTTGGTAGATGGGGCTGGGACGATGAGGATGAGGCAGGGACGTGCTATAGATCACGGGCAGGACAACCTCAAGTTACTTCAACTTGGAAAAACCTCAGGCATCTGTGCTGGATGACCTGGGGACCCGAAGATGACTTGGACTTTGTCTGAACCCTCGAGGAGGTCCTAAGCTGCAGAGGGAAACTGAGGCCCCAGGCAACAACGGCCAGAGCGTTGGACTGCCTCAGTCCAAATGCCCACTCTGCTGCCCACTCGCTGTGTGGCCTTGAGCCCCTTACTTAAGCTTCGTGCCTCGGTTTCCTCATCTATAAAATGGACACTGTCACAATGCCAGCCTCACCGGGCTGTTGTGAAAACTAAATGAGCCAATACTACACGGGGAGCACTTAGAACTGCCACGCTAGTAGGTGCTATCCAGTGCTGGCTGCTATTAAACGAGGTGGTGGAAGCCACTGTTTTACAGGCTGGGTAAACCACCTGCCATCGCTAGGTGTCGGTTGGTATGTCTATAAAATGGGAATATTGAAAAACACGGTTTCAGACCATGGAGCGCGGAGGGACAGAGACATTGGCTTGAATCCCAGCCGTCACTCACAGACTGTGTGGGCTGGGGTGAGTCACTCAACCTCTCTGAGCCTCCTTCTCTGTAAAATGAGGTCTGGGCTCCTATCTCAGGCATTAGCATGAGGACTGAGGACTGCACGGGAAAACTGCTTGGCACCAAGGCTGACCGCTTTAGGCCCTCCACGAAGCTTAGATGATATTGTTATCTAAAGTCCTTTTTCGGCCAGGAAATATTGGGAACTCCCTCCCCTTATTCAGGACTCAGCTAAAATAACAGCCCGCACCCCCCACGTCCCATACGGACTTGCCGCCGACACCCAGGGGCAGCCAGGATCTGCCACAGTTGAGCAAACCCAAGAGCAGGAAGCCAGCTGTGTCTTCCCTGCTCTGGGGCCTTTGCACAGGCGGCTCCGTGCCAGAAGGGTCTTCCTCCAGTTCTTTGCATGGCCTCCTCCTCTCCTTTCAACTCCCTACCTAAATGTCATCTTCTAGACAGGTCCTCCCTGACCACTGTATCTAAGATGGCCCCCAGGACCCCCACTAGAGTCGCTTGCAGTTTGGTGCCTTTATTTTGTCATTTACATGGAACTCTTCAGGACCTGGCATGACCTTATGTGACAGGGATTCATATCTGTAGACTCTGAGCAGCACAGAATAGGGACTGTGTCTGCCGCACTGTATACCCAGGCCACGGTATGTGTCCGTCCCATCAACATGAGGGACATCCTCCCTCCCACTGTGTCTCAGGGGTTCTCCCATCCTCAGCTTGCTGAGATAGCATGGACCCCAAGACTTCTTTATAACCTTTATCACACTTTATAATCCCACATTTAGTTTACTGTTTACGTGTCTGTCTCTACATCTAAGCAGGAATCCCGTGAGGGCCGAGCCAAGGCTGTTTCAGTCACTGCTGAGTCCACAGCAATGCCCAGCACGGGGCCAGGTACAGAACAGGAACTCAATAAATGCTGATTGAATGGATGGTGTCAGAAATTCTTTTTACTTGAAACCAAAGATCTAGGTCTCAGGCAGAAAAGTCTCAGCCTTGTTTTCCTGCCCAGAACCAGTGCATGGGCAGTACTTGTCTCCAGTGCCACTTCCCACCATTCGCCACCACAGATCTGTTAGAGAACCCACAGTGCATCCCCCACGGCCAGGCCAGCGTTTCTGGGGTCCATCCCGAGGCTCTACCTCCAGAGAGAGGCTCAGACCCAGCCCACAGAGTTTCCATGGTATCAGGACCCTTCCTTGCCTCCAAATCTCAGCATTTTAATAAGAGAGGGAATGTTTCATCTGGCCACGATTCTGCATTTCCTTGGGCAGCACTGCATTTTCGATAGCACAAGCGGAGGGACCTTATAGGCTAGTGGTTCTCAGCATCTCTTGGGAACTTGCTGAACATATAAACTCTCAAAAGCCATCCTAGACCTACTGAATCAGAAACTCTGGAGGTGAGGCCCAAAAATCTATTTAAACAAGGTCTCAGGGTGACACTGATGCATACAAAGATTTAAGAACCACTGTTATAGACTGCCTTCTAATGATAATAATGATAATGATAATAATTGTTAGTATGATCACACCACTAACAGTTAATGCTTATTGAATCTTTACTCTATGTTGGTCACGGCTTTGAAAGTTTACCTGTATCAGCTCATTGAATTCTGTCCATCCTCCAAAAGGAGAAGGAACTGATATGATGCCCATATTATAGATGAGGAACAGTGAGGCCCAGAGAGGGGAAGTGACTTGCAGGCATTCCCACAGTTAGGGGTGGGTGTTACAAAGCCCAAGATGGCGATTATTACCCTCTGCACTACCATGTGAATCTCCGCGTAAGACTCCTCTTCAGGTGTGAATAGGTACTTAGTTTTACCTGTCCAGCTCCTAATCACCTGGGAGGTAGGGGCATCTGGAGCCCCCCATCTAGAGGAGCAGGGAAGGACACCGTCAAGGAAAGCTGTGGTGGACCTCACTGAAACCCCCGGACAGAGGCGTGCCCAATGGATTCTCCCCTCCCCTGTCCTGAGTGTGCAGGTGGGCAGGAACCGTGGAGGTCTGCTCACCCGTGGTCCTGGAAACAGCCAGAGAGAGCGAGGAGAGGTCCGGGGTCCCTGCAGGGAGGAAGGCAAGTCTCAGGAGGTGATGGAGATCCTAGAGAATTTCTCAAGCCCCACCCTCTTCCTCTCCCGGCCCGCTCCTTCTTCACCCCTCACCCAGAGTCTGGCCTTGCCTCCTTCCCAAACTCGTGAATAGGTGCCTTAGTTTCTGTCATTCATCCCACCCTTGCATCACACTCTGGCCCCACTCCTTTTCTCCCAAACGGTAGGACCTAGAGGAATCCTTCTCAGTCTCGATTGGCCAAACCACAGCTCCCTTCCTTCTCTCGGGGTCAGATACTACCCCTCCACTTTTTCAGTGTCAAGCTCCTCCCCTTCTCCCTTCTCAGACCCTGCAACAACTCTCCGAGGAAAGCCCCACCCACTGTTTCTTCTCAGAGTCAGGCCTTTCTCTCCCTCTTTCCAAACAGGACCCCCTCTTCTTTCCACTAATCAGGCCCCTTCCCTCACCCTATGGGAGTCTGTCCGAGTCTCCGGCTTTCCCCAGGCCCCGCCCCTTACTCTGAGTAGGACCCTGCTTCCTTCTTTAGCTAGGCCCCGCCCTCTTCTCACTCTCAGGGTCAGGCACCGCCCCTTCTGTGAACCCGGCCCCTGCTTTTTATCCTCTCAGACCCTGGCCCCGCCCCCTTCGCACCCTCTCTGAGTCTGGCCCCGCCCCCAGTCCGCAGGAGCAGGTCTCGCTCTTCCTTCTCCGAGTTACGCCTCGCCTCACCCCTTCGGGAGTCGAGTCCCGCCCCCTTCTTTGCCTCAGAGTCAGGCCCCGCCCCCTCCTCACTCTGTAGTGGGACGCCTCTCTCTTACCTTGGCCCAGACCCCGTCACCATCCTCTGCCTCCTTCCTTCCCTCTAATACAGTGTCCCCCGAACCCTCACACTCTCCCCACAAAATCCCTAGACTCTCGTTGGGACTCCCAGAACCCTCGCATCACCAATCCCATCCCAGACTCCTCTCCTAAACCCCGGCCCCGCTTACCCAAGGCCGCCAGCTCCGGCGTAGCGGACTGTCTGGCGACGCGACGACTCGGCATGGCCCGACCAGTGGGGAGTGACGACCCAGAGGCCGGCCCAGACCAAAACACACACACGGCTAGGCCGGGCGGCCAGGCGGCGCGGTCTGGAGGATGATCGCGGGTCTGGCGAGTGGCACAGGGGTTGGGGCCGCAGGCCGGGCAGGACGCGCGGCGCCCGGGGCTGCGGGGGGCGGCCGGCCGGGCCGAGCGAGCGTCGGGCGGGGGCGGGGCGGCGGAATTCCCCGGCGCTGCCGGCCTGCGCGTCCATTGGCTCTCACCCCGTCGTGACGTCACGCAAGGGGAACGGGAAAACCCCCACGCGTCACGTGTTCTCGGGGGCGGGGCCGGCCGGGAAGAGGAGGTTGGGCGCTTGGGAGGGGCGGACGATGCTGGCCACTGCTCTGGGGAGCCAACTAAGGCCTTCTTAGAGCCATTCACGACCTATACATGGAGCAAGTCGGGAAACTGAGGCCTGACTCCCAGGTCTGCCAGGGGGGCTTGAACCTGTTGTTTTTCTGGCTGGAAGGGACGCTTTGGGATCGGGTTGCCAGGGCTCTACAGCTGTCATTGATAATGATCTTTAGGAAACCTCCGTGGTTTCTCTATGCCTCCTTTCCATCTACCGTAAATTGGGAGTTGCGATACTTAAACGTTTAAAGATAGACTGTCAGCTCTAAGAATTGCTTGTTTTGTTGTTTGCTGTATCCCTAGTGCCAGGTACCGCACCTGGAACACAGAAGGTACCCAATGAAAGTTTACTGAATGAATGGATGGCTCTTCTATTTCTCCCCACAGCCCCTTCAAGTTTCCTGATAACCCAGAGCACTTATAGCCTCAAGGCTCAGTCTGTCAGTGTGGGAATGACGGCAGTGTTGCCCCACTCACTGTACAAGAGAGTCGTGTGCCTGACCCTGGAGCAAAGTGCCTACCTGGGAGCCTCACAAAAGCTTCATACCTCACACTCTCATCAAGGGCCTGTGAGGTAGTAAGGATTCTTGCAGAAAGGAGGCTGTGGTTCAAGGAGGGGGCAGCCATTGGGTTAGATCATAGTACTAAAGCCTCCCATCCTTCAGAATGACTGGGTGCCACTAGGTTCTAACTCGGACGCCAGGCGCCCTGACCAGAGTGTGCTGTGTCTGCATGTGTACAGTCTAATGTTCCTCTCACCTCCGTGGTCCACACTCAGTGATCCGTGATTGGATGTACACTTATTGAGCACCTGCTGTGTTCCAGAGCCTGCACTAGGACATAGCACTCACCAAGGCAGGCTGGGCACCTGCTCCTGAGGGGCAGCAGTTCTCAAAGCGCGGCCTCCAGCCCTTCAGGTGATGGGGGTATAAGCTCAAGTTGGCACGCTACTGCTAGACAGCCAAATCTTTTTTAAAACTGCAAAGGGCTAGATAGCAAATATGCTACACTTCGGGCTTTGAGGGCCAGTCTTACACTCTACCATACAACCAAAGCTGCCAGACAGCATAGAAATAATGAGTATGGCTGTGCTCCAACAAATTATGGGTATTAAAGTTTGAATTTTGTATCATTTTCATGTGATATGCAATATTCTTCGAGTATTTTCAAACATTTAAAGATTACACAAAAGCTGGAAAAGGCTGGATACAAGGGCATTGCAAGAGAGGTTATGATTGAGGGTCCAGAATCAGAGTGACTGGGTTCAAATCCTAGGTCTCCCACCTACCGGCTGTGTGACCTTGGGCTACTGACCTCACCACTCTGAGCCTGGTGGGTAAAATGGGTGTAATAATAGGGTGGGTGGAAGAGTATGTAAGATACTAGTAACAGCTGGCCCCTGTATACAGCTCTTAGATGTGCCGGGCACTGTCCTAAGACTGTTGTGTTCTAAATGCTTGTGTCACATTACATTGCAAGACCTCGGATAAACTTAATTCCTCTGGGTTTTCTCATCGGCTCTTGTGGACATCTGACTTACACACAGTTACTGTCCCACACAGGGTAACGGTGCCAGGCACTGCTCCAAAAGCTGAGGGCACAGCAAGGGACACAAAAGACTGTTCCAGTGCCCTCCCATCACGGCACTGAAATCCAAGGGAGGGAGACAAATGGGAAATGGATAAGCAAATACATGTCTGGTGGTGATGGGGTATTACAGAATAAAGCATGAACTACGGATTCAATTTGGAGGGTACTACTTGGGTTAGGAGTAGAGGGTCTGGGATGACATCTGAGCAAAGAGCTAAAATAGTGAAGGACCCATGGGAACAGTACTCAAGGCACAGGGAACAGCAAGTGCAAAGGCCCTGAGGCGGGAACATGCATGGCATGTTCAAGGAACAGCAAGGAGGCTGGAGTGGAGACAACTGGGGGAGTGGTGGAGATGAGGGTATAGGGTGGTCTGTCAGGTGATGGGGACATTGATATTAGACAGTTAATTAATGAAATAAACTGCATACAACACTTAAGACTAGAGGTTGGCTCACAAGGAGCAGCAGCCCACCTGATTAGCCTCTGCCCCCTGCAAATGCCAGACTTCACAACTGTTTTGGCAAGTGAAGGGACATGTCAGAAATCCTTAGGGCTCAGGGCTTCTGCCTGCTGAACTGAACCTGGGTGGGGGGGCTGTCCTGGTCCCTGCCATGTACACAGAACCCCCGCCCAGGGCAACGTCCAGAAGAGGGGCTCAGGGAACACATGCCATCAGATTATATGTTTCTTCACCAGTGTCAATGTGGGCCCCATCAAGGCCCACATTTCTGGACATGTGCGTGTCTGTGCAAGTCAGGACTGTGCATGCACTCAGCAAATGTTTCTGCAGCACCTTGCCTGTGCCTAGGACATGGCAGTGAGCAAGACAGTCCTAGTTCTGTCCTCACAGGGTTCAGTCCAGTAGAGAAAGACCTGTCCCCAGTGATGACTCACAGTGAGCAGGGCAGGGATGTGGGAGCCCAGGGAGTTGGGGGTGGTTGTGCTGAGGGAGTGGTCAGGGAGGGCTTCCTGGAGGAGACACTGGCTCTGCAACCTGGAGGATGCACAGGGTAAGGTAAAAAGAGCTTTGTGCTTGGGAAGTGTACCAGGTAAGGAAAGATCAGTCTACGGCTGGAAGAGATCACAGCAAATTAAAGCAAGAGAGACAAAATTATAGGGGTTAAGAAGTCCCCTCTCCCCAAGGTCTGGATGACCAATTAGGCCTGGGTTCTTGTCCCAAGAACCATGGGACAACCATGGGGAGCCATGGTTGGTTCTGAATAGGGGACGGGAAAGGTCATGTTTGTGCTTTAGAAGGTTCTCTGGCTACTGGATGGAGAGCGAGCGGGAGGGGCAGGACGTCGGGGAGAAGGCTGTGTGGGGACCCTAGGAGGCAAGAAGGATCCTGGACCAGGTGGTCTCAGTGGAAGTGAAGAGACCCTTGAGCAGTTATGGGGTAGAGCTGATGGGCTTTGCCAAAGGCTGGGGTGTGCGGCAGTGGGGAGAGGAGCCAGGGAAGATGAGGCCAGTGAGTCAGGTGGCCTGAGAGCCTCCATGCCCTGGGCGCTGTGGAGCCTGGGTTTCTCCCTAGGACACCGGGAGCCACGGGGTGGTGCAGAGCGTGGAAGGGAGCAAAGCTGGCCGGGAGCAAAGCTGGCCGAGGCTGCCTGAGGGGTGGAAGAACCTGCAGCACTCCGTGTGTGCGTGGGCACCTGCACACGTGGGGCTGAGTGCATCAGCACTTGCCAGGGCCTCATGGACCCCCCCTGCTTGCCTGACTCTCCAGGGTAGCAGGCGAAGCCTCGGGGAACAGGCCATGGTTCTTAGCAAGAGGCCTCCCCTCCCTGCTGTGTCGATGACACCACCCCCTCAATCTATCAATCTGGGAATGTAGATTCCAACCCACCTGAGTGCAGGGACACCTAGAGGCCTCAGTCTCCTCACCTATAAAGTGGGCAAATAGCCCCAGAAGCTGGTGCACAAGAGCCATGCACTGAGCTTTACTGGGTCCTTGGCAATGACAGCCCTGGGGACGCAGGTGACACCCAGCAGCTCTAAGCACTAGAGCCAGGCACCCCTGAGAGTGAGTGTGCACTCACTCCTGCGGTGGCCCCAGGAGGCAAGCTCAAAAGTCCAGAGCAGGGAGGTCACGTGTCCAGGGTCCCGGGACTGCCAAATGAGGAAGCCTGGTGAAAAATGGATCAGGCGGTGGGTGTCTGCTCATGAGGTGGGCCTGGGGTCCTGCCCCGCCCATCAGCATGAGGCTCAGAGGCAGTAAGTGGGCTCAGGCAAGGCGCCAAGCCTCGGCTGGCCAGACACAGCCTCAGGAGGCAGAGCACAGTGCAGCGACTTCACAGTGCGCAGCTCCCCTACCTGTGAAATGGGGACAGTTACTGAAGGCTCATCAGAGGGCTGCCGGGAGGGGGAGCAGGGCGGAAGGGGGCCTGGCCCAGCACCGGGTCCTGCGCCCCGCAGGCCTCCTTCCCAAACCTGAAGGAGCCGCCCACACCTGCTCTCGGAGGTGTGAGAGGAAGGAAGGCGCGAGGAGGGGGTTGTTGAGTTTAAGTTAAACACCCACATGAATTTATTAAATCCAGACTGTGTTAAAGGGCAGCGTCTGGGAGGAGGGGCTGATCAGGGATGCGGGACAAGACGATGGATGGCTGTGGGCGTCCCACCGAGGGCCCTGGCCTCTCCCCAGCCCGGCCCACCCCCCAGCAGTGCTGCATCGGCTTCACCATGATTCCCAATGGTGCTGGGCTGGCGGGGCAAGATGGCTAGAACACAGGAACAGACAGACAGACAGCGCCTCCGCAAACCACGTGCCCTGACCTGCCCCCAACCCCCACACCACACACTGGGCCCTGGCCCAAGGGGGTGCCTCCCGCTGCCCCGGCCCAATCTGTCCAGGGAAAGGGCAACAGGGGGGAGGCGAGGGGACCAGGTCGGCAGGGGAAGTGGTCACCAGGAGCCAGAGTGGACGGTGAGGACCAGGAACAGTTAATCCCTTTTCTTGTCCTCTGCTGGCTTTGGAGGGATGTCCTGGGGCTCGGTGGTGGGACTGGCCCCCTGGGTGGACTCGGCAGGTAGGGGCGTAGAGGCCTCCTCCCCGGCAGCGGCGGTGGTCATGGCAGGGGTGGGAGTGGGTGGGGGTGGAAGGGCCCCTGCTGCCGTCGGGGCCTCGCCACTCATGCCAAACTCGTTCACTCGCGTGGGGTCGACGCGGTAGATCCACCGTTGGTAGAGGTAGATGAAGAAGACCACATCTAGAGGTGGGGTGGGGGGGCGGTGTGAGGGGAAAGGGGCCCAACTGGCCCACCATCAGGTGGGGGTGGGGAGGTCCTGCAAAGGTGGGCCAAGCCCCCTCAGGCTGACCCCCAGCCCAGGAACACGGCACCTCCCTCAGCCCAGAGCCCCGAGCCCCGAGTCCTCCCTGTGTCTGCCCAGCTCCAGCAGGAGCCTCCCGCCCGGCCGCCCGCCTGCTGCGCCTCACCGTCCCGCAGGCAGCCGATCCGGTACATAACGGGCATCTTGATCACAAAGGCGAAGAGGTCATCGATGAAGGTGTTGAGGGCCTTGTAGGTGAGCATGCGCCAGGGCAGGTGAGCCACAGACTTGAGCTTGTAGTTGATGAAGAGCTGGGGTGTCATGGTGATGAAACCTGTGGTGGTGGTGGTGAGGGGACAGCCATGAGCAGAGAGGGGTGTCCCTCTGTCCTTGACCTCTGACCTCACTTCTGGCCTCCCCCCCACTCACTCTACTCCAGCCACAAGGGCCTCCTTGCTGCCCCCAACCCCCCAGGCACGGCCCACTTAAGGGCCTGTGGGCGGCTCCCTCCTTTGCCATCTCTTGCACCTGTTTATACATCATCCCCTCGGGCAGGCCTCCTGACCACCGACTAATGTGCACCCCTCACCTCGACCCCTTCCCGGCACCCGTCACAGGCTGCGAGTCGCCCAACTGCTTGTTTACTGTGTGGGTCCCCGGAGGATGAAGACTTAAAAGGGCCGTCCACGGTCTCCAGGAAGCCCTCCCTGATCCCGGAGTGGACCAACCGTCCCTTCGAGGCTACCCATGCGCCACCCTGGGTTGTCCCTGTTTGGGGACAAGTCTGCCCCCCACACCGACCCCTGAGTGCTGCGAGGGCCGGGCCAGGGCAGCCTGACTCGATCACTGCTGAGTCCCCAGCACGGCCCAGCTCAGTTTGCTGAGCGCCTGCCCACACTAGGTGCCAAGGGCGGCGCAGGCCCGCTCACCGAAGGTCAGCAGGAAGCCGTAGAGCATGCTGAGCACCCAGGAGTACCAGCCCTTGTGCTCCAGGTACAGAAGGCTGTAGACGGCGTAGCAGCCCAGGAGTGGGAAGAGGATCCACGACAGGTACCTAAACGCCATCTGTGGGGCGGGGGGTGGGGGGTAGGGAGGGGGGGTCAGGGCCCAGCCCCTCGGCCCCACCCAACACCCCTGATCCCTGTCCTTACCCACCCACACCTGGTCTGGCAGGCCGGCCTAGGGGAATTTCCAGGTGGCCCTGGGAACTTTGGATTCACACGGGAAGTACACATGGCAGGTAGGTGACACTGGAGGGTGTGACAGGCCATGGAGCACGGGCCTGTCAGCCCACAGGCAGATGCCCCGTCGCCCGCCCCCCCCCGCCCCCGTCCCCCAGGAACGGGCAGTGCCGGGAAACCCTCCCCGCGGCCCACCGTGGGGGATACTCACGTCGTCATACACTTTGGTTGAGGACTCGACATACGTGGACTTGTCTTTGAAGGTTGGGCGGGGAAGGAATCCTGCCACCCTGTGCTCCCGGTCCAGCTGCCGACGGGGAGGGGGGCCGCGATCAGCTGCCGGGCTGGCTCCCCCAACCCCCGTGCCTGTTCCAGACCCTGCCCCTCCCCACTGTTCCCAGTTCCCCTGCCCCACATGTGACCCGAAAAATCCCCTGGTGTGAAAATCCCCTTGGTCCTGGGAGTGCAGCGGGTGCTGGGAAACACCCAGGGGCCGGCTCCAGAGCCTGCCCGGCCAGACAGGGCCCCTCCAACCCCTGGCAGCCCCCACGGCAGCACAGCCGCCCGGCCTTACCCGGACATCCATGACCTTGGTGATCTTCCAGAGGTCAATGAGGACCCCGATGAACACGCTGACCTGGACCACAAAGTTGGTCTCGTTGTCCAGAATGTAGAGGAGGACCACGAAAGACTGGAAGACGCCGAAGAAGACGGAGCGCACGGACAGGCCCTCCAGGGACTGCCGGCTGTTCCAGAACTGGATGTCTGTGTGCCGGGGGGGGCCACAAGCTGAGCCGAGGCCTTCCTGCGGTTCTCTGGGGCCCCTCCTTCCTCAGACCCCGGCTAGGTGCTGGGTCCCCCAAGGGGGAGGGGTGCACACAACCCCCCTCCAGCCCATAAAGAGCCTCTGCTTCTCGGGAGCCACCTAGAGCACTGCAGGCAGAACCTCTGCCGTCCTCACATCTGACATCCCTCTCTGAGTGGAGTCCCCTGACTGGTGACAGTGACTGCTGCCACATCCCACATGCCCACCACGCACCAGGTGCCGCCAAGGGCTGGTCAGAGAAGCCACTTCCCTGAGGCCTCGCAGCCTGGCCTGGAGGAATCTGGCTGGAAGCTGGGTTTTGGGGACACCAGACCTGGGTCGTCCACCCTGGTGCCAGGCTGCCTCCCTTGGTTGGGAAGACCTGGGACATGCACTTCAAAACCAACCCCTCTGGCCCACTGCCCCGAGGCCATGGGGGAAGCAGCCCGCAGACGCCTGGGGTACACACAAGGACCCGGGGCTCTGGCCTCTAACTGGAGCACCTATTCCTAACCCAGCCCACAGGGCCCAGGTCAGCCCCTCTGAACCCTGGGCTCCCTGTCAACACCGCCTGACGCATCCGGGGTTTAATGCCTG
This sequence comes from Artibeus jamaicensis, assembly GCF_021234435.1. Lineage (NCBI taxonomy): Eukaryota > Metazoa > Chordata > Mammalia > Chiroptera > Phyllostomidae > Artibeus > Artibeus jamaicensis. The sequence goes on from NW_026521297.1 coordinate 2,209,083, forward strand.
CAGCCACAGGAGGCCGCCCACCATGCAGCCTGGCCTGCAGTCACGCACAGCCAGCTTTGGGCTCGGGGAGTGACGCTGTGAGCCCTGGCAGTTTCCCACCCCCAGCTCTGGTTCTGATTCCGGAGCTCCGGCACAATTGGCAGGCTCCCCCGACCCCGTCAGACCCTGAGATTTAACGGGGATATTCACAGAAGCCTCCCCAGTCCTGACCAGGGAGAATGGGTCTGCAGATGGGGTCCCTGTAGGGTGAGGAGATCCAAGTTCTGCCCCAACCAGGGAGGCAGCAAGCATCACCCGGGGCCCACGGCCCTGCTGTGTGACCTTGGGCAAGTGACCGCCCGCTCTGTGCCTTCATATATCATCAGGAAAGGAGGGACCCCAGCTGACGGAGCTCATGGTCAGCAGAAGTGTGTGTGAGCCGGCACCTGCACACGCCATAGCCAATGGACTCCCTACCAGTGCTCGGCACTTCCTGTTCAGTTTTGATGTTACGATCTTCCAGGATGAACCTTTTAATCATGGCAGTGCTGTCTTAAGGCAGGACCAAGAAGAGCAAGTGGGTGCCAGAGCCAGCTGCCTGAATCCAGATCCTGGCTCTGCTAATCGGACAAGTCACCTGACCTCCCGGAGCCTCTGCTTCCTCAATAAGCGTGGAGGTGATGAGAGGCTTCCTCATGGGGCTGTGGCTGCGAGGACTGGATGAGCTCACCAGTGAGGGCACTCAGAATAGCGCCTGCCACCTGGCCGGACCCCTCACACCCCGGCCATCGCTACTACTGTTGACCTTTGGAACGTAGGGGCCTTCTGGGGACCTGGCTGTCACCTTCGCACTCGGCTGGGGTCCGTCCACTCAGCCCCGAGGAGGCCTTTTCCAGCAGGCAGCCTGCTGGGCAGGGTGATGGGCGCAGCTCTGGGGCTTCCCTGCTCCAGGCCCTGGAGTTCCCCGGCCCGGCCCCTCCCCCAGCACCACGCCCAGTGGACGGGAGTTTCTAGGCTGGGAGTTTTGGGGTCATCATCCTCGCCAGTGCACCAGGCCTTGGAGAGTGGGACTGAGAGACCCCCAGTAGGGAAAGAACCTATGGGGAACGAGGGAAAAGAGGGGGGAAGGCCTGTCCCCCTCAGGCACCTCCTGCCGTCAGCCCTCCATGGCCTCTCACAGGCCCCAAGGTCCCGCCCCTACCGTTCTTGAAGGCCAGGAACTCAAAGACACTGTGGACGATGGACACGATGATGGTGAGTGCCAGCAGGTAGGGGTTGGTCTCTAGGAGGGCAACCTGGGGGGGCAGGGGGAGACACCTGTGAGCACTGCCAAGGCCTCGCTGTGGGGTTGACGGACGCAGCACCTCAATTAGCCGACCCCTCTCTCCTCTTGGACCCCCAGAAGAACCTGCTCACACACCTGGCCCCTGGCGCTGCCCCACAGTGGGAGAGTGCACACTGGCCAGAGACGGACAGGTGGGCACGGGGGGGGGGGGGGGGGGGTGGCTGAGTGACACAGGGAGATGGTGGGAGACAGGGAGACCGCGATGAGGAGAGAGGCAGCGTGACAGACAGATGGAGTGACGACAGAAACCCAGCATGAAGAACAAGCCCAGGCAGGCAGCACGGAGTCTCAGCATCACGGACACAGGCAGAGAAAGATGGAGACACCAGGGGGTACTCCGGGCCACGGTGCCAGTGAGCAGAGACATCAGGTCAGAGCCCACAGTCGGGGAGAAACTGGCTGTGAAGCAGGGCAGGGAGGCCCAGACCTGGACAGCCTGGCCAAGGACACACAGAGGCTGTGACGGGAGGACGACAGGCACCTTGGAGTCGGGCCCCGTGTCAGCCGGGGCTGCAGGAGGTTGTGAAACTGGTCAGGGCAGCACTGGCCGGAGGTCCCCAGGCCACCAGCCTGGCCCACTTCCCCTTCCCTCCTGCAGCCCAGGAGGGGCTGGGAAACCCCCGCCCCGCCCGCCGCACCTTCACCGAGTCCTGCTCCTCGTCCGACTGCTCGTACAGCTCATCGCCCAGGAAGTTCCAGGGCGACTTGGTGCTCTGGGCGGCGTAGAGCTGCCAGCGCCAGAGGGAGAGTGGACAGAAGGACACGCGGAGTGGCAGGGTGGCCAGGCTCTCATTGATAGGGTAGTAGTCCTTCTGCAGGTTCCAGTAGTCGTTGAAGTAGATGATGGGGTAGTAGTCGCCGCTCACGGCGTCGAACTTCACGTCTGCAGGCACGCGGGCAGAGGCACTGCTCAGCCCGGGCCGCAGCCACGGGCACCCGCGCGGGTAGGGAGAGCTCCTGGGCCCTCCAGGACGAGGCGGAACACTCAGATGGGCCCCGACAGAGACTGGAGGATGGGACATTTAGCGGCTGTGCCACGAGGCTGACGGGCCATCTGATCTCAGCAAAGGGACCGGGCTGGGCAGGCCCCAGGGAAGGGGGCAGCTTTGGCTCGGCTCCAGCCCACAGCAGCCCCAAGGGTGACCAAGTATCAGGGTTTTATCAGAGAAACCAGGAACCTGGGTTTTTTAAGCAATGCAGTCCCAATTTCAATTCTGCAACTGACGCACATTTTTTTGGAAACAGCTCATGGGCTGCAGGGGCCTTGTCTGTAGACTGGCTTGGAAACACTGGGTGGTCAGTGCTGGGGTCACCAGGGGGTGTGCAAGGCAGAAAGGGGCGCATCTAGGGAGGGCTGGGGCAGGGTGGGAGGCTAGGCAGATGGAGACCCAGGAGACAAGGACAAAGCCCGGCGGGAGCCCCGGGGAGCTGGGGCCTCACACTGGTCCAGGGGCGGAGGCACGCTGCCCTTCACCCACGGCGTGTGGTCGTCCACGATGTTGATGGTGATGTTGGGGTGCCAGTGGGAGATCACCTCTACGGGTCCATAGTCCTCGGCCCTCTGAGGGGAGATGGGGGTGGTGGGGCTCAGAGGCACCTGCCCGCTTTCTTCCTGAGGGCTCCCGAGACCATCGTGACAGTGACCACTGACTGGGCGCTCACTCTGGCCACCCCCACGCCACCCTCTATAGACCCCACAGCTCTGCACCCCCCGCCGCCTGACGGAGAGGAAAACCCAGGCCCGAAGCGGGGCCCACATGCAGCTTCCACGCTCACGACCGCCTGCCGGGGACCCCCTTGCAGGAAAGGAAGGTTCTTGGCGCCCAGCACAGGCCGACGTCCTGGCGCCCCTGGCCCGCCCACCGCTCCTACTGGAGACTCATCATCAGTCCCTGCTCTGCCTGCTCGGGTGTGAACCCTGCCCTGTCATTTCCTGGCTTTGACACTTCAGGCAGGTCTCCCCATGTGAAAACGGGAAGAGTGAAGGGACACACCCTTCTGCAGACGTGCCACCCTCCCCTGAAATCCTCCCACTCCGAGAGGTAGCCCTGCCTCCCAACCCCACGTCCAAAGAGGGAAACTGAGGTCAGACAGGTGAGAAGACTTGACTGAGCCCCCGCGGCGGCTCAGGGGTGGTGACAGGCGAGAGCCGCACAGGCAGGCACTGGGCTGTGAACAGCCCGCCACCCCGCAGCCCGAGAGCTCCGCTCCTTTACCTTGATCATTTCTGGATCAGCCTCTGTCTCTCCTGTCAACAGGTTCTTGGTTTTCTGAAACCGCCGGCGCTTGTATTTGTTGATCACTGTGGAGGGACGGCAGAGAATGGGTGGATGTGAGACCCTGCCCACCCCGAGCTGCTCACGGGCTCCCCAACTCCCACGGTCCCACTCTTCAGCTGATGGGAACAGCGACCAGCAAGCCCAAGCTGCCCTCTCAGATGCCATCCAGTCCTGCTTCCCCCATCTTTACAGCGACACCAGCACCCCCCAGATGACGCAAGGCCGAAACATGGAGTCTTCCTGCTCCACACCTTGCTGCGTCGGTTCGTCCCACCTGTCCTGGGGACGCCCCGGCCGCGCCTCCAATCCAACTACCACTCTCCCTCCAGGGCCCCATACTGAGCCAGCCACGGTGTCCCCTCCTGGATGACCTCAGCCACCTCCTTGCTGGCCTCCCATGACATTCTCTCTGCAGGGTGGCCAGCAGTTCTTCTAAACCGAGTGTCTGATCTTGTTTTCCTGCCACTTCGAAACCCCAGACGGCTTGTGCTGCCCGAGCAGGGCGCCTTCAATGCTCACAAGCCCCACTGACATCTCGGCCCTCTCTCCTCTCACATGCATCAGCCCAGGCCTTTGGTCACACTGCTGCTTCCCCCCAACACGTGCCCACCATGGCTGGGATCTTCCTGGCGGGCCCCTCCCCCTTCAAGTCCCTGGTCAAGTGCCCCTCTTCCACAGGGCTTCCCTCTGCACCCACGCGAGGAGGCTAGTCACACTCCTCACCATTTCTATTTTCCCTCCCAATTCCAACACTGCCCCCGATTCTCTCTCCCACTGGTTTATCTGCTGTCTGCCCCCTCGGCCTGCCTGTGAACCCCAGGAGAACAGAGGCCCCCGGCTAGTGCCCTGTGACAACTAGGGATTCACGAGCAGACACAGGCGAGCTGCAGACAGTTCTGGAGAAGGCCCGGAGCCACTGGTGTGAGAAATGCTTTGGGGCTGTGAATCCCCAGCCAGGAGGAGAAGACCTCACTTCCTCTTGCAGGGGCCAGGTTGACCACGGGCCCTCTGCCACCCTGCCCTGAGCCCTGCCGAGACTTGCCAGGAGGAAGGAGCTGGTGCTTGCTTATGTCTGATCTCCTCACCTCCACCCTGCTTGGGTACTTTTCAGCTGTCCCCTATGCTGGGAAAAAATGCAGCCTGCTCCTGTTGTGACTTCTCCATCCCGCCCCCGGGAGCCAGGGGGAGATGGGGAGATGGGAAAGGGCGCTGGCCAAGCGCACCAGCCCTGGAGTCACGTCCTGGCTGTCTCACACAAGCTGAGCAACGCTGGTGAGCTGTGTCACTTCCCCAGGCCTCGGTCCCTCCTCTGGAGAGTGGGGACAAAAGCCCCACCCCTTCTTGGCAGGACCGCTGTGAAGTGGCTCTCTGCTCTACAGAGCGCAGCCAGGCAGTGTCCCCGAATGTCACAGACACACGAACCACGGGGCCCAGATCCTTCCTACCCACTCAGAATTAGAGTTCTGGCTTCAGGCATCTAGATACTACACACGAGCTCAGGTTCAAAAACATAAACGGACTCAGGGTCTCGGCCCGGGGCCTGCAGCTCTTACTGTTAACACAGACGTCATGCCATCCCCTCTGTGGTTACCAACGCATTTGAGACCTCGTCCCCAGGTCCAGGGGGAGCAGTGAGCACCCAGGGGTGGGCATCCCGAAGAATAAATTCCAGAGGCACGTGCTCCACCGCTGTTCCACACCCGGGAGAGGCCGTCCAGGGGAGGGAGCGGCCGGCCCACAGGGCCCCAGGGGGCCTGGGGCAGGAGGCACAGGAGAGAGGCTGTGGCTTAGGCGGACGACACTCCACGGCCTGGTAGCGCCCAGATGGGATGATAATGCAAAATGGCCCTGGCTCCTGTGGGGAGGAAAGAGCCCCCTCGGAGTTCAAACTCCTAGAAGTGCAGCAGCCACACGAGGCCCCTGAGCACTGCCACCGGGGCTGACCAGACGGCGGCGCACTGCGCGTGCGACACGCACCCGACCCTGAGACTCGGCGCAGAGGACGAGCAACAGTGTAAGAGAACCCCGGTGATTTTCATACTGATCACGTGTTGAAATGACAGGATGTCACTCAATACAATCATCACTAACGTTAATTTCGGAGTTTCTTTGTTTTCTAACGTGGCCACTAGAAAACCCCAAACGACGCAGTGGCTGGCGCTGTGTCTCCGGGGACAGTGCTGCGCCAGTGTCCTGCGTGCTGGCCCCGTGGGAGGGGCCCTTCTGCTCCCACACTCTCATCCTTCACCCTGGACACGGGTGGCCAGCTCCTAGTCCCGTTTCAAGGGGTCCCAGCTGTGCGGCAAGGCTGGGCGCTGCTGGTGGGCTTCCCAGGCCCACCACAGAAAGACTGGCCTCGATGTGGGCCAACGCAACACGAGCGAGCGGCCGCCCACCTGGGTCATGTTCAAGGCAACCTCTGAGGTGTCAGGCACTTCTCCCCCAGGGCCCCGAGGAATCCCACTTGCAGGACTGGACGTGTCCTTAGGGACGCGCCCTGCAGGCCACACCGCCTCGGCTCACCTCAGCCTGCATCTCCGAAAGGAAGGCAGCAGGCGGAGCATCCAAAGAGCACACGCTGGGCTCCCTCACCTAAAACAGAGCTCAGCACGCGAGTGCATGGAGCCGCCGGCCTTTTGTGCAGTGCAGTGTAGATAGTAACAAAAAAGTCGTCCTCCAGGATATTCGTTTTTAACTTTTTTTAAAAGATTTTATCTGTTTACTTTTAGAGAGGAGAAGGAAAGGAGAGAAAGTGAGAAACACCAATGTGTGGTTGCCTCTCACGCATCCCCCACTGTGGACCTGACCCACAACCCAGGCATGTGCCCTGACTGGGAATTGAACTGGTGACCCTCAGCTTCGCAGGCCAACACTCAGTCCACTGAGCCACACCAGCCAGGGCTCTTTTAACTTTTTAAATCACATGTTTATTTGGCTTATTTTTTAAATATAGAAATTATAAAAATATATCACATTCAGACTGTCCAATCATGACTTGGAGTACCTCCCAGTTTTGCCGACAGCCCGTGATACTTCCATGATAACAGTGACGTCACTGGGTGCGGAGGTGGGGGTGGGTGGGTGCGGAGACGGGTCAGTGAGAAGGGGCCGCACCTCAGTGGGTCCGGTTAACATCAGAACCTAGTCACGGAGCAATCTACCCACCACTGACATCTTTCCTCGCATTTCAATTATCCTCCCATTTTTCCCCCTAAAGCCTTTCTTCTGTCTTGTGAGACCTCAACCTAAACCACCCCAACTTCTGGAGAAGAAAAACCAAAATGTGATCAAGGTTAAGTGCACCAAATTTAGAGTCTGGCACTCTAGAAGCACAAGTGATTTCATCTCCTGCTGCCCCAAACAAGGCCTCCGGGGCCCAGCTCACGGCTCGGAGGGACGCGGCCTGGGGGCCGAGGACACACGATGACAAGGCCTGCTCCCGACACGGGCACTAAGCCGAGTCCCCGGAACTCCGCTCTGTGCCTGCCTGGCCCTTTCTGCCCAACGTCACTACAAGCCCTTCCGAGTCTGTGTTGCTGGTCTGGAGCTAGTGACTTTCTCCCCTCCGAAGTTATTTCTTGCGGTCCCTACAAATACGGGGACTGCACCACAGAGCGGAGAGTCAGACTCTGAGGCTTCACCCACCGCCAGTTTCTCGGTGGTGCATTTTATTAAATCTTTTTATTTTATTTATTTAATTTTAGAGCGAGGGGAAAGCAGGGAGAGAAACATCTGACATATGAGAGATACATCGATTGGTTGCCTCTCACGTGCCCCCAGACCAGGGGTCCCTGGGCGGCAACCCAGGCGTGTGCCCTGACTGGGAATCGAACGAGCGGCATTTCAGTTCACAGGCCGGCACTCAATCCGCTGAGCCACGACAGACGGGGCGATTTTGATTAAACCTTTACACGTCTCTTCAGCTTCACTCACATCTCTCTGAAGGGGCGCCACAGCACTCCCCCCACCAGTGGGGGGCGCTGGCAGGCGCGTCTGCTGCCTGAAGCAGGAGGAGCTGCCCTCCCAGCTCCACGTCCCAACTTGAGGAAGAGCCAGGATCCCAATTTCTGACATCAGCCAACCCCGGATGTCACATCTCTAGCTCACTCCACAGCTGCACTGCTTTTACTTCTTGTGGCACAAAAATAGTCTCTGAATGAATTCTAGTTCCTTCAGCACACTGTGGAAAATGCAGCACTTGGACCTGGCCCCCGCGCACCATCCTGCCCAAGATCACTGGTCTGGGGTCCCAGCCACTAAGACTGGGATTTTTTTTTTTTTTTTTAAGATTTTATTTATTTACTTCAGGCCAAGATGGAGGCGTAGGTGGAAACACTGTACCTCTTCCCACAACCAAGATTAAGGTCAACAAAGATTTAGAAACAAAAACACAACCAAAACAGACAGAAAATTGAACTGTACCAACGTCTGACGACAATGAACCATTCATCCAGACCCGTAAGAGGGGCCGAGTCGGCGGCTGGCAGAGAGGGGTCGTGGCCAGGTGCGCGGGCGGCGGTTGGCAGATCCCAGGCGTGGGGTGGCAATGGGCGGACCCAGTGAGGGCGCGGGGCAGCTGGCTGACCACGGTCACACATTCACACGCAGATAAACCAGGCAAAGGAGTGAACAGTGAGACAGACGGTGCAAACCAGGGCCCCGGTGACTGGAATTAAAGCCTAAAAGCACCAACTGGAAAAACTTTTGGGGGTTGAAGTGCCGGAGAGGCTTCCAGCCTCACAGGAGAGTTCTTGGACAGACCCACAGGGTCCTAGAACATACACAAGCCCTCCCACCTGGGAACCAGCACCAGAGGGGCCCAATTTGCTTGTGAGAAGCAGCAGAGGGGACAGAAATCCGAGAGAGCGCGGAACAAACACCACTGCTCCCTCTCTGACCCCGCCCCCAGCCACAACCCAGCAACTAGGCTGACCTGCCCTGGTGAACACCTAGGGCTCCGCCCCTCATATGTAACAGGCACAAACAGACCAAAACATTATGGCTCAAGCAGAAGAACAGCTCAAAGCCCCAGAGCCAATACTTCTAAGCGACCAAAAGATAGCCAATCTATCACATGCACAGTTCAAAACACTGGTGATCAGGATGCTCACAGAACTGGTCGATTTTAGTCACAAATTAGAGGAACAAATGAAGGCTAAACTAAGTGAAATGAATGGTAATGCACAGGAAACCAATAGTGATGGAAAGGAAACTGGGACTCAAATCAAGGGAGTGGACCAGAAGGAAGAAAAAAATGACCAAACAGAAAAGAAGGAAGAAACAAGAATTCAAAAAAAAATGAGGGGAGGCTTAGGAACCTCCAGGACATCTTTAAACGTCCAAACATCCGAATCATAGGGGTACCAGAGGGGAAGAGGAATAGCAACAAGAGGAAAACTTATTTGAACAAATAATAAAGAATTTCCCCAATCTGGCAAAGGAAATAGATTTCCAGGAAATCCAGGAAGCTGAGAGTCCCAAAGAAGTTGGACCCAAGAAGGAACATACCAAGGCACATCATAATTTCGTTAGCCAAGATTAAAATGAAGGACAGAATCCTAGAAGCAGCATGAGCTAAGGGGACTGTCACCTACAAAGGAGTTCCCATCAGACTGTCAGCTGATTTCGCAAAAGAGACCTTACAGGCAAGAAGGGGCTGGAAAGAAGTATTCCAAGTCATGAAAACCAAAGACCTATAACCAAGATTGCTCTATCCAGCAAAGCTTTCATTTAGAATGGAAGGGCAGATAAAGTGCTTTTCAGATAAGGTCAAATTCAAGGAGTTCCTCATCACCAAGCCCTTATTATATAAAATGTTAAAGGGACTTATCTAAAAAAAAAGAAGATAAAAATATCAACAGTGAAAGGACAGCAAACTCACAATTAACAACCACATCTAAAACAAAAGCTAACTAAGAGGACAGCTAGATCAGGAGCAGACCCAAAGGAATGAAGATCTCATGGAGGGTTAGCAACAGGGGAGTGGGAGGAAAAGGGGGGAGAAGGTACAGAAAATAAGTAGCATAAACGGTAGGTAGAAAATAGATAAGGGGAGGGCAAGAATAGTATGGGAAATATAGAATCCAAAGCACTTGAGACACATGGACATAAACTAGGGGGGGGGGGATAGTGGAGGAGGGGGTGTGCAGGGTGGAGGGGAATGAAGGGGTAAAAATGGGATGACTGTAATGGCATAATCAATAAATTATATTTTAAAAAAGCTGAAACTAAAAGAAATATCTTATTTAATTAGAGACGGGGGAGGGGAGGAGAAAGAGAAGGAGAGAAACATCGATGTGTGAGAGAAATATCAACTGGCTGCCCTTTGCATCAGCCCCAACGTGGGACTGGCCTGCAACCCAGACATGTGCCCTGACTGGGAATCGAACTGGTGACCCTTTACTTTGCAGGATGATTCCCAACCACCCACTGAACCACACCAATCAGAGCGGGGACATTTTTTATCAAAATATGTAAGAAAGACATAACCACACAAATATAAGTAAATCTGCTACTGTGCCACCCAAAACAGCCAGATGGATCATCAAATCCACAGGTGCAGGAAAATGAAAGCAAGATGGAGCTCTCAAAATTCACAGGAGAGCCCTGGCTGGTGTGGCTCAGTGGATTGAGCACTGGACTGCAAAGCAAAGGGTCGCCAGTTCGATTCCCAGTTAAGGACACATGCCTGGATTGTGGGCCAGGCTCCCAGCAGAGGGCGTGCGAGAGGCAACCGTACCTTGATGTTTTTCTCCCACTCTTTCTCCCTTCTCTAAAAATAAATTAAAAACCTTAAAAAAAAAAAAAAAAAAAAAAAGGAGCCTTCGCCAGAGCTGCTGAAACTCAAGTACAGAAAGAACAGAGAAAGATTCCCGTGAGAGACAATCAGAAGACGGTGGACGGCAGGACAAGGACACGAAGAGCGAGCACAGACATGCCAACACCCACGGACCTCATGGAAGAGGAGAAGTTGGACAGCAAAGAAAAAATACACTGTTCACAGCGTGGTTCCCATGTAAATAAGGGTCACACCCTCAGTCATTTGCATACTGAAGGTTAATCTAATCCAAATTATGTTAATGTGTTGGGATTTCCTCTTCCAAAGTAGGAAGTCAGGAAATCATGTCTCAAACTGAAAGAGCAAGAAATTGAGGTATCAGCTTGTCATGGGGAGCCAGGGGATTAAAAGCAGAAGAAACAGCTAAATGAACTTGAAAGTCATTGCCTATGGGGGGCGGGAACTGGGGGAGGAGGGAAAGGAGGGAACAGGGGGCTCATGAGTTCCACTGTGTTGTTGATCATTTGAATTCTAAACCACACACAGCTGACCCCTGAACAACACGGGCGTGAACTGCACAGGCCCACTCCCTGAGGATGTCAAACATAAACACCCGCACTGCTTTTGGTCTGCGGTTGGGAGTGGATGGCTGCAGAGCCAACCGCGTGCACTGACCTACGCCCTTGTATATAAGGGACTTGAGCACCCTCGAGTTCTGGTACCCGCTGAGGGTGCTGGAATCAATCCCCTGCGGATACCAGGGACAACTAAGTTTTGGGGGAGTAAAACAATTATACATACAAAAGGAAAACAAAAAATTATACATACAGCCCTGGCTGGTGTGGCTCCTGGATTGACCACAGGCTGCAAACCAAAGGGTCGCCTGGTTTGATTCCCAGTCAGGGCACATGCCTGGGTTGCAGACCAGTTCCCTAGCATGGGGTGTGTGAAAAGCAACCACACCCTGATGTTCCTCTCCCTCTCTTTCTTCTTCCTTTCCCTCTTAAAATAAATAAAACCTTAAAAAAAATTATATGTGCATTTTCAACTGTGCAGAGACCCCTACCGCTAACCCCTGTGCTGTTAAAGGGTGAACTGTACTTGTAACCAGAGGTAAGAAGTAGTTTATAAAGATGCCCTGGGCAGAGAAAGCCCGTTTCGGGGTAATGCCGTGTCAGGGGTCACAAATGGCTATCCCCGACCCAGGGCTTCTCAGGGGTCACCTGCAGTCCCAGAGATTGGTTCAGCCCCAGCTGGCAGCCAGCAAGGCTGAGAATGGGGGCTTTACCCAATTCCAGGGCCCTCAGCACCTTGCCTGGACCAGGAGGGCACTGCTCAGAGGTGTGTGTCCGAGAGCTAAGGGCTCATGGCACCGCCATGCAGGTCCCATGCAAACAGGTCAAATGGGAGCGAGGCGCTGTCCCACAGGACTCCCCAAGGCCACACACTTGGGCAGCGCCCGCTCACACAAGCTGGGTCGACACAGATGCGGTTAGGTCACACTGGATGAGACAAAGGTCCTCCTGTCTCCCCCTCCTCATTAAATCAACCCCATCGTCCACTCATGGACTGCTCTGAGTGTCCATCAACCCGCCATCCACTCACAGACTGCTCTGGAGTGTCCGTCAACCCACTGTCCATTCACAGACTGCTCTGGAGTGTCCATCTACCCGCTGTCCATTCACAGACTGCTCTAGAGTGTCCATCAACCCGCCGTCCACTCACAGACTGCTCTGGAGTGTCCATCAACCCGCTGTCCATTCACAGACTGCTCTGGAGTGTCCATCAACCCGCTGTCCATTCACAGACTGCTCTGGAGTGTCCATCAACCCGCTGTCCATTCACAGACTGCTCTGGAGTGTCCATCTACCCGCTGTCCATTCACAGACTGCTCTGTGAGTATCTATCAACCCGCTGTCCATTCACAGACTGCTCTGGAGTGTCCGTCAACCCACTGTCCATTCACAGACTGCTCTGGAGTGTCCATCAACCCACTGTCCATTCACAGACTGCTCTGGAGTGTCCGTCAACCCACTGTCCATTCACAGACTGCTCTGGAGTGTCCGTCAACTCGCTGTCCATTCACAGACTGCTCTGGAGTGTCCATCAACCCGCTGTCCATTCAGACTACTCTGGAGTGTCCATCAACCTGCTGTCCATTCACAGACTGCTCTGGAGTGTCAGCCCACCCTGCATAAAAAGACTGTTTCTGAGCATCTGTTCCCACAAGCCAGGTACTGCACAGGAGCCGGCCCACCACCTCCCCATCAAAAGTCCCTTTGTCCACCTGCTCCTTCCAAACCTACTGCTCTCCCATCTGCCCAAGGGGTGTCCACAGAGCACAAAGGGTGCCCGCCAACCCCAGACACCCTGGGCACAGGGTTTCTGTTGGTCCTTGCGGACCTGGGATGCGACGCCCTGCACTGGCTTGAGGCGCCCAGGCTGCTGGCCGCCTGGATGGCGGGTCAGGGCTGTGGGGACTGACTTACTCCGAGACATGTGGACTGTGGCGAGCCGGCGGTACAGGGCCTTCTGCCGAGGGTCCGGGTGGAAGCCACTCTTGGTGAAGTATACGTGGATGTAGATGGAGCCATTCTGCTGGACGCTCTGCAAGGCGGGCCGGAGGGAGAAGGAAGCAGTGAGTCCCCTCCTGACACAGGCCCCTGGCAGCTTCCCCACCTCCAGCTCTCGGTCACTCGGTCACCTCCGTAAGTTAACCTCAGGTGCGGCTGAGACACCCTCCCACCCCAGAGCTGGAAGGGGGGTCAGGCCCAAGTCCTTGGCAGTGGCGTTTGCTGCCCCTCAGGTCGGCTGGAACCGTGGGGAGGGAGGGGCCTGGGCGAGAATCCCAGTGGGAGCCGCCCCTCAACACAGGGTAGCAGATCTGCCTCAGAAAGACTGTGCCCACACCCCGCGTCCAGCCGCCCCCACAGACCAAGACAGAGACAGAGACAGCAGACGTGCCCCTTCCTGCCAGGGAGGAATGAATGACAGCACAGCCCCAAGAAGACATCGACTTTACTGATCGTTCAACATGCACTGATTCTGCACCAGCCGCGTGCTAGGGGCACAGGGCTGGGCACACTGGTCACCGAGACAGCTCCGGCCTGACCCTCGGGGGCTCACGGTCCCATCGTGGGGACAGACCCATGTCCAGGTAATGACAACCCCCAGCATGGGCAGGGCTGGGTGTGACAGACAGGAGAGGGTGGCTGCCTGGGAGTCAGGGTGGGTTTCCTGGGGGGGCGGAATTTACATCTGGGGCCGCCAGAGTCCAGAGCCAGACAGCCTGAGTTCGAATCTCTCACTAGCTAGGTGACCTTGGGTAAGTCATTCAACCCCCCAGTACCTCCGTGTCCTCGTCACTGGAGAGAAGTCCCCACTTTGTAGGGTGGCAGGGGGTTCACACCAGCTGGCCTGGCTCGGCGCCCTGCCCATGGTCAGTGCTTAATCTCGCTCACTGTTATCTTCGGAGGGGGCTGCCTCCCTGACTAGCGGTGACTGCCCCGCCCAAGGATGGTTGCTGATCTTTCGCTGGTTTACACCCGGAAACACACGGCCCTGGAGCTAGTGGGCAGGGTCCCAGGCCAGTGCCAACTCCATCCACGTGGAGCTGTGGGCAGGCCACGGCGCAGAGGCCTCAGAGAGTGGCGTGTGGCCGCACGGCACATGGGCTGAGGGCACAGCCGGGCTCGGAGCCCAGGCCCCAGAAGGCGGGACTGGGCGTTGGTCCGAGGAAAGTCCCCCGGGGAGATCGAGCAGCCCTGGGGACCCAGAGCTGTCCCCACCTGTGGAATGTCGAGCTCGGCGAAGTGCTGATAGCAGCCGTCTGAGTTCTCGCCGCTGGTCCAGTCGCCGTACACGAGGTCGTGCTGCTCCCAGAAGAGGGCCGACGTGGCGTTGAAGTCTGTAAAGTGCTCGTGCTCTGAGATGTACACGTGCAGGTTCTGTGGGGAGGGCGGGGGGAGTCACTCGTGAGACCCTCTGAAGGTGACAAAGAGCAGACGAAGAGCAGTGGCAGTGGTCAGCACCCTAACACGAGCAGCTTCGTCGAGAGGAGAAAAGGGGGGATGTGGAGACAAGAGTAGCAGCTGGCAGAATAAATCTCTTTTCTCCCACCCTGACCACGCCTGTCCTGTGATGCCTAAGAGCAAAAGCCAATTAAAGAATGGCCAGCCTGGCAATGAGAATTTGGGGCTGGAAAGGATCAGGGCGACCCTGAACTCTCTTCTCCCTTCTCAGCCTCCCACGCTGTCCTGGTCAGAGAGTGCGGGGAAGCCGTGCCTCTGAGGACTCCCTCCCTGCTCAAGTGCCCGTGGCTGCCTTTGTCCAGCGCCCTGAAGGCCCACTGACCAAGATCGGCTGAGCAGAGGCCCCCCTGCTGCCCAGAACTCTGGGAGACCGGGAATCCCAGAGCTGGAGCTGCGGAGACCGTGAGGGGGGATGAGCCTGGATTACTGGGGTCTGAGCACCTGCCTCGGATGCTCCAGAACCTCTGCTGCTCTGGGTTCCTCCCCTCCCTGCCTCTGCCCTGCTTCTGGCCCTGCTCAGCCTCTCCTTTCCTTTCCCCTGCCCCGCGCACCTCCCTTTGCAACTTCTAAAGCCTGAACGTACTTTTAAAGTAAAATACATTAAGGACCCTGTTAAAATCGTTTTTAAGTGACTGAGTGACCCTTTGGATGTCCCTCTTCCCCGGAGACAGGACCTCCCTCCACAAAGCCAAAAGAATTTATTTTTCCTCATGGGTCCCACCTGAGTGACAGGTTTCAGGGGCTGTGGTCAGGCCCAGAGTTCCTCAGCTCTGGACCCGCTCACAGACCTGCAACAACCAGGGACCGGCCCGCTGCCCGCGTCACTGCCCCCGCCACACACACACACACACACACACACACACTCTCTCTCTCTCTCTCTCTCTCTCTCTCTCTCTCTCTCTCTCATATCTCCTGTGTGGGGCCTCCCAGCCGGCGGTTACCATTAAAGTGTCTTTGGGGAACAGGTTGCGGCTGGCGACGCGCGGGGCTCCTCCGGGGCCCACCTGGTCCTGAGGGGCCTGCCCTCGGCGGAACCAGCTGCTGATGGCCCAGATGATGAAGATCCTGCGGAGTGAAGCAGGGCAGGCAGTGAGTTCCCCAACTCTGTTCTTTCCAACGTGGATCCGCTTGCACCCGCTGGGGCCAGAGCTGGGGCTGGTGACCGATTACGGAAGGTCCCTGACAAGGCAGTCACGGGGCTGGTGAGCAGACAAGATGCCCCCAAAGGCCGTGTCTGGGGAGAGACCCCAGATTCCACGGTTTGCTAGTGTGGGGGACCCGGCACTGCCCCAGTCTCCATGCAGACCCCCGGCGCCAAGTCCTCCAGGAGCTCCTGGTGACCGCGGGGTGCAGGGGCTTGGAGCCTGGAAACCTCCGACCTATAACACGTGACGCCCCAGGCCCCTGGAACCCCTCAAGTGAGACAACCCAACGAATCTGGAACCCCAGTGTTCTGCAAGCTCAGAACCTTAGAGAGCAACATTTTAGAAACCTCAGCTAAAAACTGGCAAGAGGTAGATATAGATAGTAAATAATGGGTTAGTCCTGATTTTTACTTTTATTATTTTTATTTGTTTACTTATTTATTTTTAGAGAGAGGAGAAAAGAGAGAAAAAAAGAGAGAGAGAAACATCCATGTGTGGTTACCTCTCCCACACCCCCTACTGGGGACCTGGCCAGGGACCCAGGCATGTGCCCTGACTGGGAATCCAACTGGTGACCTTTTGGGTCCCAGGTTGGCACTGAATCCACTGAGCCATACCAGCCAAGACCACTCCTGATTTTTAGTAGCAATGGGCTAGGTTACTCAGACCAACTCTCCTGTTGGAAAAAACTTGGAAAAGCCCAATAAAATGAACACATTAAGCCCTGACCAGCATAGTGCAGTCGGCTGGGTGTGGTCCTGCAGAGGGAAACGCTGCCAGTTTGATTCTGCGTAGGACACGCCTGCACTGTGTCCCCAGCTAGGGCACATGCAAGAGGCAACTGATCCGTGTTTCTCTCCCTCCCTTCCCCTCTCTCAAAAATAAATAAATCTTTTTTAAAAAATGAACACAATAAGAATATCAATATTAGTTCTCTATATATAATTATATACCTTGATATAATAGGAATACGTATACACTGTTCACGTGAGAGAAAAAACAAACATCTAAAAAAAAAAACATCTGCTGTATTCGTTCGGGTCTCTCAGATACAGCAGCTGTGTAATTATTAAGTGAGAGAGGACTACTGAGTAATTACAGGTGTAAGGCGCTGGACAGCAGAGGGGCCGCGAGCCCGAGCCCGAGATCTAGGCTGCAACCCCTGGCTCTGAAGCCCTGCCCTGCCACTTACTGCGTGGCCTCCGACCAGACTCGTAACCCTCTGGGCCTCCGCTTCCCGCACAGTGAAAGTGGGGCTAACACCACCCCCTCGTACGAGCACTCAGTACAGATTCAGATACATACACAGTGACGTCTACGTATCATCCAATAAAGCCCGGTACATATTCGGAAGGTATGAATGTTACTTATTGCTGTCGTTTTCATCACAGGAAAAAGGCACACAAAACTCTGGAATGGAAAAACACCCCAAGGGCATTCTGGTGTGGGCAGGGTGCACGCCCCTGCCAAGCCCCAAACTACGCCAAAGGGCAGAACCAGGCAGGGGGGCCTGTCTCTATGTAGGAACCATGGAGCCCTGGGGTCTGCGGTCTCGGGAGCCGTGGCCCTGCTGAGCCACCTGCTGCTTCCCCAAAAAGCCCGACACACGCAGCTGGGGAAGGTCTAGCAGTGCCCATCTCCGGGGACCCCTCCGCCTCCGAGACAGGCCCCACCTGAGTGGCTACGCCAAGGAGGTGTGAGGGGGCTGGGGCGCCCCTTTGCCCCCCTTCAAGGTGTGGCCTGCAGGGGTCCCACCCAGTCTGGTCTTCTGGGCCCCTGTAAAACGAGGCAGATCGGACCAGACCTTTTTAGGGTTCCAGCTCCCCAGAGCCTGAAGACAGGAGAACATGTGTGGACTCTCATCCACTCAGACGCTCCCGGACACGGCCCCCCACCCACGCGTCCCAGGCCAGGGAGCCCTGCGGAGCTCACCAGGCCTGCAGGGGACCAGCCCACACCTAATGCTTTTCAACTCCTGAGTAAGGGACTAAAAGACTTTGAATCCGCACTCCTACCCCACACAGGTATTGCTTCCACGGGTTCATAGAATGTTTTAACTTACAAGGAGATGTACAGTGAAACTCGCCCTCCATTTACCTACCCAGCTCCCATCCCACCTCCCCTCCAGGTAACCAATGGTATAATTTGAGGATGGAGCCCACCCCAAAAAAGGCCACTTTAATGAAATCTGCTGGAAGCTTTGGGGAGCGACCCCTCAAAACCAAGCCTGAATTCCATGTTAAGAACTCCGTGAGGGACTCTGACGTGCTGTTTGGTGCTGGCTGGCTCTAAGGAGGATTAGCCTACATGCAGCTGCAGAAAAACGCCTCTCTGAAGGAAGATTCAACGTGGAAGGTTTCTAAGACATTTTTAACGAAAAAAAATCAAGGTGCAGAACTGTGTAAAACAGGCTGCCTCGTGTAAAAATGAGGGGAAAGATAAAAATACTTGTTACTTGTACCTGCGGAAAGCATAAAAGAAACTGCTATGTAAGAAAATGCTGCCCTGGCTGGGGAGGCTCAGTGGGTTGAGCACCGGCCTGAGAACCAAAAGGTTGCTGGTTCAATTCCTGGTGAGGGTACAGGCCTGGGTTGGGGGTCAGGTCCTTGATTGCAGGTATGCAAAAGTCATTTCTCCCCCTTTCTCCCTCCCTTCCCTCTCTCTAAAAATAAAGAAAAATCCTTAAAAAAGGAAGAAAAAGAAAACGCTAAGCCCTTATTGGACATGGGGGCGGCGGGGAGAGGAACGGGCCCCAGGCCGGGGGAGCTCGGGGTCCGGGTCGGGAATGACGCACGGAGCCCAGCCGACGTGCGCAGAGCTCCCTCCTGCACAGCTTCTCAGTGTCCTGCATGACCCTCTGGGGGACGCCAGGCAGGCGGCTCCGTCCCCTGCCAGAATGCGATGAGCGACTGCATTGAGGACCAGGGGCGACTATCTTTCAGCTGTTTCTCTTTATAATACACATTCTAGGGTTTTATAAACAGTGAACGAAAGCCATCTGAAAGCAACCGTGACCAGCTCAGATAGAGGGTGGGCCAGCCCCTGCGCCCCCAGCCAGCGGGGGTTCTCCTGGAACGGAACTCCTCCCACGACCTGTGGGCCGCTGGGGCTCCTCTCTGAGGTGGGGGCTCGGGCATCCGAGGGCACTCACCTGACCAGGTCGCACAGCTCAGGGAGGGGCGGGAGGTGGCGCAGCTAAGACGTCAGAGCAGGCCCTGCTCTTAGACCCAGTCTGACGCTACCTGCCCCTCTGAATTCTGGCAGCTGATCCCCTATTTTGAGCAAGCGGCCGCTCCCAAGTTTCCTCTACTGAACACCGCTGTCTGCAAGCATTTGTATGTAATCTCATCGAAGGCCAATCACAGGTCCGTGTTTATACAGGACGACCACCGACGTATCACACTTCTTCGTTGCTGCCTTCTTTACGTTTCTCTGCATTGTCTGGGTCGTTTCGCTTTTGTACAATAAGCACGTATTAGTTGGAAGTTCAGGGGGGAGAAACCAGTTAAGACGGCACATAAGAGACAAGTCGGTGCCGCCCCTGAACCGCCGTCCTGCTCTTCCTCAGAAACAGAACCCTTGTTTTTCAGCAGGGTGCTCGGCTTCCCAAAATAGAGACCACACTTCCCAGGCTCCCTTGCATCTGGCCATGGCCATGTGGGAATGTTCTAGCAAGGAAGATGACTGTTTTTAAAGATTTTATTTATTTTCAGAGAGAAGGCAAGGGAGGGAGAAAGAGAGGCAGAGAAATAGCTATGTGCAACTGGTTGCCTTTCTCACACCCACAACTGGGGACCTGGCCTATGACCAACGCACGTGCCTTGACTGGGAATCGAACCAGTGACCCTTTGGTTCACAGGCCAGCACTCAGTCCACTGAGTCACAGCAGCCAGGGCAGGGATGACTTTTACACAACGATGTCCTAAATCCCTTAGAGCTGATGAGGGGCGGAAGTGGCTGCGTGACCGCGTAGTCTGGGCTCTTGACCATTTTGCTGCCTCCCCAGGAAGAAAAAGAAACATCCACCACATAAAAAGGTAAACAAAGGCCCTGCAACCAGGTCTAGCCAGGCAGAGATAGAACCCAGCCCCAGGTATATTCTGCTGCCCCACCCGGTATCTCCCCAGGGCTTCAGTCAGAAGCCAGGCTTCAAGAACGCATGCCCTGTAATCCCACGGCCCCGGAATGGCCCCATAAATCCACATGTAGAAGCACCACTACCAGCTATTGCAAAAGGACAGACTGGTCCTGGCTGCTGTAGCTCAGTGGATTGAGCACGGGTCTGTGAACCGAAAGGTCACCGGTTTGATTCCCAGTCAGGGCACGTGCTTGGGTTGCCAGCCAGGGCCCTAATAGGGGGCACACGAGAGGCAACCAGTTGATGTTTCTCTCATACTGGTGTTTCTCTCCCTCTTTCTCCCTCCCTCCCGTGTCTCTAAAAATAAATAAATAAATACAAAAATAATACAAATGGAAAAAATACAACGAGGATTAAATTTTTTAGCCCTGGGTGATGTGGCTCAGTGGACGGAGTGCTAGATTGCGAACCAAAGGATCGCCAGTTCAATTCCCAGTCAGGGCACATGCCTGGGTTGTGAGCCACGTTCCCCAGTAGAGGGCGCTCAAGAGGCAACCACACATTGATGTGTCTCTTTCTCCTTCTCCTCTCTAAAAATAAAAAGCCCTCAAATAATTCCTTCAATTTGTTTCTCCCCCCTGTCCTTCCCCTCTAAAGATAAATAAATAAATATTAAAAACAAATTTTTAAAACTTAAAAAAAATTAAAATAAATATATAAATAAAATCTAAAAGAAGAAAAAAGGGATGGACTGCATGACTCCAATGAGGTACCAAGAGCAGTCAAATTCAGAGACAGAAAGGCTGGCAGGAGGAGAAGAGGAGGAGATCGTGTCTAATGGGGACAGAGTTTCTGTCTGGGAGGAGGAGGAAGTTGTGGAGATCAATGGTGGTGACGGTTGCACAGCATTAAGTATAAATGTCAATACGCTTAATGCCGCTGAAGACTACACTTAAAAAAAATTAAAATGGGCCCTGGCCTTGTAGCCCCACTGGTTAGAACACTGTCTCAATATGCCAAGGTTGCAGGTTCGATCCCTGGTCAGGGCACATACAAAAATCAGCCAGTGAATGCACAACTAAGTGGAATAACAAATGAATGTTCTTCTTTCTCTCTCTCTCCCTTCCTCTCTAAAACCAATCTTTAAAAAGAAAAGTTAGCCCTGGCTGGTGTAGCTCAGTGGATTGAGCGTGGGCCTGTGAACCAGAAGATCGCGGTTCGATTCCCAGTCAGGGCCCATAACTGGGTTGCAGGCCAGTTCCCAGAGCAGGGGATGTACTAGAGGCAACCATACATTGATATTTCTCTCCCTCTCTCCTTCCCTCCGCTCTAAAGATAAATAAAACCTTTAAAAAAACCTTAAAATAGTAGTTTTATGTGTACATTGTGTCTGAATTGTATCCCCCCGCGAAGTGTTAACCCTCAGCAGCTCGGTGACTGTATTTGGAGATGGGCCTGTGAAGAGGGGACTAAGGCTAAGTGAGGTACTTGGGGGCCTAATCCAACAGGACTGGTGTCCTTCTAGAAAGTGGAGATTCGGACACAGGCACACACAGAGAAGGGACCACGTGAAGACGCAGGGAGGCGGCCACCTGCGAGCCCAGGAGAGAGGCCTCAGGGGAAAGCAGACCCGCCGCCGCCTGGATCTCGGACTGCGGCCCCAGCACCGTGAGCGGTTAGTCTGTGCTGTTTAAGCCTCCCGGTTTGCACCATGTGTTCCGGCGTCCCCAGAATGTTAGGAACGTGGTCTGTTTTACCACATATTAAAAAAATTCTACCGTACAGGGGAAAAAGACTCCCCACCAACAGAAAAATGATAGTCATCCTCAAGGACTTTTTCCTTTCTTTACGCTTTTCTTATTTCACCTTTCTGCAGTGAGCAAAAGCCAAGCAGCACCTGCGCACCTGAAGAGCACACCTTTGATGACCTGCCAGGCATTGGGCGCTGGCTGGGGCGGCGGGTTCTGGGGCTGGGTCTCTGCGGGCAGGTCCCTTCCGATGCTGCCATTGCTGGTCACCTGCGGGAGACAGAGACCAGGGTGAGGAGGGAGAAAGCAACGTGAGGCACCAGGTGTGTCTGAGGCACCCCTGTGTGCCAACACCTGGCACGGAGCTGAGCAGAGAGAGGGTACTTGCTCCAGCCTGGGGGTCGGGGAGGGCTTCTTGGAAGAAAGGACATCAGAGCTGAGACCTAAAATACAAGTGGCCGGTGCAGAGGAGGCAACGAGGGAAGCAGCAGCTGCAGAAACAAGGACGGCGAGAGACACAGCCTGACTCTGAGGACTGTCCACTGCTCTTCGGGGCTGGGGCTCAGGGAGTGAGGAGGTGGCTGTGGGGGACAGTGCAGAAGGGGCCACGTGGCAAGTGCAAGGTGCAGGTGTATCTAAATGGTCCTCCCCAGGACAAACCGCTCCCAAGGCCCCCTCTGTGGCCGGCCCTGTGCAGGCCCATTGCTTCAAGAGCTCCTGAAACAGCAGGTGAGCAGAAAAATGGCACCCGGAGTGCGAACCACAGCGAAAGCGGGCGCGGCAAATGCAGTGGGCTCCACCCGCGGGCTGTAACTCCAAGCACCTCCGACCAGGCGAGTGGAGGCCCAGGGAGGCGAAGCTGACTCGGTGCATCCCCAGGAAGGACGACTGCAGCAGCAGGCCAGCGAGTCAGGCAGGGCTTCCCAGAGGAAGACCCCTCACTCAGAAACAGAAGCTCAGCAGCAGAAAATTTCACGTTGGGTTTAGAAGGGCTGAGATGGAGAAATTCTTCCTGCCCCTCTCCTTGCACCTGCCGCCTTCCCGGTCCTGCCCTCTTCCTTCCTCCCCGCCCTGTCCCCTTGCCCCTCAGCCTTCGAGAGGTAGGACGGAGATTGTCATAAAGACTGTCATGGTCACTGTCAGGGCTGGCAGGGCGGGGGCTCAATAAATACCTTTGGAATCAACAAATGCTCCCTCAAGGGCTTGCCCCCAGTACCCAGGCCGCCCAAACCCACCCACTCCGGGGTCTTCCTGTTCAGCCCTGCCCCCACCGCAGCCCTGAGCCCACTCCTCTGCAATGTCTTCTGTCAGCTTCAAAAGCCCCGGGGCACCCTGGCTGGTGTAGCTCAGTGGATTGAGGGCTGGCCTGTGAAGCAAAGGGTTGCCGGTTTGATTCCCAGTCAGGGCACATGCCTGGGTTGCAGGCCAGTTCCCAGTAGGGGACACATGAGAGGCAACCACACATTGATGTTTCTCTCCCACTCTTTCTCCTTCCCGTCCCCTCTCTCTAAATAAATAAATAAATAAATAAATAAGCCCTGGGGCACAGGGACAGAGGCCCTCCTGCCAGATGCAGCTGCCAGGGACCTGCAGCCAGTGTTTGTTAAACTGTCATCTGTCACTCCCCATCCCCTTTACCAGCAAGCGCTTTTCCCTGCCCCTGTTGCAGTGCAGGACAGCACCACGGTGAAAGGCAGGAGCTCTGCGCTCCAACAGACCGAGGGTGCAGGACTTGTCCTGCTGTTCCTGGCTGTGACATCTCGGGCGTGTCACTTCCCCTCTCTGACCCAAGGACTACGGCTGGACTGTGAAAATACAGCTATGTTTTGTTCCTTTGTGTGCTGACAAAGGTATTTCCTGAGCACCCACTATGTGCCAGGCCCTGTGCTGGGGGAGGGGGCCGGGGACCAGTGGTGGAAATACAGCTCTGGGCCCTGCCCTCCAGAGCGCAGGGTTTAGAGGGAAACACACCCACAGAACAGTAAACAGGATCACTAAACACAGTCAACGGGCCCTGGTTGGTGTGGCGCAGTTCACTGGGCGACGTCCCACAAAGCAAAAGGTTGAGGGTTCAATTCCCAGCCAGGGAACATGCCTGGGTTGTGGGTTTGGTTCCCAGTCAGGGAGCACAGGAAAGAAAACCCATCAATGTTTCCCATGTTGACGCTCTTTCTTTCTCACTCTCTTCCCCTCTCTAAAAATAAAGTTTTTTTTGAAAAACAATAAATAGAAAAAGTGCTCTGGAGGAAACAAGCAGGGGGAAATGATAATGACTTTTGGATTGAGGGGATGGGGGGGGCTCCCAGAGGAGCTGTCTTTGACAAGTGGGTGAAGGATGTGCAGGGGAGAAGGAAAGACTCAGGGAAGAGCTGGCCAGGGGGCAGGGGAGCTGGAACAGGCACAACGGCCCCCTCGTTCAGGGCTGGCCTCACTCGGGGAGGGCAAGTCAGGGTTTCCAGCAGGTCTGAGCTGATTCTGGGTCAAGAAACGGAAGCCTGAGGCCAGGCCAGGATTTGATCCCGCAAGGCGCTGGCTCCCAGGTCTGTTCTCTTATCTGCAACCGTAGGCAAACTGGCTGGAAACCTTCCCACGGAAATGCAAATGAAAACTGCAACGACACATCACTTCACTAGGATGGCCGGCATCAGAGAGGTGGGCAGCCCCGCGCACAGGAGAGGGTGTGGAAAAACTCGGGGGGTAGGGGGGCGCCGTACACTGCTGGTGGGAAAACGAACCGCTGCTCAGAAAGACACGGCCCACGTCTAAAATGCGCAATGTGCACCCGCCACACAAACCGGCATCCCGCTCCTGGGTCTCTATCCGAGAGAAACAAGAACGGGTGTCCATGCGAAAGCTTATTGGCCAGTGTTCACAGCAGCATTATCTGTAGTAGCCATAAGTAACCAGATGTCCATCAGGGAATGAATGAACAAACTGCAGTACGTGTGCACAACGGAACACTACTCGGAGACAGAAAGGAGCACCGCTAGGGGCAGAGCGTGACCGCAAAAGGGGGTGCACGTGTTCTCAGGCTGGACTGTGCTGATGCTTGCGCCGCACAACTGCGTAAATGTGCTAAAAGCCACCGAAGTCTATCCTGACAAAAGGGGAACATTACGGCATCCAAATCACACCTCAATAAAAAGGTAACTTCCGGTGGCTCCCACTTCCCTTGGAGTGAAGGCAAAGTCCTCACCATGGCCCTGCCCTCCCCAGTCCTGCCCCCACCTCCCTGCTCTCACTCACCTCCCCTCACTCACCAGCTCCAGCCACACCGGCCTCCTCACTGCTCCGTACCTCACACCAGACACCTCCTGCCTCTGGGCCTCTTCTTTACCTGAAAGGGTTTCCCCCCAGGTATCTGCCTGCCTCCCTTCCTCATCCCCTTCAAGTCTCTGTTTAAATGTCACCTCCTCAGAGAAGCCTTCCCAGACCACCCTGTTTAAATTGCAACTCCCCTCCCACTTTATTTCTGTCCGTGGCACTTACTACCATCTGACCCACCATGTCGTTTCTTCTTTATTTATAGTTAGTCCCTGTCTGTTCTTCTACCCCTTCATGGAGAACATGAACTCCAAGAGGGCAGGACCGCTGTCTCGTTCACAGCTGCATCTCCAGCGCTAGCAGGGGGCCTAGCCCGTAGTGGGGACAAAATACACATTAACCCAAGGAACGAATGGTGGATTTCGGGGCCCTGTGTCTCAGTCCCTGGCTGACAGAGGAGCAGGCTGGCTGGGGCGTGAGACTGCCGAGGCCTGTCTAGACCCCACAGGCCAGGGGAGGGAGGCAGTGGCTGTGGACACAGCAGAGACTAAGACACAGCCCCTGCTCCTGTCCAATCGCACACAGAATACTCACTAAGGGGCTTGGGAAGCAGCTGAGAGCATGAGGCCGGGCCAGGGCTTGGATTGCTCGGACTGGGACGTCCTCACCGAGTGCCTGGGTCCACCGTGGGAATTCCACCTCAGCCGAGCCTCTGCCTCAAGGTCCACTCATCCCACAAACACCGAGCGCCTACTCTATGCGGGTCCTCAGCTGGGCAGTGCTGGGGACACAGTGATGACCACGACAGTCCCAGTTCTGCCCTCCAGGGGCTCCCAGGCCAGTGGAAGAGACAGATGGACAGTGACAAGCCAGTGTGGGCAGGACTCAGGACAGAGGAGCCCACGAGGCAGTGGGAGCCCTGACCCAGGCTGAGAGGGTCAGAGAAGGCTTCATATGGGAGAGGAGATCAGGGAGGTACAGGACTTCCAGGGACCCACCAGGTGAAGAGAAAGAAACACAAGCACAGGTCGTGAGCAGAGACAGCGAGGCGCACTCCTGAAAACAGAAGGGCTTCAGAGGGGCCGAGGCTCCTCTCATCCCAGTGACTCTCCAGCAGGGGCAACTGTGTCCCCCCGGGGACAGTCAGCAATGTCTGAAGACATTTTTGGTTGTCACAACTGGGGAGGGGTGCGTATGCTCCGGATATCTGATGTGTAAAACATGTCGCTAAATGTCATAAAGTGCGCAGGACAGCCTCCCATAGTGAAGACTGTCCAACCCAAAATGTCAGTAAGTGCTGAGTTGGAAAAATCCTAGTGCAGTCTGCAGGAAGTCAGATCATGCAAGGCCTTGATCTGCTAAAGAATTTGTACTTTATCCCGAAGGCAAAGGAGCACTGTA
The DNA here is from genome assembly GCF_021234435.1 of Artibeus jamaicensis. Lineage (NCBI taxonomy): Eukaryota > Metazoa > Chordata > Mammalia > Chiroptera > Phyllostomidae > Artibeus > Artibeus jamaicensis. The sequence continues at coordinate 2,235,131 of NW_026521297.1, forward strand.
AGTCTTGACAGGAATGCGGAGGGAGAGGACTTTTCAACAAGACTGGGGAAGCCCCTGAGACAGGGACCAAATCTTCAGTCCAATGCTAAGCAGGCAAACATTTCCTGAGGCCACCTCTGAGCCAGGCCCTAGCTGTAGATGCTAAACCAGGTATGCGGGGCGGGCTCTACCACGTAGATCTCATCCTGATGTCCTCCCAGGTGATGACAGTACCTACCCCTCATCTTGGCTTCCCTTAGTCCCCAGCACAGAGGTCTGTCGCCACCCTAGTCATCCAGGATTAGAATTCTTTATATGTCAGTCTCTCCCACTCCAACAGTGGCAGAGACACGGCTGTAGCCATCTTTGTGGCCCATCCCATGGCCGGCCCTCCTGATTAACCCCTCCATTCACCACTGGAGAAGTAAGGGCCCAGAGAGAGGCAGAAACTAGTACAAGGTCACGGAGAAAATCGGCTTCATTCCCCCCTCCCAACCTGCACCTCTCCCCTGTGCTGCCTCCCACATGTCAGTGACATCCCAGTGGATGGGTCGACAGCACCTTGCTGTCACGCCACAGATTCCCTGAACACCTGAAGGGTGGCTGCCTGAACTAGCAGCCTCAGTTTAGTTGAGGCGGTGATGGGTCAGAAGTCAGCAGCACCTGGACTAAACCTCCCATAGGATTAGTTTATGATAAAAGCGCACCTATCCCAGTCCTGACCACCCCGGGTCCACAAGGCCTGCTAACTGCCATATGGAATGAACCCCGAACCCATCCTGGGTGACGTTCTGCAAGCGACTTCGTCTCGCTGTTCCTTGGACTCCCATCTGTAGTATGGGTCTGTCAGCTCCCACTGCCTGTACCCTTACCCACGATGACTACCAGACTCCCCCCAGAAACACAAAACTCCCAATTAATCAGTCAATGACCACACGTCAGGTAGGCACTGCAAGAGACCCTGAACGCCAGATCACTCTAGGAACGGCTGTGAATCCTGGAATCAAGAGTCAAGAACTAAGAAGCCAGGATACAAGTCTGCGTCCCTGCGCGCCAGTCTCCAGCTCGGGCAATGAGCCCGGTAGCCGCCCGGCGCGAGCAAGCAGGGGACCTGGCGCGCAACAGGGCCCCACTTCCCGCACTGTCCGGACTCCCGGGCCGCCCGGCCCCGCCTGGGCCCGGTATTCAAGGTCCCTCTGGGTAAGTGGCCCCTGATATACAGGGTTCTGCGGTAAGGGGCAGGACATGCCCCGTAGGAGGCCCCCCAGATGGGGAAGAACCCCTTAGTCCCCTCTCGGCCTCCGTACCTGACCGGAGCCTCCTCCTCCGGCCGCCACCACGGCGCTGCCTGCCCCGTCCGTCTCCTGCGCCGCCGCCATCTTCCCGCTCCGGGTCCCCGCCCCCGCCGCCAGCCCCGCCCCGTCCCCGACGGCACCAGTGCGATCGCGCGAGATTTCACCTTTGCTTGACCCGCCGGCCACCGTACGGGGCAAGAACGCCGCAGCCACGCCTCTCGGAAAAGCGGCTTCCGGCTATGAAAGAGTCAATCCGGCCACCGTACTTCCCCCTCCTAGTAGCCCTTTTGTTTCCCCCTTGTAGACACTGCCTGCTCTGAACTCCCAGGACTTTCTGAAGTAACATATGCGTTTCCCACAGTCTCCATTACTTTTGCTCCCTCGAATAAACTCGCCTCTTCCAGGTATATGAGCCTTCTAAACCGTCCTGCTCGCTTCACTCCGATGGTTCTTTGAATTCTTTCCGTTTCATATTTCTTGAGCTTCCCCGGCCACCGTAACGCTTCAAAACGTCTGTCTCGAGCCACGCCCCTCTTGCGTTAAAGAAACCTTCCTGGCCACCATACCCAGACTCGCAGCCTAAGGTGTGTGGCCAATACCTTCGCCCTCTGAACTCTTGCTAACTCAACCTTTCACTCCAAGTACCCTTTAGGTTACAGTGTTCCTGTCCACTCAGAGCATTATTATATCAGGGTTCTCACGGCCACCACACCTCGAAATTGGATCCTGGCAGCCTCTCCACTAGCCCCCGGGCTGCTATTTTAGCAGCGCGTCCTCTTGATGGTTTGCTTGCTTAGAGCAAACATTGCAGCCCTGAACTCGGCTTCAGGCACTCTACGAACTCCATGCTTTCTTAGCTATGTATCTGTCTACAGCTCTAAGCCTGGGCACTTGTTCAGAGACTCTTGGCTTGGGGAGGGTGTTTACGAAGGGGGACAAAATTTCCAGCGGCTGTTAAGCCTTCACCAGTGAGTTGGGTGCAGATCTGACCTGAGTTCACACCCTGGTTGTACTACTGATTGGTTAAGTGATCCCGGACAAGTAACATCTCTTTGAGCCTCAGTTTCTTCCTCTTATACACTAGGCATCATATACGCACCTGGCCCCCTACCTCCACTTAGTAAGTGATCAACATCTTGCGCTCTCACCGCAAACCTACACAATGGAAAAAATTCCAATTATTATTTTACTATCTACTTCCTCCACTTTCCTCTGGGTCTCTCTCAGTAAATATCTCACCCTCCTGGAAATCCACCCTGGCCCCCCCAGGCCGGGTGGGGCACCGCCTCCCAATGCTCCAAGATCCCTGGACTTCCTTGTCCCACCCTGCTCACTTCCGGTCATCAATGTCAGGGATGGGTATATTGTGTCTTGCCTCAGGGCAAGCAAGCCAACCCAGACTGTCCCAGTGATTGCTGTGTCCTCCAGCACTTCCCCAGGAGGTGATTGCTGAGTGAAAGGAAGAAATTCTTGAGTGCAAAAAGTGAATGACTAAGCCCTGGCTGGTGTAGCTCAGTGGATTGAGCACGGGCCTGCGAACCAGACAATCGCAGTTCGATTCCCAGTCAGGGCACATACTGGGGTTGCAGGCCAGTTCCCAGTAGGGGATGCATGAAAGGCAACCATACATTGATGTTTCTCTCCCTCTCTCCTTCCCTTCCCCTCTAAAGATAAATAAATAAATAAATCTTAAAAAAAAAAAAAGTGAATGACTTACCTATGAGGGCAACACCAGGGCAAGAAGAAACCTTAGAAAACTTCATGCTCAGTCCCCTTCTCTGACAGATAACAATAGTAGTAATGATGATTTTGTGACATTGTGGGCCCAGTCTTTAAGTCCAGGGGTGAATGTACATACTAATTAAATCCCTAAGACAGAGTAGGGGAGGAGTGGAGAGAAGCAGACTGAGATTTTGTAGGCCTCTTTTAAAAGTACAGAACGACAAGGACAGTTTTGAATAGAGGACCACAGAAAACCCAGACAAGTGAGAGGCATTGAAGCTAGATTTTCAGCTTCCCTGTAACCCTGTTTCTGCTCTCAGTTCCAGACACCGAATGCCCCAGTCTGTCTTCCCTCTCCCATATACAGCTGAGATCTGGCCTGTGGAAGCATTAGAGGCTCTTGGCTAGACTGTGACCTTTGATGGGACCCCTGCAAAGCCCTTCCCCCATGTCTTTTGAGAGACCAAATAAATTCCTTCCAACTAGCAAATAATCACAAGCCCTACCCACTCTGCCCTCCACTAGGGGACGCCCAACACCAACCAGAGGCTCTGATTTCAGGTTCTAAGGGAAAAGGGGGCTGGGGACCTGAACTGGGTCTTCAGAAGAGACTGGGGTCTGGCTGGACTCCTGGGTCTGAGGGAGAAATCAGGGGTCCCAGGCTCCTGAGTTCTCGGGGAGGAGGGGTCTGGGGGCCTGAACTCTGGGGTCGTGAGGGGAGTAGGACTGCAGCAGAGACCTGAGAAAGGAAGGAGGAGTCTGGGAAGGGCACCGGGATTGGTTGGAAGCAGAACTGGCCTGGGCCGAGGTTTGGTTTGGCTTGAGTCCGTGGGAAACAAGTGGACAGAGAAGGGATTGTTCCCCCAGAGCACCCCCCTCTCCACCACCCGCTCGGTTTGGCAGCCTCAGCTCCTCTTGGGCCCTGGGACTTAGGGACGTTTCCCACAACCCCTCCCCAAGGCCCGTTTTCCACTAGATTCACAGCTGCCCAGCCTCAGGACCTGGGAAACTGCCCCAGCAGTGTGGAGAGGCTGGCCCGAGATTAATACCAAACAGCTTAGGAGAAATACAGGCTCTGGGTCCTTAGAGGCCAACAGTCCCAGCCCTAGGACCTGGGGCCCCAGGACCACCCTCTACTCCCTCAGGATCCAGGGGTCCAGGTGCCCGGCCCCCCTACCCACAGGACCCAGCACTGCCTCTCCCAGGCTGCAGGGCCTCTGTTCTTATTTGCACACCCTGTGCTTTTTGCTTGCCATACCCCACTCCCCAGAGACCCTCTTCCAGTCACTATCCACCGCACCCAGGCCCAGGGTCAAAGGAGTGCCCCACCCCTCCCCCACTCTCCAGTAAACACATCCCCAGCCACAGTGCAGCTGCGATGCACAGCCCTGTGACCAGCTGGGGCCTCTTGGGGGCCCTCCCTACACCCAGCCTACCACCTATCCAAAGTGGCCGCACCCAGGCCTTGATATCTGCACTTCTTCTCCTTATATTGCTGAAGTTATCTTCTCCGCTGGTCGGCTTGCTCATCCTCTGCCCACTCCCCACCCCACCCCAAATACCTTCTCTGTTAGTGTCTTTGAGATGGAACAGAGCTTCTGGCCCTGAGCAGGAGCTCAGGAAATGTTACAGCTGTTGTTCATTAGAAGGGAACAACTGACATACAGATTTTATTTTATTTGTTTATTTTTAGAGAGGGGAGGGGAACGGAGAAAGAGAAGAAAAACATTGATCGGTGGCCTCTTGCATGCCCCCAACTGGGGGCTCGGCTGGCAACCCAGGCATGTGTCTGGACTGGGAATCGAACTAGCGACCCTCTGGTTTACAGGCCAGCACTCAATCCACTGAGCCACACCAGCCAGGGCAACATACCACAAATTGTAATCAGTAAAACCATATGAAATTGGGCCAGGACCCAATCAATCAACAGGTTTTCGAGGGAGACAGGACTGTCTGTCTATTCCCCGCGGTATCCCCAAGGCCTGGTAGGGTTTCAGTAAATGCACAGGAATTGTCACGGATGACAACTTTTGCAGGTCTGTCCTCGTGGGTCGCAGCCAACCTGGGCACTGACTTCCTGTGCTCAGCAGTGATTTGTGGGCACCAGTCTCCCCTCTATCACAGGAGTGGTGGAAAACTCCGGGCGATGGAGAGCACTTTTAAAGTGTCAGTCTTGCCCTGGCTGGTGTAGCTCAGTGAACTGAGCGAGGGCCTGTGAACCACAGGATGGAGGTTCGATTCCCAGTCAGGGCACATGCCTGGGTTGCAGGCCAGTTCCCAGCAGGGGACCCACAAGAGGCAACCAACCACACATTGATATTTCTCTCCTTCTCTCCTAGTTTCCTTCCCTTCCCCTCTAAAGATGAATAAATAAAATCTTTAGATAAATAAATAAGTAAATAAAGTGTCAGTCTGACTCATGAAAGAAATATTAACAATCCTCCCCATTCATGCCTGAACCGTGACCTTTTATTGTAAGAGTGTAATATCGGTGTGCTGTCTCCCGGGGAGAACTAGCCCTTCCTCACCAATCTTTATCTCGGTACCTGTAAACACTGATCATTCCCTTGAGGAAGAACTGCCTATTCTCCCAGAAGGAATGGCCAGTCAGTCGAGCCACAAAAGGTGCTTGGCATGTAGTCACTTTTGTCTAAAACATATTTCAGTAGAGCCCCCACAGTGAGACTTTGGAATCCCACCCGAGTGAAGGAGGCTTTGCTCAGAACTTTCCCCAGTCGGACCCCAAATGCTCTATCCAGGCTTCTCTGGCGTCAGTGTCCCAGTGTTGGTGACTTCCTGTCCGGTAATGTATGCTCTTGACTCTTGCTTTCTCTTTGCTCTTGCTTAATAAAGTGCTTAACTATTCACCTTCAACTTGGGGTTTTTATTGTCTGCAAATCTGAACCTCCAAATTTAAGTAGCCACGATCTCCTACGTGCCCCTTAGCGGCACACAGCCCAGGCCTTGGACACTGCGGCAAGAGGCCACTGCAGGTTAGCCATGTCCACAGTCTGTCATTTTACAGATGAAAAAGAAGGGCCTTGGTGAAGGGCAGTGTCTAATTTTGTTGTTATGATCACTGATGGTTACTATTCACCTCTTTGTTCCCGCTCACCAGGTTAGGGCTACGTACATATAATAGGTGCTCAATAAATGTTGGCTGGAATGAATGGGTCCCTGAAGTCTCATAAAAGCAACCACATCAAAGAGAAGAAATTTGTCTTTTTTTTAATTGATAAGCAATCAGGCTAAAGTTGGGAGCCAGATGCTGAGAGCTGCTAAGAAGCGGGGAGTTGAGGGGTGGTCGGGGCCCAAGCAGTTGTTGGGCTCTGGACTATCTCCTCTCCTGTGCGTGGTATCCAGCTGTCACTCATCTCCGGCCAGAAGAGAAAGGACCTGGTCAGTAAAAATCCCTGCGTAAGTGCTCACAGCCTCTGTGCTTTTGTTGTACATGTCCCTGGGGAGAAAGGACAGAGGGTCTGAGGGAAGAGGGGCTGGGGGCCTGGACTCCTGGTGTGTCCAGTAGAAGTGCCTGGTACCTTATTTTCTCGTCCACAGAGGGCAGGTAGGTCTTTTGGTACAGGTCCTTGGCCGCTATTTTGGCCGAATCCCAGTAACTAAAAAGTGATTCCTGCACCTGGGAGAACAGCGAGGAGCTGCTGGCCTCGTCTTCCTGGGTCAGAGGGACCCCCTGGACTTCTGCAGGGAGAGAGTGGATTAGGAGAGCTGACAGACCTGTAGCAGAGAGAGAATGGGCAGGGCGGGAGAGGAGGGGGCGGGAGCAGGGCCAGACCGGAACTGCCGAGGAAGACGCTTACCACCCGTCTCCCTCCTCGCAGACCTGCCTCCCCTGCGGGTCACACTCACCAAATCCCAATACCAGGAGGACCAGAAACAGAGCCAGGAAGTAGCGGGTGCCCATGGCGTCAGAAGACCTGGAACACTGAGGAGGGTGCGGGGTAGGGTGGCTGGAGGCGTCTATTCCCGAGGCCCTGGCATTCAAGGGGAGGGGGTTGGGCTCCCCCCTCCCACACCCCGTCCCAAGCCAAGTTCCTCCTGGGTTGGCTTGGACCTCCCTGTCTAACATTCTTTGACTGCACTCCTGATTTTTTTTGGTTTTTTAGACTTTTTTTTTTTAAGATTTTATTTATTTATTTATCTTTAGAGGGGAAGGAGAAAGGGAGAGAAACATCAATGTATGGTTGCCTCTAGTGCATCCCCTGCAGGGAACTGGCCTGCAGGGAACCTGCCGGCAACCCAGGCATGTGCCCTGACTAGGAATCGAACCGCGATCCTCTGGTTCACAGGCCCGTGCTCAATCCACTGAGCTATACCAGCCAGGGCTAGACTTTTTAAAAAAAGTTTTAAAAATTCATTTGAGAGAGAGAAAAACACCAGTTTGTTGTTTCAGTCATTCATGCAGCCACTGGTTGGCTCCTGCAAACGCCCTGACCTGGAATCGAACTGAACTCACAACCATGGCACATCAGAATGACACTCCAACCAACTGACCCGTCTGGCCAGGGCCTCTCCTCCTGATTTTAACATAATAATTCTAACATCCATTCATTCACTCAAGAAACACTGCTTGAAGCCCTGGCTGGTGCAGCTCAGTGGACTGAGTGCAGACCTGCAAACCAAAGGGTTCCCGGTTCGACTGATTCCCAGTCAGGGCACCTGCCTGGGTTCCAGGCCAGGTTCCCCCATAGGGGGCGCTCGAGAGGCAACCACACATCGATGTTTCTCTCCCTCTTTCCCCTTCCCTCCCCCTCTCTTTAAAAATAAATAAATAAATAAAATCTTAAATAAAATTAAAAAGAAGCATTTCTTGGGCACCTACTAATTTTCTTGAGCACCTACTAAGTGCCAAGCACAGCTCTGGGCCTGGCTGTGAACCCAGCGACAGTCCTGCTCTTAGGAAGCTGTCATGAGAGAGAAACGCCATTAACAAATATTGAATGAGCCCTGGCAGGTTCGCTTTAGTGGGTTAGACCACCGTCCCAACACACCAACATCCCCAGTCAGGAGAACCAACTGAAAAATGCATAAACAAGCGGAACAACAAATCAATGTTTCTCCCCCCTCTCTCTAAATCCATAAAAAGTTATTTTAAAAAATAAATATTAAATGAGGAAGATGTAATGTGTCACGAGGAGATAAGTGCTCCGGAGGGGGAGGCGTGCTGTGCAGCCCGGGACCCCTGCAGAGGGAGGTGTTTATGTCGACACCCTGTCGCTGCAGGGACTTGCGTCCGGCTCAGTCAGACTCAGGCAGCTTAAGTGACTGTGTTTGCACTGCCCTTGTACTCCCGTTCGCTCACTCTGCCTGTGCAGCTCTTGAAGAGGTGGGGGGATCTGACCCCGGAGGGGGCCCCGGCAGCGGCAAACATCCTCCGGTTCTGAATTCTGTGTTTCCAACCCAGGAATCTAGCATCAAGGACTCCTGAACAATCTTTGCCCCCTCCCTGTTGACCCCCCACCCATGTTAGCCCCTCTCTTACCACACTCTGGCGGGCAGTCCTCACCAGCTCCCAAGGGAGGGCAGAGAAAGGCTTTATAGCTCCTGGGATCCACCTCCCCTCCACGGCCACCGCCACCTGGTTGCCTAGGCCAAAGTCCAGGCCAACAGAGCCACAAGGGGTGGGGTAGGGGTACAGAGGGCAGTGACACCCCGTGAGGTCAAGCCACAGAGGGCCGCCACTCTGAAAGTTCACCCCTGAGAGAGACAGGCTGGGTGGGGGCTGCGAAGGGGCTGGGGCTTTGGGCGCCCGCCAGGAACGGGATCCAGGGTCTTCCTAGAGTGGGCAGTAAAAGCAGGGCCATGCGTGAGGGGTCCCCGTGGGGTCCTGCAAACCCCGCCTCCTCGCCAGCTTTCAGCCCCCAACGGCCCCTCCCTGGTCAGATGCCTCTTCCTCTACTCATTAGCCGCTGGGGGGGTATGGGGTGCGGTCGTCTCTGGCTTCACTGAGGACAGATGCAGACACAGACGCAGGCAAGAATTTCTTTTATTGTGGAGGCTGTGAACACTAAACCTGGTCCCGGTCCCCGCAGAGAAACTGGGGACACAGGTTGTGGGCCTTGTTCAGGAGGCTCTCCTTGGAGCTGCGGAGCCAGGCCTGCGTGCGGGGACCCAGGTCCTTCAGGTGGTCCTCATAGTAGGTCTGCGCAAAGCCCTGGACGGCTGTGGGGACCCTGTGGGGGAGGGGATATCACAGTTGGGAACCCAGGCTCCCCCAAGACTTTACCTCATTCACACTCTCCTCCCTCAGACCCAGGAGTCCGGACTGCAGCCCCTCCAGCCGACGCTCACCGGAACCACTGCCAGGTCTCTCTGGTCTTTGTCACCAGTGGCTCCATGAGCCCCTTCATCTTGCCCAGCATCACGTCCCAGGATCTGCTTGCCAGCCCTGGAGGGGCGCTCGGGGAACTCGTAGGCACGTCCTCCTGGCATTCTAGGTGTGACAGAGGGCGACCTGGGTGGGCTGAGACCCCAGAACCCTTCCTCCTCCTTTTCCCTCCCTGTGCACTGTCACTGTCACCCCTGTCGCCCCTTGCCAGCCCTTGTCACCCCCGGCCTTCACCTCCTTCTGTGTCCCTCTCACCTTTGGTCATCTCCTTTCACCTTGTGTGCCCTCCCGTCAACCGACCCCCTGTCAGCCAGTGGCTGTCTCCTCAGTCTGCCACCCAGCTCTCTGACCCCCGTGTCCCTCCCCTTGCCTCCTCCACTGCTGATCTTGCTGCCCCTCCATTCTCCTGGGCCCCCCACACTGAACTCACCCTACGGGCAGTGGAGGGAGCGCACAGGACTGTCTGCCCCTCAGGGGTGGAGGCCGGCACGGCTGTGCTGTCCCGGTGGGCACCCAACTTCCGTGCCCACACCCGATGGTCCCGCGGCCGTGCACCTGGGCAGAGCCTCGCCCCCAGAGCAGAGCCACCGCGCAGGTACAAACGGACACACGTGTAGAGAGGTGCCCACGCGACCTGCGCTAGGCCCTTGGCCAATGACTTAACCTCTTCAGGACTCAGTTTCCCACTCATCAGACTTGGATAATGACAGGCCCTACCTCATCGGGTACTGTGGGAATTCAGAGGGGACGCGTGTAAGGCACTTGCCACGGTGCCTGGTGCCATGTAGGCTCCTGTCACTTGTTAACGCTGTAAATGCGTGTGCTCAGCCCCAGTGAGCTCCCTCCGGGGCACACAGACACCCTCCCATGTGCCCACGCACTCAAAGCTTTTGCATAAAGACTCCAACAAAGGCCCTGGTAGAGCTGTGGCTGGTGTGGCTCAGTGGATTGAGTGCTGGCCTGTGAACCAAAGGGTTATGGGTTCAGTGCCCAGTTGGGGCACATGCCTGGGTTGCTGGCCAAGTCCCTAGTGGGGGGCACATGAGAGGCAACCAGATATTGATGTTTCTCTCCCTCTCTTTCTCTCTCCCTTCCCATCTCTAAAAGTAAATAAAATCTTTAAAGGAGCAAAAAAAAAAAAGCCCTGGTACAGTAGCTCAGTTGGTTAGAGCGTTATCCTGATACACCAAGGTTGTGGGTTCAATCTCTGGTCAGGCCACACACCAGCATCAACCAACGAGTGCATTAATAAGCGGAAAAACAAATCATTGTTTCTCGCTCTCTCCCTTCTCTCTGTTTTAAATAATTTTTAAAATATTTTATTTCTTTTTAGAGAAAGGGGAAGGAAGAGAGAAAGAGAGGGAAAGAAACATCAATGTGTGGTTGCCTCTCATGTGTCCCTACTGGGGACCTGGCCTGCAACCCAGGCATGTGCCCTGACTGGGAATCAATCCGGCGACCCTTTGCTTCACAGGCCCTCGCTCTATCCACTGAGCTATACACTAGCCAGAGCTCAAATAATTTAAAAAAAAAAAGAGCCCATAAAAACACACATGAGCACGTGTGCATAAACACACGTTCACAGACACACTTACCAGGACTACATACCCACCCTCATACATGCACACACACAGAGCCACTGTCCTTTGCTCCAACCCCATGTACACACCGCTGCCGCTGCCGCTGCCACACACTCCCAGGCACGCACACCACGAGCACACGAGCGCCGCACCCACGCGCCTGCAAACTGCACTGCAGGTCAGAGTCCCGTGCACCCCGGGCCGCCGCAGGGCCCCCACACCCACCCACCCACTCACCCACAACACAGGCCAGGAGCACGGTGCAGACGCAGAAGCAAAGGGAAGGCAGGGCCCGGGGCCTGCACCCAGGGAGCCGCATTTCTGGGGGTTCTGACTCCCTGTGCTCAGCCGTCTGGGTGGGGGGAGGCGTGGGGGCGGCTGCCCTGAGCAGAGCCCTCCCCCCGCGCCACCTCCCCACGCCCCCTGGCAGGGACTTCAGGGAGAGAGGGACCTGGATGGCAGCAACGGTCAGAGGCTCCACCCGCCCCCGGCCGGCCTCCCTCCTTCCCAGCACCCTCTCCGGACAGGGGAACGCAGAACGTTCTTCGGCCTCCTGGGCTGAACTGGGTTCCAATCCTGGCTCTACCTCATGGGATAGGCCCCACTTCTGCCTCGGTTTCCCACTCCGTAACATGGGCTGACAATCCATGTTTCGGGCAGGATATTAATTCAGTGAAATTCTACAAGGAAAGGTGCTAACACAGAGCCTGGCCACGCAGGTGCTTACAGATTGTAGCTGTTCACGATTCCTTCTTTCGTCTCTAACATCTCTTGGCTGTAGGGCCAGACGCGCCCTCACCGTGTGGCCTGGGCGAATACATCCCGTTCTCTGGGCCTCAGTGTTTTCATCTATAAAATGGGGAAGGTAGTAACCACCTGCCTCGCCCTGGCTGGTGTGGCTCAGTGGACAGAGCGTGGGCTGCGAACCAAAGGGTCACCCGTTCAATTCCCAGTCAACCCACATGCCTGGGTTGTGGGGCCGGGTCCCCAGTAGGGGGCGCGCAAGAGATAACCACACATTCAATGTTTCCCTCCTTCCCTTCTAAAAATAAAATCTTTCAAAAATAAAAATAAAATAAAATAAAACTGGGTGAAGGGAGGGTTTTAAGCCTTTAAAAAAGATAAATAACCACCTGCCTTGCAGAGTCAGTGCTCAGGCTGAGCGAGGCCCGGGAGGGAAAGCCCCAGGCGCACGTAGTAGGAGGTTGTCCCCTGCTCGACAGAGAAAATGCTCCTTTTTCTCCTGGGAGCCCGGCGAGGAGCCAGCACGCAGGGCTCAGCCAGCAGACCATGGGCTGAAGGTTTTGGTCTACGGTTGCCCAGTGAAACACAGGACTCACTCCCAGTGACGCTGGAATTTCAGATAAATAATCTTTTTTATTTCTAGTATAAGTATGTCCCATTCAGCATTTGGGAATCACACTAAGAATTACCTGTTGTCTCACTGACATTCCAGTCTCCCCAGGCGGCCTGTACGTTTAGGTGGGAAGTCCGACAAGCCCACCTGAACGAACAGTTTGAGTGACCGTGCGTGGGGCCATCTTCACCTGGAGGCCTGCAGCAGAATGCTGTCCATGCTGGTGGCCCCAGCCTGGGCTCTGCACACAGTAGGTGTTCCACGAATGTTCCTTGGAGTTCCTCGCTAACAATTACCAGCAAAATAAAACTTCCTGGAGTTTTTTGCTTAATCCTTACCCAGGATATTTCCTCACTGCTAAGAGAGAGAGAGAGAGAGAGAAACGTCAGTGTGAGAGAGAAACACTGACCAGCTGCCCCCCGGTACACACTTGGACCCATAATCAGATGCGCAGATTGAACCCCCAACCCAGGCATGTGCCCCAACTGGGAATTGAACCTGCAACCTTTCGGATATGGGATAATGCTCCAACCCGCGGAGTCCGACTGGTGAGGCCAACTTTTATTTACTGCTTAAAACCTTCTAGAGTTGCTGCTGTTTGGGATGATGAAGAAAGTTCCAGAAATGGATGGTGATGATGGTTGAACAATGTTGCGAATGTATTTAATGTCACCGAACTATGCATCTAAAAATGGTTAAAATGATATGTTTTGTATTATATATTTTACCATAATAATAATTTTAAATAGATTTTAAAAAAGATTTTATTTATTTATCTTTAGAGGGGAAGGGAAGGAGAGAGGGAGAGAAATATCAGTGTATGGTTGCCTCTTGTGCGTCCCCCACTGGGAACTGGCCTGCAACCCAGGCATGTGCCCTGACTGGGAATCCCACAACGACCCTTTGGTTCGCAGGCCTGCGCTCAATCCACTGAGCCACAACAACCTGGGCCATAATAATGATTTTTAAAAAAGAGAGAGAACCCTGGCTGGTGTGGCTCAGTGGATTGAGTGCCAGCCTGTGAACTGAAAGGTCACGGGTTCGATTCCCAGTCAGGGCACAGGCCTGGGTTGTGGGGCCAGGTCCCCCGTTAGGGGTGTGCCAGAGGCAACCAATGGACGTATCTCTCACACATCGATGTTTCTCTCCCTCTCTTTTCCCTCCCTTCCCCTCTCTCTAAAAATAAATAAAATCTTAAAGAGAGTGAGAGAGAGAACCTCACCACGCTTTGTGCCCTGAGAAGCGGCGTGGTTTGGGGTTCAGAGCCTGGTTCCACACGGCTCCGCCTACTTGACCTGGTACGAGCTGCTTAACCCCTCTGGGCCTGTTCCTCCCCTCCCGAAGGGGCGTCTGGGACTGTCTGCCCAGGAAAGCAAAGGAGATTGTTTACCTAAATTGCTGTGAGCGCTGCCAGATAAGCCACAAAGGTGCTGGGTCACCGTCAGCTGCTGTTTACCAAGTCCGTGCTTCCTGAGCGCCAGGTGCGTGGGCAGGACTTTAGCAGGTCAACCTGATGAATGGACTCCCAGCAGCCCCACGGTGGGGGCGGGGGGCGGCTCTGTATCATTCCCATTTTGCCGATGAGGAAACTGAGGCTGCCAGAGGAGGGGTAAAGCCACCTACCCACGGCTCCCCAGCAGGCAAGGGGTGAATTTGAACCCGGGCATCTCACATTACCTAGCCAAGCCGGCACAGCCTCTGCCCCACCTCCCCCCTGAAAACGAGTCCTAGAGGGCAAGAGAAAAGGCTGGAGCAGAGCAGGGGTGGCCCCGCGGGGAGGTCTCTGACCCCTGCCCCAGCTCCAAGGTCGGTGTGGGCTGTTTGCTGTTTGTTTGCTTCTTGCAATGTTTGCCCAGGTCAGGGATAGGAACAGGCTGAAGGTCGTTCAGGGCCAACCTCAGAGGCAGCTCCAAACAACTGTGCGGGAGGGGGGGATGTTTTGGGGGCAGAGAAGTCACGGGGAGTGGGGGAGCATTGTCCTTTGTGAATGGGAGGCCCTGAGACCCCAGTGTGTGTGTCTGCCCCCAAACGTGAGGCTCCCCTCAAAAGCAGAGTGTACCCTCACTCCGTGCACGGCTCCTCCAACTTCCTTCTCTGTCCCGTGCGTCTCCTGGGCCTCCAGCCTGTGTTTTTTTTTAATTTTTTTTAATCCTCACTGGAGGATTATGATTTTGAGAGAGATAAGCAATGGTATTGTTTATTGATTTGAGAGAGACAGAAACCTCAGTCGCTTGCATCCGGTCCACGCCCCTACTGGCGAGCAAATCGGCAGCCTAGGTACGTGCCCTGACGGGGAATGGAACCCGCAGCCTTCTGGTGCGCAGGACGATCTTTCAGCCAGCGGAGTCACCTGGCCGAAGCCAGCCTCGGTGTTTTTCAGGGGCTTATGAGAAAGCTTGAAAAACAAACTGGCTCCAAAATGCTAGAAGTAAAAATTAGTCATTGTTCAAGTAAAGTGATCCAGAATATACCCTAATGCCCACCAGCCAACCACACTGCAAAGCTCATTTCTAATGAGGATCTTGGGTGCATTTCCATCCACCAAATATGATGAAGATGAGGCTGGCGGCTGGCGAATGGGCTGTCGCCCGCCGTTCTGCAGGGTGACTTAGAGAAGAGTGGACTGAGTAAGAATGTGGCCCTGGGCCCTGGCTTGTGTAGCTCAGTAGATTGAGTGCCCACCTGCAAACCAAGGGTTTACCAGTTCAGTTCCCGGTCCGGGCACATGCCTGGGTTGCCGGCTGGGTCCCCAGTGGGGGCTGCGCACGGGAGGCAACCACACATTGGTGTTTCTTTCCCCCTCTTTCTCCTTCCCTTCCCCTCTCTAAAAATAAATAAATAAAATCTTTATTTAAAAAAACTGGTGATCCTTCAGTTCACAGGCGGGCTCTCAATCCACTGAGCCACACCAGCCAGGACAAATAAATAACATCTTTTTTTTTTTTTTAAAGATTTTATTTATTTATCTTTAGAGGGGAAGGGAAGGAGAGAGGGAGAGAAACATCAATGTATGGTTGCCTTTCATGCCTCCCCTGCTGGGAACTGGCCTGCAGGGAATCGGCCTGCAACCCCGGTATGTGCCCTAACTGGGAATCGAACCGCGATTGTCTGGTTCGCAGGCCCGTGCAAATAACATCTTTAAAAAAAAAAAAAAAGGTGTGGCCCTCGGACCCCCAGCTGGGTGCAAATCCTAGTCGTCCCCTCTCTGGTCTGTGACATCACACATGTGGCTGCTGCCTTCAGCATCTGTTTGTCCCTCAGAAACACAGGGTCAGAGACAGCATCTACCTCAGTGGGGTCTTGCAAAAATGGGACTTCTAATTTTTTTCTATTTAGTGCACTTGTTTCACCAAATATTTTCGAGCCTCCTGCACTGTGCCCTGTCCCCGGGTCACAGTGGTGACAACAGCCTTGGCCCTGTCCTCCTGCAGCTCAAAGTCCAGCGAGGGAGACGCCCATCACCAGATGGTGACAACCCAGACTGGGCAGAGTGAGGATGCGGGTGTTTGAGTCAGTCTGGGAGTGAAGGAGGGCTTCCTGGAGGAGGGGGCCTCATGCTGAGGCTTGGAGGGTGGGGCCCTCTTACAGGTCCGTAGCCCACAAGTCCTGCCTGCCCTTGCTCTCTGCCAGATCCTCCTGCACCAGCCACTGAAAGTGTAATGAACACCTGCTGTGTGCACGGCGGGGAATTGCCCCACCCCTTCCCTCGGGCAGCCCACCGGGGAAAAGCTATATGCCCCAGGCCGGGGGTCCCATCCAGTTCTCCCCTCCCTGGCTTTGTGACCTTGCACAAGTGACATCACCCCTCCCTGGCTGTGTGACCTTGCACAAGTGACATCACCTCTCCGGACCTCAGTGCCCTCAAGAGATTCCTAGGGCCCAGCGTGCAAGGTTCTCTGGAGGGTTCTCTTGAGATCACAAAGTCCAGAGCCCTCAGCACAGAGAATGAGCAATAATACACCTGAGTTCTGCTTCTTGCTCTCAACGCTCACCCCTAATCTGTCCCATAGCCCCTGCCCCTCAGGAAAGAAGCACTCAGAATTCTTCATAGGTATTTTATTGGTGGTGGGTCACGGGGCATCACGGAGAAAGTCCTCGGCACAGGGGGTGGGGGTGGGGGAAAGTTTAGAGCCCCTTCCTCGGACACAGCCACGGCGGGGAGGGGCAGCCCTCCCGGCGTTCAGGAGAAGGTACTTTCGATCTTCTCTTTTGCTTTGCTGAATGTATCAGAAAGCCAGGACCTGTGGGGAGAGACCGGGGTGGAGGGCTCACTGTGTGCCATCTCTCCCAGGATGCCCAAATCCCACCCAGGGCTTCCTCTGTCTGCGGGCGGCCCAACTTCTGGGCCTCAGTTTCCCAGAGGCACCAGAGCTCCTTAAAGTCGAAACCCCTTGCCTTGGCTTGGGTTTCGAGGCCTGCCACCACCTCTTGCTACCAACCCTTCCTCTAAGCCCGATCATGCCCTCGTTGTCCCCTGTTCACTCAAGGGCACTGTCCAGACCCCCGGCCTTTGCCCAGGCAGCCCCCTCGCAGGGAATGCCCCCCCCCCCCCAATTATCTGCAGATCTTCCTGCCTCAGGACCTTGGCGCCCACCCTGCACAGGGAACACTCTTCCCACATTTCTCAGCCTGGCTGGATTTTCCTAATCATTGCATCTCAATTTATATTTTAAAATGTTGACTGATTGATATTAAGAAAGAGGAATGAGGGAGAGAGAGAGAGAAACACTGACTTGTTGTCCCACTCCTCGGTCCCATTCACTGGTTGATTCTTGTACGGGCCCTGACCAGGGATCAAACCTACAACCTCAGTGTATTGGGATGAGGCTCTAACCACCTGAGCTACCCGGCCAGGGATGGATCTCAGTTTAAAGTGTTATCTCTTCCTCGGCTAAGTGGCTCTGTTAGTTGGAACGTCTTCCTGTATACCAAGAGGTCACGGGTTCAATCCCCAGTAGGGGTATGGACGGGAGGCAACCAATCGATGTTTCTCCCTCTCTCCCTTCCTCTCTCCCTAAAAGTCAAGAGACATACGCTTGGGTGAGGATTAAAAAAATAAAGAAAGAAGATGTAAAAAGTGAGACAAGTACAGATGCCTACTATAAAAGTTAAAAAAAACAATAAAGTGTTTTAGCTTCAGAAGAGACCCAGTCCCCAAGCCTACAAAAGCCACTCTCCAAGCGCTGGGTGGTTTGTACCCACTCTGCTCATTTTCTCGGCGATTACTGAGCTCCAGCTGGACTCCTCTCCTGGGAATTCACTGATTTAGCATCTGTTCTCCCCACTCTCGCCGCCCCCCCCCCCCCCCCCCGAATGCCAGATCTCAGTTGGCGGGGACTTTACGTGTGTTGTTCATCAATATTATCCCCCTGCTTTGGAACACGTCCTGGCACTTAGCGGATGCTCAGTAAATATCTGTTCATGAATAAATGATTCTCTAACTCACCACTGGCGGTTAAACACTGTGTCGAGCGTCCCAGGAGCTATGCTCCAATTTGCCTCCCCCAGAACCACCCATTTTACAGATGAGGAAACTGAGGTTCCCACAGGGAGAAGAGAGTCTCTGGCAGCCTGTGGACGCAGGCCTGTCAGAACCCTCCAAGCTTGGGTCCTTCACTACCACCGCCCGGGGCCACCTCTCTACAGTGGCGGATGGGGGAGTCAGGGAGCCCGTGCCCCAAGTCCGAGCCCGCTGAGATCCGGCTGTGTGGCCATAAGGCTTTTGTAGGTTCTCCCAGTCTTAACGGATACCCCATGCCCTCCCAGGCCCCTGGGAAGGGTCCTAACCAGGTCTTCTTATGAATTTCGCTCTTTTTGACTTCGTCCACGGCTGCCCGGAACTTCTCCTCCACGGTGCTCCCGAAATCCTTCAGCTTACCCGGGATGCTCTCCAGGGTGCTGGAGAAGTCAGGGGCGGCCTGGGCCGGGGCCGGGCCTGCCGGGAAGAGGGGCAGGAGTATTGGGAGCCCTTTGGGTGAGCTTCCGGGGATGTGATTCTCGGGGATCTTGGTGTTAGGATGGGGAGGGTGCTGGAGCCACCAGGCGGTGCTCCAGCTGAGTATTGCCACCTGCCGGACTGCCCTGGGGAGAGCCACCTGGCCAGGTAGTCGTGGGGGTTGGTCAGCGGACAATAGGGGAGCCAGGGCACGGGAGGGGCCCCAGAGCTGGCCAGGGTCGGCTAGGCCCACGGCCAGCTTCATGCTCCCAAATCTCAAACCCCCAGTTTCCTCCTCTCCCACCCACTCTCACCTTCCAAAACCATGAACAGAACCGCCACCAGGACGGGCAGGGACAGCAGGAGCCTCATGGCTGGGCCACAGGGGGGACTCTGCAGACAGGGGTGGGGGTGAGCAGGGGCACCCTCCTGCCTCCCCCGAGCTTCCTCCACCCCCTTCCTTGTGCTTTTCGTGAGTGCGGAGGGTCCCTCTGGGTTACCCACCTGAATCAGTCGCTGGATCCAAGAGCAAGAGCGGCAGGTCCCCGCCTGGCCTGGCCTTTATCGGCTGGGGAGGGGGCGGGGCAGGCTAGTCTCCCTCCCCTGGTGCCTGCCTCCCTGTGCCCACCCACCTCTTCCTCTGACATCCTGGCTGGGGGGCTGGGGGGCAGGTGGGGCACAGGCAAGTCCCTTAGTTCGACAGTGGGGGGCAGGGGCTTCAACCTGGACCTTTGGCCCCTCCCCTCCTGCTCACACGTCCTTCTAGCGTCAGGGGGTCTGTCAGTCACTCTGTCACTGAGTAACTCACTTCACCGAGTGTCCCCAGGACACCTCTTCCATCCCTCCCCCTTCTTAGCAAGCTCAACACAACCCTGCCTCCCTGTCTCTGGGGCCCCTCCATTCTAACGTTCAGACCAGCCCTTCGAGACCCCGTCTGCTTGCATCTGGGGGCATGTTAAGCCTTTCTGGACCCCTTCTGGGGTCCTAACTTCACCGTCCCCAGTCCCCCTAAACCACACAGCCTCATCTGCAAGGCTCCCCATGTGCGCCCCTCCATGTATTCCTCCAGACCCTTCCATTGCCCCCATGACTCTCCAAGTCCCAGGGGGGCCCCTGTACACACTCCATCTGCACTTCTTCACCTTCTCAGGCGCCTCCCGGCACCAACCCCACCCCCCTCAGCCGTCTCCTCTCCCAGCCCTGCATCCGTCCCCCGGGGCTGGAGTCCAGAGCTTCCTCCCTTCTTCCTGGCTGCTTTTGACCGCCAGTAACCCCTGGCAGCCCAGGGGAGGGTGGCCCCAGGCCCCAGACTCGAGGTTGGTTGGCCTTGTGCCCCCACAACCAGGCGTCAGCCTGGGGGTGGGGGCGGGTGGTTGTGAAAGGGACACGGGGCCCCTGGCCGGATTGCAACACCCCTCGGGCCAGCTCAGCAGCTTCCAGTCCCTGCAACCCCCTGCCCCCCACCCCCGCTGTCTCCCCAGACATCTGCTTTCCTCGTGAGCCCCGCTCTCCCCAGACATGCACCCAAATGTCTGCTCCCCTCCCCCCACCCCACCGCAAGAATAGCATAACTTTGCTTTTTCCGTCCCATCCTCACTTCAGCTCTTAGAGGTGTCTGGTTACAAATGGGGAAACTGAGGCTCTGTCAAGAACGTGCAAAGGCTGTGTGGGTGTGGCCTTTGTCCCTGCCCCTCCCAGACTCCAGGCCGACGTCTCCCCAGATTCCTGCTGGGCCCAGTGTCCGTGCCACAGCGGCCCCTGCCAGCCTGTCGGCCCGAAGCTCCTTCCCAGCCCTTGTCCCACCTCTCAGAACTGCCTGGGGCTGCAGTGAGGCCAGGACAGATCTGTGCTTGGACATTTTCACGTGTGAGAATTCAAAATGCATCTCTTCAAGTGGAGGGTGTGGCCGATGGTGCCCACCTCATGCCTTCTGGGGAAACTGAGGCTCTAAGAGGGTTCAGCCCCAGCCCCAGGGCACACAGTACAGTAGCTACACCAGCAGCAGGCTTGGCTGGGACCAGGCCCCCTGCCTGAGCCCAGGGACCCTTCCCCTCCTCACCCACTCAGCTCTCAGCGAGTCAACAAACGTAGGCTCCCTTGCAGACACAAACTCAAGTCTCCTGTGGAGGGAACCCTTGCTCCCCTCCTCAGAGAACCCAGAAGGTGGGGGAGGAGGGCACCTGCAGCTCCATCTGGGGCTTTAACCCTCACCTGTCAACTCCCGACTCCACCTCCCAGTCCTGCTCCAGGGGGCTGTGCAGACCCTCCCGCGAGGCTCCTCTCCCTTCTCTGTCCAACCAGGACCCAGCGACCAGGAGTAAAGGAATGAGAACGAGGGGAGAGGGACAAGGAAGCACAGCTCAGAACAAAGGGACTTGTGAACCCAGAAGGCTGCCGTGCAACCCATTGGCAGAGAACACACCCTGGTGGAGGGAGGGAAAAAGCCAAAAGCTGGGCGGGGGCAAGAGCAACCTGAGGGGGGAAGAGATGAGACATGGAGGCAGAAGGAAGACAGGGCACCTGAAAAGCGGGGCCTCTGGGTAAGAGCAGGACAGACAGGCCGGGAGAGGGAAGGAGGCAGACGCAGGTAAGACCTCCCGGAGCCCTAATTGGTATGGCTCAGTGGGCTGTATGTTGTCCCACAAAGCGAAAGGTCGCTGGTTCGATTCCCGGGCAGGGCACAGGCCTGGGTTGCAGGTTCAGTTCCTGGTCAGGGCTGGAATGTGTACCAGCGGCAACTGGTCGACATTTCCCTCCCTTCCCCTCTCTCTAGAAATAAATTAAATGTTTTTTAAAAAGACTGGATGCAGAAAGGGGGAGGAAATGAGTGGGGAAAAATAAAAACAGCTTAATAACGGCAGCAGACTCAGGACTTTTGAGTCCTGGCAACGCTGAGAAGCAGGTAGAACAACGTTGCGCAAACTCAGGCCCACGGTCGCTGGGGCAACCGCAGGATTGAACCCCAGGTGGACTGGTTCCAGGACCCTGTCTCAGCTCAGGGACGGCATGGAGAGAGGGAGAGGAGAAAGAGTGAGCAGCGAAGAGAAGCCCGGACAGCGTAGGGCCAGGAAACAGGCCCACGCACAGGCAGAGGGGCCAGGCCTGACAACCGAGGGCCGGGGAAGGGGAACCGGGGGCCGGGGCTATGAGAAACCACACTCAGACGCCCAGCCGCTGCTGTGAAACTTGCTTAAACTTTATTAAGCCCGGGCCCACCAGGTGTACAGCAGGGGCAGGGACGGGGCCCCTGCGGGCTGGGAGATGCAGGGGGAGGGGGTGGCTGGAGTGGGGTCTTCCAGGCCTCACGGCCAGCCGGCACTCATGGATCTTCCTTGGGCAGGGCGGGGTCGTTGGTGCCCAAGGTCGACCGCACCTTCTCCACCAGCTCCGCCCATTGGCGCTGCATGTCTTCCACCAGGGGATCGAACCAGGTCTTGAGGCGGGCCTGGAAGGTCTCGGCCTGCAGGCGCACCTGGTTGGCCTGCTCCTCCACCTTGGCCTGGAACTGCTCCATCCGATCGCGCAAGTCGTCCAGCTGGTCGCGGGCCTGGTTGCCCACCGACTCCAGCTTTCCGCGCAGCCGCTGGCCCCACGCCTCCGCCTGATCCCGCAGCGGCTTGCCGACCGTGACGGCCCGCTCTCGGCCTTGCTCTATCAGCGGCACGAGGCGCTCGCGGAGGGCGCTGACCCCGCGCTCCGCACCCTCGCGGGCCCCGGCTTGGAAGAGGGCCAGGCGCTTCTGCAGGTCTTCAGCGTCGCGGAGGAGCCGCTTGCGCAGCTTGCGCAGTTGGGAGGCCAGGCGGGCCCGAGCATCCTCGAGGTTCTGGCCCATCAGGGACTGGACCTCGTTGTGGTACTGGGTCAGGCGGCTGCGCAAATCCTCCATGTCTGTCTGCAGCTGCGCCTGCGCCGCCTGCAGCTCCTTAGACAGGCGGGCATGCGTCTCCTGGGTCATGGGGCCCACCTGCTTCTCCACCTCCTCCTTGTAGGCCTTCACCTCCCTCATGGTGTCCTCCATCAACACTCTGCAGGCGGACAGGGTGGAAGGGAGGCGCGTGTGGGGACAGAAACAGGGTGGAAGATGCGGTGGAGGAGGCCAGACGTCGGGGGCAGAGGCAGAGAGACCCAAAAGAGAAGAGGCCAAGAGGAGGAGACGGAGACAGATAGGAACAGAGGGGGTGAGCCGGGAGGCTATAATGATGCTGGGAGACAAAAAGGAACATGCCCCAGACAGGAGGAGCCGAGGAAGAACCAGAGAGAGTTAAAGCCGGGAGTTCAAAATAGAAAGAGGAAGCCAAACGTGAAGAGACCCCTCCTCAGGGTTGCAGACTAGTGGAAGCTGAGGATCCAGAAGGAACTGCCCACCAGGAGAGGGAGGGGCGGCCGGGGGGGGGGCACTCACGTCAACTGCTCAGTGACCTGGGTGCCAAGCAGCTCCTCCTGCGCCTTGTTAGACAGCGCCTGCACCCAGCGCAGGTAATCCCAGATGCGGCCCATCGCCTGCTCCCAGGGCTGGCCGCCCTGCCACGGCTCGGGGTCCAGCCCCGGCTTCACCTCCTGCACTTCGGCCTGGCATCCTGCGTGGAACCCGTTGGAGGCTGTGAAGGCCCTCTGCCTTCTCTAGGCACGCAGCGGGTGCTCCACAAATGCTGGTGTGCTTCCTTAGAGCACTGGTGGTCAGGGAGGGGGTGGAGGGATGGCCAGCCTGTGTTCCCTCCTGACACGCATTTACTGGGTGTCTGGGTGCGCGCCGTGCCGGGGCGGTGGAGGACAAAGGCAATCTCGGCTGGCTCCTATGCCGTGCTCACTGCCTGTCTGAGCACGAGGCATCAGAAACTCACAACTCCCATTTTAAGGACGGGAAAACTGAGGTCCAGGGAGAGTAACACGACTGCTCAGAGCCAGCGACTGCCAGGAAAGGCCTCAGACCCAGGCCTCTTCTTAAGGAGGAGAAGGCGCATCGGAGGGTACAGGTGAGGATGGGACGGGGAGAGGCAAGGAACCCGAGCAAGCCCCGCCTCATACCTGCCAGGAGGGCGACCAGCAGCGCGGCCCACAGAACCTTCATCTTCCGAGCAGGTTAGTCTGGCGGAGGGAGAAACTGTCAATCAATAGCCTGTGCCGACTCCTCCCACCCAAAGCCCCACCCACCGGGTCCAGGCCTTCAAAGCCTCAGCCCCAGAGCTGAACTATCTTAACCCCGCCACAAACACTTAGCCCCTCCATTGTCTATCTCGCTCATTGTCTTCTCCTATCTCATCCCACGTCCGCCTCCGGGCCAAAATTCCTTCCCCCTCTCCCAGGGTTCAAATTCCACTCCCCCCTCCTCTCCGAGTTCTACTCGAGCCCCAGCTGGGTAGTCTAAATTCCAGTCTCACATTCCGCACTCTACCTCCATATTCTAGGCTCCAATTTCACATCTAAGGCGCCATCTTCCCCATATTAGCTAATTTAATCCTCATGCATTTTTTTTAAAACTTTACTTATTTGTTAGAAAAAGGGGGAAGGGAGGGGGAGAGAGACATCGATGTGCGTGAGAAACACCCATCGGTTGCCTCTCGCACGCCCCCAACAGGGGGCCCTGCCCGCAGCCCAGGCTTGTGCCCTGCCTGGGACGGAACGACGATCTTTCCAGTTTGCAGAACGACGCCCAACCCTCATTCAAAAAAGCCCCCCTTCGGTCGATGCTGTCGCTACCCCGCCACCACTTCCCTCCGAGCCTCCAGTTAATGGAGATCTGAGGACGAAGGGGGCACCCAGTAGGTGCTCAATAAACGGGTGACCATTCGTGGGCTGTTGCTATGGTGCTTTCACAAGTCCGGATGGTCTCCGCGGTCTCACCTTTAGCCCTTCCAGCCCAGTCGGGAGGGGAAGCCTCTGGGCCCCACCCACCCAAGGTCGCAGCCTCCAGCCTCATTCCCAGTTCCTGCTTTTTTTTTTTTTTTCCTTCTGACTCTCAGGGCATAGTTCAGTCGCCTCCTCCTCCCCGGCTGGTCCCCTACAGCCCTGACCTGGTCTCTGTGCCCCCCCACTTTGCTTCTCACCGGCTCCAGAGAAACCAGTCCTTCGCCTCCGCTCTGGCCGAGTAGGGCTCAGGGATCCTAGACTCCTCCAATTATAGGGCTCCCCCTGCCCCGCCCACTCCTCCAGGGCAAGGGCGAGCTGGGCCAGCCCCCAGTCACGAGGTGGGCTGTTCTCCCCCCCCTTACGCAGCAGGGAGGGGGAAGGAGGTGGGACTCAGAGGTCCTGTGACGCCCCCAGCCCCCATGGGGGGAGGTGACATCTCACCCGGTAACTCAGGCGCCCTCCGGAGGGGGGCTGGGCACGGGAGGGGAAGGGGCGGGCGAGCCACTGAATGAACACAATTTGGAAAGGGGGCCGGGGGCCGGAATCTTGGGTCAGAGAAAGGAGGGGGCTTGGATTCCTGGGTCTGAGGGAGAAGGGAACCGATGGCAGAAATGAGATGGGAGGGGTTGGGGACAGTGTAATGCATCTAGCTACCTAGGCGTTGAAAGTGAAGCCTGGGTCTTAATCTTAGCTGCCTCTCTGGCTGTGAGCTCGGGCACAGGCGAGTGCCTCTCTGAGCCCGTCCGCATCTGTGAATTGGAAGTCCCGCACGAGCGTTGCGGATTCCAGAAGCTGCCCCAACACGGTGCCTTCCACGGGACCTGGAGTGTTTGCGCTGCCTGGGCAGCGCTAAAGTCTCTGGAACCAAACTGCCCAGCCTGAATTGGGGCTCTGTCAGTTGCCACCTGTGTGACCTTGGGCAAGTGACCAAATGTCTCTGGACATCCAGTGAGTGTCCTGGCCCACAAAACCAGAGAAATAGCTGCGCTTGCACCATCGTTCAGTGTTGCAAGAAGTTACGGTTAAGTCCTCACTTCACCTTGTCGATTTGTGCGTCTTGGAACTGCGGCAAAACGAGGTCTCCCAAAGCCAGTTTTACCAGGGGCTGGCGGGTATAAACTAGAGTTAGGTCCCTACGGCATCTCCATGTTATAAGGAGCTGAGGAACCAAATGAGATCGACACCCTGCTGTACTCTATGCGTGAAGCACAGAGGACGCCCTTGGCGCCCAGGGAGTCCTGCGTTAGATCTGGCTGCTGTGATTGGCCACAACGAGCGCTCCAGCGGTCGCCTCCCTAGCCGCTGGTACTTGAATCCAGCTGTTGTTTCCACCAGGTCGAGTGGAGGGGGACGGCCAGGCCACACAGGGAGAAGTGCAGGCGCTGGGATTGATGCCCTGAGGTCGGGGGAGGCCAGATGCCTGGTCCCAGGAAGGGGGCCTCACCGCGGGCCAGGCCTGTTTGGTCTCGGAAGGTGTGGTGGCTTCTTTAGGCCACAAGGGTTCATTTCTGCCCAGCAGCCTTCCTCCCCAAACGCCGGGTACGTGTGGGTGGCAGACAGGGTTTCAGTTCCCATCTAGAGGACTCCAAGTTGTCTATCTGAGCCCTAGGTAGGCCAGCTGATCCCCCCCCTCCTGCCCAGCATCAGATACCCGAGACTGGGGCAGGCCAGCCTGCACCCCTCCATCTCCACCAGTGACAGGCCCCAGTGCCCCCCCCCCGCCCCCGGAGTCCTAAACTCAACCCCTTCTCCGCTCAGGCACAGTGACTCCAGAATCTCCCCAGGGGCTTGCATGGTTCATGAAACTTTTGGAAGCTCTGACCTATCCCAAGTTCTAAGACCCCAGCATCCCTGCTGTCTTTAGGAACCTGGAAAGCCGCCCCCCACCCCCAGCAGCTTCAGCTCACAGCGGCCAGTCCCCTGCAGCCACTCCGGCCAGGCCACACCCTCCTGGCCTGTGCTGTCCCAGGGAGGCTGTCTGATCCCGGCCAGGCCCTTCCCCTGTCCAAGCTGGGATCCTGGCTGCAGGCAGAAAGGACTCCCTTTCCACCTCACCCTTTCATACTCCAGCCCCGTAGCACCCTCTACTGGCCACTGAGGGAAGACCAGGCAGGATGGAACGAAAAAGGAGTAGATAGGAAAACCAGGCCTCCCATCATTTTTTTTCCACGTATATTTTTTCTTGTTGGTTTTTCTTTTTCTGTAAAATGTCCCAGTTCTTCCATAACTTATAAACATGATTTATACCGAGGAGTGGATGGGAGAGGGTGGGGGCTGACCAGGGATGGGGAAGCTCCTCTTCTTGTTGTCCCCTTGGGACTGGGCCCCGGGGCCCTTTGGGGGGGTGGGGACGCCCCAACACCTCCCTGAGGTTGTCTGGCCGCCTCTGCCCCGCGCTCCGAATCTGGCGTGCTCCTCGGTTCCAGAACCTCTTCGGGACCCCAGGCCCTCAGGGCATAGCGTCCCTGATGCTCTGAATCCTGAGGTGCCCACAGTTCCAGAATTCCCCCCTCAGCCGCTGGGGCGATGGGTGCCCTCCTTTCTGCTGCTCCTCCTGACCCCCAAGGAGGGAGGGAAGGGAGAGGAAGCGGGGCTTAGGTCTCCCCTCCGTGCCAGGGGGAGGGCGGGGTTGGAGCTGAAGGCAGGAGGGAGCGGGAGGCAGGGGCCAGGAGGGGCTCAGCCGATGGTGAGGCCAAAACCGCACTGGAACTTGTTCTTTCGGTGATTCAGGAAGGCCCCGAGGGCCAGCGTCAGGGGCAGGGGCGGGAGCTTCTTCTCCAGCGTGGCGCCCACGATCCAGTTGCTGTCCACGGAGCCTGTGTGTGGGTGACAGCTGTGCTGAGAGCCGTGTGCTGCCTTCCCACCGTCTCCGTGGAGCCCTGCGCCCTCCAGGCCACCTCAGGCACCGCCAGCCAGACTGCCGGCTTCCAGACTTGCGACCGCACTGTGCCTAGAAACCTCTCCCTGCACCCCAAGTACTTCAGCCCCGGGAGTGACCAGCTCACTTTTCTTCAGCTCTCAGCTCAGTGAGCTGACCCCTCTGGGGAGCCCCCTGCCGCCCCGTGGGCTCCACTGTGCCACTCCTGTCCACCCCAGGTCCTCCTTCCCTAGGGATGGGTGTGTCCTTCCTAGTGTGACCCCTGTGAAGACAGCTCGTCACCCGCACCCTTGGCACACGCGGGGCACAGCGGATGCTCAGCATCCGCCGAACGACCGAACTGCCCCCTTGGGCTCGTCTGGCAGACGTGCAGGTGCCCGGGGTTGTCCCCACATGGGGGCAGAGCTGGAACCCCACCCCCACCTCCGTGCCCGGGCTGACCGAAGAGCAGGGGCTGGAAGCTTTCAGAGATGAAAGCTTCCCCCCACCCGCACCCCACAGGCCTCGTCACTACCAGCAGAAGTCCTGCCCTGCGCTGACAGAGGCGGCCTTTGGGGGTGGTCTTCACACCCCCAAAACCTGAGAACCACTGGGGTCCGAGAAGACCTAAGACCAGACAGAGGGCTAGAGGCAGTCGGCCGGGGAGGCGGCTCTGGACCCAGCAGCGACTGTGCAGCCTCCAGGAGGCTGGTCTCCACGGATGTGAGGTGAGTGGAGCGAGCTGGCTGTGCTCCAAGTTACCTCCCACTTCAGGGAAGAGCGAAAAGAGGGCAGAGGGCAGGGATGGGAGAGGGCGGCTGGCAGGGGTACGGAGGACACATGGCAGGTGCAGAGCCCAGGGCCCGGGCCCCCAGGTAATTTGGAGGCCCTCAAGAGTCCTGGCACAATGCCCTTCACCATCTCCCGTGGCCTACACCCACTCAAAGAGGAGTCACCTCTGGGCCTGTTTCCCAAGTGGGGAAACCGAGGCCTGTACCTTTGAAGAGGAGGTTGGCCTTGGGCAGGTCCAGCTGGTACCCAAAGGAGACACTCGTGTCCTGCATTCTTGTGCTGGCCTCAAACTCCACGCCCACCTGCAGCTGTGGGGGCCAGGGGGCAACACAAGGAGTCGGCTTCCCAGACCGGACTCTGGGGCACACGAGCCCCTGGCCACCCCCGCCGGGCAGTGCGCCTGTGCGGCTGATCCCTGGACCACTCACCTGGTCACTGGCCTTGTGATAGTACGTGGCGTGCATGCCTGCCTGGCCCAGCGTCACTGTCGCCAGCCAGTTGTTCACTGTGAGAGAGCGGGGTGGGGACAGGTCGCCCAGGGGACTTGGGAACCCAGGTGTCCCTTCCCTCAGCCCCAGCCCCCCAGCCCCTCCTACGACCCGAGGGCCCCAGGCTCACATGTGTATTTGCCAGCTAGAGACATGACGGTGCCCTCCTCCCCAGGCCGCCGGTGGTAGACCAGCTCTCCGCCCAGGGCCAGACACGGCGTGATGCTCTGGAGGTAGTGGGCCACGAGGATTCCTGCAGGCGAGGGGGCAGGGTGTTACTTGGTGGTCAGTGTCTGCCCGGCCAGGGTGCTAGGCCGGACTCCTGCTCCAGGCAGCCTGGAAGGCCGGCCCCTGCCGGAGGCTCAGGGCCTGCCCCCAGGCCCCCCACACCTGCTTCTCAATGGGGAGTTCACAGGACCGAGGTCACCCCATGGGACCTCCTCTGGTCTGTACAGCCCTGTGCAGTTGGCATTCAGTTGCCACCGTTTGTTTACAGGAGAGGCTGAGGGCGTTCGGGCACTCACCCACGGTCACAAAATGTGACTCAGTCTGCCGTGGACAGAGGCAGGAGGGGAGGGAGGGTCAGGGAGAGGGCACATCCGGTGCTAGAAGGCAGGGGTTCAAACTGCAGACCTACCACTCTGGGTTACCAGGCGTCACCTCTCCACAAGGGAGCCTGGAGGAAGGACGTGGGCAGCGTACGGAGCGTGCCCAGGGCTCAGCGATCCCTTCCGCTGAGTCTCTGCCCCCCGGCAGCAGGGACACCGGTGGGGGGGCCCCCGTGGGTGCTTGGTAATGGAGCATCTCCATCTCAGGGCTGAACTGAACTCATGCCCGTCTTTGCAGCCCAGGAGGGCAGTCGCCACGACCGTGATCTCGCGGGCGGGGAAGTGGGGGGAAGACAGTGAGAGACGCAGACGGAGTGACAGGGAGACAGACGACCTCCGAAAAGAGGAGTGTAAGGTCCTCTGGAGAGAAGCCCACCAAGACTGAGCAGAGACACCCATTAGGAGAGAGAAAGACCCCAGAAAGGGGAAGGCGGGGACAGACAGGGATGGGACGGGGCAGGAGCAAGGATGCGGCTTCTCCACGAACACCAGACCCGCAGACTCGGACCGGCTGACGGAGCACTGCGGGGACCAGGGGGTGTGGACGACCAAGGGTGGACGCGCCGGGAGAGGGCTGCCAGTGGGGCTAAAGGGGCTGAGGGCTCGTGGCCAGGACCCTGGTGCTGTCTCCTGGGCGGCCTGGAGCGGCCATTCTGGGCCCACATGCACACCGGGTACATTTCTTCTTCCAATGAGCAGACAACACCGTGAGCCCCTCGGGCCGGCTGTGAAACCATCCCCTCACACCCCGGGCCAGAATCACCCCCTCACGCAATTGAGGGGAACGTAGGCCCAGAGAAGGAAAAGTGACCGGCGAGACTCACAAAGGGACCTAAACTCATCGGCCTCTCAGCTCTGTCCACCGCTGGGACTGAGCGGTGGGAGACCGAACATCTCCCCGACCTCTTCTCTGGTCTCTTAGGCCTGACGTGCCTCTCCCCAGACCCACCCTTCTCCCTGGTCTGCCCCCAGCCTCACCCTCTCCAGCATCTGACCAAGAGAAGTCCCGCTAAAGCACAAACCCCACCCTGCGGTCCCCCTGCTCAGAACCTGCCGTGGCTCCCCAGGGCCAAGATCCCGGCTCCTCCCAGCACAGCTGCCAGGCCCCTCGTGGCTCGGCCCCAACTCGGAGACAGAGCCGCCTCCTCTCCCCGTAACACAGCGGCCACGCTTGCATCAAGGCTGCACGAACGCACAGGGCCCTCGGCCACACACTGTCCCCGCTGTCCCGTGTTCCCTCCTTCCCTCCTTCCCTCTGCTTAGTCTGGCTAACTAAGCTCCTGCACCTCGGTATCTCGTGGCTTCGGCTACTTCTCTCCAGTATGCCACCAGACCAGAGCCACCGTCCCCACGGGACTCTGGCGCCCTGGTCCCCTGCTCCCAACGGACTCCTGTCATCGCAGCGTGGAGCCCGTGGGAACTCAGGCCTGAGTGTGGTCTCCCCGGCTGAAGCCTCTCTCCCTGCCCCCACGTGCCCTGTGGAAGGACACCAGCTCGTCCCCAGGCTGCGCCCCCTTCTCTGGGGCCCAGGATGCGCCTGCTGCCAGAGCCGAACAACTCGCTGCCCAGGACGCACCTCCCCGAGGGCCCTTTCCCGAACCTGCCGCCCCGTCCTGCATTCCCTCCGCTCTCTCTCCTCACCTGGCTCTTAGCCAGGCCCAGATCCCCGTGGCATGCGAGCATGCGAGCTCCCGAGCCGGGACTGTGTCCAGACCAGCAGCTCCCACTCGGGGCCATTCATTCTGCAGGGTCGGAGCACCCACGAGGTACCCGGAGTCCAGACCCCGCGGGGAGAGAAAGTGGGTCACAGGGCTGTGAGGGCGAAGAGCGGCCGGTCTGCCTCCCAAACCTGCTGGGCAGGGGCAGGTCTGGGCCACCATCCACAGGCCCTTCCCCTACTCGGCTGGGCCGCACCAGGGGAGTCACCTGGGGCAGGACGAGCGAACGCCGGGGGCTGATGCTCAGGCTGGGGCAGCACCTGAAGGGAGGCGGCTCTTGGCCCCAGACCAACAGGACCTCTCCCTGTACCCCACGCCCCCCAAGCAGCGCCACCCCACTCACCCCCTTCACCCTGCCTCAGACTAGACAGAGCCACACCGGAGAAGCGGCCTCTGTCACGCCAGTGGAGACGGCCCCCCGACCTTGTTGTAAGTTCTCATGGCAACCTGGCTGTTTCCCGAGTAGGATTTCTCACAGCACCAGTGAAGTCACGGTGTGATTATCTGTTTAAAGGCGAATGTCCCTCCCTCCGGCCTGGGGGTGCCCTGAGAAGGCAGGAGAGGCCAGCCGTGTCCCAGCACTGCCCTGCCCAGGGCTGCACACACAAGGCCCTCAGAGTAAAGCAGGGGCTCCAAAGGAGCCGAGCCCGTGGGCGGGGCCCTGGGTAAGAACCCGGGCCCTCGAATCGGGCCGTGACTCAAATTCCAGCCCCTCTGCTTCCTTGCTGGGTGATCCCAAGCGACTGATTTCACTCTGAGGCTCAGTTTACTCATCCGTGAAATGGGACCGCAGAAACAGCCGCCCTGCCTGGTGCAGGGCGGAGGGAGACACCGCACCCTGAGTGCCAGCTGCACATCTGGCCTGGAACTTAGCGCCCAAGACGCGCTCCCACGGAATCCTTGTGACAGAGGAGGAAACTGAGGGACAGAGGGGTGCAGTCACCAGGGCCGAGTCCCAGCTGTCGATGGTACATTACTCGTGTGCCCAGCAGGGACCTGGCCGCGAAGGCCGTTTCCGTCAGTGTCTGAGAGGAGGAGGAGGAACCTGGAGGCCAGCGTTGGGGTCACAAAAGGATGATGCTGGCGAGCGTGAGGGCCGGGGCGGGGGGTGCCGGTACCGCAGAGGCAGCGTGGACTCTGGGTCCGACTCACTGAGTCCTTCAGGAGGCGTGTCCTCCCTGGGCCTCGGTCGGATGGGACGATGGCGGCACCTACCCCACGGGGCCGCGGAGAGGATTTGGGCGCCGAGTGCTGTGCCCCCAGTGCCTAGGACGACTGAACGAAGGGGCAGATGCTCAGGGCCTGACCAAGGGCCGAGGGAAGAGCGGGGACCTGCCTTTCCGCCGCTCGCTCCTTTGCTCAGTGCTTCCTGAGCACCTATTCCGGCCCCGGCAGGGTGCCTGGTGCTGGGCGCACAGCGGTGAGCGGGCAGGCAAGTCCCTGGCCTGAAAGAGCCGACACCATAGCACAGGAGACAGACAAGTGAAGAGTGAGACAATTTCAGACGGAGGTGCTACGAAGACCATGGGACAGGTGAGGCGGTACCTCGAACACCTGCACACTTTCATCTCGGAAGGGCTTTTTGTGAGGGCGATGTGTGCCCGAGGCTCATTCAGCCACATCAAAACGGGAGAATAATTTCTTAAGCAATAGGAACAGCATGTGCAAAGGTCCTGGGGCAGAAACACTGTCATTCCAGGAAGTGTCAGAAAACCTCTCAGGGTCCAACCGCGCTGAGAGTGGGAGCAGACCAGTGCCGCCGTCAGAGGTCAGAAAGGGACAGAAAATGCTCCTTCCTGCCCAAGGCCCCTCACTTCTCCTGGGACCCCCGCCCCCCACCACCACAAAGCGGCACCTAGGAGACTTCTCCTGACCAGCTTCCCCATCTCCTGGATTTTATGACACGGCCCTTCCCTCTCCCCTCCCCTTTCTGGCTGCTTGCCTCCCCCTTCCAGGGTAGCCCTTCTTCTTCTGAGAAGGTTCCTTAGCCTCTGGCAGGCAGAAGTAGGAGCTCTCCCTGGGCACCCCCCAAGTTTCTGGCTTTCTGTCTTCACAAACGCCATCACTACTCACTGCTCTCCACGACAGAGCAGATGCAGAATCACCAGCTCCACCGTTCCAGCTGTTCAAGCCCAAGACTTGGGGGTCACCGGGGTCCCTCTCTCTACCCCCCACGGCCGATCCAGTAGCAAACTCCATCAGCGCCACCTTCAGAGTACACCCCGATTCCGCAGCTTCTCATCCCCCCACCACCCCCGCAGTGGGTCCCTTTCTAGTCTGTTCTTCACCTGTCAGCACAAGGGGTCCTGTTAGAAGCTGAGACAGATCCTGTCCCTATCAAATGCCTCCAGTGGCCGCCGACACATTCAGAGCAAAGACCAAGCTTCCACAAAGCCTCGCGTGGTTTGGCCCTGACTCCTTGGGTTTCTACCACTCACGCTCACCCTCCTCCTTCCCCCATTATGGTCAAGGAGAGGGCCACTCTCCTCTTCACTGTCCTTCACCTGTAAGACCCTCTGCTGGGACATCAGAGGGTCCTGCCTCAGGGCTTTTGCGCTGGCAGGTTCCTCTGGCTGAAAAGCTCCTCTCCCCTGTACCTGCTCGGCACCGTCCCTCCGGCTCAGTCTTGGCTCACACATCCTCTGCGACTGGGGCATTCTCTGAGGGCTCCACCCCGCCCTCCTGAGACCCCCCTCTTTCAGCACAGCCCCATCGCCCGACCCCATTTCTCTCCCCACTGCTTTCCTCGGGTCTGCCCCTCTCAGGTGAGAGGTCCCGGAGGGCTGACTTCACTCCCCCTTGTTCGCCACCTTATCCTATAGAATACACACACGCGCCGCGTGGGGTCAATAAATACTCGTTGGAGAGACTGGGAATACAGACAGAAGTCCGGCGGTTCGCGCCCCCAGCCAACCACACGTCACTCAGCACTCGGGAGGAGACCACCGGTCTCCCCGCCGGCCGCCTGCGGAAGCTGCTGCCCTGGGACCTGCTCTGGGCGCTCCGACAGCTGCAGTCCCACCCCCACCAACAGCAACAAGGGCAGCTCAACACCCACTATTACGTGCCTGACTCCCTTTGCTGTATTCCGCACGTGTGGACTCACATGACCTGCTCAACGACCCTGTGAGCTGCCCGACTTTACCGGCGAGAACACCGACGCCCACAGAGGTGCCGGAACCGGCCTGCAGTCGAGACGGAGCCAGCAGCTGCGCTTGCATCTGCTTTCCCACCCACGACGCCACACTGCCTGATGTTTCGAAGCCCCTTCTGCCTGTGCCCATGTCTCGGGTGGCACAAAGGAGGCCCAGAGGAGGAGATGGACTTGCCGGTCAAGCCGGGACTGGAATGTGACCGCCCCCCCCACGCCCTGCGCCTCTCACCTGAACCCACCAGGACGTCGGGGTTCCCCAGGGTGATGGCTGCCGTGAAGTCAGAACCCCGGTACTCCCCGTCCACCTGCCAGTTCACGAACTTCGACTGTTGGGTCTGCGGGGAAGGAAGGGGAGCGTGATGAGGGCAGCCTGGTGCTCAGGGTGGCCGGGCGAGCGGCCGACTCCACTCCCACTCACCTGGATGGCCATCTTGGACCTGAGGCCAGGGCCTAGCTGGTGAATGACCTGAGCGTTGAGGCTGCCGCTGTTGTCCATGTCGCCCACCAATACGGGGAATGCCTGTGAGGCAGAGCAAGGTAGGTAAGAGGTTAGAGGGCAGAGGCCTAGCGTTGCACAGGTACACGAGTGATGGGCCCAGGAGGCACGTTTAGAACCAGGAAGCTTCAACAGAACCACAGAAATGGAGGTCACATGGAGGGCTGTCAGCAGGGGAGGGGGGGGAGAGAGAGGGGAAAAATTACAGAGAATAAGTAGCATAAATGGTAGGCAGAAAATAGACGGGGGAGGCTAAGAACAGTATAACAAATGAAGAAGCCAAAGAACGCATATGTATAACCTGTGGACATAAACTAAAGGAGGGGAATGAGGGTGGGAGGGGGTGTGCAGGGTGAAGGGGAATAAAGGGGAAAAATGGGACAACTGTAATAGCATAATCAGTAAAATATATTAGAAAAAATATATATATTTAAAAGTCAGGTTAAAAAAAAAAGAAAGCTTCAGATTAAGGCTCCCCTCTTCCAGGAAGCCCTCCTGACCACCTAGGCTGAACAAGGTTCCCCTCTGGGCTCCTACAGCCTTTATGTCCCCCCATTTCAGGCCTGCCCGCCCCCTGGACTGTTACTCTCTGGGAACAGATCCGCCCCCTCTCTCCACTAGACTGAGCATGTTAGCTGTTCCAGTCACTGCTATGTCCCCAGCCCAGAGCTGGGCACAGAAAGGGGGTTCAGTGAAGGCCTGTTGGATAAGCAAATTTATTGAAATAGTTAACTAATTCAGCCCTGGCTGGTGTGGCTCAGTGGATTGAGTGCAGCCTGTGAACCATAGGGGCAACTAGTTTGATTCCCAGTCAGGGCACCTGCCTGGGTTGCAAGCCAGGTCTCCAGTGGGGGGGTGCAGGAGAGGCAACCACACATTGATGTTTCTCTCCCTCTCTTCCCCCTCAAAAATAAATAAATATAATCTTTAATAAAAAAGTCAAGTAATTCAGTGTCCCAGCTAACCCCTAACCCCAGCCTCCTTCCAGGCCCCCAGTTTTGCCCCCACTCCTCCAACCCAGCCTCTCTCTCCATGACAGCCTGAAGCATGTTTCTAAAGCATCAACCCGACCAGACCTTTTCCCTAATTCAAATCTTCCCATGGCTCTCCAGTGCCCCCTAGAGAAAGTCCAAATGCCTAGTTTGGCATTCAAAGCCTCCCTCCCGCAGCGCAAGACTAGGCAGAGGGGTTCAGGATGAAGGAATGGCCCCCATTCCAATGCACCTTGAAGAGACACAGCCCCGCCCCTCACAACCCCCTCTGCAGCTCTTGCCTCCTACTGACAAAGCCCCCTGGTGGCTGGCTACACATTTGTTAGAAGAGTCGGAGGATGAATGAAATGACAACTCACCTCTGTGGGACTCAGCTGCTTTGTCCCCACATACGTGACCCCGAAGTGGTAGTTGGACTCCCCGATTGTGCTGAGGGCTACTGTGTGGTTCACCTGAGAGAAGAGGGCAGGCTGTGGGCATGAGGCTGCAGGCTCCCCCGAGGCCCAGCGGAGCCCACCTCTAGCCTCAGATGGTGGATACCGGTCTGCTGGGCTTCCCTACCAAGGAGGGAAAGACAAGCCTCTATGGGTGGTGGGCAGGGGGTGAGGACTGGGAGGTTTGGCCTAACTAGGTAAGAGATTTAAGAAGAGGAATGGCTGGCACTTCACTTTCGGATGTTACGCTAAAAGGGGCATCTCTGGATTCTGGGTCCCTAAACACTGTCATTGGCCCCGCACTGAGAAGTCAGCCTGGCATTGTGCTGATGCAGGGGGACAGATGGGACGACCTCTGAAGGTAAGAAGGCTCACCTGGAAATGGTTACTCAACCCTTTGTTGACTGTGAGCTTGACACCTTCCATCTGAATAGGAAAGAGCTCTGAGGAAGAGAAATGCTATCACACTCCACGCACACACCCAACTCTCATCCCAGCCCTCCCTTCGCCAAGGAACCAAGGCAGAAGGCCCCACGGGGTGTCGGACCAGTAACGTGGAAGTATGCCTCTGACGGACGGGGCCAAACCAGAGCCTGTGCCTGCGTCCAAATCCAAGTGCCACCACCTACCACTGCATGCCTTTAGCTAAGTTCCCTTATCGCTGTCAAACTTGTCATCTGCAAGATGACACGCACCACATGGGAACATTGCAGAGATTTCACGAGTTAATACATACTGGATGCCGGAAGAGCTCTCGATAAATCTCCAACACTTTTGCTATCACAATTATTCCAAGCCAGGATTCAGAAGCCTTGGTTTCCACTCACACTAGACCCTTGCTGACACTGTGACCTTGGGCCTCAGTTTGTTGGCCGATCACATGAGGAGGCTGGCTTGGCTGATTCCTGGGGCTCCTGAGGTCCGTAAGGCTTTTCTCTACTCCTATGCCATTCCATCCCGAGATTCCACCATTTGATCCCATCGTTCTAAGCTCCAAGTCCAACGTTCCACCATTCGATCCCAACGTCAACTCCTAACGCTCTGTTTAATCACCCCAAAGGTCGGTGCCAATTCCCAAGGTTGTCTTAATGTACTCCCCCTTCCCCCGAGATACCGGCCATCACACTCCCGGCAAGTCCCTCGCCCCTCACCCTTGCACTTCCGGTGGCACTCCTCGAACGTGCCCGGGTTGGGCAGGCAGCCGCAGGCCCCATCATCCGCGGTCCCTGTGGCGCTGGCGGCCGCAGTCCCGGGGGTCCGTTCTGAACCCCGACCCGAGCCAGCCCCAGAGCCCAGGCCGCCCCCGAGCGGCGGCAGCGTGAAGCCCGGAGGAGACGGCGGAGGCGGCGGCAGCCCCACGAGGGCAGGCGCCGGCGGTGGCGGCGGCCCTGCGGGAGGCGAGCTAGCGGCCAATACGTTCCCCATGGTCGCCTGCAAGGGAAAAGGTCAGAGGGCGGAGGTCAGGGCCTGAGCGCTCCGGGCCCAGACCACAGCCAACCCCCGCCCTGCTCTGGGCGCCGGTTCTCACTGGCTGCAGCGCCTGTTCCCGGCCTGGGCTCCGCTCCCACCCCGTGTGCCACGCGCAACCGAACTCACTGCCGCCGCCGCGGCTGCCACTATTGCCCCGCCCCACATAGCTTATTGGTTCAGCTTGCCCTAGGTACCGCCCACCAACTTACGGGCCTGACCCTGCTATTGGTGCCATGGAAGAGAATCCCAGACACTTCTTTGGAACGTCCTTTCTTATTGGCTTCCACTCGCAAGCAGGTCAAAGCACACCACCCCGCCCTTCCCATTGACTCTTGGAGCCCACGCCTATTGGTTCGCGACGCCGCGGGTTCTGGTGCTGTCCTATCATTGGCTTGTGCGCAGCGCTTTGCAACGCCCACCGACTCGCCGCCTCCGCCCCTCTTTAGACTGCGCCCCTCTTTCGACTTTGCCCCGCGGTGAAATTGCCATAATAATTGGCCGGCTTTGGTCCTTGCAGCATTCTGATTGGCTCCGGCAGCCACAGGGGCCTGACCCTGGTGACATAATCAGTTTGGTGTGCTCATTGGCTAACGTGCCAGGGTCGGGGGACACGGATAAAGGTGGGTTGCGCGGTAGACGCTGCTAGGCAGCAAGGTCAGGCCTCGCATCCCACCACGCACCGCGGCAGAGGGGCAGTCCCCAGACTAGAGTCTGCGACCGAAAGCCGGAAGTGTTGGTCTTTCCCACAGTACCTTTGGAGAATTCTAACCGGTTCTGTGAACCCTCTCCTGCTTTTTGTTACCCACAATGCCCTTTACCTGCTTAACGTGACAGTTGTCATAGACCCACCCCTGTCCTTACCCATCATGCCTTCTGTTCCCCGCTCCCTACACCCCAGACCTGCGTAGCTGCGGCTTCTATCTTTGGCCCATTCATTCCAGTCCCATTACCCAGCATGCCTCTGTCCCATTCATTTGAGGTTTATTGCCTATACCAGCTGTCCCCAACCTTTTTGGCACCGAGGACCGGTTCATTCGCTTGGCCGCCGCTCACCCCCTGCTGTGCGACCCGGTTCCTAACAGGACACGGACCGCTGCCCGGGGGCCGCAGCCGCCTGGCCTATACTACCTTCAGCCCATTTCTGTTGTACCTGTTCACTTTCGTCGTTCTTCTAGCACTTCAATGAACTATTGTTTGAGTCTATTATCCAGCATGCCTGTAGCCCCCATTTCATTACCCATCCCTGCCTCTGGCTCCTTCATCCAGATCTATTACCCATCATGTCCTGAGCTATTACATTATTCATAATTTTGCCTTTGGCCTATTCTTGCCACCTATGCATTAAGCCTGAACCCCTTGTACTTAATTACTACCATGCGTGTGTCTGTTCTGTTCGCTTCTGCCCCTTACCCGTTAGACTGCTGTTGCAGTTTCCTTTTTGTTCACTACCACGGTGGGATTCACCCCCCTCTCCATCACTCACCATTATGTTCTTGGTTTATGCACTTTACTCATTATCCCCTCACTTAATTTTTCATGTCTTTGGCTCTTTTGGTTTTGCCTGTAACCCATCTTGACTTCTGGTCTACTGATTGCCTTAAGCCCTGGGCCCCATATTCATTACCCATCATGTCCCAGCCTCCTCCCCTGCACACCCCACAGAAAACCCAGGTTGAGAATTGGTCAAAGTATAAATTCATATTTTGTAGATAATTCCATATTACAAAACTATCAGATCCTCCATCTGCACCCCCCCACCTCCCTGGGAGATGTTTGGGTCCCATCCCACTGAGCAGCAGTAAAAGGACTTAGTTGTCTTCAAAGTAACAAGAAACCCTCTCAAGGCTGGAGCTAGCAAGGCGCACACTGCGTGATGCTCACCCATTCTAGTCCTGGACTGGGGCTGAATTCCCTGAAATCAGGAAATGGGGAAGCAGGAACTCAACGAAAGGCCTGGACCCTGAGACTCCTGCCTGCAGGAGGGAGAGGGGGAATCCCTTCCCTCTCATCTTTGGGGAACAGGTGGGTGGGGGGCGAGTGAGGCTCTGCTGCCTGGAGGGCTCAGGTCTGAGCAGCAGGGTGCCTGCCCCCAACCTCCAGCCAGCAGAGCTGTTGGGAGTTTAATGCCTGAGGACAAATCAGAGGCTGGGGTCTTTGGAATTTGGGAGGAGACTGGAGATTTGGGGGGATATGAGAGGTATGAACTAAGGTCAAGGTCTTAGGAATGCTTGGGTCAGAGGTCAGGCAGCCACATACCCTACCCCTTCCAACACGTGAGATAAGGTTGCCAGGTTTCCACTGTCATGGCCAGTTTCTCTGGGTCACAGATCATGGGTTAGAGGTCATAGTGGAGCCACCAAGGTAAAAGTCACAGATGACATGCATGTGGCTGGCTGGGTCAGAGGTCGGGGGGCTCTAGATCCCTGACAGCGAATTGAGGGATCAGAGAGGTGAGAGGCCAGGGCCATGGCTGCTCACACATACATGGCCCGGGACATGACAAAGCCCTTGCCCTGGTAGGAATCAGAGGTGCTAGAGTAGGACAGGGCATCGTAGATGGGGTTGATCTTGTCCAGGTAGTTTTCCTCTTCATCATCCTCATCTTCTAGGTTCAAGGAAATTCTCTTCGCAACAGGCGGCCCTGGAGGCACCAGGAGGGGGGACCCCAGGCTTGTGGCCCCCAGGAGCAGGGGCCCGGGTCGCTCTTCCAAGGTGGGCAGCTCATGGTACCGAGGCATTTCCTGGGAGCGGGGTGGGAATAAGGAGCCCAAGGTCACCTCCTGAACATGACACAGAATGCCAATCTGCCCCCCCCGACTCCAAAATCCTGACCATCTGCCCATGACGACCAGACCCAATCTCACCCCTTGTTACCTGGGTCAGCAATGCGCTGGGACAGCCATGGCTTGTCCCTAAGTCAAAGCCCACAGCATGGACTCTCCCCCTGGGTTTCTACTTTGTCTTTTGACTCCTGACCCCAAGTCTTTCCCCTCGAACCTTTGTTTTCAGTCCGGATCTCAACTACTTAACCTTAAACCTGAAATAGCCCCTGAAACCTTGACTCGTCACAACTTCCATACCCGACCCCTGACCTCCAGTAGACCGCTGAGGGAAGTGACTGGCTTATCCTAGCGTGTCTAGCCAATGTAGATGTTTAACTAATCTTCACTGACTTTCACTGACTGACTTTATACTCTAACATCATGCCCTTGGGTCTTTCAGTCATGACCTTTCCCACTGAATTCTTTCAATGCCCTAATCTCTGGCCAGAGACAGAGCTCTGAACTGGAGTTGTGACCTTTGGTCCTTGATCTCTTATGTCAGAGACTGATCCCGGGCGCTTAAACTGAGCCCTTGAGTCCAGCCTCCTCCTCACCCGAGTTCCCATCTGCTCAGCGATGGAGATGCCAGCATCAAAGTAGGGGGTCTTGAGTGGGCTGTGCTCTGAAGGCCCGAGAGTGAAGAGCTGGGAGGGCTGCAGTGGGAGGGGGTAGGTCAGGTCAGGACTCTTGGACAGTCGGCCCCTCCCGCAGCCCCCTCCTCCCACCCCTGGCCTTACTGGGGAGGGGTGGGCATGGAGGTGGGAGCGGCCTGCGCTCCACACAAAGTGCTTACCATCTCTGGCTCCTCCAGCTTTGTCTTTGGCGTGGGTGGCTTGTACGAGGGAGGCCCCTCCAGGCTGTGGATTGGGAGGTAGGTCAAGTGGTGGCTCAGACCTGAGAAGCCCTCCTACCCTGGGGCCAGTGCACAGGCTCTTCTCTCTCTCTGCCTGATACCCCTTCCACCACCGCCACTCCCCTTGCCGGCTAACTCCTACTTATCCCATGCATCTTCTTCTTCCAGGAAGCCTCCCTGACTCTCCAGGAAGATCAGGGTCTCCTGGTACGTGATCACATCTAATAGGATACCTCCCGCTCCGGTATGCAACTAACTGCATTTGTATCTGCAATGTCGTTTCTGATGTCAGTCAGTGACTGCACCCAACTGTGGGCAATGTGAGGGAGAAAATAAGGTCTTTGTTCAACCAGGTATTCCCAGGACCCACTACAAAGAATTCAGTAAATGTTAAAAGAATGAATGAATGGCCTTGGCAGGTGTGGCTCAGTGGATTGAGCGTGGGCTGTGAACCAAAAGGTCACCAGTTCACTTCCCAGTCGGGCCACATGCCTGGGTTGTGGGCCAGGTCTGGCCCCTAGTAGGGGCCACGTGAGAGGCAACCACATATTGACGATCTCTCTCCCTCTCTTCCCAACTTCTAAAAATAAATAAGATCTTAAAACAGAAAGAATTTATGTTTCCATGTGTTTATGTGTGTGGACACGTTTTACATGCTTGTCTCATCATTGCATTCTTAACCTCCAGGGCCTGGCTCTGAGTGGATACTTTTTAAAAATTTTATTTATTTTCAGGCAGAGGAGCAGGAAAGGAGGAAGACAGGGAGAGAAACATCAATGTGTGGTTGCTTCTTGCTCTCCCCACACCGGGGAACCTGGCCTGCAACCCAGGCATGTGCCCTGACTGGGAATCGAACCAGCGACCCTCTGCTTCACAGTCTGGTGCCCAATCCACTGAGCCACACCAGCCAGGGCTGAGTGGATACTTACTGAATACTTGTTGAATTGATGAATAGATGAGAGGCTGTGTTGAGGTTACATATATAAAATACATCTCACCAAGCCTGGCACATAAGAGGTGCTATAAAACAGAAGTGTAGCTAGTTTCCCCTAATGTTCAGGTTCCTCCTTTCTGATACTAAGAAAGATTTTACTGGGTAGGTGGCCACCCAGAATAAAGACTACATTTCCCAGCTTCCCCTGCTGCGGTGGACGGCCACGTGACAGGTTCTGGCCAATGGAAATGAGAAGTGATGGGTTCCCTTATAGGACAGCTGAGTATCCTCTGTTTTCTTTTGCCCACTGGCAGGCATGAGGCTTTGAGGCCAGGATAACCATGCCCGATAGTCAAGTACACAGATAATGAGAGAAGAGTGGGGAGCCATCTTGAAATGTGAGCAAAGGTGGAGCAACAAGATAGCGGGAGCCTGGGCTCTGATGACGCCACAGAGCAGGGCTGTCATACCCACACTTTATAAGCCAAAAACTCTCCCCTCTCCACCCTATTTAAGTCATAGTTATTTTGAGTGTCTCCATTTCACACAGCCATTACGGATGATTTTCTTACGTCTTCACCCCCAGCCTGGACTCCCCAGTTCTAAGACCCCTCCCACATCACTCACTCCTCCTCCTCCTCCTCCTCCTCTGCTGCCTGCAACCTCTGTTCCTTCCGCTGCTGCCGGCAGATGAGGATGGCTGTGGCGGTCACAGCGGTAGCAATGATGGCAGCGATGATGCCCCCGATGATGCCGCCCGTGGCCCCTGCACCTGCTGTGTTGGGGGACTCTGCAAGAAGAGGGACAGTGAAAGAGGCTGTGGCTTTCTCCATGAGGAAGCCACGGCCCCTTACTCCCAACCGGCCTCCCCAAGTCACCACCCAGCTGCCGCCTCAAAGGCAGGGGACAGACCTTCTTTCATTCAACTAATCTTTATCGAGCACTTTTTATGGGACAGAGTGGCGAGCAACAAATATACAAGAGTCCCCAAGGGACTAGGTTCCAGTTGGGCAGGGGGACCAACAGGACAGAAACGAGGAGAGCTAACACACCAGGTGGCAGTAAGTGATGCGTGATAATACCGCACAGTGGGGAAGGTGATGGGAAGTGACCGAGGCGGCAGAAAGCCTTACTGCAAGGTGACATTTGAGCAACAACCTGAAGGGGCTGTACGAGGTGAGCCATGAAATGCGAGAGCAGTCGGGCAGAGAGAGGACAGCCAGTACAAAGGCCCTGAGGAGGAAGCTTGGTGGGGTTTTTAGGACCAGCAAGGAGCAGAGGGATGAGGGGACGCGCAGGGAGGCGGGGGAAGGGAAGCGGCGGGGAGGGAAGTGGATCTGAAAGGCAGAGAATTGTGGGGGTGGGATGCTGGGATTGGGATTGTAACCTGCCATTCATTACCCTCCTTCCCAGGGAAGGAAGTCGTCCTGGGAAGAGGGTCGGAGCTCCTCCAACCGAACAAAACGGGAAATGGCCTGAGAGGCGCGCATGGCCCCCTGGGCTTCTCTTGTGTAGCACTTTGCACTCTCTAAAGTTATTATTGGAGCAATTACCTCCATGCTTGCCAGTTTGCACACTAGGCTGTGAGCTCCAAGGGCAGGTTGGCTCTGCTACATGGGTCAGGAGGGGCGGGCACGGGCGCTAGGGACCTATTATATGCCAGACAGACAGAATTCCTGCCCCGGACCTCTGGGCTCTGCCCTCCCATGGTGGGGAGAGGAGCGGGGGGATGGGAGGGGGTGGTGCAGACAGTCAACAACCAGAGGAAGTGCTGTGAGCAAAAGCCCCATGCACAGGCTTCCCCCTCTCGGGTCCAGGAAGCCCACTCCGTGGATGAGGCGATAAAGGCCCCCAGAGGAACCGCGTCTGCATCCCTGCCCTGCCCTGATTTCCATCCACACTTCCCGTTCCACGGCCCGGCCTTCTCAGGAGGATTTAAGCGTGGGAGAACTGAGCAGAGCCATTGCCGCTCAGTCCATCCGGGCCCCCCTAAAATTACTGTTCCTCTCGTCGTCGTCCTTACTGACTGCATGTCCGGGAGGGCAGGGTTGCGCCTGCTCTAGTTCCCGCTGCGTCCCCAGCAGCTGAGTGCAAATCAAAATCAGTAGAACTGAACTCATCGGCAGTGACCTGCCCCACACTTGGCAATGGAGCTCAGCCTACAGAGCTGCGTGCCTGCCTGGGCAGCAGAGACAAAGCCCAGGGTGTGGCCTCAGCGGGTGGGGAATGAAGTGACTGGGATTTACCCTTGCCTCTCCCCTTCCCCCGCTTCAGTCCCCAGCCTGGGGGTGGGGGCATTAGGTTAGGGGTACAGGACTGCAGCCCCTCCCTCTGAATCGCTGAAATTCCCTCTAGCTGGGCCCCCAGGGAAAAAGAAAGAGGAAGGAGGCTGGGAAAGGCCAGTTGGAGGGGAGGGACTTTCCTGTTTTCTCAGTAGCCCCGCCTGCCCTGCACCGTGGGGCAGAAAATGCCAGGGGGGCAGCTGGAACCTCTGAGCCCAGCTCCCCGTCCCACTGGCCTTGAGGGGGCGGGTCTCGGCATCCACGGTGTCCTTCAAGGACCCAAATGGCGAGAGCCCACCAGCCTCCCCAAGGCCAGCCCCACTAGGCTCCCGCAGCCTGGAGCCCAGTTGAACTCTCCTACCCCGCAAGGAGGGGTCCAGTGTATCTATCACAAGACACCCCCGATGTTTTCCTGCAAGGCGTTTATTAACTCCTGAGTGTCACAAGGTAGGGGCTGGGGCAGACCAGAGCCAGAAACAAGTCTGGCAGGGAGGGGGGCTCCTCTGTGGGCCCCTTTGCCCCTCCCCCACACGGCCCTGCAGACAGAAGTCCAGTGTGTGATAATCCACCTCCCTCTGCGTCCCAGGAAAGCGGGAGGTAGCATCTGAGCTCCAGTGTCACCAGGACAAACGAGTCCGACCAGTCTGGAGCCCTTGGCTGGCACTGGTGGGCTCTGTCTCTGTCTGTCTGTCTGTCCCGGGGGTCACACATAAACCGCCCGTCGGGAGATGAGGGAGCCGTCCAGCTGGGACTCCATGTCGTCCTCCAGTGCCGGGGACGGAGGCAACATGAGGCCTTTCTCTGCCTTCTCCTCCTCTTCCTCGTAGCCCTCTTCCGCGTCCTTGCCGTCCGGCGTCAGGGGACCAGGGGTTGTGGTCCAGAAGACGGGGCCCCCGTTCTCAAACACTTGGGTTTTCGGATTGTAGGATCCTCGGCCGCTGTCTCGTCCCTCTCGTCCTTCTCCTGCTGTTCCTCCCGCGCCTCCTCCT
Source organism: Artibeus jamaicensis (assembly GCF_021234435.1). Lineage (NCBI taxonomy): Eukaryota > Metazoa > Chordata > Mammalia > Chiroptera > Phyllostomidae > Artibeus > Artibeus jamaicensis. The sequence goes on from NW_026521297.1 coordinate 2,280,081, forward strand.
CCTCCAGGGCTCTTCCTCCTCCTCCTCATCCTCAGCAGGATGAAGGCCAAGGACCCCCCAGCCAGAAGCAGCAGCACCAGCAGTGTCCCCCCCACGGCCCCCCACACCATGGGACCCTCGTCTTGGGGAGAGGCCCGGGGGGTGTCTGAGGAGAGAGGAGGGTGAGAGAGAGAGAAAGGGAGACACGCGGTCAAGAGGATATATCTCGGGGGACACTGAGGGGGCAGTGACAGGAATCAGGGAGACGGCTGGGCACAGCGGAGGGGGGGGCAGGGTGAACCCACTCACTCCACTGCAGGCTTTGTACCCACAGGGGCTGCCAGTTGGAGGCTCCCCCCAGGTGTCCTCTTTCACCTGCCCCGTGTTCCTGAACCCGCCAGCCAACATTGCAAACACCAGCTGATTTCACCGAAAACCCCCGATTTCATTTAGCGAGAGAAAAATTCAGATCTGGCAGTACCAAGGTCTCATGTCCCCGACCTGGTGATGGGCAACCCGGAGGGAAGGCTGGTGGCCGGGAAGGGAACTGGGTTCCACACCTGGCCACCAGGTCGCATGATGGGACCCAGGAGGTGTGTGAGTCTGCGACCCCTTGAAGATGGATGAGCTCTGAGGCCAGCGTCATGAAATTTCAGGGCAGATCCAGCCAGAAAGAGAGAGAGATGGATTCAGCCTGAAGCTGTCTGGCCCCAAAGCTCTCTCTGCCCTTGAGGGAAGGACTCCGAGGGGGAGGGGCCTCCGGAGAACTGCCCCCTCAGCGCTGGGAGAACCTGGTCTGGGCAGCGTGGTTCCTGTCCGGGCCACCTGCCCCCAGTGTGGAAAACGGGGCTTAGCAGGACTATTGTCCCTTCACCCTCTAGTGCTTCCTGCAGTGGCTGAACAATAAGGGAAAGATGGGGGGGGAGTGAGAAGGAATCCAGGGAGGGCTGAGGAGGGAGGTGTTGGAGGGAGGGAGCATGGGGGGCGGGGCGCGGGCCACGCCCAGGACAGACGTGCTCCGCTGGGAACCCGATCACACCTGCCCTTTCCCCACCCCCTGCACCCAGCAGGTGGCGCAGGGGAGAGACCCGGAGGGATCCAGTTACACCAGACCCTCCCTCCACCCTCCACCCTCCACCCCCGCACACCGAGGGGGCCGCCCGCGGTCCTGAGGGCATCCGTTTCCGGTGTCTTGCACGCGGGGCTCCCCAGCCAGTAGGCTGTCAAATCACTTTTAGTGACTCACAGGCCGCAGTAAAAAATAGAAAAGCTGCACCTCAAGTATGAAGGGTAAACAATACTTTGTGAGCCTCTTTGAGGGGGGCTGTGTGCCTCCCCCAGACGCTAGGTGGGGGCGCGGAGCGGACTTCGTCCACAGGGTCTGGAAACCGGCTTTCGCCCTCGGGGTGGAACTGTTTGCCCGATTCTGGGGGTGGTGGTTTGAGGCGGCAGGTGAGTGTCCGTGGGTTGAGAGTTCTCCGAAGTCTCCCTGAAGTGACCTCAGCCGCTGTCGTCATCACCCCCCCCCCCCGCTGGGCCTGATTGTTTTACTGGGTGAACACCAGCAGGGGCTGAACTCCGGACCCGGCGTGTTCCTGGTGGTGGACAAGCCTGGCGTTTCTGTGTGCATGTTTTTGAGGGGGGGACATGTTTTTGTGGCTCCCTATTCCTCCGATGGCCCTCCAGAGTGACTGTGTTCGGCAGGGGGCAACCCTTGCAGGTGCCTGTCGACAGAGTGTGGGTCGGGACCCGTTTCTCAGCTACGTTTCTGGGTTAGAGCTTCGGGGTGTATTTCCAGTCGGGTGCCTTGCTGGGAGGGTGGGGCGGTGCTTTCGGGGTGTGCCTTGGAGGGCAGGGAGTGTGTCTCATCCACCACCGTCTTCTCTGTGTTAGGGAGAAAGTCCGGCTAAGAGGAAATGTCTAGATGACTATTTGTGGAAAGAGAATCTCGGTAACGGGGTTTCTGGGGAGTTTCTGAGGGTGTGCACCCCAAGCCTGTCATGGAGTTTCTCAGTGAGTCAAGATGTGATTGTTGATTCTCATGGCCCCCCCCCCCCGCACGTCTGATGACTGAGTGCCCCTTCAGGTGTGTGTCTGTGGACCGGAGGTGACAACATGCTGAGGGCGGGCTGGCTGTCTCTCCCAGCGTGTCGTCTGTGACAGTGTCTCTGAAGAGCACCATCACATCTCCCTGGCAAGTGCCTGCCTTCCTGAAGAGGCGCCGGTTGTCACCTGGGTGTCTTTTCTAGATGTGTGTGCGGTGTAAGATTGTATCAGGAAAGGGATCTGCTTCCATCTGGGGTCGTGCTTCTGAGGGGGCCAAGCCCTGGTCTGCGTGTTGTTTGCACAGGTGTGTGTCACAGACAGTCACGCAGGGCGGGTGTCTCCCTAGTTAGGAGTCTGGCTGGGTGTTGTCCGGCTTTGTTCACCGTCTTGGCTGGTGGCCCTGCCCTCTCGGGGTGTGTGCCGTGGTGACAGTGTGTGGGTTACACCACAGGCGAGTCTGTTTTGATTCCAGCACATCTCGAAGCACAGGGAGGCCCTGTTACCTGCAGGTGCAGGTCCTGCCGGCCGCACCTCTGACAGGAAGGGGGGCTCTGCTCCCGGCCACAGGGCCAGTGGGTGTCTGAGTCTCGGGGTGCCCGGCCCCGTAACATCCCTGCCTCCCTCTGGGGCGTGTGGGTCTCCAATTGTGATCTCGCCCCCACTTCCAGCTGCCCGTGGGCTGGCTCAAGCTGCCTTGGCCCTTTCCCTCTCTAGCTTTGCGCCCGGGACGCTGCGTCTGAGTTCACGTCAAGGAGACTCGGAGAACTTCCTGCCCACAGAGCCCTTCCACCAGCAGTCACCATTTCCCAACTGCCAGCTCCAGAAACACAAGTGTTCCAATGTGCAGTGAAAGCGGCTTCCAGACCGCGACGACCAGCATTCCCCGAGAAACTCATGTTTGCCTGAGAAACACGTGGATCTCTCTGCATTAGTCCTGTGGTTCTGTGGGTGCGTCTCCCTGGCTGGAACCTGGGGCTGTGTCCCTGACTCTCTTCCCAAAGACCCTTCCTGGGCCCTACCTTCCGGGAAGCCCCCAGCACACGTCTCAAGCTCCCAAACTCCCCTGCCAACACCTACCCTGTCACCCCAATCCAGATCCACCTGGGGGCAAGAGAGAACGGCCCCGCTGCCCTGCTCTCCCGTCCATGAGGCGGGTCTGGGTCCCTCCCCCAGCCGGCGGCACGGCCTCTCCCAGCGCAGCCCCGGAACCAAAGGAGCGGACCACCTGGGGAACAGGCCCGGCCGCCGCGTGCCGCCCCCAACGCCAGCTCACCTCGGACGAGGACCACCTGCTCGGCACGGCCTGTGCCCAGGGCGTTGCTGACGGTGCAGATGAAGGTGGTGTTGACCAGTCTGTCCACCGAGTAGACAATCAGCTGGGAGCCCTGGCCTTTTGCTGAGGCTGGTAAGTCACCTGAAGTCCTGGAAGATGCAGAGGTCCCATGAGGGGGACAGCAGGGACCACAGAGGAGCACCGGCCTGGTCCCCGATGACGCAGCCCTCAGGAGCCCACAAGCTCCAGGAAGCCACCACAACTTGCTTCCTGAGTTCAGACCCCAAAGTTGCCAGCTGCCTCCCTCTGGGTGGACTCATGGTTGGGGCCCCCGGCCCCCCTCCCTCAGACCCCCCCCCGTCCGGGTCCCCCCAGGACTCACGTGCTCCAGACATAGTCTGTGGGCTCTGGGTTGCTGTGGGCGTCACAGTTCAGGGTGACGTCACTGCGGCCGAGGTACCAGTTGTCATCATAGCCGGAGATGGTGACCTCAGGGGGGTCTGGAGGACATGGGGGGACTGGCTCAGAGACGGGAGCATCCCACAGGGGCTGAGAGGTGAGCAGGGAGGTGGGGTCCTGCAGAAAGGGGACGGGCTGGCAGGCGGGGGACCCGTGGGAAAGGTCGGGAGTGAACCGTCTGGGCTGCGCCCTCGGCCGAGGCCAACGCAGACTCTGTTCACACACCCTCGGGTCCCTCGGGGAAAGTTTACTTTTTTCAGTGCAGGCAGCACCTGAGGGAACCACTATAGATAATGTGTGATTTCCAACACGCCCGGAGCAGATAAGAAAGTCTAATTAAATCTTGGTTTAACCATCGGAAGGCGCTGCCTGGGGAGCAATGTGGAAAATGCTGGGTACGGCCCTGGCTGATGTGGCTCAGGGGATCCAGCACCGGCCGCCTGCCAACCGAAGGTTGCCGGTTCGATTCCCAGTCAGAGCACATGCCTGCATCGCAGGCGAGGTCCCCTGTTGGGGGCGGACAAGAGGCATCGGGCTGATATCTCTCTTGTGCATGCTGGTATTTCTCTCCCTCCCTTCCCCTCTCCCTAAAAAAATAAATAAATCAAATCTTTTAAAAGTGCCAGGGTCTGGGGTGTGTCTGGAGGGTGGCTGACAGTGAAGTCACTTGGTGGGTAGAGAGCCAGGGTAGTACTGGGGGTGTCAGCGTGTGCCACGTTCGGAAGAGCTGGCACAGAACACACAGGCAGTGGGCAGTGCTGACTTGGCCCGGTGGGGCCCACAGGAATCATTTTGGGGGCAGGAGCTGGTGTGGAGACCGAAGGAGAGTGAATTTACAGTGTAAGTGGGGTGGGTGTGTAGCCACCGCCGTGGGCTGGGCAGCCCGAGGAGTCCACACGGCTGGTGGAGGCGGAGAAGCTATTGCTGGGGGCAGCAGGTCAGTGTTGCCCGGGGGCCGGTGCAGAAGTGTGGACAAGGGACAGGGGGCGGAGTCTGGCTGGAGCCAAGGCAGACAGCCCTCAGGGACGGTGCGGACAGGGTCAGGGCACGGCCACATCCAGACGCACTCACAGCGCACAGAGAGGGTCACCGGCAGCAGGTCTGGCTCCTTGAAGGTCTCATGCTCCACTTTGCAGGTGACCTTGACACCATCTGCTTGGCTCGAGGGCACCAAGGTGTAGCGGCTGGTGACCGTGACTGTGCCGAACACGGGCCCGGCCACCTCGGTCTCCCTGGCCTCTCCATTCAGGGGCGAGAACCAGGAGATCCGGGCGGGTGGGCGGCCCCCTGAGGAGACGCAGCGGGCCACGGGCACAGGCTGGGAGCCGACGGTGACCTCCTGTGCGTCCACCTGGTTCTGGGGCTTGGCTGGGGGGAGAAGACAGAGGGTGGTCACTCCTCACCTGCAGACACTCAACAAACCCATCCGCGGCAGCGCCCCTAGTGCCTGGGTCCAAACCCCAGCTCTGCTTGCTTAGCAGTTGCCCAGCTCTGGGCAAGGAATCTCCCACCTCTGAGCCTCAGTTTCCCCTTGTGTAAAGGGAGGATAATAAAAGTACCCACCCCACGGAATTGTTGTAGGGACTAGAGAGAGATCCAAATAAACTGAACAGTGCCCAGCAATCACTGTTCTACATGTCAGCCTTTATATCATAGAGCAGTGTCCAAAAGCCCGGAAGAGGCTGGGAGTTGAAAAGCCAAAGCAAAATAATGGGGTTCAGAGATCCAAGTGAAGGGGCCGACCCTTGTCCTGGAATGGTCATCAGACTGTGGAGGCAGAAGTGGGAGAAAGGCAAGGAAGAAACCTGCAGCTCATCAGAGTTTTTAGCCCCTTCAAGCATCCCCTCGGAAAACGTGGAAAAATATGCCCTGGCCGGGTAGCTCAGTTGGTGAGAGCATTGTCCCGATACGCCAAGGTTGCAGGTTTGATCCTCGGTCAGGACACATGAAAAATCAACCAGTGAGCCCTGGCTGGGGTGGCTCAGTGGATTGAGCGCCAGCCTGCAAACCAAAGGGTCGCCGGTTTGATTTCCAGGCAGGGCACATGCCTGGGTGGCGGGCCAGGTCCCCAGTAGGGGGCATATGAGAGGCAACCACACACTGATGTTTCTCTCCCCCTTTTTCTCCCTCCCTTCTCCTCTCTCTAAAAATAAATGAATTAATTTTTCAAAAAATCAACCAGTGAATGCATAAATAAGTGGTTCAACAAATTGATGTCTCTTTCTCTAAAATTAATTTAAAAAAAAAAAAGGAAACATGGAAAATACCAGGAGGAATACAAACCTCCATGAGGAACAGTGTGAACCCATTACCGACGTGTCCACAATCAGACTGTCCCCCGAGTTCTTCATCTCTGGTTCCTTCTGGGCCTCTCCATCGGGGTGTCTCCTGAGCTTCCTAACATCGGATAGCCCTCCTCTCCTTCCCCCACCTCCCCGGCCACCACAGCCTTGGATGGGCCTCCCCACATCTTTCCCTGGTGCCCCTCCCCCTCCCATCTGTCCTCTGCCGGCTCCAGGAACGCCACGCGCACCCCCACCAACCCACCGTGGGACCTTGGCTGCCCCATGCCTGACACTGACACCCTCTGGCCTCCCTTCTCCTTGGCCTGCTCTCCTTCCTTCCCCGATCCCAGCCTCACTTCCTCAAAGGAACTTTCCTGACCCCCCGCCCTCTTGCTCGATAGTGGCGCTCACTTATTCTGCTCAAGAAAGCAGAGGTTTGCCCTGGCTGGCGTAGCTCAGTAGGATTGAGCACGGGCCTGCGAACCAGAGGGTCGTGGTTGGATTCCCAGTCAGGGCACATGCCTGGGTTTGCAGGTCAGTTCCCAGCAGGGGACGCACGAGAGGCAACCATACATTGATGTTTCTCTCCCCCTCTCCTTCCCTTTTTCTCTAAAGATAAATAAATAATAAAATCTTAAAAAAAAAAAAAGCCTGATTACCAGAAAGAGGGACAGCCATACATGGATGTTTCTCTCCCTCTCTCCTTCCCTTCCCCTCTAAAGATAAATAAATTAAAAAAAAAAAGAAGAAAAAAGACAGCAGAGTTGGCTACGCTGTGCCCCTGCCGTCCCTGATGTCTTGAACAGAACAAATGATCGCACAGGAGACCTCTGCCAAGGGTCGGGGGAGAAGAGCTGAGCGCTGACTTATGCAAAACCACTTGTAGTTTCAGCTCCTTAAAAAGAGAAGCGTTTACCGGGAACGGCACAGGGTTCACCCCTCAAACTCTCTGGGGCTGAGAGGGGGAAAATGAGGTGTCGGGAGTGACATGGCTTCCGGAAGGTCACGGAGGAACGGCGGGATTTCCAGGGGAAGGCCAAGATTAAGGGGGAAGCAGCATCCTCTGAAGGAACGCCCTCCCTGAGTCGGCCCCACCCGATGGAGTGGTGGTGCCGGAGCCAGAGGCGGGAGGAAGTCACCCTCATGCCGGAGCCAGAGGCGGGGAGTCCCTCTGACCCTCTTCCCTCAGTGCGTGGACCAGCGCCAGCTCTCTCCGAAAAGCAGCCTTTATTCTGCCTGTTCTACTGCTTCTGCCTCTTCCAAGCCAGTGCCTTCTCTGCCTGGCCTCCCAGCTTCCGTCTCCCTTTATCTTCCCCATTCATGCCGTCCTCCCAGTTTTGTCTTTTTATAATTTTATTTATTTTTATATTTTTAAAGATTTTATTTGTTTATCTTTAGAGGGGAAGGGAAGGAGAGAGGGAGAGAAACACCAATGTATGGTTGCCTCTCGTGCGCCCCCTGCTGGGAACTGGCCCGCAACCCAGGCATGAGCCCTGCCTGGGAATTGAACCGAGATTGAGTGGTTCGCAGGCCCGCGCTCAATCCACTGAGCTACACCAGCCAGGGCTTTGTCTTTTAATAATTTTAACACCCTGCCCCGGGTGCCCCTGTGGTGCTCCGATGATGGCTCTGGACGAAGCCTCGGAGGCCCACGCAGCCTGGCCCTGTTGGCGTCCCCGCCTCGTTGAGGGTCATTCAAGCCCTGGCCATCACCGCCCCCACCCCCCGCAGCCTCCTTTCTGTGCCTGGAACTTGCCAGGCTCCTGCTCACATCCCAGCTTCTGCATATGCTGTTCCCTCTGCTGTGCTGTTCCCTCTGCTCGTGGCTGCGTGCCCATGGGTGGGCTTCCTGTACTTCAGGACTTGACTAAGAGGCTCTCCCTGACCATTCTACCTAAATAAGGCCACTCAGGGCGTGGCTGGTGTGGCCCAGTGGATTGAACACCAGTCTGCACACCTTAAAGTCGCTGGTTCGATTCCCAGTCAGGCCACCTGCCTGGGTTGCGGGCCAGGTCCCGGGTAGGGGCATGTGAGAGGCAACCCACTGATGTTTTTTCTCACACACTGATGTTTCTCTCCCTCTCTTTCCTTCTCCCTTCCACTCTCTCTAAAAACCAATAAATCAAATCTAAAAGAAAGAAAAGAGGCTACTCGGTCTCTTACTGTATTACAATGTTCTGGTGTTTCGTCTGTGCACTAACGTGATTATCCTCTGGCTTTACCTCTAAAATCCTTCCCGCCCCCTCCCCCCTCCCCCGTCTCCACCTTGGTCCACACGCCCTCGCCTCCTGCCTGGACTCGTGCGGTCACCTCCTCCGAGGTCTCCCGGCTCCACCCTCGCCCGCCCCGTGCATCTGCAAGGAGCCTGTGAAAACCCAAGTCAGACCACACTGTTCTCTGCACAGAACTTCCCACAGCCCTTGTTCTTTCAGGTTAAGAGCCCGAGTTTCCACGTGGTCTATGGGGCTGTCCACGATCCATCACCTCCTTGACCTTGTCCCTTCCTACTTCCTCCCATTCACACACCTCCAGCTGCACAGACCTCTTGGCTCTGCCTCAGCCGGTCCAGGCCCGCCCTGCCACAGGGCCTTTGCACTTGTTACTCCCTTGGCCTGAACTGCCTTCCCTTAGACCCGCAGGGGTCCCTCACCTCATTAAAGTTCTTGTTCAAATACCACCGGATCGCCCGAGCTAAAACTGTAAGACGTGCTGCTCCAACCTCCAGAGTACCTGTAACCACCTGCCTCACTCTTTTCCCCCTTATTATTACTCATTGCTTCATCCCTAAGAGCCTAGAATAGTGCCTGGCACACAGTAGGTCCTCAAAATGTATTTGTTGCACGCCCTGTTGCCTGCTGCACCCCCAAAACTTGCAGAACAGCGTCTGGCACACAGTACGTGCTTAACGAGCATCTGACAGTCAAAGGCAGATTGTGGAGAAAGCAGAGAGAGACACGGACCCGCAAGGGGCTCTCCCGCCTCCCTGCCCCCCTCGCCCTGCTCACCTATGGCTCGGAGCCAGGTCACCCCACGACTGGTGCCCTGGGGGAAGGTGGCAAATTCGCAGGAGTAGTTGCCCTCGTCCTCCACTCTCAGCCCCTGGAGGACCAGTGTGGCGTCCTGCATCTCGGAGCCGGGCTGGGCCGCGGGCCCCGACCCCATGGCGAGGAAGGACAGCCGCTCCCTGCTGAACTGCGGGCTGGGGAAGCTGAGACCATGGGACGGGTGGAAGGCGGCCACGCTCTGGGTTTTCCCGGCCGGGTCCAGGCGCTGCCACGTCACCTGAGAGACGTTGACTCTGGGACCTTGTGACAGCAGGTGGCACGGCAGCTTCACCGTGTCCCCCAGCAGGCCCCGCACCTCAGGCGGCATCTGGACTTGCCCATCCTGGGCTCCTGGGGAGAGAGAAAACAGAGAGGTCAGGTGGGGGAAGGACCCAGATACCTCCCGGCCGGGCAGGGCTGTCACCGAGGGGGCCCCGGGGGGACACACGGGCCCCGAATACAACGCCTGGGCCTTCTCGAAGTTTCCATTCCTAAAAGGCCCACCAGAAAAGATACATGGAGTCTGGACCATATTCTATGTTATGGAATTACTGTTAATATATTTTTAAAAGATTTTATTTATTTATCTTTAGAGGGGAAGGGAAGGAGAGAGGGAGAGAAATATCAATGTGTGGTTGCCTCTCGTGAGTCCCCTGCTGGGACCTGGCCTGCAACCCACGCATGTGCCCTGACTGGGAATCGACCTGTGATCCTTTGGTTCACAGGCCTGCACTCAATCCACTGAGCTACACCAGCCAGGGCTACTGTTAATATTTTTAGCCGTTATAAAGGAATTATAGTTACCCAGTATTCCTTTTTCTTAGAAGATACAGGGTGGAAATGTCACGCCTGCAGCATGCTTTCCAGTGTTTTTTCAGCAAACTCCAAAAAAAAAAAAAAAGGCTTAGAAAACTCGATGGAGCAAATGTGACAGAAGGGAGCCACTGTCAAGGGCAGTAGGTGGGGGAGGGGCCCCTCTTCCAACTCCCACGTGGACGCTGGAAATTTTTCATTGTCAAATGTTGGGAGGAAAAACCATCCTCTGAAACAAAATCAACTGAACGACTAAAAGCCTTTCACAAAATACATTTTCTAAAAACTTTTTAAAAAAGTATTTTATTTATCTTTAGAGCAAGGGGAAGGGAGGGAGAAAAAGGAGGGAAACATCAGTGTGTGGTTGCCTCTCACACGCCCCCTACAGGGGACCTGGCCCACAACCCAGGCATGTGCCCTGACTAGGAATGGAACTTGCGACCCGCTGGTTTGCAAGCTGGTACTCAATCCACTTAGCCACACCAGCCGGGGCAAATTTTTTTTTTAAACTGTGAAGTCTGAGGGTTGTCTTCATCTTTTCCTGCACAGTAAGATACGTTCCCTCACTTTTCTATAAAACCTACAGACCTCCCAGCCTATCTTTTCATTAACCTCGGCTTATTGAGATACAACTCGCATTCATCCACTGAAGTGTACAGTTCAATGGCTTTTTGTATATTCATAAGAGTTATGAATGTAGTGCTATAATCTATTTTAGGACATTTCTGTAACCCCCTCAAAGAAATCGCTGGACCCATTAAACAGTCACTCCCTGTTCCCCTCTCCTCTCACCCCCTGGCCGTCACTAATCTTTCTTTCTCCATAGATGGCTCTATTCTGGACACTCCATGTAAACAACGTGGCCTTCTGTGGCTGGCTTCATCCACTCGGCATGTTTTCAAGGTCCATCCATGCTGTGGTGTCTGTTGGTACTTGGAGCCTTTTTCATGGCCAAATAATATTCCACTGTCCGGGGAGATGCCATTCTGTTCCTCTTTCAGGCGACTGTGAATGAAGCTGATGTGAACTCACACTCTGAATCCAAGTTTTTATGTCAACGCTTATATTTTATTTTTCAGCTTATCTCTTGTTTCCTCACTTTTAATAAAAACGGGGGTGGGGTGGGGTGGGGCAGAGAATCTTTCTCTGCCCTGCCGGGCAGCCCAGCATGGCCACTGAGGGTTCAGACTGCCGGACTTTGAATCCTGGCTCTTCCAGGACTTGCTCCCTGTGTTATGGGAAGCAGGCCCAGCTGCCCACCTCTACCAAGGTCAACACTCAAGATGCAGGTGCTGATGGAGAGGAAAGTGGTTTATTTAGAGGCCGGCCACCTGGAAGATGGGGGGCTCAAGCCTCCAAGCCCACCTCCTAGGAAGATGGGGGTCTCACATCACAAAGCCTATCTCCACATCTCAGTACAGGCAGAGGTTTCTATGAGGGAGGGGGTTGAAAAGTTCTCTATGTGCTGACTAGCATGGTTCATCCCAGTGAGGCAATTGATGGTTTAGTCATCCTGGTTTATTGGTAAGTCCTGGATTCCTGTCCTGATTATATGTCATCCTGCCTCCACTGTTGAATCTCCCAGAGCCGGGCTGCCCGAGGGCCCAAGTCTGTATCTTTTGAAGCCAGTTGACTAGGACTCTTACACAAACATGCTCTTCATCTACAAGCTACAAATTAGTCGGAATCAGCACTCACGGAAACAATGTAGAAGAAATGGGGAGGTGTGTTACAAGTTCTCACTGTTATAATTTTCCCTGGTCACAGCTGTGTGATCTTGGGCAGGTCATTTAACCTCTCTGTGCCTCAAGGCCACAGGAAATACAAGACCAGTGGCTTGTTAAATAAACACAGCCAGCTAAATATAATTACAAGTGGCCCTTGACACTCAGCCTCGAGGCAAGGCCAAGGGCACACACGCCCTGCTTTCAAGGGGCAACTGCTGCCCAGCTCTCTCTGACCCAGCTTCCGGCCTCACCCGGGGAACCGAGGGCACATGAACAGGTGACTCTAATGAGAGCGTCCCCAGCAAAGGGCCGCCTCTCAGGTGAGGCCGGTCTCAGGGACTCTGGAAGGAAGCCTTCGGTGAAGCCTATTTGGTGCTGCACACAATCTCACGAAATACCCACACACATCCACAACGCTAACCCAAGGGCGCCACCTTGGGGGGTGGGGGGACGAGGGGGCTTCCTTGCAGTGGGGTCGCATTATTGTCTCAGGAGTGTGAAACTCTGGCCCTAACCCAGGTGGCTCAGTTGGTTAGGCACCGTTTTGTCAAGCAAGAGGTCACTGGTTTGATGCCGGGTCAGGGCACACGCCTGGGTTTTGGGTTCGGTCTCCAGTGTGGGTATTCACAGAGCACATTGATGCTTCTCTCCCTGTCTTTCTCCCTCCCTTCTCCTCTCTCTAAAAATAAATTTGGGGGGAAAAAAAAAAAAAGAAGAGTATAGGACTGTGGTCCAGACTGGGTAGCTCAGTTGGTTAGAGCAACATCCCGATGCGCCTAGGTTCTGGGTCTGATCCCCAGTCAGGGCACATGCAAGAATCAACCAACGACTGCATAAATGAGGGGAAGAACAAATCAGTGTCTCTCCCCCTCTCCCTTCCTCTCTCTCCCTAAGATCAATAAATAAAAAGAGTGTGGACCCTACAGCAGACCGCCATGAGCTTCCCCTCTGGGGCTCTTTCTGGGTGGGTGGCCTTGTCCCCCCATCTGTAAAATGGGGACGTTTCAGGGGCCCTGCAGGACCCGCTGTGACAACTCCACAGAACCATCTTCTCCGCCAAGCCTTCCCGGGGCCCACCCCGCTGACTGAAGCACAGGAGGCCGCGGCTCTCCCTTGTGTTTACTTTCTGCCCCCGCAGCACCGTTTCAAGCTGAACCAGCGGCACAGAAGATTAAATGTCCAATGCACACAAAAGTGGACGTGGGGCTGTGGTGGGGGACAGCTGGGCGGAGCCGTCCCAAGTCCTTCCCTCCGCCCACCTGGCCCCCAAAGGCGGGGTCCCTTTCTAGCTGGGTGAGGAAGGGAGGACAATCAGTCAGGAAAAAACATCCAGGCCAGGAGCCACGGAGACCAAAGTGGGGTGGGACCAAGGAACCCGGCTTTCTCCCTGAGGCAACTGGGAGCCTTTGAAGGGCCCCTCAGCAGGACAATGACTTGGCTTAAACCAAGGGGTCTGAGGGGAAGGAGGAGCTGGACAGAAGTGAACGCTCGGCAAAAAGGCCTGGGGAAAGGTGTAGATGGACAGACGCAGAAGGGAAGACTGAGGCTTTGTGTGGAACGTGAAGGGGAGACCACACGACCTGGGGGCGTGTTCTGCCCGGCCGTTCTTTCCCATTCTATTCTAATCCAACTAGTGACTCAACACACAGAGACCGGAGGCTCAGGGTCAGCCCCCTCCCACAGGACAAGGGTTTTTTTCTGTCCTGTTCCATCCCCGTATCCCCACAACCTACAACAGGGCCTGGCAAGTAGGAGGTGCTCAATAAATACTGTGGACTGAGCGCCGGGCTGTGTGCCACAGGTGTGCCAGGCGAAATCAGGTGCCTGTCCTTCACTGACATTGAGTGGGAAGACACATACTGGAAAAAGCCATCACCGAGGTTGTTGTTAACAAGGAAGGGAGTAGGGGTGGGTGGGAGTCCGGGAAGAACCCAGAGCAGGGGCCTGAACCATCTGAGGAAGGCTAGGAGGGCTTCCTGGAGGAGGAGGCCCTATTCCTCTCCAGTGGAAACTGAGGTCCAGGTGCACAGTCCCCTCACCCCCTCTGGGTCCTGATGATTCAAGATGCTCCCATTTTTCTTGTAAGGGAGGCTGCCCTCCCACCCCTGGGGGGCCGCTGGCATCTCAGTACTTTCGGCTCCAGAGGGTTAGAACAACCACCAACTACTTTTAGTTGCTTGTGTGGCAAATTCCTCGGGTAATTTTCATCCCCGGTACTCCGTCCCTGAGGTCCACACACCGCTCCCCTCCCTCACCAGGTTCTGAGATCCTGCAGGTACAAGGTTCCCATTCCAAGTTTCTAACTGTGAATGAATGGGCAGGATGACTCGGTCCCTGTGGCATTAACAGTCTGTCTTCTAGGCAGTCCCACTTCAGTAAAAGGTTCGAGATCGGGGGTCTTCCCTGAGCCCCCTCCGTCTCCCGTCCCACAGGCAATCAGTCCATCAGGAAACCTGTCAGCTTCACCTTCAAAATACACTCACAGGCAGGCCCCACCCGACCCCTGCACTGTGCTCACCCCCGGCCTGTCCACTGCCACGCACTTCCCAGTCATTCCTCCCACAGAGGATGGCAGTGGCCTCTCAGTCTGTTCACAAGAGCAGCCAGAGGGGTCCTGTTAGAAGCTACAGCGGCAGATCAAGCGCCTCCTCTCTGCTCTGAGCCCTCACGTGGCTCGCTCTCAGAAAAAAAAAAAAAAAAAGCTCAAGTCTTCACAGCGGCCACAAGGCCCTGCACAGTCTGTGCTCGCCCTCTCTCTGACCCCACCGCCCACCCTCTCCCCTCGGCTCACCCTGCTCTGGCCACATCCGCCTGCTCACTAACTCGTCATTCAGGCAAGTCCCACTTCGGGTCTCTGGTCTCTGCACCGGTGGTTCCCTGATCCCAGCGAGCCCTCTCCCCACGTTTTGCCACGGCTCCCTCCCTCCCACCAGGTCTTTATCACCCCAATGATAACAACAAAACCTTATTTTTCCCTCTAGCACCTGACACCTCTTCCCCACTAGGAAATCGGTGCCAGGGGTCGGGGAGGACAGGGATCTTCGTCCTCTGTGTCCAGTTTCCTGGGGCACCCCCAGAGCCTAGCACGGTGCCTGGCACTCGACGGGAGCTCCGTAAGTGTGTGGAGTGAACGACGGAGGAGGACGGGACGTGAACAGTGCACTAGATCACACAGGCTCAGGCTGAGTACAAGCTTGGCCTTTTTCTTGAGGTACTGGGGAGCCATAGAGAGTTACAGGCAGGGGTTAGGTTTGTGCTTTTGAAAGAGCCCTCAGGATGGAGTGGGGCCGGGACCCAGGGGAAGAAGAGGCACCTGGGCCAGGGAGATGGAGGACGAACTGGACTGGGACACAATGGGACACTCGAAGACGCCGGGATGGCCGGGAAGACATGGACGCTGATAGGCGGGGGCGGTGGCGAGGGACGCCCAGGTGCTCTGCGGTTCGGGTGCCACTGGCAGGGAAACAAAGGCAGGAGGATGGCTGGCCTGAGTGAGGACCCTCACGCGTCCAGCATGCTGCTGGGCCGGGGCCAGTGCTCTGACCTTGGCCGGGACATGGCCAGCCCCACAGTGAGGGGGAGAGTGGCTGTGGGAACACGGACTTCCCTCAGGAGGCCAGACTGGTGACAGCTTGATGAGGTGTCAGCTGGGTCCCCAGACACGCTTCCTTTCCCTGTGACCCCGGCCTGCAGGTTTCCTGCAGTGGCAGAGTGGGGTACCTCATGGAAAGTCCAGGGGAAAACTTTGGGGGACAAAGACGCTGAGCCTGAGATCCACAGAAGGAAGATAAGGCAGAGAGAAGAGAGGACACAGTGACTTACAGAGCCCTGGAGGAAAGGGGGGGCTGGCCTTCAGGGTCTGGGACAGGGCTCCTACCCAGCTGGCCCCTCAGGGCTTGGCTCACCCCCCCTCACCTCCCCCGCCAAGACCTATAAACTAGAAAGCCCAGCGTGACCCGCCCTCGCCCACAGGGCGAGACCAGACTCCAGCAGGCCCTTGAAGGCTGGCGTGCTCTGAGCGCTGGCCTCAGCTGCTGCCTCAGCCACCTCATTAATTAATTAATTGCATTAATCACAGTGCCCACCCCCACAGCGGACATCCGGGAGCCAGTTTGGGAACTGCGCATCCGTCAGGGTATGGGGCTGTCCGCCTCAGCCCCGACTTCTGCACCTGCCTCCCCTTCCCACAGGGCCTGACACCCCAAGGGCCTCCCCTGTGGGGTCCCCCCTTTCTAAGGGTGAATCTCTAGGGCCGCGCTCGCTGGCTGAGCCCCTCAGACAGACCCCCTCACCTGCTGCTCTAAATGTTTCTATGTCTCTGGTCCTGTCTATGTTGGCATCTGGTTCTTAGGGTCTCAACCTGGCCCCCGAGTCTCCAACTCCCAGGGGCACCGGTCTCGGCGGGTCTCTCTCGCAGCCTGTGTCCCTCCTTACCTGTGTCTCCCAGGAGGCCCTGGTCTCTGCTTTGTGTCTCTCCTATTCTTTCAGACAGTTTTATTGAGATATGTTCCCGACTGTCAATCTGCCCATTTACAGTGTACTGTTTCAACAGCTTTGACAGTGTTTTCATAGATTTGCGCACCCGTCAGCTCCCTCAACTTCAAAACATCTTCACTAGCCCAAGGAGATACACCCATATCCCTTACTGTTCTGTGCTCTGGCCGCTGCATAGCGCTGACATCCGTGGTCTCAGGGTTTCTGGGTCCGGGTCCCCGGGGGGTGCGGCTCCCTGCAGCGCCTCCCTGGGTCTCTGATCTCTTGGGGTTTTCTGGTCCACGTCTCTCACGGTCTCTGCCTCGGAGGCTGTGATCGCCCTGCTTCCTGGGTGTCCCCATGTCTCTCCACATTTCTGACACCCCTTCTCCCTGCCTGAGCCACCTCACTGTGTCCCTTCTCCTCCTCCCCCTCCTGCTTCATTTCTCTGTAGCTCAGGGACATTAAAAATTTAACAGTGTCCCAGGCAGGAGTGGGGGAGCTGGCTGGCATCCCCAACTCCCTGTCCCCCCCCCCCCCACCCCGCCGGCACTGCTGGCCTTGAGGAACTTGTGCCCCGGCCTCCCAGGGTCACAGTATCTCCATCAGTCACAACAGAGTCCTTTTGAGCTGCCTACCGGTCACGGAACCTCTAAGTCTGTCTGCTTAGGCCACTTTGCCTTTATCCTGGGGTGTCCACCAGCTCCCTTCCGCCTGCCGTTCTCTGTCCCATCCTGTGTCTTCCTGCCTCGCCCTTTCCCCCATCTCTCGGCTCTATTCCTGGGTTTCTTTCCCCGTCCTTCTATCTGTTTCTGTCACCTTCCTTCTACTGGCTTCTGTCCTCGTCAATGTATCTCTCTCTCCCCCCGTCTCCCTCTCCCCGGTATGTGAGCAGATCACCCCCTTTGCCAGCCTCCCTTCCCTAATGAGAAGAGACAGCAGGCCTGCAGTCCCCTCTGCTCCCATCCCCCTCCACGACCTGACACGGATGGGCAGGGAAAAGCAGGAGGCCCAGGCGGTGCACCCTGGTCCCTGCAGGCCCGGGAGAAGGAAGCAGACAGCAAGAGGCAGGTGAACAGAGATGGGAGGAGAGGAGAGGGAGGTGGAGAGAAGGGAAGACAGAAAGCGCCCGGAGATGGAGACTGATGAGGGGCAGAGAAGGAGAAATGAGCAGGAGAAAACAGGGAGAGAATGTGAGGGAAAGAGGGAGAGGGATGGAGGGAGAGGGAGGGAAGAGGAAGGAAGGGAGGGAGGGAGGGAGGGAGGAGAGAGAGAGAGAGAGAGAGAGATGGCAGAGAGCAAAGGTGCAGGGAAGAGGAAGGCCCCCCTCCTCAGGTGCTAAGAGCTTTCCCATGGGATCAGTGGGAACTTGGAATTCTCCCAGTGGCCCCCCCAGGAAGGGACTGTTTACAAAGGATCCATTTTACAAAGGAGAAGGGGGGGGGGCTTGGAGGCACTTTCTGGAGCCCACCAGGTACAGCAGGGCCAAGAAAGGCTCCGAAGTCTGCTGTCTGGCTTCCCAGGATGGGCCTGGCTGCGGCTCCTGGGAGGGCGCTGGCTTGCCCCTTCCAAGCCCATTTCACCTGCAGAATGGGGACAGGTCCAAGACCTGGATCTTAGGGTGGTCTACAGCATTCCATGAGATCAAGCACCGCCTGGAGGCCTGGCTGGAGGGGGAAGTCAGAGAATTCCTCCAGGGGTACCAGGTCCTGACCTCACACCCCTAATCTGGCACATGATCTTAGCCAAAGGGTGAGAAGTGACCGCATCCCTATCTCTGACACAGAAGGGAGAGGCAGAGAACGGAAAAGACTGTACTCAGCTCTAGGTCAAGGCTGGGAGAAAACTCGAGACATGCTGGGAAAAAATGAGGCCGGAGGGGTGACCCAAGGCTCCCCTACAACCCCCTGGCGAAACCTAGAATCCTGAGCCTCCAGCAGGCGGGGGGGGGGGGGGGGGATAAACAGTCGGGTCACCTGCAAGGGGCGGGGCCCCAGCCTGCCTCACCTGTTTCCTCCCAGCCCCTCCCCCACCGGGTTTGAGGGTGGGAGACTGAAGGGGCCACTGGGCTAAACAGAGGGAGGGGCAGGGGATTAGGGCGGCGTCTCCTAGCTTCCCCCTCCCGCACGGCTCCGAGGACAAAGGCGCGACTAGAGGAAAGATAAAGGTCCTGAAACTCTGGAGTCCGCAAACGCGAGCCAGGAGAGCGCCCGCCGGTGTCTGCTTGGGGTCGGTTAAAGTGAAACCGGAAAAACTTCCCCAGGGACTTCCCAGGGAACGACTCAAAAGAAAAGGGAAAGGTCCCAGCCTTCGGGACTTGACCTCTTACTCCAACGCCTAGTCCACCCAAGCGACTGAGCCTCCAGTTTCCAGACAGAACCCCTGGCCCTCCATTAAATCTCGAACCCAAGAGACAAGATCCCAGCCCACATCCCACGATTAAATGTGAAGCCAACGACATAGGGCCTCTTGCACCGCCCCCCCCCAAATCTAGCTGGGACCCAGAAGACAGAGCCCCTTACTCACGATTAATCTGAAACCCACAAATTTGAGCTCCTGCCCCCAATTCTATCAATATCAGTAGGCAAAGCCCCTAGCCTTCGTTCTACCTGAGCCCCAGGAGACAGAGCCCCCAGCCCCTCATTTTTCTGAAGCCCAGGAGTCAAAGGCTTCCGCTCCTTGAGCCCCCCCCCCCGCCAGGTCTCCCCAACTCTCATCCTCGTCTGTCCAAGGGACCGAAAGTCGAGCTCCCTGCCCCTCTCGGGGACCTCCACATCTGGCCCCGTGCCCTCAACTCTCCCAGGCCTCAGATGCCCAACCCTGGGAAAACAAAAAAAATGGGGGGTGATCTCGCCTCGCCATCGCGACCCTCCGGCTGGCGGGTAGGGTGGGGTGGGAGACATTCCAGAGGAGGGAAGCGGAGAGAGAAACCCGGATCCAGATAAACCGAATGCCGAGGGGTGGGGAGGGGGCTAGAGGCCTCGGGTTTAACCCTTTAGGCGCCTGATTCTGAGCAAGGGGTAGGGGGGTAACAGAAGTCCCGTGTAGGTCGGGGAGTTGGCATTTAGAAAGGTGTTGGGGATGAGAGGAATGCTGAGGGGTAAGGGTCGGAGTATCAGAGAGGGAATGGGGTCGGGGGGTGTCGGAGAGGCCAGTCAGGAAAAGGGCGCGCGAGACAGGGGCTCGGTGAACTGGGGGAGGGGTGGGAAAGGTGCTCAAGCTCCCCCCACTCAGAAGCTGGGGAAGGGCTGGGTCCGCACGGGGAAGGGGGCGTCTACGGTCGCTCACCGGCTTTTCCGAGCAGCAGCGGCAGCAGCAGCGGCAGCAACCGAAGCGTCGGAGACGATCTCGACGGCGGGAGGGCTGCGGCCCGGGCCATGGGGGGCCCGGGGAGGGACTGAGGCCGGGCAGGGGCCTGCGTGTGGCTCTGCGTGCGCCAATCGATTGGGCAAACGAGCAGGTGCCTGAAGGGCCCCGGCTCCCTGGCCGGTTCCCGCTGTGTTCTCTCCAGGCGCCGATCTCCGTCCCGGCCCTCCCGGCTCCGTGCCTCCGACCCCTAGCTTCTTTCAGTAGGTTTGGACTCGCTGACGTCACAGGACCAACCCCCTTTCCCGGCTCCCCTCCAGCCAAGCTGATCTAGGGCTCCGGCCCCGCCCCCTCCTGAGATTCCAAGTTGTCCCTCCCCGGGATTCTACGCCCGGCCCTCCCAGCTGTCTGCCCCGCCCCTTCCCAGAATTCTACACTCCCCGTCCGCGGGTATTCTGTGCCCGCCCCCTCCCAGGATTCTGCACCTGCCGCCCGCAACGATTCCAAGTTCGCCCCTCCCGAGATGCTACCATTGCCCCTCCCCCAGAATAATCTTGACCCTCCTTAGTATATAAGCCCCGCCCCTTGCGTTCTAGCCACGCCCCTTCTACGGAGAGCCCCGCTCCCCATTCCGTGTCTACTCGCTTCACCTCTGAGGTCCTGCCACGCCCCCTTCTGGCTCCAGGCAGTCTCCCCGCCCCCGCCCCAAGTGAGGCTACACCTCCGCCCATCCTCTCACTGGTTTGTCCGTTCCGTTTTTTTCCGGGAATGCTGGACGCCTGGTCTCGGCCCCGCCCGAAGTTCTTAACCCCGCCCTTTTCAGTCTTAGTCCAGGCCCTCTTGTCACACCTGCGTGAGGCCTGCGGCTTCTCATAGGCTCGCCCCTTCTGAAGCCCCGCCCTCGCTCCAAAACACTACCCTACCCCCGTCTCTGGACCTTTATTCTGGCCCCTCGAAGTGTGACTGTCGTGTTTCCGGGCTTCTCAGCAAGTCCTTTTCTCTTTCTCATCGGACGCTGGGAGTCGCTGCATCGCTTCTTTCTCAGTTTCTGTTTGTGTCGTAGTGCCTCCGTCTTTGTGTCTCTCACTATCTTTGGGTCTTCTTCGTCTCTGTATTTCTCTGTCTCTGAGTCTTTTATTCCTAACGTCTAGGTGTCCCTTTGTGTTTCTGTACTGTCTTTTTATCACTGTTTATGTTTCACTTGTTTCCCGTGTCTTTTTCCATCTCTTTGACTCTGTGTATGTGTGTTTCTGTGTCTCTTGTTTCCATCCGTGTCTCTCTCGGTGTGTGTGCCCCTGCCCGTTTTCTGATCCTCCCTTCACGCATCCGTCCCCCTGTCCGCGCTTCCTCTTTACTGCGCCCGCCCGCCAGGGGGCAGCACAGACCAGCCCCTGCTCTCCGCTTTCTCTGCTGGCCTGGGCTAGGGTCCGGCCTCCAGACACCACCTGCTCCTCCCCGTGTCCTTGTCCCACTTCTCTATCTTCCCAGCCTTCTCGGGTCTTTGTGTCTCTCGCTGTGACTCGGCCCCTTTGTCTCTCCCTGGCGGCTCCCCCTTCTTCCCACCCCCACCTACCTCTTCACATTCCTTGGGCTGCCCGGGGGAGCTGATGAGGCCGCCCAGCGTGCCAAAGTGAGGGCGGGAAGCAGGAGGCTGGGGGAGAGGATGCCACTGAGTGCTTGTAATCCCTGCTTTCCAGCCCCTCTCGGCACGGAGGCGCCGCGCTGATTGGCTGGGAGTTTCCTGGCTATGTGTATGTTTAGGCTTGCCCGCCCTCCCTCACCCGCCCCTACACCTGAACTTTCTTCCCAGTAGGGCAAGGTCTCAAGTAGTAGACACTTACTGACTGGCATTCACGTCTTGGTAACAATACTATTAATAAATGTATTTAGCACTTACTCTGTGCCAGCCACTGATTTAAGTGTACTCCAATTCAAGTGTGCACACAGCTCCCTTTGTGATAAGAAAGTTGAGGCCCAGAGAGATGAAGTGACTTGGCCCAAAATCACAGAGTTGCAAACGGACGGATCCAGAACTGACCGATGTCTCTTAGTTAATTTTTTTTTTTCAAGAACCCCGTGAAGGGGACATTCTCACAACCTCATTTCACTGAAAAGTACGCTAAGGAAGTGCCAGATGAGACTTCCCTAAAATGTGTATCTCAGACTAGTTGCCACCTGGTGTGAGATCAGCCAGACAAGTAGGCACTTAATAAATGTGCTCTAGATCTTTTCGTCCTCTTCCCAATCGGGGATCAAACTAGAGGGCCAGGATCTCGGGGTTTTAGTGCCAGCTTTGCTACTCACTGGCTTTGCAAAATTCTGGCCACTCACTTTTCTTCCTTGAGCAAAATAACCAGCCTCCAGGAGGTTTCCTCCACAAGGCCCCCTCGGACCCTCTCTTCCCCAGGCTCAGCTCCGCTGGCTGTTCTTGGTGGGCACAGGTAAGCCCAGGAGGCAAGCCCCAAGAGGCTAGGCTGCAGTTTCACCCCTGTGCCCTGTGACACACATAAGGCTGAGCACCACTCTGCTTGTTGATAAGTGACTGGGTGGGTTCCGTGCCTGGGGAGCCGACTTCCAGTATCCCCAAGCCTCAGAGAGGCTACTTCACTGAAGAGGCATAACCAGGAGGAGGTAGGGGCACCGGGCCAAAGGCATCCCGACAGGGCTGTGGAGTTGGGGCCAAGTTGTAGATGTATAAAGGTTGTCTACTGCATGGGAGGTCAGCACCCATAACCCCCACACTAAGGGTGGACTGTATTTTACCTGCCCAGCAATCTCTTTCTCAGTTTCATCTCCCCCCACTGCCCTGCCTCGAGTGTTGATTTTTTTTTTTTTATGGGGAATCCCCTATACTCAGCTCTTATGGTTCAGAGTGAGCCTGACCCAGCCCTGGCCAATCAGAGCATGTGATCCCCTGGCCACAAGGATTGGTTCAGGGATGAGCAGGTGGGTCCTATTCCTGTCCAATGAGAATTAATCCTGAGACTTTAGCCAGAACTAGTAGGAAAGGAGCACCTTCTTTTAGTGGGGGGTTGCTAAGTTAGCAGGGTAGAAATCTAGTATAGGGAGGGCACTGAAGACAAAAGACTGTCTGCACCAGGGGAACAGCAGAGCTCAGAAATGGAAAAGGACAACTTTGTTTCTTTTAATTTTTTTATAGTATAAAATTTTTATATTTAGGATTAGCCAGCTGGACTCGGTTTAGATGATCCTGGTTCTGCTGGCAGCACCCACAGCATCCTCGTCGGGAGCCAGTCGAACAGGCACCTTCTTCTCCCCCACAGGCCTGATCAGGGCATTGACCTTGGCCATGTCAATGTCACAGAACTTCGCAGCCTGTTTGATCTGGTGCTTGTTGGCCTTGCCGTATTGTTGTCTTCTGTCTTTGTCATGGCTGACTTGGGAGTCCGGGGAACATGATGGTGGCATCATGGTCAAGGTTGTTCCTCCTGGGGGGCCTCCTCTGAGGATATTTAGGCTGCCTTTGGGTCTGCAGTGTCTCAGGCCTCGAGAAGCTGGGTGACGTGTGGAACTTTTTTGTGTGTGTGTATGGCTGTGGATACCTTTTAGCACTGCTATCTTTACTTCAAAGCTTTTCTTTTGGCTTCAGCTTTGGGAGGGGCAGCAGCTTCCTTCTTTGCTTTGGATGCCATCTTTGTGAAAAGGCAAGGACAGCTGTCTGATGAAGACTATTTGAGCCCCTGGATCCAGCTATGCCTGAAGGTCATCAGCCTTTGATATTCTTGGTTATATGAGGGCATAACTTTCCCTTTTCACTTATTTTCACAAAATTTTCTGTTTTTTTCCATTTGCAATCAACCATATCCTTACTAATAAAATCTATACAAGTTCAGAAGAGGCACAGAGTCTCGTAAAGTTCCAAGGGCAAGGAAAGGGGAATGAACTCTTTTCAGAATCCTTCAAGACATGCAGCTGTGAAGGACAGCTTTGTTACAGGGGGTGGGAAATGGGGAAGGACACCCATTCCAGGGGAGGGGAATATTAAAGTCACAAAGGCGCAGGATGGGGACACATGCGAGAGGGGGACAGTGAGTGGTGTGAGGAGCAACATCTCAGAAGGCCCTGCATGTCCGGTGAAGGGTGACTCATACTCCTAAGAGCAATAGGAATCCACAGAAGGGGATGAACGAGTAGAGGAGTCTACTCTAAATTTGCCTTTACTTCCTGGAGCCCCAGATCCTGCAGTTTTACCCCTTCTCCTCTCCCATCCCCCCAGACCCTCAGTCCAGGTAGGAGGAGTCGGTGGAATGAGGAGGGCTCGGGAAGCCATTTATATGCAAATTTCCTAGCATCCTATGCAAATGTGTGCCCTCTGGGAGGCGGGCCAGGACCCTCCTCTCATTAACTTGGGGACCAGCTGCTGGGCGGAGAACCCCTTCCTCCCCAGAGTCCCCCATCTCCCCTTCCTCCAGACATCTGTTCGCTACCCCTCCGGCTCCCCGAATCCCCTCTCACCAATGTCTGCTCTCAGAGTGGGGTCTGTCTCCACCTTCCCTGGATCAAGGTGTTCTCTCTGTGCCCCCATTTCCTTTGGATGATGACACTACCAATAATAAACGTGTACTGAACACATACTCTGTGCCGGGCGTGGCACTCAACACTTTCCACTGTTGTCTCATCAAATTCTCCCAGTCGCACTGGGACCCACTGTGTGTCGGTTGCACTGTTTGAAAAAGAATATTCAGTCTTGCCACGGAGAAAACAATACAGCCACCCGCATAAGTGAACAGATGAAAGGAACGAATGTGAAGAAGCAACTCATTAGGCCGGTTAGACCTATTAAGGATGTGAGCTAAACATAGACAGGAAGGATGAAAGGACCCAGTCAGCCCGTTCTGTGCATCCTTAGGGTGCTTCCCTGCTGGTGACTCCGGCTTTGTTTCATGAGTCCTGTGCCCCAGGCACGCAGGTCAAAGCCAGGTGCATTTGTCCCCTGCGTGACCCTGGCACTTTCCAGGTGCAGAACCCTCTGGCTCACGGTGTGAGAGAGACTGGACACAGAACCACACCCCCCCCCAGAACTCAGCCTTCGATCCTTTGTGCCCGAGCTAAGTGTGTTAACCTGGCCCATCGCTTTTTGCTTCTCGCGTTTGTGTGAACCGGATTCAACAAACCATGGGGTTTGAGCACCTGAGTCAGGCCGGTGAGCTCTTCGGCTCCGGGACTTCCCGTCGGGCTGCTCAATGGCCTACGAAGAGGTCCCCGTAGCCTCTGGTCAGTTTCCCAAGGCCACAAGATCCCAACAAGAGCCCGTGTTGTGGCCGATCAAACTGAGGACAGCGAGGCGCATGGAGTCACCGGCGGAGGTGAGAGGCCTCTGAGCGCTGAGGCCTCCCCGTGCGTCCCCTGCGCAGGGACGGCCACGCCCACTCCTCAGGGCGGCCCTCCCGGGACCCAAGTGTGATTTACCTCCATTCGATGGGCTCAGGGTCACACACGCCCACCTCCACCTCAGCTTCTGGGCAGCTCTCCGCGTTTTTGACGGCAATTATCTAATGATCTCTCTGCCCCCACGCTCTCCCTGCTTCTCTTTGTCTCTTCCTGTCCCGAAATCTTTCCATCTCTGTCTGTGTGACTCTGGAGCTCTCACCTCTGAGCTGCCCCTGCCCAGCGCACCCCGCCCATGCCCGCTCCACCCCCAGGTCTTCCTATCTCTCTTCCCTCTGCCCCAGGCCCCTCCATCTGGGTCCCTCCAAGCCACCCCTCCTCCCTCGGCTGCGGGAATGATGCCATGCCCAGAGAAGGCAGCTCCGTCCCTAATTCCATCCATTCTACAGCTCAGAGAATTTTTCCTCTCGCAGCTTCAATTCCCTCTGGGGCTCTGGCAAGAGACTTTGGGAACTTTTATTTAAGGGGACAGCAGCCCAGCCGCCAGGCAGACGCTGGTCTTTCAGGGGCCATTCTCAGTGCCCTGTGGACTCTGAGCATCTCCCTCTCTCATCCTTGGCGGCTGAGTCACTCTCTGCTCTCTCTCTCTCTCTCTCTCTCTCTCATGTCTTCTCCCCTGATGGCAGACATCTCCCAGCTCTCGCAAGGGCACCGTGGGAGCACAAGGGAGCAGGGCATCACCTGCGCCCCTTCCCCTCTCATCCCCAAGAGGCGGCTCCGGCCACAGGATGGTGTCGACGTGACAGACAGCATTTATTCCAGACTCCAGTGTCCGTGATGAGGGGGCAGAGCGGGGGCGGGAATCCAGTGTCAGACTCTGCAGCAGGACGTCAGGTGGGGGGACCAGCGATGGAGGCGGGAGGTAAAAATAGCCTCGGCCAGCCGACCCTCGCAGCCTTGTCCCAGGCCGGGCCCTGGGCTTGGGTCCAGGAGCTATTCTGGGGCCTGGGAGAGTCATTCTCCCAGGAGGAAGGTCCCCTCCCGCCCAGCAGCGCACCCTCCCTCCTTCCCCGCAGTGTCTGTAGGTCCCTGCCCAGCTTGCAGAGGAAGGAAGGGTGGGCGGGAGAGGGAAGGCCGGGAAGGCGGGGGTGGGCAGGGCGTGAGCGGGGCTGGTTCTCCGATGCCTGCAACTCCAGGTTGGGTCCAATGACTCCCTCTTGGAGGTCCTCAGGTTTAGCACTGGGGAGAAGTTGCAAAGGTCAGCCTGAGCCCCTGGAGGCCGCGCCGCCCCCCCCCCCGCAGGGCCCCTCTCACCGGGGTGCCCAGACTTTCACCCACCTCGTCTCCGAAGCCCCCACTGCCATGCCTGGCTTTTCCAGAGGCACCTCCCATGAGCAGGCCCGTCTGCTCTGGCTGCTGGGACCCTGAGTGGCTCAGCTCTGGGTCCCCAGGGGGCCTGGGGAGGAGACGCAACATGTTGGAAGTGGTCCCCGCTGGGAAGGAACCAGGGATGGGGTCGTGCTGGGTAGAGACGGACTCGGGGGCGTGGGCAGGAACGGGTTGGCGATGGCAGAGGGGCTGGGGATGACACTGGGGTCAGGGATGCACTGGGGCTGGGGTCAAAGGTCCTGCTAGAGCCGGAGACACTGTCCCAGCTGGGGTCAGCTCCGGGGCCAGGTGGAGTGGCTGTGGCCTGGCCGTGGGAGGCTGGCCATTGGGTTGGGGTTAGAGATGGGGCTAGACGGGATGGGTTCAGGGTTAGGACCGGGAAGGGGTGGGTTAGGAACTGGAGGGGCCTTGGGGATGGGGAAGCTGGGTCTGGTGCTGATGATGGGTTGGAGCTGGGATGCAGCTGGGGGAGAGGTCGGGAGTGCAGAAGAAGTTGGGATTCAGAGGCGAGGGAGTCAGGGGTCTGTGTGGGTTGAGGTTGGGGACCAGGATGGGGACGTGGTCGGGTGGACAGCAGCTCAGATGGGCCTGGAGATGGGGTTGGTGGTCGGATGAGGATGAGATGGGGGCTGGAGAGGAGAGTGGGGGGTGTGTACAGATAGGCTGGGTCTGGCCATGGTTACCTGAGAACTGGGATGGAGGTGGGCGTGAGATGGGGTTGGGGAGATTAGGGACCGGGTTAACTCGGGATCGGGGCATCTGGGGACGGGTGTGGGCTGGACGGGCTGTAGCACGTAGATGGGGAGGACGCAGCCGGGACAGGGCGTGGCCACGGACTAGGTCTGAGGTTGGAGATGGGACCGCACTGCGGCCGGTGTGGGGCTGCAAATGGGAGGCTGTTGAGGTCGGTCACGGGCCGGGTTTGGGGCTGAGGTCAGCGTGAGATCCAGGGATGGGGACGGGTGACAGAGGTCAATCCCGAGCCTGCAGGCCACTCACGGAGCCCGCTTCTCCTCCCGTCGGCAGCAGGCGGAGCGGCCCTTGCGCCTCATGCAGTAGAAGGCGGCGACCACGAGGAGCAGGAGGCCCACGCTGACGGCCACAGCCATGACGGCCACTCCAGCCTGGGAGGTCTGGGGGGCCACTGCGGGGACAAGAGATGAGGAGGCGCTCGGCCAGCAGCTCCTGGCTGCCCCTCGGCTCCGGCACCGCCCACTGCCACCGGGTTACTCACAAGGGCCGAAGTGGAAGACATGCCGTGTGTTCCCGTGTGGGTTGGAGGCCTCACAGGAGACGCCATTCTGGCTCATGGCGTTGGTCAGCTTCACGGTCAGGGAGCTGCTCACCCAGCCCTGCCTTTTGGGGGCCGGCTCTGTGGGCTGCGGAGGCTTGGGTCAGGCTTGGGTCGGGCCCGGGGTGATGGCCGGGTCCCTCAGGAAGTAGGAGAGAGGACACAAGGCTTGGAGCCCCGAAGAAGCAGGGTCCCCGGGGGACCTGGAGGGCTCAGGGAGGCAGGGAGGGGCCCTTACGCTGCCGCCCAGTTCGCTCCAGGTGAGTTTGGGCTCCGGGTAGCTGCGGGCGAGGCAGACCAGCTTCACTTCGTCTCCTTCGTGCCAGCTGCCCTCCGCCTGGGGCTGAATCCCCTCCTCCTTGATCTCCGGTGGCCCTGTGGGTGGCGGTGAGGGAGGGGGTGAGGGGGAGACACAGCGGGGAGAGCAGAGAGCAAGAAAGAGAAAAGGGAGAGAGGAACGGAGCAGGAGGCTGAGGGGCCAGCCAGGGCCGCGTCCCGTGGTCCTGACCCCCTGCTGCACCCCCCGCTGCCCCCATCCCAGCCTGTCCCTGCCCCCGAACCTTCTAACCTTCCACCAGCAGCGTGAGGATCCGGGAGCGACTGAGGAGGGGGACGGTGGGCGTGTGGGCCTCGCAGACGTAGGTGCCGGCAGAGTCGAAGGTGAGGGAACTGAGAGACAGCGTGGGACCGTCCCCCAGGGGCACCGAGTCCTGTGGGGTCGGGGGTGGGGGGGAGAGGCCAGGTGGGCCGTGAGAGAGGGGAGGGGTGAGGGGAGGGCGGGGGGCCCGGGGCTGGGGGCCCCTTTCCTTCTCACCTTGGTCCAGCGTAGAGCAGGGGCCGGCAGGCCTTGCACGGAGCAGCTGGTGGACACGGTGCTGCCCAGGGTGGAGGAAAGCTCCTCCTGGTCGCTGAACTCGATGGGGTCCAGGTCTGCGGGGGAGACAGACTGCCACTTGCCCGGACCCTCACCCAGTTGCTGAGGGGCGCTCAGGGCCACCGAGGGCGCGGAGGCGGACACACAGTAGTCAGCGGAGGGTGCCCGGCGCGCCTCCTCGTCCGCCTGGTCTCCGGGACCCTCCGCCCTGCCTTCCGGGCCCAATGTCCAGCCCAGGTCTCAGAGTCTGTGCCTACCTGGACCACTGTCCTCCAGAGCTGACGTTTGGGCCCAAGGTTGATGGACAGCCTTGGAGGAGCGAGGTGCCCCTTCTCTGACCGACCGCCCTAGCCCTTTGCGTAAACTTAACAACTTGCCTTACCCCTTGCCGACTGCCCTTTCATTCATCAAGTCTTTTTCTCTGCTCTGCCCTCAGAAGGGGTCTTTCTACTTCTGTCCACCTCGGAACACCCAGTCCAATGGCCTTGGCCACAGCTGTCACCTTCCTCACTGGCCTTCCTGCGGGGCAGGACTGTGGTCCTCTCCCGTCCACTCTACAGTGAGCAGCTAGAGGGATCCTTTCAAAACACACTGGTCAGCTGACCGGTGTGGCTCAGAGGATTGACCGCTGGCCTGTGAACCGGAAGGTCACCAGTTAGATTCCGGTCGGGACACACATCTGGGTCATGGGCCAGGTGCCCGGTTGGGGGTGTGTGAGAGGCAACCAGTCAACGTGTCTCTCACACATGGAGGTTTCTCGCCCTCTCTTTCTCCCTCCCTTCCTCTCTCTCTAAAAGCAAAGAAAGAAAATCTTTAAATTAAAAAAAAAGAAAAACCCTGGCTGGTGTAGCTCAGTGGATTGAGCATGGGCCTGTGAAGCAAGGGGTCGCTGGTTTGGTTCCCGGTCAGGGCACATGCCTGGGTTGCAGGCCAGGTCCCCAGTAGGGGGCGCACGAGAGGCAACGACACATTGATGTTTCTCTCCCACTCTTTCTCCTTCCCTTCCCCTCTCTCTAAAAATAAATAAAGAAAATATTTTAAAAAAAACCAACAAACCACACTGTCAGCCTTTCCTTCTGCTTAAAATCCTGCACTGGCTCCCCAGTACCCAGGGCACAGAGGCCAACGTCCTTGACAAAGCCTAAACATCCCACCCAGTCGGACCGACCCCTGCCCTCACTTCCCACCCTCCTCCCTTGCCCCCGAGCTCCAGCTGCCCCGTGCTCCTCTCGTTTTCCCCCAGGACACCACGTCGGGTCCTGCCTCGGGGCCTCTGCCCTCACTGTTCCCCCCACCCGAAGGGCTCTCCTCTGCACCCCCTTCACGGAGTCTTACTCAAATGCCCCCTCCTCAGAGAAGCTGCTCTACCCCCACCCCACGCCCCGTGGTGGACACTCAGATTTCCCCTTCAGCTGTTGAGAAGGACATCAGCTGTCAGCCCTCAGCTGTCAGCCCCTTCCAGCAGGCAACTGCCTCAGCGGTGAAGAGCCCCTCGCTGGAGGTCACGCCCCCTTCCTCAGGCGGCCCAAGAGCTAACGACGAGGGGTGGCCGTACTAAAGCCAGGCAGGCCCCTCCGCCCCAAGGGGAGCACCCCAGTTTCCAAGAGCCCCGTGGGGCCGGCCCACCGAGGCCTCCTTTAGACCACAGCCCAGCTTCTCCTCCTGCCCGATCCTGCTTCCTTCCCTTCCCCACCCCCCGGCAGACCGGGATGCCAAGGTTCCCCGTAAACTTCCTGCCTGCAGACGTCTGAGTCAGAATCTTTTTCCTGAGGACGCAGGCTGGAAACAACCCCCAACTTATTCCTTGTCCTATGATTCTTCATCAGTCCCTGCAGATGCAGGATGGGCGCCCCAAAGGGTCTCGTTCGGCCTTGGCCACCTGTCTGCCCTCCCGGGCCGGGAGCTCTGCGGAGGTGGGGACAGGGCTAGCTTGTGCACAGATGTGTCCCCAGCATCTGGCAGCGGGTCTAGCCCCAGAAAGTCGGACGTGAGAGAGTGCTGAGGAGACAGAGCTTTTGTAGGGGGACTGGGGTGGGAGGAGGGGCAAGTGGGCTGAGAAGGCTTCTCGGAAGACGGGAACGTGAGACGGTCAGAAATGGATGGTAGGACGGGAGGTATCTGGGGAAGGAGAGAAGCTTGGGAGTGACGAGGAAAGTGCCTTGATGGGGAGAAGGGTCAGCCACAGGTGAAGCCAGACAGGTGGGCCTTGAAGGCCGTGGGAAGGCATCGGGGCTTTCTCCAGAGGGCACTGGGGAGCCAAGGCAGGTTCTGGAGCAGGAGAATGTCAGGTTTGTGCTTTGGAAAGGGCTCTCCGGCTGCCCGGTGTGGGAGTCTGGAGGGGGCTAGGGCAGGGTCCCCAGGAGGTAGCAGGCATCTGGACCAAAGGGAGGCAGCAGGTGCCAGGGCCCCCCCCGCCCCCCCCCGGGGGGGCTCTCACAGGCCACGCGCAGCTCCAGGGTCTGGGAGAGCTCGGCATCGTCCTCGGCATCGAAGTCTTCTGCCCTGCAGCCGTAGGTCCCGGTCTGGTTCCGCTGCACCTTCTCCAGGGTCCAGTTCCCCGAAAAGTCTGTTTTCAGCGTTTTCTCCTCCTTGTCCTGGGTGACCAAGGATGAGGAGCCCGGCTCAGGGGCCACCCTGGTCCAGCGGGGTCATGAGAAGTCAGGGGACGCCCAGGTCAGAGCCATGCACCCCGACGGTCAGGGTCTCCTGGTCAGTGTCCTATTAGGTGGGAGCCACTCTAGGATGGGGGCAGAAGTCTTGCTGGGCCGGGGGTCTCCCAAGTCATGCCAAGTCTCAAACCAGGGGTCAGACGTCCTGTTAGCTCCTGGGCCACAACCGACCAGGCTCCTTGCTAAGCCAGGGCCACGAGGTAAAAGGTTAGAACTTGGTGCAGGTCAGTAGGTCACAGAAGTCGAGGCTGGGGATTGCCAAAGGAGCGAGGGAGTGAGTCACCTGCAGGCGGAAGAAGATGTACTCCGGGCTGGAATTGCCGTCCCCACGGCAAACCAGCTGCACAGAGTCCCCCTCTCGGACCCAGCCCTCCGTGGTGGCCGGGCTGTCCACCCAGAACTGCACATGCTCTGTGGGATCTAAGAGGAAAGGGCAAGGGGAAGAAGTCAGTGTGAGGTCTGGGGACCCAATCAGGAACAGGAGGGTGCAGGGCAAAGTTTAGTCGTGCCCCATGGGGCACAGAGCACTATGGGGGGGACGCCCAAAGTCAGGGGACGCTTATGCTACACCTTGTAGCCAGCACACATTTCAGCGTGGGGCAGGGGAACAGAGGGCCGCAGTGTGGGGCGAAGGCTGGCTTGGAGGGGTGGGTCTCCATGAGGTGTGGAGTCCAAGGTCGGGGAGGTGGGCCGGCGAGGACTCACAGTGCAGGGTGAGGCGGAAGGCCTGGCTGTCCAGGCGGCCGTGCTGGCCCCGCGGCAGGTTGAAGTGCGCCGAGCAGTGGAACTCGGCGTCCCGATCGGCCTTTTGGGGCCGCAGGTACAGGGTGCTGGTGAGCGACTGCAGACCCGAGGCCTCCCGGATGGTGCGGCTGGTTATGTAGCCATCTGGCAGGGAGTGGCGGGGCGGTCACTGGTCACCCACCACCACGCCACCCCACCCACACCGCCCCCTGCGCCGCTCACCTGCGTTCATCTCCATGGGCACCTGCAGGGGCTCCCCGTTCCGGTACCACGTGATCCGAGGGAGGGGGTTCCCGTTGCGGCTGTGGCAGGTGGCGATCTGAGGCAGGATGAGCGCGGCCCTCAGCTCTTGGCCAGGACTCTGAACACGGGGTCCCTTGCTCCCTCCGCAGCTCTCTCCACACAGGTCCAGGATCCCGGGGTCCCCAGCCCTCTCCTCCCCCAGGCTGTGGAAGTCTGGCACCCGTGCCCCCCTCCAACCTTATGACCCAAGACTCTGAGACCCCCAGCCCTCGCTTCCCCCAGGACCCTGGAATCAAGGTCAGTCCGAGGTACCTCCTGGGCAAAGTCATCTGTCACGGAGAGTGTCCCTTTGTTGGGGGAGACGTCGGTGGCCTCTGGTTTTGCTGTGGGAGAGACGCTACTGTCAGGAGCCCCTTCCCAGACTCACCCCTGCCCCCCACTCTCCCCCGGGGGTGCCCGCAGACACTCACCGAACACCTGGAGCCTCGAGGTGGCCTCCGCGGTGCCCGCCGCCCCTGCCGTCACCACGCACACGTAGTCCAGCTCGTCACTCACCTGGGCTTCGTCCAGCACCAGGCGCCCCGGGGGGTCCAGCCGGTATGGGGGACTGCGGCCCAGGGAGTCCTTCACACTGGCCTGGACCTCAGAGCCCTGCACTCGGGCCTCGGCCACGAGGCGGCGCCCCTTGGCGCGGTCCGTCTGCGGGCAGCGAGGCCCTGAGCTCAGGGCGGCCCGTCACCCCACTGGGTGGCTCCCTCTTTCCCCCTCCCTTTCTTTCTGCTGCTCTGTCTCTCTCCCCTCTGTCACCTCTCTCTCCGGTCCCGCCCCTGTGCCCTCCTTGTTGTTACAGGTCCCCCGTCTCTGTCTCCCTCTTTCTCCACGTTCCCATCTCCGTCCCTCTTTATTCCTCTTCCGCCCTGTCCCTCTGCCTCTTATTTTCTCCTCTTTCTCTCTCTTTATCGCCCACCCCCGATTCTTGCTTTCTCGGTGTCTGTTTCGGAAGTTTCTCTCTCAAGAGCCAGCCCTTTGAAGGGGGACCAGTCCCAGCTGCGCCGCCCCGGGCATCAGGAGAAGCCCCCTCTGCCGGGCCTCTATCGCCCCATGTGAAATGGAAAGGCAGCCAGGCGGAGCTCTCAGGGTCTTTTGGATGCGGATGAAGGAGTGAATGTCTGCAGCCCCACTGCGCCCTGACTTTCAGACCCCCCTCCCCTACCCCCGGTCCCCAGCCCGAAGCACTCACCAGGAACCATTTCAGCACATACTCTGTATGGACCCCCAACGGGGTACAGTTCAGGGTGACAGACGCCCCCCTCATCACCTCCACCAAGGAGGGCACAGACACCTGCATCTCAGCCTGGACACCTGCAGGAGAGCAACTGAGCTCTTACCCACTGTCGTCAGTGGGGAGAGCCCTTGGGAGAGCGCCCCCTTCCCCGAGGACAAGGCAGTGCAGGCCCCAGTGGGGAGAGCCCTTGGGAGAGCGCCCCCTTCCCCGAGGACAAGGCAGTGCAAGCCCCCAGTGGGGAGAGCCCTTGGGAGAGCGCCCCCTTCCCCGAGGACAAGGCAGTGCAGGCCCCCAGCCCTCCTCCCTCAGACTCAGCAGCTTCTGTCTCCCTCCATCCCTCATCTTTGTGTCTCTGAGCTCACACTCCATAGCATCTCTCCCCATCTCTCTCTTTACTTGCAGAGCGAAGGGCTCCTCCCCTGGGCCACACAGGGCCCCAGTGGCCCCATTCAATCCCCCTGGGGTAACAGTGCACCTGTCCCTGTCTTCCCCACTAGACCCAACGCCCTTCAAGGCCAAGGCCAGGGCTGGCCCATCCTTTCGCCCCCATCACCCTACGCAGGGCCCGACACTCATCGATGGTGGGTAGATGGCCCCATCTCGGCCCGGGGCTCCCACCGTCTCTGCCTGCCTCTCTCCCCGAGCCCGCCATTCCCTGTCTCCACCTCCCTCAGCACCCGCCTCTCCCTCACGAGTGGGAGGCTGAGGTGAGGTGTGGGCTTCGGCTGGGCCCGGAGCCGAGGCGGGATAGGTGTGTGGGGGTAGTGAGGGGGGACAGGGCTGGGCAGGTTTCAGGAATGTGGGAGGGGCAGGCTGGCTGAGACATGCCCTGCCTGGCGCCAGAGCCCCCTACCTGCCCCTTGCTCCCCCTGCCTCTCTCATAGAGCAGGGAAGCGGGTGAGGTGGGGAAGGGAGGTGAGGCGTGTCACCTCAGAACATGACTGGCCTAGGCCAGGGATCCGGGGTCTGAGGGAGGAAGGGCTGGGAGCCTAGACTCCGGGTCCCAGGGGAGCAGGGTGCTGGGCCTGGATTCCTGTCCCCAATCCTGGCACACAGAGCCGTCCCCATTGGGAAACCGTGCTCTCTCACCCTCTGGGCTGGCATCCTGGCATCAGTTCTCATTTCTTAGAACCTCCCTTCCCCTCCCCGCCCAGCCTGGCCCGGCCCCGCCCCTGGAAGACCCACTATTTGCCGTGCTGGTGCCAAGGGCCTGGACTCGCAGGCACCCACCTCTGGCTCAGGCCCAGCCCAGGGGAAAGGGTTTGGGGCCAGGCTGCTGCCCAGGGCTGCTTCCGTCCGGGCAGCAGAGAGCAGCGGGCACAGGCGATGCCTCCTGTCTCTCCACCCTTCTGCTGCCAGGCCTCGGGGCCTCCTCCCCCCCCTCCCTCCACCACCCAGGTGTGTGTGGATTCGTCTGGGGCCCCAGGAAGGGGGCACTGTCACTCAGAAGCACTCTGTTCCACTGTCCACCGTCACTGTCCAAGGCTGGTACTGCAGCCCCTCCCTGAGGGAGGCGGGTTCTCTAGAGTTCGGGCTCCCAAACCCTCAAATGCATGACTCGCTGGTTCTAGTTGTAAGGTTTCTGACCCTCTCAAAACTTGAGAACCTTTCAAGAGCAAAGCCCTGGGCCTTTGGTCTCCTGGGTCCTGGGGGAAACCACTCCAGCCACTGCAGGCCTGGACCTCTGGGTCTGAGGGGGGAGGGGGCAGGGGGCCACGGACCCAGATCCTGGAGCTGAGGGCCCACGCTCCTGGGACCCGAATGGAGAGGGGGTTCTGACTTCTCAGGTGGTCTCCAACCCACTGCTGTGGCGTCCCCAGCTCCTCTGCTTGGCTGTCCCCAAGTCTCTCATTATGAGCGACACCCCCCCCCCGCCCATACCCCCATGTCCTTCCGTCATAGGGTCGCCAGGATGGGATTCCTGGGGTGGGTAAAAATCTCTTTCCCCTTAAAGCTGCAGGAAGCCGCACCCCCCAGCCCTGCTCTCAGCCCAAGCATACCTGGGTACGCCCCCAGCAGGAGCACCAGAGCCAGCAGCTGCGGGGCCCTGTGCGTCCCTGCCCTGGCGTCCGGTGGTTCCATGTCCACGGCGGTGGCAGCAGCGACTGAGCCCCAGCTGCAGCGAGGAGGTCGCCGCGGGGCTGGGAGGAGGCCCCGCCCCAAGCACCGCCCCGCCCGCCCCGCCCGCCCCGCCCTCTCAGCCCCCCTGGTCACCCCAAACCTGGGCGCCGGGCCAGGACCTCCCACTGCCCGCGGAGGACCTCCCAGTTCTGCCCAGAGCCGCGCAGTCTCTGCCCCGAGCCCCAGGCCGTCGCTCCTGCTGACCAGCACCCGCGGCGAAATGGCTTGACGGACCAGTCCAGTCAGTGCGTCCTTATCTCGGACCTTACCAGGAAACCGCAATTCCTCTCCCCCTCTTGACCCGAGGCCTGGTGTATTTGACCCGACACAACCAGTGGCTGCACCGGCCTCCTTCAGCGCGCCCAGCAGCGCCCAGCCTGACCAGTGGCCCAGAACAGCTTCTCCCAGTATGCCCTGGGGGGGCCCTCTCCTGTGGCCAGGGCTCCGGGCTGCTTTCCTGTCTGACCACTGGCCTGGAACCCTTCAGTTTAATCTCATATTTAATGGTCTCCAAACTCAAGTTTTCCGGGGGGAGTCGGGGTCGGGGTCAGGGGGTTGGCGGTAGGGCAGGGGGTGGGGTGGGGTGCCCTCTCTTTGGTTCTCCCCTGTGGGGCCCTCTCTCTCTCTTCCCCCATCCAGGGAATCCCAGGAATGCCACCCCCTCCCCCCTCCCTCCCTCCCTCTTTCCTTCGCTCCCTCCCTACCTGGGGGGAGGGGAAGAGAGGCAGGCAGGCAGCAGGTGAGTGGGAGCCGGGAGAGGGCCAGGGCACCTGAAGAAGGGGGGGCTGGCGGAGCACGTGCCTGGATTGGGGGGAAGGGTCACAGGTCACACTGAGGATCACAGATCAGTGCCCAGGCTCCTCACAGACCAGGTCAGACTGGGGCAAACTCTCCAAACTGCTGGATGGCGGTGGAGGGGGGGGGGGCGGAGGTCAGGAGAGGTCACTGGTTACCAGGGAGAAATTAAGCCCTGGATGCTGGTCGGAATGGGGGGTAAGCTGGTCACGCTAGCATAGATTCCCCAGGCCTCTGATCACACTGGGGGTCACTGGTAAGACTGGGCTTGGCCCATCGGACACAGCGGGAAGGCTCAGGTTACAGGTCCATCTGGGCGTCAGACTGGGCAGCGCTCCCTTAGGCATCGGGGATACAGGAAGGCGATTGTTACATCAGGAGAGGCGACCTTCCTTCCTCTAGCATGGTTTCCCTGCCCGTCCCCCCACTGCTGGGTCAGGTGCCCCCTCGGGGCTCCCCCACCCCAGTTCTCCACACTCTGGGCCGCCATCTGAAGCCAGGGCCTGCCTCGCCCACTGAACCACGTGGGCCCAGGAGAGCAAGGCCCGGGCCTGTCTTCGACCCTCTTGTTTCCCCAACACAAGGCCAGAAAGACCACAGGCCCTCAGGTGAGGTCTGCAAGGGTCAAATTCCAGAGCACACAGGTCCCCGTGCAAAGCCCACCCAGACTGTCCACCCAGACAGCGTTACAGAACAGGTACACCGGGGCCAACTCCGGAGAATGTCTCTCAATGCCAGAGATTTGTGAAAAGGAAAGGCAGTGTTTATTTAATGCTATGCAGACCTAACGTAGTAACCTAACGTCTTCATTAAAATATCAAAGTTCTTCAGGATATCCACCTACGCACATAGCTCTCCCTTCACCCCCTGCCCTAATTCCAGAGTAATGTAACTCAGGAAAAAGAGCACACGTCCATTTTTCCAGGCTGCTGTGTCACCGTTCAGGCAAGATCTTCAATTAATCCAAAGCCATGTGGCACCTTCTCATGGTCCACTGGCAAGAGTTCTTTGTACCCATTTTCCAGGCCAAGTCTCTCCTGCTTCCCAGGCCACGCGGCCAAAGGGGGCACCCCAAAGCCGCGTGAGCCTCTTCTACCGAAGTTGCAGGGGTCTGCACTCCGACAAAAGCATGTGGCTTTCTTTTTCACCTGCCTGCAGGGGTCCCCACTCTGGCAAAGGCACGTGGTTCTCCTTCCCCTGCCGAGAGGGGGTCCTCACTCTGCCCAAAACTGTGTGGCTTCCCTCTTCAATGGCCGCCGTGTCTGGGTTTAAATCCCGGTGCCAATCTTCCTCTGTATCCCTATTTCTGACTCCTCCCACAATCAGCTACACCTGCCAGTACTTCTATGTTTTTTGCAAGTTTACTGGCTGCCATCATGAGTCTGGGCAGGTGTGGCCCCATGTCCTGGAGCCAATCTTCTCCAAGTTCCCACACAGGCACTGTAACTCAGGGGACCTGCCCCCCAGTTACATCTTGGGGGCAAGTGACTTCCACTCCCCTGGCTCCAAGCCTGGCCACAGCTATTTAACATATCCAAGTGACCCGTCAAAGACTATCGATATGTTAAATGGCCATGCCATGGATTAGCTGCAAGGCCGTGGCTATACAAAACAGCCTTGCATGTTCCTGCTCCATGTGTCCCTTCCCCCAACTCACACCTGTGGGTGGAGGGGAAGGGGTGAGGACATCTTACATGTCTCTCTGATAATTCCTATACACTGTGAGTTCTGGACACCATTCCAAATCCCTTTTTGGCCCCCCCTCTTGGCTGCACCCTGTATCAACAGGAGGACACGCGAGGCCAACTCCCTCTCGGACAAGACGGTCACAGTTGCAAACCAGCTCACGTATTGCGACCCCAGACCCCCGCTCCCCTGCTCTTGCGCCCCAACTGGGGCACCTGCTGCTCGGGCTGGGCCCTGGTAGGCACCTCTCACCAGCCACCCGCCTTCCACTTTCCTCAAGATCCCACCCAACGCAGGCTCTGGGCTAGGAGACCTGACTGACGTGGGGTCTGAAGGAGCGAAGTCATACACACCAGCCCAACCCCTCGTGGAAACAAAGTTTTAGAAACTAGTACTGTGACACCATCTGTCCTCGTCCCCTGCAATATGTTCCCACAAAAACAGCCAGAGAGACTCCATTAAAATACGCATCAACTCCTTGATTCTTCCACGCAGACTCCTGACCTCTCTCCCTTCCCCGGATGAGTGCAAAGGTCTACCTACTCCCTGGCTCTCGGGTCCTCAAACCGGTCCTTGTTGCCTCCCCGAGTCCCTCTTTCTCTCCCTTGCCGCTTGCTGGCTCCGTGTTGGCCACAGTGCTCTCCGGGCTTCCGTGCCCCTGTGCCCCCCCTCCCCCCGGGCATGTTCCAGCCTCAGGACCTCTGTGCAGACTTTTCTCTCCACTGGGACATCCTTCCCACGTGTACTTGCTTCAAATCTCTATCCAGCATCACCTGGTCAAACAGCCATTCCCGCTTTCCCAGCCACTCCTTCCTTCCCTTATCTGCCTGCATTTTTCTCTCCCCGCTCTTTCTCTGGCACACGTTTGTCTGACCCGCACAGGACGCAGGCTCTGAGTGGTTTTGTTCACTGCTGTTCCTCCTGTGCCCAGGCCAGCGCTCCGCCCGAGGAGCTGAGCAAAAAATTTAGTGAATGAATTTTCCAGTCCATGCTTGCCACCTCATGGGCACGTAATTCCACATTTTAATTAACAAGCCTTATCTTTTCTCCGCCTTTATCTACTGTTTTATAGGCAGCGCGTGGCGGTTATCTTTAAAAACTAGTTCACAGCTCGTGGGCTACTGGATGGTGACGCATTTGGAGGCTGATGGTCCTTCCCGAGTGATTCCAGGTGGCATCTGGAAAATGGAACCACTGAGAATTTGTGTAGTCGTGGGATTGGGGGGGGGCGCATGAATGCATGTTTGGTTGGAAAAGAGTGAGTTGTGCAGGGAGTGTAGATAAGAACTTTCGGGGGAATGGAACGGAATGGAAGTTTAAAACAAAGGGAGAGCATCGAGTTGAACGTGCCAAGGGGTGGAGTGCGGGGGGGACTTTGGGGAGGGCTCGCTCGCCTCCGCACCCCCTTTCCCACAGTTAGAAAACTCCCTGTTGCTTGGAAGCTTGTTCCCCTCATTGAAGCCGCCAGGCCACAGGTTTGGAATCAGGAGCCAATAGCATTAAAGGAGCAGGGCCTCGCAGACCGATTCCCTCCCAGGCGGCTGGGACACATCCCGTCTTCCAGAGATGGCTGCCACAACATCTTTCATCCCACCTGCTCTTTGAACATCTGATCTTGATACTCCTTCCACCAAGAAGTGGGGTCTCGGGTAGCTTCTCTGCTGTTCGGCTCGCCCCAAGCATTGGGTGAGGTAGAGAACCGGTGTCCGGCTTTTTGAAACCCGCCTCCGGAGCAGGCGGTGCAAGCCGAAGGTCGGCAGGCTGAGCTATTTGCGGTGGTGCCCGCAGCTGGGCCCGGGCTGGAAGTCCAGGAACCAGGCCGTAGGGTCTGTGAGACAAGCGAGCTCACGTAGGGCACCGTGCGCGCCCGCCGCCAGCAGCCCCCGGGACCGGTGTTGTCACGTCCTGTACCAGGACATGTCAGTGGGCTTCATTTTGCCTTTTGTCCGGGCTGGCCCAGGCCCGCTGTTCCGTGAGGCGGCTTTTCCGTCCAAATGCCGTAGTGCGCGGCTGCCCTTGGGGATGCGTGCGCGCTGCCTGGCGCTGGAAGCCTTGAATCCGGTTCCTTGGGGCAGCCCTGACGTCCCTCGCTCAGCTGGACCCCTACTGCCCAGAACAGGCCGACCAGGACCTGCCGATCCAGGCCTTCTCCCCTCACAGGGAAGAAGAGTTTTTCCAGGACCAGCGCTCCTGCACTGGAAGAGATTTTAAAACATGTGGTACCTCACTGTTTGGTCAGGGGCCCTGACTTCATTTCCTTTAGACTGTCAGATAAAAAGATGACAACAGCCAACACACACGAAGTGGGGTCTGTGGCGTCCCCTCCTCTTCAATCTGAGCGATTCTGTGACTCACACGTAACCAACAGAATGTGCCAGAAACGACACCACAGGACTCCCAAGATAAGGTAGAAAAGCTGTGCAGCTTCTGCCTGGGTCACTGGAGTGGCGTCCGCGACACCTTCAGCCACCGCACAAGCGGTCTGTCACCTTACAGAGCATGCAGCGTGAGCGCCCACGGAGAGGTCTGAGACCGCAGAGGGACGCCCGTCCAGCCCCCAGCTGCCCGGCCCCAAGCGCCACTTGACTGCACCTTCTGCCAGATCCACCCAAACGGGCTCCCCCACCCCCAAATCCTGGCCCACGGCTGCCCTGAGAGACAGTTACGATGGCCGCTGTGCGCAGATGAATCTGGGCCTGATTTGCTCCGGGACACGGCTACCAGGCACCGCCTGCTCCTGGGGCACCAGAGGCAAGGTGACCAGTGTCCAGTGGTCGTCGCTGCAGGTCCTCATCAGACCGGTTCATGGCTGGAGGCCGGCTGCCAGGGTCGCTGCTCACTTTCCAGTCCTGCTTCTCTAATCACGCCCCGGATTCGGTGAGTGATCCCGAGTCCTCTCGGGCAATTTCCTTTCTGCCCCAGAGGCAGCTCCTGTTGCTTGAAACTAAACCTGTGATGCACGCTTCCAGCTCCACTTGCCCCGTGGAATACGTTTTCCTCGTCTTTTCAGTCTCGGCTTAGATGTCTCCT
The DNA here is from genome assembly GCF_021234435.1 of Artibeus jamaicensis. Classification (NCBI taxonomy): domain Eukaryota; kingdom Metazoa; phylum Chordata; class Mammalia; order Chiroptera; family Phyllostomidae; genus Artibeus; species Artibeus jamaicensis. Next base: position 2,320,962 of record NW_026521297.1, read on the forward strand.
CCTCCTGGAAGCCCGCCCTGACCTCCCAGGCTGGGTCAGCTGCCTGCTCTGGGCTCCCCTGCCCCACCCCACTGGACCGTGAGCCCCGTGCTCAGGATGGTCCAGCCCGGGGCCGGGCACAGGGTAGGGGCTCAGGGAACGTGGATCCTTTTAAACTCAAGGGAAGGGAGGGAGTCTTCCCTCAGTGATGAGGTGTCGGACACTTTCTCAGCTTGATTTGGACCGGAGGCCACTTTTACTCTTGGAAAAGGATTCCAGGGAAGAATAAAGAGTGAGAGAGAAGAGAGCAGATGTGGCAAGACTGTGGACACAACCCTCAAGGAAGTGTGGGGTCTTTTTGACTGGGGGGACTTAGAACTTGGATGTCTGGGCGCAGGAATTTTTTTTTTCTATAATGGGGTAAGAAGGTTGGCTGTCCGATTCTCTGAGAACTTGGGACTCTGGACTCCGGGGTCTGAGGAGGAGAGGCTGGGGGCCTGGACTCCTGGATCCAGGGGGGCTGGGTCCCCCCATTCCTGTCCCTCTGGTTTCAGAATCCCCGGTGAATCGAGGTGGGGCTCAGGGCTCAGGGCCCCCAAGTTCCTGGTGCCAAGCTGCCCCCTAGTGGTCGCTGCATTCTTTCTCCACACCCAGAAGGCCCGGCAGTTTATTTCTGCTTCACAAACTCCTTCCAGCCCCTGGGGCTCCCTCAGCAGCGCAACGTGGTGCCCTGTGAGGTGGAAAGAGAGGTGGTTTAAACAATACCACATCCAGGTGGGGTGGGGTGGGCAGGACCAAGGGACAGAACCCAGGCAGAGCGGGGGACTCGCCTCGCCTCCAGGCCGGCAGTGATCGTGGACCCCACCCCTGGGCAGCTGGGGGGGTGCCTTTCCCTTTAGGAGTTTCTGCAGTGGGCAGAGTTTGGAGGGGAGGAGCTGTCCATTTCCTAGGACCAGTGTCCCCTTCTGCCCCCACGCCCTGTTCCCTCAGACCCAGGGGTCCCAGACCCCAGCTGCCCTCTCTACTCACTCTGTGGCTCCCTCCCTGGCCTGCGGGCTGGAGGTGGCTTCCCATGGGACCAAGGACACAGTCCTAATTTTTGGCAGAAGAAGAGGGGCCCGGAGTTTGGGCACGGTTGGAGGCGCCTGGAGGAGAGGAGATGAAGAAATTTCACAGCTGAGCTGCAGCTGTGCCTCATTCCCCAACCAGGGCAGGGGCGATGCAGCGGTGGCGGGCAGTGTGCCAGGGCCTGGCTCCCAGCATGAGCTGTTTCCTCCCCAGCACCTCGGCTCGAGTAGGAAGGAGTTTTAGTTTGTCCATCCACCTTCCAACCCACCCACCCACCCATCCATCCATCCACCCAACCATCCATCCATCCATCCATCCATCCATCCATCCACACACCCATCCACACATCCATCCATCCATCCACCTATCCATCCATCCACCCACCCATCCATTCATTCAGCCAACAATCCATCCATCCATCCATCTATCCACCCATTCATCCACCCATTCATCCAACCATCCATCCATCCAACCATCCACCCAACTATCCATCCACCATCCATCCATCTAGCCATCCATCTACACATCCATCCACCCATCCATCCATCCATCCATCCAACCCTTCATCCACCCATCCATCCATCCACACACCCATCCACACATCCATCCATCCAGCCACCTATCCATCCATCCACCCATCCATCCATCTAGCCATCCATCCACACATCCATCCACCCATCCATCCAACCATCCATCCATCCACCCATCCATCCATCCATCCATCCATCCATCCATCCACCCATCCATTCATCCAACCAACCATCCAACCAACCATCCAACCATCCATCCATCCATCCATCCATCCATCCATCCATCCACCCATCCATCCATCCATCCATCCAACCAACCATCCATCCATCCACCCATCCATCCATCCATCCATCCATCCAACCATCCATCCATCCATCCACCCATCCATCCATCCAACCAACCATCCAACCATCCATCCATCCATCCATCCATCCATCCATCCATCCATCCATCCATCCATCCATCCATCCAACCAACCATCCAACCAACCATCCATCCATCCAACCATCCATCCAACCAACCATCCATCCATCCATGCCTCCACCTCATTCATTCATCTCCAAAATATTTTCTAAGCATCAACAGTGTATCAGGCACTGTTCTGGGCTCTGAAAAGGTAACCGTGCCCCTGGCTGGTGTGGTTCAGTGGACTGAGTGCAAGCCTTCAAACCAAAAGGTCACAGGTTTGATTCCCAGTCAGGGCACATGCCTGGGCTGTGGGCCAGGTTGGGCCCCCAGTAGGGGGCACATGAGAGGCAACTACACTGATGTTTCTCTCCCTCTCTTTCTCCTTTCCTCCCCTGCTCTCTGAAAATAAATAAAAATAAAATTTTAGCCATGAACCAGACAGACTGTCTCCTCACGGAGCTGACGGTCTACCTAGTAATCAAGTGCGTGGACACAGAAATATCGCCAAGAGTTAGGAGTCCTTCGGGGAGCTGAAACAGGCGGGGGAGAGTATGAGGGGAGAGTGGACATGAGGGTGTCTGGGGGAGACCTCACGAAGGAGGGGCCAGTGAGCAGGAGCCCGAGTGCCAGAAGGGCGCTGGGTGGTGGGCTTGCAGGCCTGTTAGAACAGCGAGGGGTGGGTTGTTGTTGGGAAGGAATTGGGGGGGGGTGTAGAAGGTCACTGGGGAGATGGGGAGTGTCAGAGCCTCAGGCCTCAAGGGCGGGGCAGTGGAGACAATGTTGGCTTTAATTCCTGGAGCCCTGGGGAGCTTCTGAGAGTTTGGGTGGGGGTGGGGCATCGGACTCAGGTTTCTGAGGCCCAGTCTTGCTGACATCATTAAAACTCCTGGTGCCCAGGCTGGCTTGTCCCCATTTTGCACATGCAGACACTAAGGATGGGAGAGGAACCCAGGGGTCAGCCAGGTGCCAGGGCTCTGCGGGATGTTGGTGGCGCCCCCTAGAGGTGGGTTTCTCCGGTGGAGAACAGCTCTGCTCTGGAGCGAGGTATGCAGAGGAAGACCACAGAGACACAGGCCATTAACCCCGCCCCAGGTGCCCGCAGCAGCCCCGCACGGTGGGAACGGGCATCACACCCATTTCCCAGACAAAGCAATCGAGGCCCACAGAAGGAGCGGAGGGAGGATGGGCTCTGGAATCTGGAGCCAGGGACCCCGCTTTCAGCCCTATCAGCTGATCACCACGGAGCCCCAGTGTCCCCCTCTGTGTAAGAGGGGTCACAACAGTACCCACCTCACTGGGTCGTCACGACAATGACATCAATGCATGAGAAAGCAGTGGCAGGCCCAGCCCAGGGCGCACAGTCTAGAATATTGTTACAACTTTGCACGGGGACAGGTTACTAGACCTCCTGTGGGCACCGAGTTGTAAGCTACGTATGAGTCCAATCACTCTGTTGGACAGAGGAAACGAATACAATACTGTATTCCACGCTTTTTAACGTTTGTTAAAAAAAAAAAAAACAAAACTTAACAAAGCCGTGCCAGCCATCCTCCAGGGACAGGGACGCACACATTAGCTGTTCTCATTAAGACCGTCACCTTGCTGGGAAATCACCAGGCTGCCTGACCTCAGTGCTCTGGAGGATGAGGCGCAGGAGGCGCCTGGACTTCGAATCAGGCAGGGTGTGGGGCGGCGAGCAGGGGGCACGCCAGGCGGGGGCACAGCCTCCGCAGCGGGGCGGCCCGCGGTGCCTGCCCCTCGGCCTCCGGTTCTGGCTGTGTACCCCTCCTTGTCCTCAGGGAGCCGGCTGAGTGCCTCCTAATGTTTCCATTTGCTTTTGGCTGCAGGTTGGGATCTGTTTTTAGCTTCCCTGGCTGGTGTCAGCGTGCCCTCCCCTCCCCCCTCTTCCTGCCGGCTCTCTTGTTTGCTGTGTGCGAATAATGTTCCCAGACTTCCTGAGTTGTTTGTTTGGAGGCAGCCCGTATTGATTGAGACTCTCAGGGACTCAGTCTGCCATGTTACCAGAGACTGGGCCCTCCCCAGCGTGCTAGGGTCTCAGAAAATCCTGGGGTGGGAGGTGAGGGATGCGAGGGGGGAAGAAGGCAAGGCTGGGGCTCCCCTAAAAAATCGGCCGATGATTTTTAAGGCCCCTAACCCTGGCGTGTCCTCTTCTAGGCCGTGTGGGGCAGGGCAGCCACAGTCACCTGTCTGGGCTTCTTGCCTCTGAAAAATGAGGAGGAACATTCTAGACTTCGCAGGGCTGTTGAGAAGACGCCACTCGACTTATTCATTCAACATCTATTCATTGAGCACTTACTACGTGTTATGTAGTAGGTGCTCTTCTTCTTCTAGATTTTAGTGATAAGTCCTAACTTCAGGAGAGTGACAAGTGGCTGATGGTTTCAGAAGAAAACAGGGACCATGCTCTGCCAGCTGGTGAAAAGAGCTATGAAAATGCAGCGGGCAGGGGCTTGGAAGGACTGGGGAGCTGTTTTCAATAAGGGGGTCTTGGAAGATCTCCGTGAGGGAGGCTCTGAGAAAGTGAGCCTGGGTAAAGGAGGTCCAGGCAGAGGGAACAACTTGTGCAAAGGCCCTGGGGCAGGACATGTCTGGGATGCTGGAAGGAGGGCCAGCAAGCCAGTGATGGGGGGTGAGTAAGGAAGAGCACAAGAGAAGAGGACTTACAGGTGTGGGTGCCAGATGACACAGCACCCTGTCTGTGGGTGCAGAGAACCAGTGGCTGGCCCGGCACCCCTGAGCACCCAGCTGGACCAGGGGCCCCGCTGTTGAACGAGACCCGAGCTGCCCACCTCAGACCAGCACCAGACTCACCACCGTCAGCTGGCCTTTACTTCTGGGAGGACCAGGGGGCAGGTCTAGGTGAGGGGGCAATGGGGGCGCTGAGGGGGTCACCTAAGGGAGACAGAGGGTGGGGAGAGAGCTGTAAGCTGCCACGTTCTTCTTACCTGTGCGTCTCCCTGCCTGGCGTCCCGGCGTCCCCGGGTCCATGCACTGTTCCAGCCATTGGAGAGCGAAGGAGGGTGAGACAGAGTCCTAACCCTCAGTGGGGTTCACACCAGAGACAGCCTTGCCCCAGCCCCTCAGGGAAGCCAAAGTCCAGGCCCCGGGAGCCCCCGAATCCTGTCACCAGCCCGCTCCTCCCTCAGACCCAGGAGCACAGGCCCCACCCCTCCTCCCTCACACCCAGGGATTTCAGGTCTAGCTCCCGGCTGGCCCTGCCTACCTGCCCCATCTCCTCCTCTTCATCTGCCCAGTCATTGATCTTCCCTGGGTCCTCAGCAGCGGCTCTGGCTTCCGCTGGCCTCCCTGGGAACTGATGGATGCTCACGACCTCTTGGCCCTGGATCTCGCTGCGGCAGAAGGGGCAGGTCTGGCTGTCTGAGCGCTGGGGGCAGAGAGGGAAGCGTCAGGGGTCTCCCGGTTCATTTCAACACCCCCTGGGACCCTGCGGGCCTTGCTCTGCAGCAGAGTGATGTTGGGGGGGGCCGGGGGGGGGCAGACAGAGGGAGGCCAACGGAGAGGAAGAGAGGAGAGAGGGAGGGGGGGGGATGAGGAGAGAGCTGCAGGACTAGAAGCGGGAACGGGACCAGAGCCTGAGGCCAGGGACACGCACAAATGGGGACCTCGATGGCGCCAGGGTGTGGACCCCAGCCGGTGACAGTGCCGCTGCGGGGCAAGGAAGCCCGAGGTGCTCTCCTCGGCAGCCTCCCCACACCCCCCCCCAGCACCTGGGCCGGCACTGCAGCTGCACTGGCCCTGGTGGTTCTTATTACGGTTGCGGGATGCGGGTCAGCAGAAACCAACGGGAAGAACAAGGTTTATGACTCAGGTCCGGGAGGGGGCCTGGCAGGCCGGGGGGCCCCACAGGGACACTGGGAGGTCGCAGGCAGAGGGGGGGGGCGGTGGTTACATGGACCTCGGGGCTCTGCCTTTTTTTAAAAAAAAAAAGATTTAGTTATTTATTCATTTTTTCTTTTTATTCTTTTCTCCTTACTCAAGGACATGCTTATTGATTTGAGAGAGGGGAGGGGTGAGAGGGGGCAGAGAGAGAGAGAGACAGACAGGCAGGCACTGATAGGGAGTCTCTCCACCGGGTGACTCGCCAACCCACTGAGTCCCCCTGGCCGGTGGCGACCCTGCCTTCAGTAGGGGCAGAATGGGTAGCTCAGGGTTTCCCGGGTTCCCTTTTATTGGCGAATTTACAGCACAGGAGTGGGAATGAGGATGTAGAAAGGGAAACACATGGGTCGGCTAAGAAGATTACCCAGGGCTTTCTCAAGGGGAACTTCCTGGGTGGGGGCAGGCAGGTTCCTTATCTGCTCAGCTGGCCAGTAGCTGCGTCAAACATCTGGTTATTTGCTTATTGGTCATGGGTGTCTTTGAAATGTGTGACTCAGCAACCGAAAGCTGAATGCCGGGCGCGTACATTCCCATCAAAAAGCTTTACTCCCGCACCTACACTGCAGCGGCCACAGCCCCCTACCCCCGAGGGGCCAGGCTGGAGGGCTTCAGGATCCGTACCCTCCCTGTGGCTCCGTTCTCCAGAGACCGAGGTTAAGGCTCAGAGAAGCGAAGCCACCGGCCCCAGATGGCCCAGTCGGGAAAGGAAGGAGCTCTACCCACGAATCCTGTAGGTGGGGAAGGAGAAGCAGAGGTGACGGACGCACAGACACGGACACACAGACAGGGACAGGCAGGCTCCTGGCCCTCACTCCTGAGCCACCCTGATCCACGCGGCAAAGGGGAGGTCCTTCAGGGGCTTTTCCCTGTGGGTGGAGTGACAGGGGAGACCCACCTGCCAGGTGTCCAGGCAGCGGCTGCACAGCAGGTGCCCGCACGGCTTGATCTTCACGTCCTTGTTGCCCTCGGCGCAGATCTTACAGAGCTCAAACGTGGAGTCCATGTCCCAGTACAGCTGCAGCTGCTCCTGGGGGGCGAGGGGCGGGGCAGGCGGCAAGGGTGGCGGCATCAGCCCCAGGGATACAGGTGGGGCTGCAGGGAGACAGTCCCTAACCTCAGTGCCAGCCCCTGACCCTCCCCCAAACTCCAGGCCCTGTGTCCGCTGCCTCTTGCATGTACCCCGTGGTTACGAGAGACATACTCTCCAGGGTGGGCTTCTAGTAGGGTGGCTGGATTTAGCAACAGAAAATGCAGGACACCCTGTTACATTGGCTTTTCACATATACGCAGAGTAAAGTTGCAGTGTGTTCCAAACACTGCGTGATATACCTGCACTTAAAAGAAAATGATTCGTCGTTTCTCTTCCACCCTCGGGGTGATTGGGAGGGGAGACTAAGGCGCAGGGGCTGTGAGTGCTCAGGCGCATTAGCTGTTCTGATGATCTCAGAAGTGTCATTTCCTGCTTCAATCCCCAGGAAAAGCCCTGGGGAGGCAGCAGGAGGAGCTGTGCTTCCCACAGAAGGAACAGAGAGGCCGGGCGTGATGTACCTTAGGTCACGTGGCCATCACACCCGCACAGAACCCCAAGGCCTCTGGGATTGCAGGGCCTGGCTCCGTGGGAGAGATTCCTGAGCCCAGGGTGGAGGGGGAGGTCAGCAATGCTGGGCAGGGGGAGAGGGGGCCACCGGCCTGGGCTTCACCTCTGACACTTGGATGCGCTGATGGGGTTCCGGGTGGAAGAGTTCAGTCAGGTCCGGGTTGTGGTTCTTCCCATCTGGGTAGAGGTAGCTGGGGGAGGGAAGAGGTGGCTGGCGAGGGCCCCTCCAGCCCGCTCCGGGCATCACAAAGACCCCTGCCCCCACCCTTGCTCCTCCTCCCCGGGGAGCAGGAGCCCCGAATCTCCTGCTGGTCTGGGGTATTTGTCTCCCGTTCTCCTTACATCTGCCTCTGCAGGGCGTGGCCGTGTAGCTTCACGCCCCCATGATGGGCAGTCATAGCTTCAGTGACTGAAGCTCTAGGGACGGGGATGGGGACATGGATCAAAACCCAGGCCATCCAGGCCTCATCCTCCCAGATGTCACCTGGCCTAGAGTCCTCAGGCCTGAGCACAGCAGCATCTCAGAGTCACAGATTCCCAAGTGACCAATCCCTAGAGTATCAGACCAGCAGGGTTCCAAGGACCCCCTCCTAGGTACCTAAGCCACTTCTTGTTTCCTAGCTGGGGAAATGTGAGGCTCATGTGAGGCTGAGTGAGGCAGCCCCGGGCCACCTGTCCCAGCCCTCACGCTGTAAACCAGGGTCCTTTCTGCTCATTAGGGTCACGTTTCTCACATTTCTGTGCTTTTTTGTGTGTGACATCACTGTCTGAAATGCCTGCAGGCACAGTTTATAGTTGTCTGTTCGCTCAGTGTCAATGAATCAACACTATATATTACACAAGGTGTCTTCATTTTATTTTTTTTATCCTCACTTGGGGACATATTTTCATTGCTTTTTAGAGGGAGAGGAAGGGAAAGAGGGAAGCATCAATGTGAGAGAGAAGCATCGGTCAGTTGCCTCCTGCAGGCGCCCAGACGGGATGTCATGTGCCCGGATTGGGGATGGAGCCCGTGACCCAGGCATGTGCCCTGACTGGGAATGGAACCCACGACCTTTGTTTTAATGACCAGACACCGATCTAAGTGACTGAGCCATGCAGGGCTATGTAAGGTGTCTTTACACAGAAGCACACATACAGGTCGTTGTGTAGTGACTGGCTGACAAAAGGTGACCAGTCTCGCAGGAATGGCTCAGTATTCGACACCTCGGTGACTGCGCAGAACAGAACTACCCTGAATCAGGAGAACCGATTGCACACCTGCGCGTCTGCTAAGAAGGCTCTGATTTCAGGTCCAGGGTGGGCCTCGGGAACCTCACCTGCCTTTTTCTTCCTTCCCTCCTGCCCAAGGCAGCTGCCGAGACGGAGGCCCTGGGGCAGCCAAGTCACAGAAGGAAAACCACCGGTCCCGCTGTCTGCCCGCTCTCTTTCTGCTCTAACAGTTTGGATTTCAAAACGGGATAAGGTTGATACAGAAGCTAAAGCTCCGAGGGACATTTCAAGAAATGGGGCCACGTGGGTGCCGCGCTCAACTCCCCACACCCTTCTCTGTGGAGCTGCCGCTGCCGGCCTGGCTGGCAGCTTTGCCTCAAGACCCTCGTCTGCCACCTGCTGGAACATTGCAGTATTGCAAGTTCATGACGTCGGCGGTGCAAGGTGCAGCCGGACAACTCTCAACCCCCACCACCACGAGGAGGACTCACAAGCCTTCCTTTTGTCCTTCCAGGAGCGCCTGGAACAAGGGTTGGTTTTGAGGGATGGTCTGCACGATGCTGCCGTCTGAGGTCACGTATCCGATGGCCCACTGGCCCAGGCGGGTGCAGCTGGGTCGGAAGATGTAGCTACAGGAAGAGGCAGGGAGGATGGTGGGAGAGACTGGTCACCATTGACTCTTCTGGGACGGCCCAGCCCCGCACCCTGTTGGGGATCCAGATGCCCAAGTCCCCACCCCCTTATAACGCAGCTCCCCACTTTTTAGACAATGAGGGGTTATATTCCTCTCTGTCCGTCCTATGGGGGATCAGCTGCTTGGCTCCCCTTCTCCCCGCACTAGGGTTTAGACCAGGTTGATTCTGGACTGGCCAATCAGTGCCTTTCAGGACCCCTGAGCATAGTAATGGGAGTCAGCCCTGGGACTTTTTTGTTTTTCAATTAAAAAAAATTTTTTTTTTAATTTCAGAGAGAGGGGAGGGGAAGGAGAAAGATGGGGAAAGAAACATTGATGCAAGAGAAACATCACTCTGTTGCCTCTGGTATTCTCCCTGACTGGGGAGTGAACTTGCAACCCAGACAAGTGCCCTGGCTGGGAATCAAACGCACGACCTTTCGGTTTGTGGCATAAACGCCAAACCAACTAAGCCACACCAGCCAGGGCAGCCCTGGGACTTTTGCTGGAAGTTCCACCGAGGTAGCCGATTCCTACAGAGGTTGCTAAGCTGGCAGGCTATACAGCTGGGGATTCTAGAATCCATGAGGAGAGATCATATCTGCAAACAAAGCTAACAGACGAAAGCAGAGACGGGATAATCAGGATCTGATTCTTGACAATAACACGTTGAGCACCTGGATATAGCTCTGCCTGAAGCCTGCCAAGACACTTGGTCTTTTTACTTATGGAAATTAGTTCATCCCTTTTTTTTCTTTCCCTTTAACCCAGTGTGCAGTGTAATTGGAAAGGTGCTAATGCACTTGCTGTCCTGGGGGACCTGCTCCCTAGTTTTGCAAAGACTCATGAATCTGACCTCTTGGTGTTTCAGGGAGCTCAGCCCCTCAGTTCTTGTCAAAAAATTTTTAAAGATTTTATTTATTTATTTTTAGAGAAAGGGGAAGAAAGGGAGAAAGAGAGGGAGAGAAACATCAATGTGTGGTTGCCTTTCTCACACCCCCAACGAGGGACCTGGCCCACAACCCAGGCATGTGCCCTGATTGGGAATCAAACCAGTGACCTTTTGGTTCATAGGCTGGTACTCACCCTCTGGGGAGACCCAATGGCTCAAAGCTCCTGGCTGGAAATAATTTCAGGTGTCTGGTTCCCAGTCTCCTACCCCAGCAGGTGAGGGAACTCCTGTCTGTCAGCCGCTGACTCCGCCCCTCTTACGGGTCTGGTTGAATAGTTGTCGGACTTCCCTGCAGTTCAATTTTCTGTCTATTCTGGTTGTGTTTTTGTTTCTAAATCTTTGTTGTCCTTAATTTTGTTTGTGCGAGGAGGCACAGTATTGCCACCTACACTTCCATCTTGGCCGGAAGTCTGGGAATTGCTACTAAAAATATTTAATAGCTCTGGCTGGGTGGCTCAGTGGGTTGGAGCGTTGTCCCTGTACACCAAAAGGTTGAGGGTTCAATCCCGGGTCAGGGTACCTGTCTCGGTTTTGGGTGGGATCCCCGGTTGGGGCATGAACAAGAGGTAACTGATGGATGTTTCTCTCTCACATTGATGTTTCTCTCTCTCTAAAAATCAATAAGTATATCCTCAGGTGAGGATTAAAGAAACAAACAAACCATGGAGGAACAGCATGTTTATAAAAGTTTTTTTAGCTCTGGCTGGTGTGGCTCAGTGGATTGAGTGTGGGCCTGTGAACCAAAGGGTTGAAGGTTGGATTCCTAGTCAGGGCACATCCCTGGTTTATTGGCCAGGTTCCCAGTAGGGGGCGCACAAGAGGCAACCACACATTGATGTTTCTCTACCTCTCTTTCTCCTTCCCTTCCCCTCTCTCTAAAAATAAATAAATAAAATCTTAAACAAGATCTAGGAGGCCTCAGGAGAAGAGGTGGGGCACTCTGTGTCCTACCTCTGGGTTCTCCGTTCTCTGGGACCCCAGGCACCCCAGCCCTTCAGTTCTTGCTTTCTCTGAAGGACGTCTGGGTTTCCACCACCCCAAGTCCAGAGCTGAGAGCCTGGAACCCTTAGCAGCCTCCCCCTCCCGAGGCCTGCCCCGTACCTGCCTGGCTTGTCCCTGCAGGCCTGCAGACGTGCCTGGACCTCGTCGTACGTGAGGAAGGCCATGTAGCCCGGGTGGTTGACCGCCAGAAACTGCCAGTTCTTGAGGAGTGTTGGCCAGGGCTGGAGAGGGTGATGCCTGGGTCACGGATGGGCTGATGGAGCAGCGCCCCTTCCTGGTGCTTCCCAGGGTCCAAGAACCCAGCTCACACTGCGGTGGGCCTCAGGAATCTCTTTTACACAGAAGACTCCAGACCCTAATTCCCCAGGACCCAGGAGGCAGGCCCCCAGCCTCTCCTCCCACGGGACCCAAGTCTGAGCTCCCAGCCTTGACCTTCCCTGACCTGGAAGAGCCTGGTGAAGATGTCAAATTCGAAGATGGACACGTGACCACTGAAGGTGAGGTCGATGGTGGAGCGCAAGGCGAAGGTTGTGGGGCCTGATTCCATGGGGTGGCAGGTGCACAGGAGGGACTCAAACTCAGCCCAGGGCAGCACACACCTGGATGGACGGTGTGTGTGTAGGGGGTGCAGGTCAGGCCTCTGGGAGCCTAGGATGGAGGACCTCTATCTAGCAAGGAGGCCTCTGGGGACTGGGGCTTCTGGGTCTGAGGGAGGAGGGGGCTGAGGGGCTGGGAACCAGGACTCCTGGGTCCCTGGGCAGGGGCAGGATAAGGCTCCAGGGGCCCCAGGAGCAGGCACTCACTCACCGGGCTCCACAGTGCTCCCTCCAGAAGCTGTGGGCTGCGGTCGTGGTGACCCGATACGTGTGCCCACAATACTTTCCCTCAGGAAAGAGCGCGCTCAGCTCCGCACACATGTGGCTGAAGATAAGGGCCAGCTTGGCCAGCTGTCGCCTGTGAGGATGGACTCTGAGCACCTGGCTGGACGCTGGGGCTCCCACTGACACCCCCACCCTCCGTGGCGAACACCCACAGGCCCCAGGCTCCCTGATGCAGCGGTGCAGGGGAAGCCAATTTCCACACTGCCTGCTGCAGCCCCGACGCCTCCCGTGTCAGAGCCTCAGTTTCTTTGTCTGTGAAGGAAAGGAGGTGCAGCCCGGTATCCTGTCCTCCCGCACGCAGGCCCAGGCTCTGCCTGGAGCTCGCGGCGCCAGAGGAGAAGCCATGCCTAATCGGTCATGGGGACCGCCAGGGCCCTTACGCTTAGCTGTGTGCTTTTAGGCGGGTTCCTTTATGTTCCCCCAAGCCTCAGTTTCTCCAACTGTGAAGTGGGCATAAGTACAGCTCCTGTCTCACAGTGATGAGAGTGGTGAGGATTCTTACAGGCACATAAAATGCCTAGCACACCCAGCACACAGTCGCCGCTCAGTGCGTATTAATTATGAGTTCTTCTTTTTAAAAAAATTCATTCTTTAAAAAATCCTCATCCGAGGATGTCTATTGATTTTAGAGAGAGAGAAACATCGATGTGAAAGAGAAACATCAGGCGCCCTGGAATTGAATCCAAAATCCAGGCTTGTGCCTGGACTCCCGGGCCGAGGGAGGAGGGACTGGGGGCGTGGACTCCAGGTCCAAAGGAGGAGGGGCTGGGGGCGTGGACTCCGGGTCTAAAGTAGATGGGGCTGGGGGCGTGGACTCCCGGGTCCGAGGGAGGAGGGGCTGGGGGCGTGGACTCCGGGTCCAAAGGAGGAGGGGCTGGGGGCGTGGACCGCGGGTCCAAAGGAGGAGGGGCTGGGGGCGTGGACTCCCGAGTCCGAGGGAGGAGGGGCTGGGGGCGTGGACTCCGGGTCCAAAGGAGGAGGGGCTGGGGGCGTGGACCGCGGGTCCAAAGGAGGAGGGGCTAGGGGCGTGGCCTCCTGAGTCCGAGGGAGGAGGGGCTGGGGGCGTGGACTCAGGGTCCAAAGGAGGAGGGACTGGGGGCTTGAGCTCCTGGATCCGAGGGAGGAGGGGCTGGGGTCGTGGACCCCCGGGTCCGAGGGAGGAGTGGCTGGGGGCGTGGACTCCCGAGTCTGAGAGATAAGGATGGGAGCCCGACATGGTCCTTCCAGGTGACCCCACCTTTACTCCGGGGGCCAAGGGCTTTTACTCACCTGTGTATGGAGCCCTCCCGGAAGAGCTCGTCGTTGGTACTCTTTTGGCCTCGTGGTGGCAGGAGCGTCGCAACCTGCCTGCTCTTGGCCTCCAGGTTGGCGAGGTAGACGATGAGAAAGTCTCTGGCACCCCCGGGACCCTCGTGGCCGCCTCCACCGCCCGCCTGCCGGGCGTGGGCCACCTCTCGAAGTAACTTCGCGGTGCGGGGCAGCAAGTTCCTTAGCGAGGGGGGACTCGAGGCGAGCCGGAGGTCCCCGCATTGCTCCTGCAGGCGCTGCAGCAGCCTCACCGCCCGGCCAAGCGCGCGGGGCTCTCCACTCTGCCACCTGCGTGGGATCGCCGCCACAGCCATGGGCCCTCGGGTGCCTGACCAGGGATGGGTGCGGAGGTGAAAGGCGCGGCCCCGCTCCGGTAAGGTTGGGGCGGGGCTCGGTGCCAGAGGTGAGGGCGGGCCCTGGAGAAACGCGGAGGAGGCGGCAGGCGCTTGTGTCTCCAAAGGGGGCGGGGTCTGGGGCCCTGGCACCTGGGTTCCCTAGAGATAGGGTTCGAAAGTCTAGTCCCCAAAGGACAGCCGCGATAGGGAGTCTTCGGTGGGTGGAGATAGGAGGTGATTCCTGGGTGGGAGGGAATTGCAAGTAAGATGCCCGCGCGCCGTTGAAGAGGGGCCGAGGGCTGGTTGAATGGAGGAATGGCTGGAGGGAGACCTAGGACTTTCCCCCATCTGAGGGCGGGGGTAGGGCTGGTCCTCTGCGCACCCTGCAGGGAGGTGAGGCCTGGACGTGGCACTCCTGAGTCCAGGTGAAGGTTTGGATCTCTGGTCGTGGTATGGGATTAAAGGTCAGAGAGCTGAACTTTCTAGGAGGAGAGTTCAGGGAGATAGTGCGATCCCTTTGTGTAGGAGAAGGAAGAGAGAGCGCGACCAACCCCTGAGTCCCTTAGGAGCAGGGTTTGGGTGGAGGATGTCTGAGGGAGCAAGAATTGGGGGACTTAATTCCTGGGTCCCTGGGAACCGGCGGGAAATCAGGCTGGAGGGGCGTGGTTTTCTCAAGAACTTGCGCTCCTTGTAGCAGGTGCCCAGCACCTGCTGAGCGCCGGGCGGCCACCGGGGGCGCTGTGGGCCCGGCCGTCCCCCGCCCCTGGGCACCAGGCCACGCCCCTGGGCGCACAGATTGTGGTTGCAGATATATATACATATACACCTACCTAGAGACTTTCTAATGCGAGAATAATAGTTTAGGGTGAGAGCTGAGCCTCCCACCTCACCTCACTTCCCTCCTTAGCCCCCACCCCCATCTCTTAGAACCCGAGAGTCATTCACTTGTGGAATCTTCCACGTTGCAACTCAGACTAGGTGGAGCCCCGGTCTTTGTACCAAGACTTTGTACCAGGAGCCTCTTAGCACCTTGCGTGGCTGTCCTCTCTGAGTCAGCCTGTTTCCTCCTCCCGCAAACAGGATGAAAACCCACTGGCCTGGAGAAAATGCAAACTTTTGACTGTGTCAAGGACTGACGAAGAGCTGACGGAAGTGTAATGGAACAATTATACTGGAGAGCAATTCGGTGGGATTCATTAGACCTTTGGCCGGGGGAGGCCATGGCCCTCTGCACTCTTCAGAGCTGTGGCTTGCAAACGCTTTGCGCACATCAGGACGTGCGCCGTTGTACACCGGGCACAGCTTCCCAGGGTAATACTTATCCCATCTATGCATAGGCACTCTCGTGTCTTCTATTTGATTTAATTCCATCTATTAAAGGAAAAACTGTTTGCAACCCACTAAACTGATTTCAAAACCCACTAATGGATCTTGTTGGGCAGGTTGAAAAGGGTTGACCCCAAACATGCCAGGAGACACATTCCAGGATGTTAGTTGCAGCCTTGTGGGGCGTGGAGAAAACCGGAAACAAGGTAGGTGTCCAGCAGCAGGAGGAGGGATGAGTACGTGGCGGCACACCCCCACCACGGACTCCCACGCAGCGCTTGGAATGAATGGACTGGACACACGTATGTACAGAGTGAATCATAAACACACAGTGATGGTGTTTGTAGTGGTTAAGTAATACCCCACCCCATCCCTACCTGTGTCCTCTGAAACCCGAGACTGTAACCTTTTTTAGAAAAGAGTTTTTTGCAGGGGCGACCAAGTTCAGATGAGGTCATACTGAATGAGGGAGGGCCCTGAATCCAACATGCCTGTAAATGTGGACACAGGTACCCTCACAGATGCAGGTACACTCACAGGGAGAAAGCCATGTGACCATGAAGGCAGAGACTGGAGTGATGCATTTATCAGTCCAGAAATGCCAAGGGCTGCAGGCAAACTCTAGAAGGTAAAAGGAGGCTAAAAAGCATGAGTCCTGCCCTAGAGCCTTTAGAGGGAGCCTAGCTTTGCCCACACCTGATTTTGGGTTCCTAGTCTCCAGGGTTGTGAGAGCACAAATTTCTGTTGTTTAAGTCACTCAGTGTGTGGTCTTTTGTTTCCGCAACCCTAGGCAACTGATACAATGAATTTTTAAAAAGCAAGTGTAGCCCTGGCCGCGTGGCTCCGTTGGTTAGAGTGTTATCTTGTAATGGAAAGGTTGCAGGTTTGATTCCCAGTTAAGGCACATACCTAGGTTGCAGGTTCTATCCCTGGATTCGGGAGCGTTTGGGAAGCAACTAATTGATGCTTCTCTTGCATCGATGTTTCTTTATTCTTCTTTCCTATCTAAAAGCGATGGAAAAAAAAAAAAAGGTCCTCATGTGAGGATAAAAAAAAATCCTCAAGTGAGGATTAAAAAAAAAAGCAAGTGCAGAAGAATGAACACAGCACCGTCATTTATACCAAGTTTGAAAGCCTGCAACACCAATGCTCTGTATTATTAGGGGATATTTATATATGTGCTAGTTGTATGAAAATCTGTGTGGTAATGCTGAACATTAAATGCAGGATATGGAGAAGGAGAAAGATGGACTCTGAGAAGGATACACTGGGACTTCCACAACATCATTAACGCTTTAATTTAAGAAATCTAGATCAAATATGGCAAAATGGTTTAGTTTATATGGTTGCATAGTGGATACAAAAGAAGCGGGTGACCTGGCTGGTGTGGCTCAGTGCACTGAGTGCTGGTCGACGAAGCAAAGGGTCACAGGTTCGATTCCCAGTCAGGGCACATGCCTGGGTTGCCGGCCAGGTCCCCAGTAGGGGGTGTGCAAGAAGCAACCACACATTGATTTCTTCCTTTCTTTCTCCCTTCCTTCCCCTCTCTCTAAAAATAAATAAATAAAATCTTTTTAAAAAAGAGAGAAGTGGATGATAGGAAAAGATGCTCAGCATCATTATCGCTTAGGGAAATGCAAATCCAAACCACAGTGAGATCCCACTGCACACCCACTAGGGTGGCTACAGTAAAAATGACAGGCAATCCTGGGCACTGGAGACGCTGTGGAAAAGCTAAAACTCTAATACGCTGCTGGTGGGAACATAAAATGGTGCAGCTGCTTTGGAAAATAGCCTGGCAGTTGCTCAAAAGGTTAGACATAGAGCTATTATAGGACCCAGCCATTCCACACCTCTGTGTGTATGTCCTAGAGAAGAGAAATCATATATCCACAAAAAGATTTGTGAAAACACTTAAATGCTCATCACCTAATAAATGGACAAGCAGTATACCCATGCAATGGAATGTTACTCACCCATTAAAGGAATGAATACTGATAGCATTCTACAATGTGAATGAACCTCAAAACCATTATGCTAGCCCTGGCTGGTGTAGCTCAGTGGATTGAGCGTGAGCCTGCGAACCACATGATTGCGGTTCGATTCTCAGTCAGGGCACATGCCTGGGTTGCAGGCCAGTTCCCAGCAAGGGGACTCATGAGAGGCAACCATACATTGATATTTTTCTCCTTCTCTCTTTCCCTTCCTCTCTAAAGATAAGTAAATAAAGTATAAAAAAACCATTATGCTAAGTGAAAGAAGCCCATCACAAATGGCCACATGTTCTATGATTCAATTTCTTTACTTAATTTTTAAAAAATATTTTATTTATTTTTAGAGAGGGGAAGGGAAGGAGAAAGAGTGGGAGAGAAACATCAGTGTGTGGTTGCCTCTCATGTTGTCCCCTACTGGGGACCTGGCTTGCAACCCAGGCATGTGCTCTGACTGGGAATCGAACCAGTGACCCTTTGGTTCGCAGGCCCATGCTCAATCCACTGAGCTACACCAGCCAGGGCTAGGAATGGTTTAAAACCGAATTTGGTGATGATCAAACACAACTCTGTGATCTTACTCAAACTATTGAATTGTGCATTTTAAAGAGTTAAATTGCGGTGTATATGCATTGTCTCAATAAAGCGGTTTTTAAAAAAAGGTGGGGGAGATCCCAGGGTAGTCGCAAGAGGGCGCTCTAAGTACAGGCTTACCTCCTCCCTTGGGAACGGAGTTTCTCAGGCCTTGCCCCAGACTCTGGCCACACCTCCTAGAATCTGGCCACGCCCCACGGTTCTGGCCACACTGCAGGATAGGGCCTGTCCCTCATTCCAACCACGCCTCTGAGACTCTGGCCACACCTCCAAGTCCAGGGCCATACCCAGACCTTAACCACACCCTAAGGTCCCGGTCACACCCCACGCCAGAATCTGAAGCAGCAAATTCACCCTCCCAACTCCCCAAATTGACCACAGATGCAAGCAAAAAAAAAAACAAAAACAAAACAAAACCCCACAGAGCCTGAAAACCGTGACTTTTAATTTGCAAGCGTTTTTTTCTTGTTCGGAATCATTTTAAACTTCCAGAGAAGTTGCAAGAATAAGACAAAGCCTTGTGCGCACCCTTCACCGGGGTTCACTGATTGTTAACAATTTGCCAACATGCCTTATCATCGGCTCTTCCTATCTTCACTGCCACCCCGCCCCCAGCCGTTTGAGAGTAAGTTTCAGACATCGTGCCCCTTTGTCACTGAGCACTTTGGGGTGTGTTTCCAGGCTTATGCACATTCCCTTACGCAGTCCCAGTGCGGTTTTCAAAAGCAGGACAACAAAGGGTGCTACAACACCAGCATCTCATGCAGTTAAATCTGGCCAAATCGCCAGCCATTCCCAGATGATCCTTTTTAGCAAAAACATTTTTTTTCCGGTCCAGGAGCCACCGTGAGATTATGGGTGTGTGTGTGTGTGTGTGTGTGTGTGTGTGTGTGTGTGTGTGTGTGAAGTTCTTGTGTCTGGTTCAAGTGCTCGGCTTCCTTTGTGTTTGATGAGGCTGACATTTTTAAATGGCTTCCTTCGTAAGCCGTCCCCCTAGATTTGGGTTTGTCTGATACTTCCTTGTGTTTAGAGTCTAGTGGAATGTTGTGGAACTGATGGGGGGCCCTTCTCAGTGTGTCCGACCAGAAGGGACATGATGTTGGTCGTCCCATTACTGGTGATGAAGCCCATCACTCGGTTAAGGTGAAAATGGGATCCCAGACTGACAGCCTCCCCAGGTGAGTTTCTTTCCCTTCCCAGCCCCAGTTCCCCTTCCTTGAAGGTGGAGGTGTGGCTTATGATGAGGTCTGCCAACACACCTCACCAGCAGATGTACTCTGTTTAGTTCTCACACTCTTAACATAGGTTCTTTTCTTTCTTTCTTTCTTTCTTTTTTTTGAATGTACTGACATTCGTGATTTGCTAGATTTCATTCATGCACCTGGCAGAGACACTCTCTGGCTGACTGTCTGGGTTTACCCAGGGTGCTGATGACAATTGAAACTTTGCCACAAGGGTTGGGGCCCCTGGAGAAATGCATTGAAAGTATGACTTTTGGCTTTAGAAAGCTAGGACTGTCACGGGGGAGGAGAACTGCCTTGGCGGCATTGGGGAGGGGAGGGGGGCTTAGTTCTGCTAGGGCGGGGGGCTGGAGACGGTGGCGTGAACCTCCTCCCCTCCCCTTGGAGCCTGCCTCTCTCTGGGGGAAAGGGGCTGGGTGTGGAAGGACAGACGCCCCGTCCCAGGGTCAGCAGGCTGAGAGGGGATTTCCGTGTGTGGAGAAGCCAGATTCTTTCTTTTAGAGAAGTAACTTACCAAGGTCAGTGCTGGTTCAGCTCTTGAACCCCGGGGGCTAGTTTCTCACACACAATGAAGCATACCACCCGCAGCCTGGAGCACAGGTACAAGGAGACCCCCAACACATGTATTCCAGGCTGATAATGGCCAGGCCTTGCGCTTGGCCCTGGATACCTGCAGTCTCATTAAATCTCATCCACCCGTCAACACGGAGAGGTGACTATTTTTTTCCATTTTACACATGAGGAAGCTGAGGCTCAGGGCGGTAAGTCACGTAGCCCTTTGGTAGCAGGGCCCTGGTGTGACAGATACACTGTTGACCCTCAATAACTAGTCTTTCCTCCTCCTTGTGTAACAGAACCTCAGAATTTTATCTGGTTCCATGTTGCCCAGATAAAACTACATTTCTCAGCCTCCCTAATGAGAGATCTAAGACACATGACTGAGTTCTAGCCAATAGAATGTGATGTGTCTGAGCCCTGGGTTATAGCCTTACCGAGGAATACAATTGACTCCCCCCTCCCACCTTCTTCCCAATGGTTGGACTGTGGATGTGATGGTGGGAGCTGGAGCAGCCATTTTCGGTCACATGGTGGAAATGTGAGTTGAAGGTAGAAGAGCAACAAGGTAGAGGGAGCCTGAGCCTTTGACATTCTCAAGCTACTATTTTAGGCTTGGGTATTAACTAGGCCTTCGCATGAGAGAAAAGCAAACTTTCCATCTCATCGAAGCCACAATATTGTTGGGGTTTTGTTTTGACAGCAGGGTACAAAGTCTAGCTAACCCACGCACATCCAGGTAAGGCCCTTGTTATCCCTTTTTTCAATCAGAGCAAAGAGTTGTCCTATCACCTTTACTTTTTTCTTCCCCTCGGTGTCCTCAGTAATCAGAACAGCAATGCCCACGTAGCGAGTTCTTTCTCAGCACTACACCCTGTTAGAAGCACTGTACACGTATCATTCAAGTTGAATCCTCATGGCAATACTACAAGATAAATGCTATTACTGTGCCCTCAGTTGTTTTTGTTTTTTTAAGATTCTGTTTGTTTATAGACAGAAGGAAGAGAAGGGAGAAAGTGAGGGAGAGAAACATCAATATGTGGTTGGCTCTCATGCGACCTGCACTGGGGAACCTGGCCTGCAACCCAGGTATGTGCCCTGATTAGGAGTTGAACTGGTGACCCTTTGCTTCAGAGTCTGGTGCTCAGTCCACTGAGCCACACCAGCCAGGGCTGCCCTTGGTTATTTATTTTTGTTTTTTGTTTTTTTTGAAATTTTATTTATTTATCTTTTAGGGGAAGGGAAGGAAAGAAGGAGAGAAATATCAATGTGTGGTTGCCTCTCATGCATCTCCTGCTGGGAAATGCCCTGCAACCCAGGCAGGTGCCCTGACTGGGAATCGGACCTCGATCATCTGGTTTGCAGGCCTGTGCTCAATCCACTGAGCTACACCAGCCAGGGCCAACCTCAGTTTTTTTAGATGAGGACACTGAGGATCAGGGCTGTGACCTCACCTGACCAAGGCCACACAGCTAGGAAGCAGAAGGGCAGGACTCGAACTCAGCTCTGACTCCAGGGCTTGTGCCCTGGGTGGCACACCTGGTGGTTATTCATACCCTTTGTGGTCGCGCACACACGCAGGTGCACGTCCTCATGCTGGTGCACACACACATGGAAGATGAGAGACACACCCACACACAACCTTCCTGAGAGGCAGGCGGCCCGTGATTAGGAATGTGGGTTCTGATGGCAGCAGACTTGGGCTCGGACAGGAGACTTGCTCTCTCTGAGCCTCAGTTTTCTCATCTGGCGTATGGGCGTCATCACGTCAGTCAGTTCACACCCTCTGATTGGTCACACATTGTGCCCCGGTCGGGTGGCTCAGCTGGTGAAAGCATCGTCCCGTACACTGAAAAGTTGTGGGTTCGGTCCCTGGTACAGGCACATACCTGGTTGTGGGTTCAATCTCCGGCCAGGAAGTGTAGGAGTCAACCAATCCATATTTCTCTCTTTCTCTCTTCTCTCTAAAAATCAATGAACACATTTCCTCGGGTGAGGATTTTTAAAACATCGACCGGACACAGCCACAAAGAACCGCGGACCCCTCAACACATTGCGGAGTGATCGATGCTCACCCAATTCTACCGTCACTTCTCAAGGGTCCGCCCTGCGCCAGGCGGCGCGCTGTGCGCAGGGCAGACTCTGCAGCGAAGCAGACCCGGCGCTGCTGGGAAAGGCGATCAGTCGTGGCGTAGGTGGTGGCATTGCCACGTGGGAAGTTCTCTCACGCAGCTGCTTGCAGCGCCCAACAGTCACCCTGTGTAGTGGATCGAACGGTGGCCCCCACGAAGATGTGTCCGCAGAACCTGTGAATGTGACCTTATTTGGAAAAGGGGTCTTTGCAGATGTAATTAAGATAAGGATCTTGAGGTGGCATCAACCCGAATGACTTAGATGAACCCTAAATCCAATGATGAGTGTCTCTATAAGAGACAGAAGAGGAATCCTGGCTGGTGTGGCTCAGTGGATTGAGCGCCAGCCTGCGAACCAAAGGGTCGCTGGTTCGATTCCAGTCAGGGCACATGCCTGGGTTGAGGGCACATGAGAGGCAACCACACAGTGATGTTTCGCTCCCTCTCTTCTCCCTCCCTTTCCCTCTGTCTAAAAATAAATAAATAAGTAAATAAAATCTTAACAAAGAGACTGAAGTGGAGACACAGACCCACAGAGGAGAAGGCCCTGGGGCGTTGGAGACAGAGGCTGGGGTGGCACAGCCACGGGCTGGAGGAGGGACCCTCCCCACAGCCTTCAGAGAGAGTATGACCCTGCCCACACCTTGGTTTTCAACTTCTGGCCTCCGGAACGGTGAGACGAGAAATTTCTGTTTTAAGCCACCAAGCTTGTGGGCGCTGGTTACGGCAGCCACAGGAAACCAGTGAACCTTCCAGGCTGCACAGGGGTTCAGAAACACACCCGCAGTGTCACCAGTGGCACAAAGGTGCCGGGCCACTTGAGCTGGGAGGCCCAGGCGAGGATGGGTTCCCCACTCAGAACTGACCTGGAAGTGCGTGTGTATGGACATGTGTACACGAGTTCACACACACACACATGCACACACACACACACAGAGCCATTCATGGAACTCAACAGCGCCTCCCAGGAAGATGTCGGCTCCACAGAGGCGGCATGAGATGGGGTCACGGCAGCAGAAATGTGCACAAGTGCCACAAGTGACCCATGAAGATGCAGGGGCCCGAGGAGGCCCCAGATTGGAAAAAAAATACAACACTCACCATCACTCAGAAACACAGGACCACGTGGTCACCAACACAATGGGACCAAGGTCACCAGCTTCTCCCGAAGGACGGCCCTTTCTTCAAGGCTGGGGCAGCAGGGACTGATGGACTTCCAGTCCTTTGGGGGGGGGGTTCCAGCTGGTCCTTGCTGTCACCACTGCGTGTCTGTCTTCCCTTCCTGAAGGTCAGTCTCTGCAACAAGTCTCTTACCCGTATTCTGTGCTCCGAGGGACGTCAGTTGTCTGACTGAAGCCTGGGCTCAGCGGGCGAAAGGCTCCCAAGGATGTGGTGTCCTCGTCCTCATCCCTGGGATCTGTGACATCACTTTACACGGTGAAGGGACTTTACGGGTGTAATGAGGTGAAGGGTCTTGAGATGGGGAGACTCTCCTGGGCGGGCCCAACGTAGACCCAGGGTCCTCCACAGGGGGGCAGATAGGAGCTGGAGATGTCCAAATGGAAGCCACAGGCGACAGACCCAGGGAGGGGGCCATGAGCCAAGGAATGGGGGCATCCTTCTAAGCTGGAGAATCCAAGGAAGGAAATCTCCTCTGGAGCCTCCTGAAGGCACCAGCCCTGCCATCACCTTGACCTTGGCCCAGTGAAGCTGATTTTGTGCTTTTGAACTCCAGAAGTGCAAGAGAACCTGTTTGCGCTGTTTTCAGCCACTGAATGTGCGGGGCTCTGTTGCACTGTTAACAGGAAGTTATCCTGACAGGAACGCAATCCTGATTGGTTCACACTCAGGATGTGTTCTGAGGCCAGACGCGGACACTGTGTATCAGGGGGGCCTGGAGCCACTGAGTACACTGGGACACATCCAGTGAGACAGTCACACAGAAACCATCACAGGATGACCACAGGTCCCACAAATACCAACGCACAGAGAGCCCGCAACAACCAGAGGCACACAACAGTCAGCTGTGACACTCCTTGGAAACACACACACACACACCCAGGGTCATTGTGGAATCTGCCAGGGCCCCTTGGAATAGTGTCACATATTATGTCATCCCTAGAAACAATGGCACAATGACAGGACATCCAAACACACCGGAAGCCCCACAGTCACCCACACACGTCATCACCAGTCTGAGACTCTCAGGCCACTCACTCATGGAACTGGCTGGATACCGCACAGACACACTTCCTCCAGACCGCCTCACCAAAGAGGTCCAGCCAAGCCAGGAATACGGTACAAAAATAGTTTATTACAAAAGAAATCTAACAAAAATGCCTAATAATTTACATCGTTGTAAGTGCCTGACTACAGCCGGTCTCTCCCTCGTGGTGGGCGGAGGGCAGAGGGGAGTGGCTGTTCCCTGGTTCCACCAGCTCCGGAAGGGGGAGAGGGAGATACATGTTCGGGTGGAATTCCAGACAGGAGACAGATGCCTGAGAATAATGAGGGAAAGAGTCCTGGGTGGGCGACCAGATGGAGAATACCTGTGTTCAGAAGAGGGGGTAAATATATGTGCCTCTGTGCAAATCCTGGTTCCGAACAAGGGGTGTGTGGGGGGGGCAGAGTGAGATCTTCACAGTTTCCAGGAGGGGTGACTCCACAGGGCAGGGGAGGTCCCTCCTCAAGAGTCCGAGATCTGCCCCCCCATCCCTCTCAGCTGCCTCCTGGAGCCGAGGACGGGGGTACCGGCCGGCCAGGAGCTTGGAGGACCCCAGCAAAGGGGAGGAAGGCAGGTGGAGATGAGGAAGGAAGGAAGAAATTGTGGGGAGCCATGGGAAATCCAGTGGGGTCCTTGGGGGGAGACTGGGAGGGTGAGGAGGATGGCGATGCGGAGAGAAGACCTGTGGAAAGGAGAGAGCAGGGTGAGGGCCGTGAGAGGCTAGGTCCAGAGAGAAGGGGGCCTGCACCCCAACTCCTGGATGGTTCTGAGGGAGGAGAGAGCTGAGGGGCTGGCGGCTGGGAGCTGGTTTCTCACCATTGGAGCTGAGGCGGCTGCTGCTTTCAGGGGAGGTGGTGGCGCTCCGGTCTGGGGAGGGTTCTGGCTGCGACGCAGGCGCAGGCCGAGTGGCCTTCCCCCTCAGGATGTCGATGACCTGTAGGGGCATGGGGGATCACCACCAGGCCACCCCCTCCTCCACGCTTGCTTTCTTTGTGTCTCAGTCTCGCCTCCCTGCTGGACCTCATACCCACGCACTCACCGACTCCCCTCCACGCACTGGCACAGACGCACACGCACGTGGCTGCTCCCTTGCAAGCACAGACATCTACGGACTCGCGCTCGGGAACGGCCTTCTTCCCAGCCCCGCACCCCCACCAGCACGCGCACTCACCCGGCGGCTGCGCGCCACCATGAGCGGTGTGTCGTTGTGACAGTTCTTGAGGCCACTGTCCGCGCCGCTGCGGACCAGCGTGCGCACCAGCGGGAGGAGCCCGCGGCCCGACGCCGAGTGCAGCGCCGAGCTGCCAGAGTACATCTGAGCGTTCACGTTGGCGCCATGCTGCGGGTTGGAGGGGCGCGTCAGGCCCACCGCAGCCGGCTGGGACCGGGGCCGGGCGGGTGTGGGGTGATGGGGGCGGGGCCTATGGAGGGGCGGGGCGATAGAGGAGGGTGGAACCTGGGACCCAGGGCGAGCAGCGCGGAATCAGCCGGAGCTGGTCTCCGCGGTCCAGCCGAAGTAGGGGGCGGAGTCAGAGACGGGAAGGGTTCAGGGCCCAGTCTGAGCAGAAGGACAGCGTGGGGACGGGGCCAAAGCCGGAAGGCAGGGTCAGCAAGGCTCTCGCTGGACGGGGCCTGGACCGTTTTGGGGGGCGACCGGAGAGGGCCCAGGATAGTAAGTTCTCGGCCTAGAGGGGAAAGTCTTAGGGTTGCCGTAGCGAGGCCTAGAAGGAAGGGTGAGAGCTGGAAGGACGTGGGGATGGTGAGTTGATGCTGGAGGAAAGGGGGGGCGAGAGGCCAAGGGCGGGGCCGTGCCCACCTGAA
This sequence comes from Artibeus jamaicensis, assembly GCF_021234435.1. Taxonomy (NCBI): domain Eukaryota; kingdom Metazoa; phylum Chordata; class Mammalia; order Chiroptera; family Phyllostomidae; genus Artibeus; species Artibeus jamaicensis. The sequence continues at coordinate 2,346,713 of NW_026521297.1, forward strand.
GCAGCAGCTGCACCATGCTCAGGCTGTTGTTTTCCACGGCGTGGATGAGTGGGGAGCGGCCGCTCTTAATGTCCTGTGGCAAGGGGGGAAGGTCCTTGAGTCTCTCCAAGCTATGACCAAACCGCCGACCGTCTGCATCCTGACGCTGGGCCCAGTCGCGTCGGAGACCTCGCGCCGCCGCACCGGCCTGGCCGCCGCTCTCCCACGCCAGCCCCGCCCCCTGGGGCCCCGCCCCTCTCGGCCCCACACCCGCCCGCGCGCTCCCGCTCACCACTGCATCGATGTCCGCGCCGCGCTCCAGCAGGAGCAGCACTGCTTCGTGGCATTCGGTGTTTACCGCCACGTGCAGGGCAGTGAGCCCTGAAGGAGAAGGAGACTCAGTCACCTATGGGCCTGGGACTTTGCAGCCCGAGAAGGACGCCAGATCCTGCCAGACAACCCCACTCTGCGCCCGAGTCGGTTCTCACCGTCATAATTGCGGGCCTCCAGGTCCACCGTGCCCGGGGCCGCGCTGTCCAGCAGGGCCCGCAGGCAGGTCGGGCTGCGGTGCTCACACGCCAGGTGGGCTGCTGTCTGGCCATGGCGGTCCAGTGCCATGGGGCTGGCACCAGCCGTCACCAGTAGGCGGACTACAGACGGCAAAGTGGTGATCACAGCCAGGTGTAGCGGTGTCTGGGGAGCAGAGATGGTGAGGGACCCGTGTTCTGCCCCCGTCCCAATTTCCCAGTCCTGACCCCTAGCTTCAGTCTTACTCAGGAACCCGAAATCTGGAGCATCTCCTCCCTCAGATTCAAGAGCCCTTCTCTTGAAGCCTGGGTCCCCAGGCCCCCAGCCTCACCTGCCGGAGGTTGTTGTAGATGTCCAGCTCCCGGCCCCCGTGCTGGAAGAGGTTCACGAGCCGATGCACGGCTGGCAGATTGCCCTGCACCACGGCAATGTGGAGTGGCCTGGGGATGAGGGTCACAGACGTCAGGGGCTGGTCAGCTCTCACCCCCACACTCTTAACAGTGCAACCTCAATACGTGTCGGATACTTGGGAAGTATCTCCAGATCCCAGTCACTTCTCCCCACCCCCCCATCCTGATTCAGGCACCATCATCTTCTTCCTGGACCATCTCCTGTACTCAATGGCTTCCCTGCTTCCACCGTGGCCCTACAGTGTATTTCCTGTGGCCCTACGGTGTATTTCCTGGCGTAGCAGCCAGAGGGACCCTGTTAGACCCCAAGTCAGGCCATGCACCTCTCTTCTGCTCAGAGCCAGGTCCTCGCATGACCCAAAGGCCCTGTGTGATCTTGCCTTTTCCCTCTTCAGTCCTTTTGACCTTATCTTTGTCTACTCCACTCTGACCACTGGCCTCCTTTCTGTTACCTGAACATAACAAGCATGCTTGCCTCCCAGGGCCTTTGCACATGCTGTTCCCTCAGCCTGGAACACTCTTCCACCAGATCCCCACAGGACCTCTGCTAAAACGATATGGCTGCAGCATACTCCTCCTCCCTTGCACCCTGCTCTTCACATCATTGCCTAACATCACACAATTGACTTGTTTCCTCTCTGACCCCCCTGCTAGAAGGCCATTGATCCCACCAGGGCAGGGCATTTTGTTTGCTTCGGTCACTGCTCAGTGCCGAGGACCTACGTGGTACCGAGCAGGCGCTCTCTCAACATGGGCTGCCCGTGGGATCAAAGAATCCACCTCGGCGATTCCTGGCCATTCCCGAAGCCGGTGACCACGCCCTCCCACCCCCACCCTTTTTAGGCCGTTTTCTCATCTGTGAAATGAGTGGGAATAAAACAGATGCTACTGAGGTCTCCATCAGTCATAACTCTCCGTCCCATTCAGCCGCAAGAGTGTGGGAAGTTTTGCCCACAAGGAAGGTGGGACGAACTGGGATGCGGTCCCTGTTCTGGAGTCTGGGCTGTGTCACCCAGATCCCCCCCTTGTCCCCCAGCTTCTGGGAAGCTTGTCAGCTCTCAGCAGTCTCTGGGAGTGACCCTCTGCTGAAAAGCACTATTTGCCCAGGTCATGAGGGGAGCAGCCACCGTCCAGTGGCTTAGTATCTGGCACAGAGGGCCCAGCCTTCTGGCTCAACTGCAAAGGCCGCTCCAGCCGCAACATGCCCTGTGGGAAGGCCGAGGCCCGGTGAGACTACACCGCCGCTTGACTTCCCCCTCTGCCCAGCGTACACTTCCTGCCAGCTTCCCAGGGCCCCCACCTGGAACGGCCGTTTCAAGCAGAGGGCAATCTGGGAGGACTGTGCGTGGGCTGAGGCCCATTTGCTTAGGGTCCGAGGACGTTAGCACTGAGGGCCCAAGGTTGAGTGCAAGTACGCAGCCCGTGACAACCTTTCCTCCAAGTCTATTTACTAGGGGGTCAACTGCTTTCTCACCCACCACTGCATGCTTAGGGACCAGGGCCTGGCGACTGTGGAATGGGCATCCTAGAGCCACCATTTAACAAGCTCTCTAGGTGCTGGGCTTGGAGAAATTCTGCAGCCCAGAGGGCTTTATGGGGAGGGGCTGCTAAGGACTTCAGGGTTGCAGACTGGGCTGTCAATCAATCCTCCCTAGTTGGATGCCTGGGGGGCAAAGTCACGTGGCCCTTCTGAGCCACGGTCCTCTCTTCCCTGAAGTATAGTCCCTCTCCCAGGAGGATATGATGCAGGGGAAAAGCTGAACCTGGATCCTGATACTTGAAAGTCCAATTAAAAAAAAAAAATGTTGGACGGGGGGCCAGACCTGGACCCCTGAAAAGGGGGCCCTTCCCTCTCTCATCTGTCAGGACGCCGCCTGGGTCCCTGCACGGACGAGCGGGGTTAAGTGAGGGCAGAGGGAGCGAATGATTTCAGAGAAACCGTCCAGGCCTGAGTTCCCATAAACGCGCGGGCCGCAGGGGGTGGGGCGGGGCTGGAGGAAGTGGGGACGGGAGGGGCGGCCCTGCCCTCGGACTTCCAGTAACAGGTCTGCGGGGCGGGGCTCCGCTTCCTGCTCCCGGGGGAGGGAAGCCTGTCCCGCCGGGGATCTACCCCGGCCACCCCCGGCACCCCGACTTCCATCCTCCAAGGGGGTGGAGGGAGGGGAGCCCAGCTCAGAGACACACAGCCGGTGGTGGAGCTGACTAGAAAGGCCAAGCTGGGCACCTCGCTTTTCTGGGGAGAGCCCCCCCAGGCTTTCAGCCTGGGGGCCCCCCTGGCACGCCACGCTTTGGGGTTCAGACTCCGAGTGGCTCCTTGTCCCCCGTAGCCCAGCATCCACCTCCAGCGTCTCTTGGGACCCTACCTCGTGGCTGACACGGACTTTCCAGTCACTCTCACTTGTAGGTCCCCAAGCTGCCCTGCACCCCTGTTCCTCACCCCTCAGAGATCAAGGGGTGCAGTGCCCCCCTCTCGGGACTCAGTACTCGTCTTCCCCCCCTTCTCTTGGAGACCCAGGTTTCCGGCTTGCCCCTGCCCAACCTCTTGGGGGTCCAGACACCCTGCGATTGATTCCTGCTCCCTGCAGTCCCTAGAATTCTATCTAGTCTAGCCTCCCAAGCTGGCTTTGCAGCTTTGGGGGCCCAGACTCAGCGCGTCCTCCTCCCCCGCCCCCAGGCTCCGCCAGCTGCCCATTCCCGTAAAGCCTCAGCCCCAGCGGAAGGGGTTAAGGTTAAGGGAGAGCCGGGAGGGGGAGGCTGCGAGTGAGTGACGGGCGCTGACGTGGGGGAGGCAGAGCAGCTGGGCTGCGGTTAAGTTCTGCGGGAAGGGATTTCCCCGGACCAGCAGCTGAGGCAGAAGTGTTTGCTTTGGGGGAAAGGGGGGGGGCGGGAGATGGAGAGAGCGGGGGAGGGCGGGTGGGGCACAGGGTAGGTTCTCCTGCACCCTGCTTTTCACGGGTTACAAACAACTTACCCCTGGGGGCAGACACACATGAAGCGTTTCACTGAGGACCCCGGGGTAGCCAGCGGGGGAGGAAACTAGCTTCGTCCAGCCCTTTCTGTATCTCGGACACTTTCTCCTGAGTGGGTGCACACGGTGGCCCACAACCAGCGGGGGGCCCTGTTCCAACTACATCCACCCCAGTGGGCTGAGCACCTACTGTGCACCGGACCTCGTTCCACGCACTCATCGCTGCCCTGAGCCCTTGCTGTGATAGACGCTATTCTGAGCTGCGGATTTCCCGATGGGGAAACTGAGGCTCAGGGGTGTGAAGTCACCTTTGCCACCAGCAGTGAAGCAGGAGTGGAGTCGCTCCCTGCACCCGCTCCCCACACCCAACCCCTTCCCTGTGGAGATAGGCCAGTTCAATCTATCCCTTCCTGTGGTGCCCCATCCACAAACCAATTCCCCCAGACAGACGCACTTTAGAGAGATCATCTCATTTCCACTTCAGAGACCCCTTGCTCACTGAGGGTTCCTGGTTGCTGTTTTTTCACGGAGGGAAACCGAGGCAGAGAGGGGCGGGAAAGTGGCCAGCTGAGATTCAAAGTGAGGCAGGTGGAATTATAAGCATGATGGCCAAGTATGTCGAGTGGTTACTATGTGCTAGGCAGCGGGCTAAACCCTCCCATGTGGGATTTCTCAAGAATACGTTCTTCAAACTGCAGGTGACAAAACCCTGGGATTTGTGAAAACAATTTAAGGGATCGACAAATCAATTTAGTGGGTTATGACCACGAAACAATGAAATCCTCTAGAAGAGAAAACAGTAAAGTAGATTCCTTGTAGGGAGGGTGAGTCTATTTTATTCAGTGCGATTTTTATTTCAGGTTTACCTGTGTGTGTTTGTGCTGGGTTTAATATAAGAGAATAACCATAATAACATTAATTAATAGCTACTGAGCACTCACAATTTACCCGGCTCAGTACTAGGAGCTGAACGTGCATAATTCATAGAATAAATCAATGAAATGTCTCATTTTTGGAGCGTGATAAAAAATGTCGAAGCCCCTTGCTCCAACAACAGGACTAGGAGGTCGGTGCTCTCAGGGTGCCCATTTTTCAGAAGGGGAAAACTGAGGCTCAGAGAGGGAATGGGCTTTGCTCAAAGACACACAGCCAGTGGTGCAGCTGACTAGAAAGGCCAAGCTGGGCCCCCCTGTGCCGCGGTGGGCGAGGTCGCTGGAGGCCCGGCCTGCCTTCCCCATCCCCACTCGCACCCTCCACTCATGGGGGACTATCACTCACGTGTCTCCGTCCTCATCCGCGCGGGTGGCCGTGGCGATGTCGGCTGACAGGGGGTGCTCCAGCGAGTACACCATGGGGTAGAGGGGCGGAGGCAGGCTCAGCGGAGAAAAGGGGGAGGCCATGGTCGGGGTAGGGTACAGGGGCAGCAAAGGTCCTGAGCAGAGGAGGGACATGGGTGAGGCCGAGCCCACAGGCCCTCAGCTCCGTCCCCGCTTCCAGGCCGTCATTCCCACCATGTCAGCTGCCCTGCGGCCCAGGACAAACCACCTTCCCACGTCCCACTTCTGGGTTCCCACAACTCCTGCCCCCCCCCCACGAGTTTGTGCCCCCCAGGCCTGGTCACTCTCATTTGCACTCATCTTTTCAAGTTTCGGACCCCTTTCTCCTGCTAGGCGAAGTGTCCCTTAAGGACTGAACCCCATCGTCAGCCAGCAGAGGGACCTCGGGGTCTGTTCGTTGAGTGAATGTGTGACTTAGAGAGGTGAGGTCAGGGATAAAGTATGGGGTGTTATTAGATGGATCGTTAGAACACTTAGAAAGAGGGGTAGGTCGGCAGGTGAGAGGGGGTGGTGCTGGAAGCCTGTTCAGATCACCTGTTCAAAGAGGGGACCCTGGCAGTAGAAAATCTGTGTCTACCCAGCACACAGATGGGGAAGGCTGAGCCCTGGGTTCTCACGCGGGGAACGGGGAAGGGCAGGCTGTGGCAGGGCCCCTGCCCACACAGCTTCAGGCTGGACCCCGATGAGGTGGAAGGTGCCGAAACTGGGAAAGGTTGGGTGGCCCTAGGCAGGGCTCTGTCCCTTTGGGGGCCACTTGGGGACGATGAGCTGGGCACGACTATGGCAAGGGATGGCCCTCCCTTGACATCAGGGACGGAGACAGATGGGAAGAAGGGTGTTTGGCCTTATCTGTCGCCTCCTGATTCTTGAGGGCCCCCACTCCTTACTGCCCCCCAAGTTTCCTGGTCCCCGTATCTCCAATACCAGGCCTTGGTGGCCCCGAGGACTTCTGCCTAAAGACCCCAGAATCTTTTACCCTGGCCCTAACTTCTTCTTCTTTTTTTTAAGATTTTATTTATTTATTTTTAGACAGAGGGGAAGAGAGAAAGAAAGGGACGGAGAAAATCAATGTGTGGTTGCCTCTCATGCATCAACCCAGGCATGTGCCCTGACTGGGAATCGAACCAACGACCTGTTGGTTTGCAGGCCCCAGTGCTCCATCCACGGAGCCACACCAGCCAGGGCCTGGCCCCAGATTTTCCCAGTCCTGTCCCCTATTATTAGAATCCTCAGTCCCCGAGCCCTCTAACACCACCACTTGGTCTTGTGACCCCGGATGAAATCCTGATCCCTGTTAAACACACACAACTGGGTGCCCAGAAGCCTGGGCCCCTCTGCTGCTGGCTGGTCAGGACCCCAGGATCTGGGTCTGTTTCCTTGCATCCCTGTGGTGTTAGACATGGGGGTGCTTAGATCTCCGATTTTGTTCTCCTAATTCCTAGAGCCCCCTGATGTCTTGGTTCCTGAGATTTTTGACATCCGGGATCCCTAATATCCTCAGGACCCAGCTTCTATCCCTTTGACTCCTGTCGATCCCACAAATCTGGATGCCAAGTACCTCAGTTTCTTGGACAGAGTACTGGTGCCTCATTAGCCTAGCGACCTGGCTTCTGTAAAAGAGTTTGTCGTTCTGTATTCCTGAGACTTCAGGCTCTGCCCCCTTGGTTCTGACACCTCAAATCCGTACTGATAGGCACTGTCCCCTGGGTCCCGGCATGTGTGGCATTCAGAGTCTAGGCTCTGCCCCTCAGGGGCCCCTGACACCCAGCTTCCTAGGACCCCCATATCTCTGTCCCAAGTTGCTGCTCCCTGATGCTCCCATATCTGTATCCCTGGGAACTCAAGGCCTGCACCCCACCTTCCCAGGAGTCCCTTATGTGTGCTTTGGGACTGTGGCTTCTGTCCTTCTGTCCCCTCTGCTCCCCCAGCTCCCAACAACTAACTGTCTCCGAGCTCTGCACCCTGGCTCTGGTGACCCTGTGCCCTGTTTGGCCCCCAACCCGACCTTGACCAGAGACAGACACTCACCCTGGTAGTAGAGGGCCTCTGGCCAGGCCAGGCCGTGGGGGGGCGCGGGGACCGCCGGCGTGTTGGAACCGCCGAGCAGGGGATCCGGGGTGACAAAGGGGCCCGCAGTGCCGCGGGGGACCGCAGGTTCCGGGGAGGGCGCGCGCAGCGGGCGCTTGCGGAACGGCAGCGGGACGCCGGGGAGTCTGGCGGCCTTGGGCCGGGTGCGCAGGTCCACGGGCCCCTCGTCCATGGCCCCCGTGGGGCATCGGGGCATGGGGCCGCCTGGGACGGCGGCCGAGAGGGCGGCCGGAGCGCAGCTCGGCTCGGCAGCACCGAGGGAGGTTGAGCCAGGCGCCGGGACTTCCCCTCTGCCGCTGGCTGAACTGAAGGGACTTTTGTCGGTCGGGGCGGTGCCGGCCGCCCGCCTCCACGCCCCCGGCCCCCCCGGGGCCACCCATCCGCTCCAGGGGTTTCCTGGACCCAATGCCGCTCCCGTAGCCCCGAGGATCAGCCCGCCGCGCGCCCCGCCCGAGCCGCGCCCCGCGCCCCGCGCCCGCCCCCCTGGGCCGCGCGGTGCCCGGGGTGACTGCGCCCGGGCTGGGAGTGCGGTGGGGGTGGGAAAGGGGCGGGGTCGGGCGCGGGGGGTCCCCACCCCGGGGACTGCGGGCCTCTCTCGGCCGCCGTCTCTGTGTTTTCGTCTTTCTGGTTGTTTGTCTGTCTCTGCCTCCCTCGGTCCCTGCCACTCGGCCTCTCTCGAGGCTCTGCCGTCTGTAGAGGCGCCTCCGAGAGTCTCGCTCTCTGTCTAGTGTCTGTCCCTGTCCCCACTGTCTCTTTTCAGCTGTCACCATCATTGTGGCCGTCCAGGGCTGTCTGCTTCTCAGTCTCTCCCCAAGGGGAACAATTTCCTGACTCCCTGGGGTCGCTAGGGTGCAGGTTCGAGTCCCGACTCCCACTTCCTCGCCAGGTGACCTTGACCACGCACTTCCCCTCCCTGAGCCGTTTCCTCCTTTGTGGGAGCGAAAAAGCGCACCCAGGGCCCGGCCGTCCTGGCAGGCGCCAGGCACTGTCCCTCCGCCCGCCCCCCCCCAACCCAGGCCGCGGGTCTGAACTTCTCCGGGGGTGGGTACAGTGCTGGGGGCGGGGGGTGCAGAGAATCGCTGGGTAGGCCTCCCCCTGCAGGGTCCCTGCGCCCAGACAGTGCCCTCGCCGGGCGCCGGGGATCCTGAAAATGCACCGAGAAAAAGACGTGGGGACAGAGGCCCAGGGACCGTGAGGGACCAAGGAAAAGAGACCCAGAGAGACAGCGAGAGGCGCAGACCAGACTCGCAGCGACCAAAGTCCGGGGCACGGGGGTGGGGGTGGGGAGTCTGGCTTCCCCTTCCCGCCCCCCTCTCCGCAGCCCCCTCCCGGCCCGGGCGGGGTTGGTGCGTGAGGAACAGGCCCGGCGGGTTGGGGGACGTGACTCAGAGGCGGGCTGGGGCTGGGGGAGGGGAGGAGGCGGGGCCCGGACCTGCCCCGCCTCCTCTCCCCGCCCCGGGGCGGGGCCTCGGCGGAGCGGGGCTTTCCCGGATTTCCCTGGGGGCGGGGCCGCCGCTGGGGTTGAGTCCGGGTCACTGAGCTGCAGGAGGCGGCGGTGTTAAGGACTCAGAAGGATCGGAGAATGGGGGCTGCACCCCGGGGGGCGCGCAGCTGCTCTCTGTGCGTCTCCCCACCTGTCTGCAGCTCAGTCCCTGCACCCCTGGCTGGCTGCGGCCTGCTCTGTGTCTCCCGGTATCTTGTGCCTCTGTGTCTCAGGCAGCGTCTCTCGGGGACTCCGAAATTGGGTGTGGGGTCCCGGTCCCCGGGAAATGACAAATGACTTTGCCCCCAAGGATCGTTGACCCAGACTGTGAAGAGCACCTGTGGACGGAGAGAAGCTTGACTCCCTCCCTCTTCTCTATCTCTCTGGATCTCCCTCTCAACTCCCTGTAATGGGGGAACATCTCCGGGCAAGAACCGAATTAAAATCTCACCTCCACCCCTTGCTTCCTTGGGACCTCAGACAAGTCCTCTTGAGACTCAGTTTGTTCTTCCGGCAACTGGGGCTGATGCCGACCCCTGCCTCTCAGTGTTGTGGGGGCCACAACAAGAGAGAGCTTGGAAGTCCCTGTCCACCTAGCCTTCAACTCTGGGGACTTTCAAATACAGGAGGGAGGTGGGATGTAGAGCATGACCCCCAGGACACAAAACGGAAGCCGAGCCTCAGTGGTGCAGGGCTCATCGAGGCGGCGACCCAAGGAGGCAGGATTGGGAAGGACACCCAAGGTCCTCCCACTCCCCACTCACTGCCATACTGTGGCAGGTGGAGCCACGAGCTCCAGCCCAGGCAGGACTGGGGAGGAGGATAGCTGCGTTTGGCCCAGAGGAGGGCTCGGAAGGGCTGGTGGTTCCCAGTCTGAGGATGGATGAGGGATAAAAAGTCTGAGGGCCCTGGCTGGTATAGCTCAGTGGACTGAGCGCGGGCTGTAAACCCAAGAGTCACTGGTTCAATTCCCAGTCAGGGCACATGCCTGGGTTGCAGGCCAGGTCCGGGGGTGGGGGGGAGTGTGTGCAGCCACAGATTGAGGTTTCTCCCCCTCTTCTTCTCTCTCCCTTCCCCTCTCTCTAAAAATAAATAAATAAAATATGGGGAGGGGGTTCTGAAGGAGGAAGACAGGTTGGAGAGGGAGGGAGAAGGAGATAGTCTGAGGGAGGGGGCACAGTCTGAGAAAGCCTGAGAAGGACCGAGGGAGGACAGGGGCTCTGAGGGAGGGGGAGGAGGAGAGAGCTGGGGGCAAGAGAAGGGTCTGAAGGGGGAGACTTGCAGAGGGTCTGAGAGTGGAGGTGAATTCTGAGGGAACTGGTCTGAGGCTCTGAGGGTGGAGGCACTGTCTGTGGGGGGAGCAGCAGTTGGAGGTGGGCCTCCACTTGGGGGCGGAGGGAAGGCAGGCAGGGCCTGGGGAACCAGCGGGGACTCAGGGGAGGGAAGCAAAGGGAGGCCTGGAGTCAGCCCCGCCCTGCAGCTGCCTCTAATTTCCCAGAATCTTCAGCTGCCCAGGAAAGTCCCAGCTCCCACAGCCACCTCCCTCAGTGTCGGGAATGGAGGATGCGGAACCTGGATGGTTACCCCTCCTTTTCCCCCTGACACCCTGCACTCCAGGCGGGGAGGACTAGGGTCTCCCCTCTCTGGGCCTTGACCTGTGGAGGGCCCCTGCTGGCAGGGGCAGCCCCTGGATGAGTCCCAGAAACTTCCCAGAGAAGGCCTGGAAGTCCTGCTTGGGGTCTAACCACTTTCCCTTGTTCGGGCTGCTTTTTGTAAACCCATTCACATCTTCGCCTCTCTCTGACTGCTTCCTCCCCCTCCAACCTCCCCGCCCAAGCCCGCTGGGGAATGAAAGGCCAACGCTGTGCCTGTTCAAGGTCCCAAGAGGGAAATGAAGTTCCAGCTAGAAGGCTGTAGGCTTGGGGCAGCTTTCTTGCTCTTGGGGACTTACTCTCCCCCTTTAAGAAGAGAGGACAGGGCTGGGCCTTGTCCTGCTTTGCTTCTGGTTGAGGCCTGGCTGCAAGTCCTATCTGCTGCTTTCCTTGGCCTCCTGACTTAACCTATAGAGCCTCAGCTATAGGTTTTATAGCCATAAAACACCCTGATGCACAAAACAGATTCAGTCAAGAAAAGAACACTTCCATTCTGCAGGGCTCAGTGGGTCAAAAGTGCTCCACTCGACGTAGCTGCTCTTGCCATTGTTCCTCGTGTAGCCATATCATCAATGAACCCCAATTTTCAACAGCAGGACCCATTTCACGGAGGAAATCAGGATTTAGCGTGTTGGGCTTAGAGACATGGGTTTGAGTCTTGGTTCTGCCCCGTATTTGCTGTGTGACCTTGGATAGGTGTCTTTCCCTCTCTGGGCCTTGGTTGTGACTTCATAGTTTGGGTGATAATAGCTCCTGCCTTGTAGGACTGTTGAGCAGATAAAGGGAGACCGGGTGTGCAGAATGAATGAATAAATGAATGATACCCATTCTCATCTCCGCATCGCCTGCCTTGACCCTTCCTCGTCACCCTTTTCCATTCAGAGGTGAGACAAGGTGGTTTGTTCACTCTGGGCCAAGCTCCCACTAGGAATTTTGTGAGGAAAATTCAACTAAAGTCCCCAAGTTATGGAGGAGAAGGAAACAGGTGCAAGGGTTGAGGTTACTGCCTGGGGTCATATGGTGAAGGTCAAGACCTTAGGCCAGGTCTCTGTGACCCCAGCACCTGGGTTCCCACACCTGCTGACCTCAGAGGGGTGGTCATTAGTCCCAGAGTCCACGGGCCTCCCCTCCCAGCTCAATTCTAGACCCTCATTCCCCGGGGAAGAGTGGTCATGGTGGGGAAACAGTCAGGGAGAGGCGACGTTCCCAGCCCAAGGTCACCTTGGACTGTTGGCACGGCCCACACCTCCAGGCCTGGGGCGGGTGGGGCAGGTGGATGGAGCACTGCAGCAGGAGGAGACAGAGTGAGACCTCGGAGCCACTCAGGGAGAGCAAGTAACTTTCACGGACAGGAAGACGGAGGCTGGATGGAGTGAGGCCGGATAGGCAGGGACTTGCCCAAGGTCACACGGCCCCCCAGCTGGGCTCTGGGCTGGAAGGCTGGTCTGGGTCTGCAGACAGCTCTGTTCCCCGAGTCTGCCCCTCCCCCTCCCCCCCACTCCATGGGTGAATGCAGGCCAGCTTCCTGGAGCACAGCTCGCACCTCTTGGTTGCTCCCCACCCTGGGGCCTTGGCAGCTGCTGGAACCCCTGGCACCAAGCAGGATCGGCCCACTTGGGGACGAGGCCAAGACTTAATCTTCCCCTTTCTCCTCCTTGCTGGGTCTGCACGCACAACGCTGAGTCAGAGAATTGCAACTTCCTGCTTCGAGACTGGACACCCTGCCCCCGTCCCCCACGCACTGCCTTGATCAGACAGGGCTGATGCTGAGGAATGGAGTGTCTCAGAAGGTCAAGTGTAGGTCAGATGAGTCCCAGTGAGGTGATGGTGGACAGTCAGGCAGTGTAATGCTGGGCCTCAGTGTCCTCATGTGTAAATGAGGCTCACGGTCTCATTGTGTGGGTTTGAGTCCCAGCTCCGCCACTTTCCAGCTTTATGACGCCCGGGCAAGTGACTTACCCTCTCTGAGCCTCAGTTTCCTCTTCTATAACATGAGAGCAAAACCAGGGCCAGCCTCCCGGGGTTGTTGCGAGCGGCAGATGAGTTAACACCCACTGGCACGGGCCAGCCCAGAGTAAGTTCTCTCAGTAAGTGAAAGATATCATTTCCTCCATTATTAATCTATTATTAATCGAGAGAGAAGAGTGCGCTGTGACACGCTGCTCAGATCCTTTCAAGGCCAGACTCGCGGCCCAGCTGCCGGGCACGGGGGGTGCCCGACAGCCTCCCGCATCCCCGGCCTTGCCTCTCTCAAGGTCCGCCTCAGCTCGCCAGTCCCGGACACGATCCTCCGGGCAGCATCAGCCGCTGGCTGAGCCGGGCTGGGCAGAGGGCTCTGGCGGGTTCTGCCCACTGTGGGATTCCTCTAATGGGCCGGGCCATCTCTGCTCCGGGGGCTCCCCCTCCAGCTGGCGTCGTGGCCTGGACGTTCCCTGGCCTGATCCCGCTCACCCCTTCCCTTTCTCAGGCGTTGCTTCCTGGAGGACCTGCAATGATGCACTGGAGTCCCACACACCTGGGTGTGAGTATCGGCTCTGCCTGGGCGGCTTTGGAGAGGTTTCTCATCTCTCTGGGCCTCGCTTCCCGCTCTGAGCCATGAGAATAATAGCACGATGGCTGAGAGGCAGTAAAACCGCTGGTTCAAGAGCCAGGCCCGGACGTGCCGAGCCCGTCAGTACGGAGGGAGGTGAGCCTGGGTCTGTCCTCCTCCCCCTCTGCCCGTCTGCAGCTGTTCGGCCGCCCTTGAGGGCTTTGCTCCCTTAGCCTGGCCAGTGAGGTGGGGATGGAATCCTCCTTCCCCGAGTGGGGCACTGCTGAGGTCAGGTGTGGAATCAGCCTCCACCAGGCCTGGCACATGGGCACCGCAGCCAGGTGGGTCACTGCCGTGACCGCCGTTGTCGGGCAGGGTCAGGGGTGGGAGGTGAGCGGGAAGGTGAGGGCAGGCCTGTCCGACCCGTGAGGCCCCGATCGTGGGCTGACAAATAAAGGGAAGTCCCAGGGCTGGGAAACTGCCGTGTCCTCTGCCAGGAGTTCCCCGATTCCAGGATACCCCGAGGAGGTGAGGCGGGGGGAGCCCCTGCTCACTGTCTCAGTCAGCAAGGGAGCAGGGAGAATGCGTGAGGCCCAACGCTGTCTCCCCCATCGGACCAGAGCTTCCCAGGGGTGGGAGGAAGGCCTCCACCGTCAGACTGGCAGGTCCCGGAGGCGAGGACAGGTCCCCATCGGTGTAGGAGGCCATCGTAGGTTTGAATGGTTTCCTCCCTGCTCCACAGGCTCAGGCGCCCCCTGAAAGTGAGGGGTGACTTCTCCACGGATTAGATGTTTCTCCCAGTGGGTGATTCCTCTCCCATCGGGACTGGGCCCTTGGAACTCCCCCGGGGTGGGAGGCCGCTCCTCAGACTGAAGACAAAGCATTGAGCCTTCCTCCCGTGTCCAGGACGATGGTTCCCAACTGAAGGGTGACAGTTTCGCCCCCTCGCAGGGGACCTTTGGATGAGGACTGGAGGAGGCCAGAGCTTCCTGGAGAGGGTGAGCACGCCCCCTCTGTCGCCATGCTAGACGCTCCCCGAGGGTGAGTCTGGGTCCTGCCTCCTCCACTGGACTCATTCATTCACTCGAGTCACGACTCCGTGAGTCAGCCCTCACCCTGGGAACACGGAGAGAAAGAGATCGGCTTGTCCCCAGCCGTGGAGTAGGAGCTGCGGGTTACCCAGGAGCCACCAGTGCCGGCCTCCTGCAGGGGGTTGCTGCTGCTTTCTGAGCATAAAGTTGGGCAAACGCGCCTCCTCCATCAGCCCAGGGGGCCTCAGCACAGGACCCTTCCCCGCGGGAGGGAGTGTCTTAGCCAAACCAAACGGCCAGTCTTTCCCCTGGAAGTCTCTGCCTCCCAGCGCGAGGCCACAGCCTCCACTATGGCCGCCCGACCCTAAAAATACAGGGGCAAAAGTCCCCCAGGCTCCTGGGAAAGCTGAGGTCAGGGCCTGCTTCTTCCTCATTTGAGCCTGGGCTCACCTCCCCGTCCCCAAGTCCCCAACTGCAGCCCCAGTCATCCCTGACCACCAACTTCTTCCCACAAGAGTGAGGACCAGGAAGGCATGTGTCCACTCCCCGACCCCCCACCCCGGGGAATTGGGTCGGAAGTCCGGAGCAGCGCCTGGCACTGCCGCCTTCTAGCCACGCCACACTGGGCAGGCTCAGCTGGCACATCTGAGAGGGGGTGGGGGTGGGGGGGTGGCCCTGCGGGTGGGCTTGTGCCTGGCTCTGGGCTGGCGGGCGAGAGACTGGGTAAACGGGTGCCCTGACTGTGGTCCTCTCTGCAGGGGGTGGCGATAGTGGTCGGCTTGTGCCTTTTACTCTGGACATTACCCGCCTCTGAACTTGCCGCTCCGGCCTCCTGTGGTTGCTCGCAGTCACGACGCATTTGCTCACTTCTGGGAAAGTCGAACTGCAGCGTGTGTTTCAGGTCTCCATTTCTCTTCTCGTGGTCCCCGCTGCACCCTCCAGCCCCGACGCTGAGGCCCAGGGCCTCGGCCCCTGGAGAGCCAGGCCGTCGGAGGAACAGAGAAGTGTGGAATCATGAGATGAAAAAAATATATTCAAAAATTGTGAAATACAATGCGGAGAATTGCATAAATTATAATGTCGCGTTGCTCAAACTGTTGTAAAAGGAACAGTTAGGTTCAGATCAAGAGTGTTGCCATTTCCAGAAGCTTCTTCATGCTTCTTGCAGGCCTCACGCCTTTCCCTTCCCTCGAGGTAGCCCATATTCCTTTATGATTCGATTCCATTGCTTTTCTTTATAGTTTTTGTACCTGTGAAGACACATCTGACCACAACAGCTTTGAATTTTTAATAGAGTCCTATTGTACAACCTCTTGGATCTGGCTTCTTCCACTCAATTAAAAAATATGTTTATTGATTTTAGAGAGAGAGGAAGGGGGAGAGAAACATCAATTGGCTGCCCCTATAGGTGCCCCAACTGGGGATTGGACCCGCAACCTGGATATGTGCCCTAGCCGGGAATCGAACCCCCAACTGTTCGGTGTACAGGATGACGCTCCAACCAACTGAGCCACACTGGCGAGGGCTTTCCACTCCATTTTATGCTGGTGAAGTTCATTCATTCCCCAGCATCTATTGGCGTGTTTCCATTTGCTTTGCTGTATACTATTCTCCCACCTGGGTCTGCAACAATTTATCAATCCCTTCTCCTGTTGACAGGCACGTGAGTGGTTTCCAGTTTCTGACTCTTTTGAACGATGCTGGGTGCGTCTCCTGGTGCCCGGGAGCCCGCGTTTTCCCACATCACCCAAGAGCAGACTTGTTAGGGCTCAGTGTGCGTGTGTATCTGGCTGTGGAAGACATGGCCAGTTTCCCTGTGGACTTTCTCCAGTCTTCACTCCCATCTCCAAGATCCGCTCTGGTTCTACTTGTCCGGCATTTTTGCCGGCACTGCAGCTGGGCGGGCTTTTCATGTGTGAGTCACCCTGACTTGCCTGTGTGCGTGCGTGCGTGATCTCACGGCAGTTCCAATTTTAATTCCGGGCTCAGCCCACTGTCCCCTTGAATCTAAGCATAACAGAGTCTTTAGAACAAAATATTCTAGAACCTCGGACTCTTAGGGACAAAGAGTTCTGAGGTCCCAGACTTGTAGAAACTAGACATTTCAGAAGCCCGGGCCTGCTTCCTCTTTGTGTGGTGGGAATAACACAAGTGTGTTTCTCAGAGGGCAGGTGACAGAATCAAACAGAGTTGTGTGTTCACAACGAGCTTGGAACGCGGCGATAAACACGCTTTTCCCCAAGGCAGGAGTTTCACCCATTTTGTTCTTTTCCGTATCCTTTGCACCTAAAACAGGATAAAGTCTCAGTAAATATTTACGGAATGAATGAGTCCCGGAATCAAAGGATCCAAAGATCAAATAAACTTGTAGATCTTTGGGAGCAAAGACTAACAGAATTTAAGAAATGACACCTGACCAGGCCAGAGAGTCTTAGGAGCTGGAGAAAAAGAAAAATGCCTCCTTGGAGAACCTAAGACTTGCTGCCTTAAAGGGGTCGCAATGAGGAAGCTCCACCGGGTCAGAAGGGTGTCTGGTGGGCCTGAGAAGACCGGGACCCGGTCTTCTCACCCTAGGAGCCACCTCGTCTCCCTCACCCCTGGCCTCCTCCCAGCTCGTCCCTCCTGCACACGTGGCTGGATTCTGAGGAAGCTGCTCCCGCCTTGGGCGTCAGCGGGAGAAAGTCCAGGCTCCCGCCCCCGAGGCCCCGCACTGGGCACCCCCTCCCTCCTGCCTTATCTCCTAGGCTCTGCCTCCACCCGCACCCCTGCTTCAGCAGCGCCTCTCCCACACACAGCCTTCAACTGCGGCCTCAAAAATACGCCTTTTCCTCTGAGATCCAAGTCAGAGCACACACAGTAGGTGTTCGATAAACATATTGGGTCTCAGCTCGGGCAGCCTCTCCTCCAGGAAGCCCACCCGGGTTTCTCTTTATAGGCTAGGTCAGGTGTCCCCTCTGGGTTCCCCAACGATCCTGGGATGTCACTATCTGGGGACAGCCAGCCTCCACCGTGTGTGAAATTGTGAGGGCGGGCCCTGGATTGTCATCCTTGTGTATAACCAGGCACCGTCCCAAACAGATGAGATCTCAGGGAACGGGTCTGTCAGGCCCATTTTTTTTTTAATCTTTAGAGGGGAAGGAAAGGAGAGAGGAAGAGAAATATCAGTGTGTGGTTGCCTCTTGTGTGTCCCCTGCTGGGAACTGGCCTGCAACCCAGGCACGTGCCCTGACTAGGGATCGAACCGCAGTTGTTTGGTTCGTAGGCCCACACTCAATCCACTGAGCTACGCCAGGCAGGGCTCCCACCTGGCTTTTGAACAAGGCTCTCTTACAATGCTCTGAATTGTGCCCCTGACGCTGTCCCTCTGGGACCCAGGGATGGCTCTGCTTGCTTTTCTAGGTCAACTAAAGACTGCCCAGTGGTCCAAAGGGACTCAGGTAAGGCCCGACAGTGCCCAGCCCAGGACCTGTCCTCCTGAGACACAGGGGCCATTGTCAGCAGCTTGGGTCTCTGTCACCGCTTCCACCCTGATGGCTCATAAAGCACTTCTGTTTTTGTCTGTGAACACTCCTTGTGTGCGCCCACAGCGAGACCCAAGACTCCAGCCACCACCAGGATGCACAGTCCCTCCTCCCCCTTCCCCCTCCACCGTTTATTCAAGGCCCAGAGAGGTTAGAACCTCTGCCTAAAGTCACACAGCCAGGGAAGGGCAAGGGGGAGACAAGATTTAAAAAAGTCAACTTTATTGAGGTATAAGGTACATACAATAAAACACACCCATTTTAAGTGTGCACTTTGGATGAGTTCTGATAAAAGTTTAGAGACATGGTTTAAACCCCGGTCAGGGTACATACAAGAATCAACCAATGAACGCATAGAAAAGTGGAACAAAAGTCGATGTTTCTCTCTCTCTCTGTCTATTGCCCTTCCTGTATCTCTCTAAAATCGATTAGAAAAAAAAAACAAACAAACCCTTAAAGGTAGAGAACATTTCTATCTCTCCAAATGATCATTCCTCTGCCCCTTTGTAGTCAGACTCTCCCTGCATTCCCAGTCCCTGGCAGCCAGGGATCCGGTTTTGTGTTTTGTTTTGTTTTCTAATCTTTATAGTTTTGTTTTTCCAGAACGGCATAGAAATAGGATCACAGGGCATGTAGCCTTTTAAAAAAATGACAAATTCCCAGGCGGTAACATGCACTCTCTTAGATGGACGGTCCCCAAGGCTTCTGACACGCATGGGGTTGTGGAACCAGCCCCAGAATCCAAATGGAGACGACTTCCGTCGCCCTCCAAACCCCGTCACGCCGGGCCTCTGTGGTCATACCCTCCCCCCCCCACCCACCCCAGTCTGCGTTCTGTCCCCATTGCGCGGCCCATTCCGATCGTCTTAGGAATGGAATGACGCAGTCTTTAGATTCCGGCTTCCTTCGCTCCACCCCGTGCATTTGCAATCCACCCAGGTCGTCCGACCTGCGCCTGCAGCTCATTGCCCTTCATTGCTGCATAATGTTCCAAGGTGTGGGCGGACCCCGGTTCGCTCCTCCGTCCACCGGTTGGGAACTCTCTGAGCTCTTTGCAGGGGCTGGCACTGACGAACAGAGCTGTCACCGACTAGCACAGGCACTTTTCTGTGTGACCAGAGGTCTGCGTTGCTCTCGGGTAAACACCCGGGAATGCAATGGCTGGGTCAGAGGAGGGGTGCACGCTTGACCTCAGGGGAAGCTGGCAAGCTGTGTTCCAAGGCGGCCGCTCTGGCTCGCATTCCCACCGGCAGCGAGGGGTTGCAAAACCACCCTGCTCCTGAATAAAAAGCCAACAACAACAAAAAACCCAGATGGTGACAAAAGCTCTCTGCACCTTAGTCACCAGGTAAGCAACGGCTTTAAAAAAAAAAAAGGAAAGAAAGAAAAAATGAGGAAGGACTTCCTGGGCCCTCACCTGGTGATCTCCTAGAGATATTGCTAGGAGGAAATGCAGAACCGGATAAACGGATGTGCCATTGGCATAAAGAAGGGAGTGGCGGAGGAAGACGTGTATGTGCATATTTTCTTGTCCTTGCAGGGACTATTTCTAGAAAAAAAACCCACACACACAAGACACGGGTAAGAGCGAAACTGGGAGGTGGGGGCAGGACTGCGAAGGGGCTGAGCAGGGGGTTCAGGATGGGTAGGCGACTTTGACTTTCCATTTCGTGTTTTTTGGGATTTTGGAACTTGCGAACGTCTTACCTCTTCAAAACAAGCACGTGCGGTCCATTCACTCCGCCTACAGGTATTTCGGGCCTTGTTCCGTCGGGGCACCAGTCAGGTTTCTGCCCTATGGAAGTCAGAGTACAGTCCTGGGGACAGATATCAGGGAGACAAACAAAAAATAGTGTCTCATATTTGCTGCAGAGAAAAGTAAAGCTAGCGAGGCACCTGAAGGAGGAGAGTAGGGAGCAATTTAAAAAGCCTTTTAAAAAATCCAGTTCCCTGGCCGTTGTGGCTCTCACTGGGTGGGGTGTTGTCCTGTAAACTGAAAGGTCACAGGTTTGATTTCCCGTCAGGGCACATGCCTGGGTTGCGGGTTCAGTCTCCGGCGGGCTCCCATAAGAGAGGCAACAAATCAATGTTTCTTTCTTGCATCAGTACTTCTCCCGCTCTCTCTGTCTCTGTCTCTTTTCCTCTCTCTAAGGTCAATAAGAATGTCCTCAGGAGAGGATAAAAAAAAACCAATCCAGTGGCCAAAGGGGACCCCTGTGAGACTGACATTTGGGCAGAGTTGTGAAGGAGGTGACGGAAGGAGCCGTGTGGACATGTGGGAAAGTGTTCTAGGCCGAGGGAACAGCATGTGCAAAGGCCCTGAGGTGGTTTGCGCTGTGTCTGCGGCCAGCGTGGCTGGAGCAGAGTGAGCAAGCAGGAGGCGGGGGTTCGTGTTGAGGAGATTGCTTGGGTCTCGTGAGCCACCCCCGGGACTCCGGCATTTACTCAGCAGGAGATGGGAGCCACGGAGGGTTCTGAGCAGGGCAGGGACGTGATCTGACTTAGGTCTCAACCAATCCCTCTGGCTGCCTGCGAGGGCGAGGACGGAGGCTGCAGGCCCAGTGAGGAGGTGACCACAGTAGTCCAGGCTGTAGGTCAAGCGATGGTGGCCGGACCAGAGTGGGGAGTTGAGATGAGGAGAAATAGCTGAATCCAGAGGCCATTGTGAGGACAGACACTGTACTATGTCTTACTTCTACTCACGAGAGGGGCCGAGCAGAGACGTTCAGGAGAGGAAGGAAGGAGAGGGCCGGGCCCGGTCTTTGGAGATCAGGGGAGGCGCCCGGGCAGCCCTGATGTTGTAGCTGAGGCCCAAAGCAGGTGGGCGCCTGTTTGGAGGAGGGGAGCACAGGGGTCTGTCAGAAGGACAGACAGGATTGTGGGGACAAGCAGTGGCCGCTACACCTTGGCCTTTCTCCTGAGGGCTCTGGGGAGCTGAGCAGGGGTCAGGTTTGAGTTTTAAAAACGACCCCTCTGGTGCCCTGGCTGGTGTGGCTCAGTGGATTGAGCACGGGCCTGCGAACCAGACAACTGCGGTTCGATTCCCAGTCAGGGCGCAGGCCTGGGTTGCAGGCCAGTTCCCAGCAGGGGACGCACAAGAGGCAACCACACATTGATGTTTCTCTCCGTCTCTCCTTCCCCTCTAAAAGATAAATAAAGAAAATCATAAAAAAAAAAGAAAATCAAGGCTTCACTCTGAAAAATAAATAAAAATAATAAAAATAAAAAGACCCCTCTGGCTGTGTAGGGAGACCAGCTGCCCAGCAAGAGAGCCCTGGGCTTGGCGTGGGACCGTAGGTGAGGCAGGAGTGAAGTGAGTCAGTGCCAGAGGTTCAGGAGGCTGCCTTCTGGGGGAGGGGGATGGTGGGCTCCATGCTGCCGCCTGAGGCCACCACCAGCCGCTGTCCAGAGAGTTTTCCGCGCACGGACTCAGTGGGTCTTCGCAACCGCCCAGAGAAGTATCTTTTCCTACAGCTGGGGACGCGGAGGCTGGGAGAGTTGAACTCAGCCCGACGCCAGGGACCGCACATTCTCTATTCCTGACACCGGGGAAACCAAACGGAGGCTTGGAGAGGCGGCTGGCTTCCGGTCCCAGGCCGCACAGTTGGAACTGAAGCCGAGAGGCCCGAGCCCACACCCCACCTCTCTGTGCGGAGAGGCCCTGCTCATCCCTCACCCTCCCAGCCTTGAGGTCCTGACCTCCTGGGAGTCCCCGGGTGGGGTTAGGTGGCCACCCCTCCCTCCCTCTCCACCCTGAGCCCCAAGCCCAGCTAAGAACTTTAACCCCGGGCCACCAGCAGCAAGCACGCAGAGGCCCGCTGGGCAGAATTCCCCTACTCCCGATGCCAGGGGAGTTACCCAGGGCGCAGGGAGGGCGGGGGCAGGTGTGGAGGGGGACCGAGGGGGAGGGGGAGCATCTCAGTTTGCCGAGGGCCATGCTGCTTTGCTACCCCGTGCCTCAGTTTCCCTCTTCCCAGGTGAGACTCCCTCCATGGGTGGAAGGAGGACCCTCGGAGCTGTGCCAGGTTGGAGGGACCCTCCCCTCCCATTTCACCGGAAGACGAAGGTCTCCCTCGTCTGATGGGGGAGACCAGGAGTCCCAGCCAGATGGGGACCATAAGGAGCCCTCACCCAGTCTGGTGGGAGAGACAGGATTTGCCAGACCAAACAGAGATGACAAGCCCCAGCTCCAGGGGTTGGGAACCAGCCTCTAGGCTGGATTTCCAGCCAGTAGGGGGAGGGAGGGAGGGCCCATTCTAATCTGATGGAGGAGACAGGCAGCTCCAGTCTGATTGGGGAGGCACCGGCGCTCCCTTCTGAGCTTCCGAGGTGACCAGAGATGGAGAACATGTCTTGTTGCAATCCACCCAGCTTCTTCCTGAGCCCCAGAGTTGGAGAGCCCTGGATACTGGAAATCCCAGCTCTGCGAGGCGCCAGGACCAAGGGACAGGGAGGCAGAGGGCACGTGGGACTTGCTCCTGTGACTGGAGGCAGTTCTGGGCTCCAAGCCTGACCCCTCTTCCAGGAGCTCAAACCTGGCTGGTGGTACACCGGCACCACCTAGCGGTCGCTGTGGCACAGGCCTCCCACCCAGAGCGGGAGGGGGAGGGGGAGGGGGAGGGGTGGAGGCGCCCCCAGGAGCCATGGATGCAAGTCTCCCCCTCCACTCCTCCCTCCAAAATCCATCCCTGTTTCTGTGGCTTTGCTCAGTCCGTCCTCCAAGTGGGAGCCAGGGTGGGGGTGGGGTTCTTTCGGACTTACAGGCCTACCCCGGCCACTCCTCTGCTCACCACTTTCCTGTGGCCTCCCAGCGCCCCTGCAGCCTCCCCCGAACAGCCCTGCGCCCCAGCTGAACAGAGAGCTGTTTCTGGGGCAAGTCGTTCTCAGAACTCCCCTCCAGGCCTTTGCATGGGCTGTTCCCTCTGTCTGGAATGCCGTTCCCTGTCGCCACCCCAGCATCTCTCTTAGTCCTCCTGCAGGTCTTGGAGTAGATGCCTCCTCCAGAACCCCGGCCTGACTCCCTAGGTCAAAGTCACAGTCCTGTGGGGCTATTGTGGTTGCTGCTCTATCCCTGTGGAGCCTAATACTAATATACGCCATGGATGGGTTGAATGAATGAATGAATGAATGGCCAGGGCAGCCAGGGGAGAGTTTAATCGGGGTGGGGGTGGGGGGCAGGTCAGATTTAGAAGCCCCCAAGTTCCCTCTCCCCCCCCCCCCGGGGCTTTGCACCCGCTGTTCCCTTACCCTGAGACATGTACACCTATTGACTCCCACACACCATCTCAAGAAGTCCCCTCTTCCAGGAAGCTCTCCCTGACCCCCAGCTGGGTCACGTGTTCCCCTACACAGCCTCTGGGCTCCCCCATCTCAGCCCTGACCGATGCTGGCTTGTCACTGTCTGTGATGCCGGGCCCTGGGGACACAGGGCTGCCTGGCCAGAGCTCAGACAGAAGCATCCTTCCTGCAGGACCTGGGTTGGAATCCCGACTCCCCCATTGCAGGAGCATCCCGGGTGAGTGCGGGCTGCTTCTGCAGCCTCACTTTTCTCGTGTGAAATGTGCAAGGAGGCCCTGGCTGGCATAGCTCAGTGGATTGAGCACAGGCCTGTGAAGCAAGGGGTCGCCGGTTCCAGTCCCAGTCAGGGCACATGCCTGGGTTGCAGGCCAGGTCCCCAGTGGGGGACACATGAGAGGTGACCACGCATTGATGTTTCTCTCCCACTCTTTCTCCTTCCCTTCCCCTCTCTCTAAAAATAAATTAAAAAAATATTTTAAAAAAATGTTCAAGGAGTTGCTTGTTCCTCCCCGCCTTCCCAGGGGCTGTGGCAGGGCATCGAGGAGATGAGACCCTGAAGTCCTCAGCTGACCACATGCCGGGTGACTGTGGGTGACCCACTTCCCCTTTCGGGGTCCATCTGGCTGGATGAACGGGTGACAGGGGCCCCCTCCTGCTGGGACAAGTTCAGAGGCCGGCGCGGGGCTTCCCAAGGCGGGAGGGTCAGGGACGGGCAGAGGGAAGAGGTGTGTGCCGGGTGAGGGGAAAACCAGCCTTCCCCATCATAAAGCGGATGACCAGAGGGAAGCAAACAAGGCCGGCTCCGCCCGGGCAGCAGGGGAAGTCGGGGGAGAGGATAAGGGGCCCCTGGAGGTGGGTGAAAACCACAGTCCGCAGCTCACTGCCAACTTCCCTTCCAGAGATTGCGGCCCCGTGGGTAGCAGCTCCGGCCTGGGCTTGCTCAGGCCTGAACCCTGGAGGTCCCTTGGGCCCTCTCTGCCTTCAGCCGCGTCCAGTTCCTTAGCAAGTGCTGTCGGCTCCACCTTCAAAATCTATCCCACCCTCCAGGGTCACCACCTCCCTGAGCTCCCTGCTCTTATGTGTGCCCCCAGCAGTCTGTTCCAACATGTGGTCAGAGGGATCCTGTCATATCCCGAGACAGAGCCCTGGGCCTTGTGTGTGTGGCCCCAAAGCCCTCTTGTGGCTCCCATCTCCCTGGAGGGGACAGTCGAAGCCTTCACTGCGGCCCCCAAGGCCCTGCACGATCCCTCACCGGCTCCCCTCTGCCCTTGCTTCCTCCACTCCAGCCACACTGGCCCGGAACCTGCTTTCCTGCCTCCGGGCCTTTGCACAGTCTGTGCCCACTGTGTGCAATCATTTTCCCCGCCAACTTTCCACCCGGCTCCTCTGATCTTTCACATTCACCTGGGGTTACCCGGACAGTGTGCCCCCCCCATCCAGGTCTGGTCCCAGAACCTGTGAATGTTACCACGCATGACAAAGGGACTTGAGGGTTGTGACGAACTTTGGGATCCTGAGGTGGGGAGATGACTCTGCATTGTCTGGGTGGGCCCTACGCCCAGACAATGGACTTTTTTTAAAAAAATATTTTATTTATTTATCTTTAGAGAGGAAGGGAAGGAGAGAAGGAGAGAAATATCAATGTATGGTTGCCTCTCATGAGTCCCCTGCTGGGAACTGGCCTGCAGGGAACCGGCCTACAACCTAGGCATGTGCCCTGACTGGGAATCGAACCGCGATTGTGTGGTTTGCAGGCCTGTGCTCAATCCACTGAGCTGCACCAGCCAGGGGTGACAATGGACTTCTTACAAGTCCTCCCAAGCGTCCTTGTAAGAAGGAAGCAGAGGGAGACCTGACTGCTGAAGAGAAGGGGGGACTTGGGGACAGAAGCGGAGCTGGCAGGGATGCAGCCGCAAGCTGAGGAGCGCTGGCAGCCGCCAGATGCTGCGAGACGCTGCAAGCGAAGAGCCACCCAGCTAAGCCATCCTGGGTTCTTGACTCACAGAAACTGCGAGACAATAGACATGCTGAGTGTTAGGGTGATTGGTTAGCAATGGATTTTCCCCTGGAGCTTCCAGAAGGAACCAGCCTGCCAACAGCTTGGTTTTAGCCCCTTCAGCTCCCTTTTGGACCCCTGCCTTCCACGACCACCGGAGAATATCTTTCTGCTCTTTTAAGCCAACGGGTTTTTGGCATTTGTTACAGCAGCCACAGGAGACTGATACACGCCTTAAATCTCCCCCCGCTGGGAGGCTGCTTTGGCGTCTCCACCTACATTTCATGCTCTGGTGCTTCTCTTGTGAAACCGCACCTTTCTGGCAGAGCCTCACGACATTTTGTAATGGCTTTGTCTGCTGACCTGTCCCTCACTCTGTGCTGGGGGCTCGGGGAGGCTGGGCACCCAGCTGTGCGGCTCAGGTATGGGCACCCGTGACCTTACATGGTACCTGCCTAGGGTGCACACCGAACAGATATTTCCCATCCATCCGTCCATCCATCCGTCCATCCATCCATTCTTCCATTAATTTACTTAACAAGTATTTATTCAGCACCAATTGTTTGCCTGGCACTGTTCTTACAGCCTGGGGGTGCGGGCGGCGATTCTGCTGTTGGAATGTCCTTTATTATAAACTGAATGTGTTCCCCAACCCCCCAAATCCATACGCTGAAGCCCTACCCCGCAACGTGCCTCTGTGTGGAGACCGGGTCTACCGGGAGGCCACTAAGTTAAGGGAGGTCCAGAGGGTGGGACCGGATCTAACAGCATCAGTGTTCTTAGCAGCACAGACACGGGAAAGCCTGCCCCGCCTCTGTCCCTGTGAACCCACCAAGAAGGGGACGTGTGAACACGTGGCCGCCTGCCAGGCATGATAAGGGGCCTCAGAATGAGACATACAACACGGTGTCGGCGCCTCGGACTGAGGCTGGCAGCCTGCGGGACTGAGACACTTTCTGTCGCGTTGGTCACCTGGTCTGTGATCGCAGCTGACCAGGGCCCCGGCCAGCATTCCTTGTCTTTCTGCTGGCTCTTTGGTTTTAATCAGCGCAGCAGCGGTGGTTTTCAAATACGTCCACCACGACTTCAACAATCGTCCCCTCGGAAGGTGGAGACCAGTTCCTGTCCCATCCGGTTGGATCCGGTGGCTTGCTTCTAGCAAAGAGAATATGGTGACGATGACCGCCTGTGACTTCCCAGAGAAGTCACAACAGGTGTCGTGGCTTCCTTCTCGCTGCCCCATTGGCGCTCTCGCTGCGGGAGAATCAGCCGCCTCATTAGGAGGCCGCTGCAGGGGGGGCGTCCATGGGGCGAGGAACGCAGGCCTCCTGCCAACAGCCAGGAGGGTGGGCCGGGCGGTGGGTCCTCCAGACCCAGCCAAGCCTGCAGGTGACTGTAGCCCAGCTGAACCAGAGCCACCCAGCTAAGCCGCCCCGAGGTCTTGACTCACAGAAACTGCGAGGTAATAAAGGTGCTGAGTGTTAGGGTGATTTGTGAGGCGGCAGTCTGTACGTACAGTAATAGCTCCAAAGTATGTTTTTGTCAGCTGGTAGGGCAAGTCTCCTTATTGTTACTATTGCTTCTGCCATACGCTGGGCACATCCTGTGGCCCAAGCATGGATTTAGGTGACCAGTGTGTCAGCAGTGAACCAGAGGGAGAAACTGCTGCTTCACGGAGTTCACAGTCTGGCGGAGGAGACAGGTGATGGGCAGGTGAAGAAGGGAAGATACAGTGTAGGCGGCTGTGTCGGAAGTGCTGTGAAGGACGAGGCTAGACGTTTGCACGGAGACCTCAACAGAGCGATTCCGCAGGTAGCTACGGGGAGGGCATTCCTGCCAGAGGGCAGGCCAGTGCAAAGGCCCTGAGGCAGGATCTGCTGGGTTTGGAGTGAAGTGACAGGAGAAGGGTATGCCCTGGGACCCGAAGGGGACATAATTCCAGAAATGGGAACTTACCTCCAGAGCGGGGGCTCAATGTTCTTTTCTGGGGAATGGGTGGGCTGGCACTGGCTTCTCAAGGTCCCCGTGGGAACTCAGGGAACTCCCGCCTGTGACCAGCTGCCCCCGGGGGGAGGCCCTTTGTCTGCCCTGGCCCTGGGGTGCTCTCTTTTGACGCAGCACCGTGCGTCAGGGAAGGCCGGAGCTGACCAGGCTCGCTGCCTGGTTCCGGAAGACCGGCCCTGGCACCCTGGTGCCAGGCACGCCCCCTGCCCCTTCTCGCCTCTCTCTTCTCCCCATTGTTCTTTTCTCTTCATCCCTCCTCCTCCTCCTTCACCTCCCCTTTTCTATTCCCTCTATCCACTTTCTCCCCCCCCCTCCCCTCTCTCCATCCCAAACCAACATTCCAGCCCAGGGGAGAAAAACAGGGCAGATTTCCTTCCTCTCCCTGGCGGGGCTCCAGACAGTGACTGGACCATTGTGCATTCTGGCCCCAAGGTCATTCCCACCCCTCCTCCCTGCCCTTTCCCCTGCAGAAGGGTTACTTGAGAAAAGGCATCTAGGGGGAGGGGGGAATGGGACAGAGAGAGGGGGGAATGGGAGGCCCAGACCAGCTCCCAGCCACGGCCCCAGCCCCTTCAGCCTTGTGGCTTTGAGCACGGATGGGTCAGGAGGGCAGGAAGGTGTGTGCGTGTTGGGGGGCGCTATTGTAGCCTCAGCCCTCAGTCTGCCACCTGCTGTGTGATGCTGGGCCACCTCCTGCCCCTCTCTGGGCTGATTCCTGGTCCCACAACTTTCTGGCTGAGTGACCTCCAGTAAGTTACCTCCTCCTCTTTGTGCTCACGTCCTTTTCCTGTCAAACGGTCCCCTGCATCTGGATCCCCCAACTTCCCCGTGGACAAAAGTTACCCAGGCTGTTCGTTTTGAAAGTTCGTCTTCCAGGTCCCTTCCTTAGAGAAGGAGAGTTCCTGGGCCCCCTGTATTTTTTAATGAGCAGCTAGGAGATGGGGCGGGGGGTATGGCAGCCCCTTTCAAAAGGAGGCTGAGAGGAGCAAGGTCCAGAATCTGCTCAGACTTGTTACCCCGAACCTGAGATGGTTCGCGTTTGATTGTCAGAGCTCACACACATTCATTATCTCTTCTCATAAGGAACTTTTTTTCAGCAATTACCTTGTTCAAGAACACGCTGTCTCCCATAAAGGGAGGCAAACCTGGGTGGTGGGGTTAATTAAGTCTCCCCAGGCAGAAGATGTGGCAGAAAAATTGTTTTCAGCTTTTCCATCTGCCTGTTGCCAAAAGCCAGCAAACACCTCACTGGGGGGGTCAAAGGCATTGACCCAGCCCTCGTCTGCTAGATTCTTTGCCCTATTATCTCCTTTAGTCTTTTCAGCAACCCTAGGAGGGGTGCAGTATTATTATTTCACTTTCACGGGTGAGGAAAAGCAGCACGCCACAGCTGTGAGCGGCCAGATCAGCTCCAACTGGGCTCTGAGCCTGTGCACTTGACCGGCTTCCTGCTCTGCGGAGGAATGAAGGGGACTCATGGGCCGGCCCCTCCCCGCGGCAGCCGTGGGAACTGTGGAACGTGGAACGCAGTTCTCCTTTTCGGCTCTCCGTGCCTCAGTTTCCTCTCTGTAAAACGGAGGAATGGGCAGTAGCTACTCCTAGGGGTTGTTGTGGGAATTCACTGGTATGATGCCTGATGAAATCGATGCCCGAGATACGGGCGCTATTATTATTTTGCAGTTATTGTTGTTTTTTTTCTGAGACAGGAAGGAATCGGACAGCATGGAGGAGGCAGTCAGGGAGCCCAGAGATGCCTAGAGAGATGGGACACTTGGTTTTGGGGACATCTGAGCGCTGTGTCCCACAGATACAGGATCTGGCTTGACCCAGAAACCTGAGCTGCCTTCTCCTTGCTCCCGCCGCCCCTCCCGCTGGCCTCATTCTGCAGCGCACAATCAAGCCCCGACTGAATACAACCTCAGTCTTTCCTAATTCCTTGCCACTGTGGCTGTGGCTCCATCCCTTTGGGCTTAGGTGAGAAAGGCCATTTAGTCCAGCTTGGGAGGTAGGAGTTCTAAGGTCTGGCATGGCTGAGCCTGCCAGCCGCCCACCTAGGATCCATTCTTCCTGTCTTCCTTGGGAGCAGGACCCTGATGTTCTTTGGGGCAGCAGAGCAGTGTACTCAGGGAAAAGACTCCACTTCCCAGCCTCCCTTGCAGCTAGGGTCCCCATGTGACTAAGATCTGGCCAATCAGATGTAAGTGGAAGTTGCAGGCTAGAACTTTGGGGAATGTTCCTTAAAAGGGGAACAGTCCATAAACTGGTGTGGGGCTGTTGTTGCCCCTTGTCCCTTATTTCTACTTCCTGCCTGGAAAGTGGATGAGGCAGCTGCTGCTCCAGCAGCCATCTTGGACCATGAGGCGAGGGCGAGAGTGGAAGCCCCAAGCTAAGAATCATGGAGAAGAAAGATAGAAAGAGCTGTGTCCCTAATGGCACCATGAAGCCCCCATTCCAGCTCTGAACAATTTGTTTATGGGCACTTTTTTTTTATGACAGAGACACAATTTTTTATTCATGCAAGCTACTCTTACACATACCAGTTTCTCTTTCATCTTATGTTAGTCTTCTCTTTGTTGCCTGTTTTTTTTTTCGATTTTCTCCTGATAGTCACTAAAAAGAAATTCTAACTGATATACCCAGGCTCTAGCCCTACACGTCACTGATTCTTCTATGAACTTGGAGGAGTAGGGAGAATATGGATATTATTTTTTTCATTTGGGGCGGACTAGTGCTGGGATAAAGAGCGTGGAGTCAAATTTATCCTCAGTTCCTAGGGGTGCTATTGCTTGGAAGCCTCATATTGGAGAGCACTGATTTAGAAAATAGCTTCCAAACTCTTAGTGCCCCCTGGAGGGCGGGGGAACAGAGTTAGTGGACAAGACTTTTGGCTCTCTCCTTCCTTTATTGGCCAGAATTGGTCACATGGCCATCTGTAGCTGCAAAGCAGTCTGGGAAAGTGAGGACCTGACATTTCCAATTTCTTTCATGGGAGGCAGTGCCTTGACAGAGGAGAGGGGAATGGTTGCTGGGGAGCAATTTACAGAACCTGCCATACTTTCTCAATATATATATATATATATATATATATATTTTTTTTTTTCTCTCTCAACGTATATTTGTTGAGCATCTAACCTGGGACATACGGATCCGCTACCTCAACCAGAGCAGCCTCTCTTTTATTTTATGTATTAGTTCCTGTCTCACATCACACTTGCAAAAAGTTTGTCCATTTCTTTGGCTTTTCAAAGAATCCGCTTTAGGTTTTACCGACTAACTCTAATTTTGTTTTATATTTTGTCCATTTTTGTTTTTATTGTTCTCAATTCCTTACCTTTTTCCTTCAATTTATTTCATGAACTTCTTCTAGTTTCTTCAATGGAAAGCTTATTTGGTTCACTTTAAAAGTTTTTTTTTTTTTTATTACTTTCAATGTATTTAAGCATTGAAGGCTATCATTCCCCCTCCAAGTGTGGCTTTGGCCATATCCTACAGATTTCTATATTAGTGTTTTCACTGCCATTTGATTCTGGTTGATTTTGCAATTTTTTTGTTTTTAGTTTTGTTTAATATTTATTTTATTTTTAATATTTTATTGTATTTTTTAAATACCATCCCCCCTACATCCACCCCCTGCATATTTTGCATTTTTATGGCCTCTGTAATCTAAATATTATTTAAATTTAAGGAATTGCTTTCAAGTGTGTAGAAATTTTGGGGGGGAGGGAAGGCTATAGCTTTTGAACTGATACCTGCTTTTATTTCATGGCTATTAAAATAATATATTGACCTATGAATAAGCTTTGCATTTGAAGAAGGGGCTCTGAGGCTAATAAAATGGTTTGGAAAAGTCTAGTCTACCCTAAGTCCATACCCTGGACAAACAGGCTCTAGTGACTCCATGACAAGTGTGAGATTATGACCCAGATTTTATAACTCATTCTGGCAATCTTTTACCACTCGCCATCCCTCCTGAACATAGCCATCCTCAGAAAGGCTGTCTTGAAAGTTACCAGGAAATCTCTGTACCAGCCTTTTCCTACCCAAACCTCTCTTTCTCCCCCAAGCCATCACCATTTCCGGCCAACATCAAGAGTCTCTCTCTAATGGGGCATCTTGGCCGGGTGGAGCCTGCGGCTCATGAGTGGAGTTAGAAGGCACACTCTCTCTGGCTCCCACTCCCCTGACCTCTCCTCTCACCCAGCCCCTGCCTCATTTGCATTCATTTATTCACAGGGCCCTGTCATTTGCATAAATGGCTTTGCTTCAGGGCCTGGGAGATGGAGTGATGTACAGCATAGGGGAGGGCCATGTCTCACAGAGCCCACCTCTGTTCGGTGTCCCTGGGAGGGGCAGCCTGTGACCCACTGGGAGGCAGGACCCTCAGATGTAACCTGGGGAGACGGGGAAAGGGTCCGAGTTCCTGACATTAAGCAGTGGGAGCTCCAGCCTTGTGATCTGGGCACCCCTCTGCATGCACGCGCCCAGACTTGAGAGTAATCTTGGGTGGGGAAGGAAGCGAGGGGGCGCCCAGGAAATGGCGGGGCTGGCAATGGTGGAAGCAGAGGCCGACACACACTTGTGTTAACCAGGATGTTTATGGCCTCCCTGGCTCCCCGACAGCTCAGGGACGGAGTAGGGCCCTATTGGCTCTAACTCTATTGTGGAAGCAGGAGGACATAGGACCAGAGCCACGACGACCGTCCCTCTGCTCACGGGGAGAACGTGGGGAGGACGGTGCGAAGAGCTCTTCTCTCTGGAGGTGTCCAGGTCCACGTTACTCCAGGGCTGCGGTGGAGGGTGGGGCAGAGGGGGGGCAGGCCGTCAGGGAGGTAGAGGAGCAGCCCCTGGTGCCCCCACCCCTCCTGCCGCCCTGCCCGCCCCCGGCCTCCCGGCGGCCCCCCCCGCCCCCGGCTCAGCCTGTGCCAGGTTCAGGTTCAGGAAGGTGGCGTTGGTCCTCGTGCAAGGGAGAGAGGCTGACTGTGAGAAGAGAGACAGGTGAAAGGGAAGCCCGGGGCTTCACGGGGGGTGGCCTGCTGTCTCTGGACAGCATTCTCCCCCGACACTGGCCCGGAAAACCAGGGCTTGGTGAGTGAATGGGTGAAAGCCGGAGTATAGAAGTGTCTGCCAGCGACTGGGCCCCTGACTGGGGAAGCTTCAGTCTGAGGGAGGGAGGCACTGTCCCTGACTCAGGGACATGGCTTCTGAGAGTGCCTGGTCTGAAGGGCGAGGCCAGACCCCTGCCTGGGATGACCTAGTCCACAGTGCCCGAGAGCTCCTGCCTGAACTGGTGAAACCTGGCCCTGCCTCTGGGACGTGGCCTCTCAGGCCTGTGGAGGGTCTGAAGACGCTCAGTGTGTTAGGAAGACCCGGTCCCTGGCTCTGGGAGCTCCCAGTCTGGTGGAGGAGACACTGTCCCTGGCTCTGGGAGCTCCCAGTCTGATGGAGGAGACACTGTCCCTGGCTCTGGGAGCTCCCAGTCTGATGGAGGAGACACTGTCCCTGGCTCTGGGAGCTCCCAGTCTGATGGAGGAGACACTGTCCCTGGCTCTGGGAGCTCCCAGTCTGGTGGAGGAGACACTGTCCCTGGCTCTGGGAGCTCCCAGTCTGATGGAGGAGACACTGTCCCTGGCTCTGGGAGCTCCCAGTCTGATGGAGGAGACACTGTCCCTGGCTCTGGGAGCTCCCAGTCTGATGGAGGAGACACTGTCCCTGGCTCTGGGAGCTCCCAGTCTGATGGAGGAGACACTGTCCCTGGCTCTGGGAGCTCCCAGTCTGATGGAGGAGACACTGTCCCTGGCTCTGGGAGCTCCCAGTCTGATGGAGGAGACACAGTCCCTGGCTGTGAGGTTCCCAGTCTATTGGGGAGACACGGTCCCCAACACCTGGGAGCCCCCAGTCTGATGGGGAGACACAGTCACCGACACCTGGGAATTCCAAATCCGGTGAAAGAGACCTGGCTCCTGACCATCGGGAACGTCCGGTCTGGTGGGGGAGACACAATGCCCACCACCCCGTTTCATTCATGCTAATGAAACAGGTCATTCCGATCTCAGTTTGAGGGGTAAATTCCATCCTGAGCTGGTAGCAGTCCTGTCCTCACTCTCACTGTGATGTAAAGGATGGGACACGGTCCCCAATGTCTAGGATACCAGGCGGAAGGGGGCAGCATGATCCACCCGACTCAGTCCCTCTAGTCTGCCTGATGGGGGAGGTAAACCCCCATCATTAGCCTGTTTCCCTAGTAGGGGGGTAGATGCAGAATCCTCTGTGTTTTAGGGCCCACTCGTCTGTGGGATAAAGGATGCCCCGCCCTCAGGCTTTGTCCCCTTTTTAAAACTCTCCGTCTGCTGTGTCTCTTGTGAGAGAGAGGAGGCATGGAAGCCCCCCGTAGCAGCCGCGAGTCTGTCAGGCGAGGCCTGTCTGCCCCTGGTCTGGGTCATCAGTGTGACCGAAGAGCTTGTCTGGGGACCCCCAAGTCAGACGGAGGAGACCAGGTCCCTTCTCGCGGTCTGGTGGGGAGGCATATCTGCCCTTGATCTAGGTCCCCCAGCCTTACGGAGGGGTCAGAGGCCCCCTGTCGGGAGCCCCCGTCTGAAAAGAGGCGCCCTCCCGCCCTCCCCTCCCGCACACTCACGGGCCACCTGCAGTTCCAGTTCCAGAGACTCGGTCTTGCCCTGCAGGGTGACCGTCTTGAGTGTGTAGCGGCCGGCGTCCGTGAGGTTCAGCTTCTGCACCAGCAGCGAGCAGTTGGCGAAGCCCACCTCCCGGCCTGTGTGCGCGGGGCCTGCGATCCAGTTCCCCGACGGCAGCTGGCTGAGCAGCCGGTTGGGCTCGGAGGCAGGCCCGCGGTACCAGGCGTAGACCAGCAGGTCCTTGGGGTAGCCCTGCACGGTCAGGGTCACGTCCTGGCCCTCCGTGGGCTTGCTGGGCACCGGCACGATGGACATGGCGACCACGGCCGCTGGGGAGAGAGTGACGGGGTGCAGGGTTAGCTGGGCCTGCGCTGGGCATAGTGTCCCCTTCCTGCCCCCAGCCGGCTCATCAATGCCTCCCCTCAGCTGGTCGGCGCTCCTGCATGCATGGTTCTGGGAAGGAGACAGAGGAAGGAGGTGAGTTGTGTGGCAGTGGTGGTGTCCCTACAATGCCTGTCAGGGGGCCGTGTCTCCCCTGTTAGACTAAAAATTTGCAGACTTTGGGGGGGTCTCTCTTGTATGAAACTGAAGGACCCTAGAGGACAGGGTCGTGTCTCCTCCATCAGATTGAAAATTCTCCCAATATAGGGGCCATGTCTCCCCCATCTGATTGGAAATTCTAGAATATGGGGGACCGTGTCTCCCCCATTTAAAAGTTTATATTAAAAAAATACAAGTGACCGGGAATCGAGCCCGCAACCTTTCGGTTACAGGATGACGCTCCAACCAAATGAGCAGCACCGGCCAAGACATTGTGTCTCCCCCATTAATTTGGAAATTCTCAGAACACGGGGACCGTGTTTCCCCCATCAGATAGATGGGAGTTGTGTACTCCAAGTTGTGCCTCTTCTGCCCAACTGAGAGACTTCAGGAGGTAGGGGCTACCGTTTCCCACCGGGTTAAAAGATCCCAGTGGGTAGGAGACATGTCTCCTCCATCAGACAGCATGTTCCAGACTGTGGGTTAGGTCTTTCCAATCAGCTCGGGGGAGCCCAGAGGCTGGATTAGGCTATGATACTAGAAATTCCTAGAGAGTGGGAGGCCTCTACTCCCCCATCAGATTGGGAGTACCCCAAAGGGGGCAACCGTGTCTCCCCCACCAGACTAGGAATTCTAAGAAGTAATGAATACAAATGGCCACGTCTCCTCCATCAGAATTCGAAATCTCTCTAAGCGTGCACTGTGTCTCCTCCATCAGACCCGCAGCGCCCCGGGGTGGGGGGAGGGTGGCGTCTCCCTTTTCCTCTGTCTCTTTCCTGGCACCTGCCACAGGGTTGCGGACAGTTCAGGAGGCTGTTTGGGCCACTGTGCCCACTCCCTGCACGTACCTGCGTAGCTTGGGCCCCCCACCCTCCACCATAGGCAGGGCTGGGGAGAACACCCGAGGTCATCTGGCCCACCCCCCTGTCTCCTGGCAAGACCAGCTGCCAGGGACGAGGTGGGGCGCGGCAGGAGGTGCGCTTACCTTTGGGGATGTCATTTCTGCTTTGGGTGAAAGAGGATCCACCCTTTGGATGAGACCCAGCCTGTTAGGAGGAGGGAAGGGCAGGGGAGGACTGTGCCCTCTGTCCCCAGGGAATGGCGGGCGCTTGGGAAGGAACCAAGGCAGAGTGAATCAGACCCCAGCATTCAATGCCACCATCCCCAGGGGATGCGAAAATGTCCCCTGAGGATCCTGATGGCTCTGAACACACCAGCTGTGTCTGCACTACCCGAAGCCCCCAGGGCATCTGAGGACAGGGATCAGAAAATGCCTCCCCAGCTGTGTTTTTCCATTTGCCAACAATTGGCTCTGATTTTCCGTGCGTACGTGCGCGCGCGCACGCACCGTCCTCGGGGCCAGATAACGGGGCGATCTGGTCGGCCACCCAGAACCTCAGCTGCCTGGCTGCCTGAGTGCGCCACGCCCCTCGGCAGCTGGTGACTGAATTTAGAACCGGCCCGCCCGCGCGACGGGGACAGCTGAATGTTTTCCCACTCTCGCTGCGGCGAAATGTGGGGGCATCTGACCCATTTCTCGCTTTGCCACCCTTCAAGGAGGAGAGTCAGATCTGTCGTTTGTTTTCCAGGCGACTGGGAGGCGCTGTCTCCACGGTCCCCTGCAGGGGGCGGGGGTGCACCTGACATGCCCCTCTCCTCAGACAGACCTCTCAGCGTTCTCTCCCTTTCCAGTCATGCTGCTGGGCAAGCGGTGGCCTGTGGGTGGCGCCACCAAACCCTCGCAGTTCCATGGGGCCTTGGTGCAGAGGGGGTGGTGGGCAGGCCGGGCCCGGGTGACTCACCAGACAGCTTGACCACCACCGAGGCCGAGCCGGAGAGCAGGGTCTTGGTGTTCTTAGCGATACACGTGTAGGTGCCCTCCTGGGCGGCGGTCATGCCAGTGATGTTGAGGTGGTCTCGGTCGTTCTTTAGGGCCCTCCCGTTCAAGGCCCACACGTACTCGGGCTCCGGGCAGGACCGGGACACACACCACAGCGTGAGGGACGCGTTGAAGTCGACTTTGATGGTGCAGCCCGTGCGGGGGATGGAATCCTGCACGATGGCCACGCGTTCCGGGCCGACTGTGGGGGCAGCAGCGAGAGAAAAACAGGGCAGTAGAGGGAGAGGGGAGGAGAGGTGGGCACCCCTGGCGTTCCTGGCACCAGGCTGGGCCCCTGGAAGGGTCTGGGCCTAGTGGAGGGAGAGAACTCTGGCCTGTTGGAAGCCCTCATGGATCGCTAACTCGCTTTAGGGTCTCCAGACCCACTTTCTTCTCAGGAGGAGTCCCAGTTTCTCTTCTGTAAAAAGAGGGTGTTGAGCCAGACTAAATGTCGAGATTTTTTTTTTTGAATCTATGGCTCCGTTAAAAAAAAGAGTCTAGATGATTGGATTCCGATAAGGCAGTCTAAGAGTCTAGAATTCTAAGGCTCCGAGAGTGATGTTGTCAGGTTCTAAGAGTCTAAGCTTCTAGAGATCTATGCTTCTAAGACGCTAGGAGAGGTGGCTCTAAGATTTTAGAATCAAATGCTAAGATTCTAAGAATCTCTGCTTCTAGAATGACTAGGCTCCTCAGAATTGCATGCTTCTCAACTCCAGAATTCCTTGGTTGTAGGATTCTAGGCTCTAAGTTTTTTTACAGCGCCGGCTCTCGAGTACCTCAGCGGTTTATTTTCCCCGGATTCCACGCCGCGGGTCGGCCGCCCCTGGCAACAACTACGCGCTTTGGTGGTGTTTTTATCTCCCTTCCCTCCTCCCTTTCCCAAACCAATCACTCCACTGTGCCTTCCCTGCTAGTACTGCTTCCAACGGGAGGGTCATTCAATTCCAAAAGTGTGGCTAGTCTTTAGGAGGTGGGTCAAGTACGTTTGAAGAGGGTTCCCTGGTTCCTAACCCCAGCAGGCCCAGTGTTTGCCCTTGGGCGCCCTCTCTTGGTCTCAGTTTCCCCACCTATGAGGCTCGGGCGCTGGGTATGTCTGGCGGGGCCGGGAGGACTCACAGTACACGGTCAGGTTGATGGGCTCGCTGCGGCTGACACTGACCGGGTTCCAGACCTCACACTGGTAGGCTCCGGCCTCCTCCCTGCGGATGCCGTGCCGGGTCAGCACCCGGCCATCGGGGGACATGCCGAGGCGGACGGCGATGGGCAGGGCCTCGCCATTGAAGAACCATCGGACCTCAGCGGGGCTGGGGCTGCTGCAGAGCAGGCGCAGGGTGTCTCGGCGCTCCACCAGCTCCGTTTCGTTGGCCATGACCACAGGCTGGGCCAGGATCTCTGTGGGGCAAGAGACAGAGGGGGAGGGCGCCGGGCACCGCCTGCTCCCGGGGGCGCCCCGTCGTCCTCAGACAAGGGGCATGGCTGGATCCTGGTGGTGCCCCTGTGACCCCAGCCAGAGTGGCAAAGAATGGGATAAAAGGCAGGTGTAATCCTAGATGCCATCCTGAAGGAGGTGAGCATTTTAATGTTATCTTAGTTTTTTTTTTTGTAATGGCCTTACTATATGTATTTTTTAAATTTAAGGGGTTGGAAAAGAGGTGGGAAGGCTCTGCTGGGGAAGAGGAGGTCTGGGTGGTGTCTCACCATAGACCCGCAAGCGGCCGTGGCCCACCTCCGTCTGAAGCTGCCTGTTGAGAGTCTGCAGGATGTAGGTGCCCGAGTGCCCAGGCAGAGCACCGTGGATGTCCAGGCTGCCGTCGGGGCGCACAGCCTCCCGCCCCGTGTGGGCCGGGCCGGGGGTCTCATCGCCTGTGCTGACGATGTAACTGGCCACCAGGTAAGCCAGGTTGATGGAGGGCCCCGCGTACCAGTTGTAGGCAAGCTCCTCCCCCGAAAGCCCGCGGACCACCAGGGTGATGTTGTCTCCCTCCGCCGGCTGGTCAGGCTCGGGGGTGATAGTGATCTCGGCCCCTGTGCTCAGGAACACGGCTGAAGAAAAGGGGCCAGAGGGGCCCAGTGAGTCAGGTTTGGCCGGGGTCCCCGCGCAAGACTGGGGCGGCTAACCTGTGTGTTCCGGGTGCATCGTGAGTGCTCAGTGAACCTTAGCCAGGCGCAGGCCCTACGCCCTGGGGAGGCTGTGCGTGCTCTGAGGGCTGAGTTCGACCGGCTGTTTTGAGCATCTAGCCTAAGGCTTTGCCAAGCGCAGGGTCCACACGCAGCCCGTGGGGCCTTGGGATTTCGTGGGACCCAGAGGGTTTTCCAGCTGTGAGAGTCACCAAACCGAGTCCTGCAAGACCAGGCTGGCTCCTCCAGCCCCTTGGCCCTGGCTCCCTGGTCCAGGGCTCTTCCTGTGCTTCCCCATCATTAACATACTCCACCCCCTTTCTTCTAAACCTGACAGGTGAGCTCCAAACCCGAGGAGCTGGTCAGGGCTGCTTGGGTCTGAGCTATGTGGGTTCCCCGGAATGAGCGCTGTGGCCGTGCTCACCTAAAAAGTACTCCCATACCTGGCCCAGTTTCCGGTACTTTTCGGGCTAGCAGAGCGGGGCTAGCAGGGAGGGCCCCGGGGCTAGCACTCATCCCTGCCACTTTCTGGCTGTGTGACCCGAGCCAGTGAGTCAACCTCTCTGAGCCTCAAGGATCTCAACCATGCAGTGGGGGTCATGAGTGAGCCTCCTCCACAGAACGGGCGTTAACACAGGAGATCCTGGAGAACAGCTCCAGGTGCCACAGCAAGCACCGGTAACACTGCTTCAGATGACCTTCCAGTGACCCTGTGCGCTGGGCCCATTTCACAGAGCAGGAAACCGAGGCTGAGAAGGGGCAGGCAACTGCCCAAAGCCACCTCCTCGGGGATTAGAAGTGACCCTACTTAAGCTTTCAGACCCCCATCAGGGTTTACTATATGAGTAAAGGCGCAACTGTGGCTGCCTCGCCCCGGTTCATGCTGCGGTCTTAGCAATCTCCACAGTCCACCCTGCCACCCTCTCTGGGTGGCTGAGCCGGCTCGGCTCATGCCGGGGCCTCTTGGAGCCTGTGGGAAGCAGAGCTGCCCTCCCTACCCAGCATGCTGGATGGCTGCTCACACCTTCCCTCTCCTGGCCGCCTGGGATCCCCTACCTCCCTGAAGCCACCGGGGGCTGGGGCTCTGGGGGGCAGCATTCTCGCTCACCGCTGAGGAGGAGCCAGCTGCACCCGGTCAGCGCCATCTTTCACCCCAAACCTGGGTCTTGGAGATGGTGCTGCTGGCGTCCAATGCTCTGAGGCCCGTCCCGGTTGGGGCTTGGCTCCGTCTGGCGCTGGACCTGGGAGGGTTCGGCGATTTGGAGCCGGGGGAGATCACCTGAATTTGGAGGGATCGATTCACCAAGGATCTGGGGCCCCGTTTGGGTACCAGGGCGGGCGTGGCAGGCACGGGCCAGGGGCCACGACCTGGCCGGGCCTCCTGGGGCACTGCCTAACCTTTTTTTGTGCCGAGGGCCGGAGTTTGGTACCAGGAGGCGAACCAGGTCGCCGGGGAGGGGGGGCAGCGGGGGAAGGTTTTAGGGCAGTTTTTACCCACGGCCCAGGCCCTGGCCTCTCTGTTGAGCTCAGGGGTCACTGAGGAGTAAAACTAAGCAAAGGTGGCTGCCCTTTTTCCAGCCTCCTTGCCTGTGGGCAAGCTTCAGCCCTCATTTCAGTGGGCGTCCCGTGAGGGGTTACTGTTAGAACCCCCGTTCATGTACAGGTGGGGAAACTGAGTCACCGGGCAGAGGCTCTGACTGGCCTAAACTCCGGAAGGGAGAGGCATTTGAACTCTGCTGTGTTTCCCTGTCCCTGCAGAAGGGCCCGAGGGACCACCTGTGGGACTGTGCTTCCTGGCCTGCCGCACGGGACCGAGAAATGATGGTGCACATGCTGCTCAGGGCCGTGCCCCGTGCCCGGCAGAGATGGGCCCCAACTGTGAGGTCTGGTGGGTGTGACCATTATTAAGAGTGTGGGCCTGGAACTAATGCCACCGTCTTCCACCTCCATGACTCGGCAGGTGATGGGGCCCACCGGGCCTCACTCAGTTTCCTCATCTGGAAAATGGGAACGCGGTCCGTGCCCCTCTCCCAGGACTACGCTGGGGATTAAACGAGAAAACGTGTGTGCAGTTCTTACAGCAATGCCGGGCCAGGAGCAAATGCCCGGCCAATCCTGCATTCATTCATTCATCATTCATTCATTCATTCGTTCATTCATTCGGCAAATGTTACGTGAGTGCCTGGCAGGCCTTGTTCTGGCTGCTGGTTGATACAGTCCCTGCCTGTGCAGGCTGACATTTGTGGGGTAAATGAAAAAATGTAAAATCTCTCCCATGTCCGATGGAGGGAGATATATGTCGTCTAGAAAAGTAAAGCCAGCAACAGGGGGGTTGCAATGTTTAAACCGGGACAAGGGAGGTCACCAGGGAGGTGCCTCTGGGAAGGTGACGTTGGGCAGAGGTCACAGCGGGGGTTGGTGGGAACCGTGCAGGGAAGAGGGGCCCCGACAGACGTGTTGTTATCAGTGTCCTGATGGCGTCTGGGTCCTGGTCCCTCTGAGGCCCAGGCAGCCCGCTTCTGGGCAGGGAGCCACACCTGTGGCTCACCTGTCCTGGTTTGTTCCTCCAGAGCCGTGTCCTGAGCTGCCCTGGCTGGGCGGGGCTCCGGTAGGGGGAGTGAGAGGCGGGGGAGACCTGGCGCCTCCTGCTCCCCCCACCCCACTGGTGACCTCACCTCACCCTTCTCGGTGCCGCCCAGCCCCCTCCCCCGAGCCCCGGGACCGCATCTCAGTGTCGTTCAGGATGCCTCCCCCGTGTGCCCGGGTACTTCTCGCTCACCTGTCCCCAGCTGACCTTGGCATCTTCCCCAGATCTGCTCCTCCTCCCCGTCCTCTTATCAGGGATTGGCGCCACGGTCCACCGTCATTGGGACACAAAGACTGAGGCCTGGTCCCTGACGCCTTCCTGCGTCTCCCACCCCACCCCCGAAGCGCCATACCTTATGGTGCCCCCCTCCTAAACGTTTCTTTCATGAATGCCTTTCTCTCCCTCCTTGTGCCCCCTGCCCTGGTCCAGGTACCTCCTTGCATCCTGCCTGGCTCCCCCTCCAACTCCTCCATGATCTCTGCCCACCGCCTTCCCACCAGGGTGCACAGAGCCTGCCGCGCGTGGCTCCCCAGCGTCCTCAGGAGAAAGCCCAGGTCCTTGTCCTGACCCATGTGTCCTTGCCTTATGGGACACCTCTCCCTTCTGGAACTTTCGACTGTAGTTATTCTGTCTCGCTTGTGCTCCCGTCGCTCAGCATGTCCCCTGCTTCACCGCCTGCCCAACAATTCCTCCTCCTCCTCCAGGAAGCCCTCCCGGACTCTCGGGCTGGGTTAAGTGTGTTCTGGGATCCCCCATGCCTAACCTGGCCCCCCTGGGTCGTCACTGTGGGTGATGGGTCCGTCTCCCCGACTGGACCGCGAGTCCTGGGAGGGCAGCACCAGGGCTGCTGTGGTCACCACCGTGTCCCCAGCACTGCCCAGCCCGGGGTGGGGCACAGAGCAGGGGCTCGGGGAGTATTTGTGGAACCGAACACCGGGTGTGGATGACACGGAAACAGGAGCCTCTCGGGAGGCCGGGTTTCTGGCGGTTTGGCTGAGAAGCAGGACGAGGACTCGGCTCCTGGAGGCTCGGGGAGGGACGCGGCTTGCGTCCAGACCCCGCCATGGCTCCGCACCGACCCTCCTCTGCTGCCTGCCCCGACCTGCCTCCTCCCTGGTCCCTCGCTGGTGCTCCTGGACGTGAGCCTGCGTGCTGGGTCTCACAGACAGCTGCAGTTTCTTGAGCACCTACTATGTGCCAGGCCCAGAGCTGAGCTGAAAGTAGACCAGGCAACCATGGGCAGGGTCCTTCGTTTCTCTGTGAAGTGGGTGGTAGGAGATCATGACCCTGACCTTCCTGGGAGTCCTCTGGGCAAGGAGGAGAGCAGGCGCATGGTGCATGAGTGTGTGGACACCATGGTCCATTCGCCATTCACCAAACATTTGTGGAGGACCTACCCCGGGCTGGGCGCTCTGCTAGGTGCTGCGTTCCAGCCCGGAGCAGACGGGGATGCAGTGGCTGGGGCGCTGGTTTGTGCAGGGCAGTGAGGAGACGTTGCAGGAGGAGAAACCTTGTTCAGCAAACTCATAAAGAGCCTGGCGCTCTGGTCGGGTGGCTCAGTGGGCTGGAGCGCCATCCTGTACACCACAGAAAAGTCTGCAGGTTCGATTCCCAGTCAGAGCACATGCCTAGGTTGCAGGTTTGATTCCCGACTGGGAGGTGAAGAGGAAGCCATGGAGTGATGTTTCTCTCTCACATCAATGTTTCTCTGTCTCTCTCAATCAATAAACATATCCTCAGGTGAGGATTAAAAAAAAAAAAAGAAGGAATCTGGAGACTTTGCTAGAAATAAGTGACAGAGATTTATTCAAGGGTCCTGGTGTTTACAGACTGGAAACACGGTTAGGCAATACCCCAGAAGGGCTCCGAAGAAGAAAGCAAAGTGAAAAGCTCTTACAGCAAATCAAAGTGCATTCTGGAGAAAGATCAGTCCCGCATTCTTAGCCCTAGGGCTGGTCCAGGCTGGTTATCAGGCAGATTCAGGTAGCCTACCTGGAAGAGGTGCCAGGACGTCTGGTCACGTGGTTCCGGTGGCCTGGATAATGGGTGTCAGGTGGCCTGGACAGGTGAGTCCTGCCGGGGACAATTAGAGGGCTGCCTGGAGGTCCCGATGTGTCCAGGCAACTCAGGCAGAACTGGAGAGTCCAGAAAAGTTCAAATTCCCCGGCTCGTCAGGGCGAGCATGGAGTCTCTCCTAATGTTCATAATGTTCATACCTTCCTAATGTTCATCATCTCGGCAGCTTGGTTACGATAACTCCGCTTTATATGTTCCCTAGCTTCTCTTTTTCCTGAGACTCAAGAAAGGACCCCTGCTGATTCCAGGGAAGGAGCATTCCTGGCCGAGGGAACAGCCAAGGGCAAAGCCAAGGGCAAAGGCCCTGAGGCAGGGCTGTTTGGGTAAGTGTGAGACCGGTGAGGTTGGAGCCTTTTGCAGACAAGGAAACTGAGGCACAGGGCCATTGCCTCAAGAGGATGGAGTGGGTGAGTCTTTTCTCCCCACAACCAACTCAGGGGGACGGGAGGGGGCAAGGTCCTGTGACCCGGCCCGGTGAGCTCCCCGCCCCCACTCCCTGCCCTCTTATCGCACGGGCTACCACCTTAGCTCCTGAGGGAGCCAGAGGCTGCCTGAGGCCTCCTCATTCAGTCCACTCGCTGAGGCCCTGCCCATCATACTTAATCAATATTTGTCAGATAGAAACCATGCCCCGTGCCCTGTGGCAGGACCCTTGTCCTGGTCTCCCTGTGCAGAGACCTTGAAACCGAGGGGTTGGCTAGCAGCATCCTCACCCTCCTTCCTCCTTCCCTTATCTCACCAGGGCGAGGCTGGAGGTGCCGCAATATTTACTCAGGGACCCGACCTCCGGGTGTGGCTTCCTTTGCCGGCTTGGCAAGGTCTGGGCTTGGTCCTGCAGAGGCTGTTCTTGGGTGGGGAGGGGGAAGACCCCACGTCCCCTGAACTGCTCACCCTGGGAAGTGGTCCCAGACGGGTGCGCAAGAGGGGATGGTGAATCGAGCCTCACACCTTTGCACAGGCTGGTCTCTTCCTGTGGATATCCATCTCTCCCCTCCGTCTTCCCCTCTCACCTCGTTCACCTGGGTTTTTCCAAGCCGTTTAATCATTGAACAAATATTTATTGAGCACCCATTATCTACAGTCTGTGTCAAGGCTACAGGCCACATTCCTTCCCTTGTGGGGCTAAATCCTATTGGAGCGAGGTGGGCAATAATGAAACACCTGCTACAGCCTATCATGTCCGGGAGAGAGCACCATAAAAACAAATAGGACAAGAAGATAGGGAGAGACAGGGGTCACCCTTTTAAGGAGGGAGGGTTGGGGGGGTCCTTCCTGAAGCGGGGACCTGAAGGAGGTGAATACCTCGGGGAAGAGGGAAGCTGTGGCAGAAGGCACAGCCAGTGCAAAGGCCCTGAGGCAGGAAGGTCTTTGGTGAGTGTGTGGACCTCACGCAGGCTGGTGTGGCTGGAGCTGAGTGTTGGAGGGGACAATGGCCGGAGGCGGTGACATCCCGTCCCTCCCGTATTATTTGAAAGCAAATTTAAGCCACTGTGTTCTTTTATTCATAGAGACTTCAGCCCGTGCCCCCCAAAGATAAGGACTCCTTGA
Organism: Artibeus jamaicensis; assembly: GCF_021234435.1. Lineage (NCBI taxonomy): Eukaryota > Metazoa > Chordata > Mammalia > Chiroptera > Phyllostomidae > Artibeus > Artibeus jamaicensis. Next base: position 2,390,918 of record NW_026521297.1, read on the forward strand.
AAAAAAAACCCACACTTACAGAATCATTATTTCACCTAAAAAGTGAAAAGAAAATGAACAGTGAACAATTCCTTAGCATCTACCCAGTGTTCAATTTTCCAATTGTCTTATAAATGTCATAAGCTTGTTATCAGCTTCATTGGGCCTAATTTCCATCCCAGAAAATTCACCCTGGGCAACCATCACCCAAATCTAGTTTTATTTTTGTTTTTTCCATCACCTGAGGATATTTTTTCACTTCTTTTAGAGAAGAAGGGAGAGAGAGAAACACCCGTGGGGGGGGGGAGAGAGAGAGAGAGAGAGAGATCGGTTGCCTCCCATATAAGCCTGGACTGGGGATCAAACCCTCAGCCCTTCAGCTAAAGGACGGCGTTCCAACCAAGTGAGCCACACACAGGGGCCCAAATCTCTCTTTAGAACATTTTCATCACCCTGGAAAATCTCCTCGTGCCAAGATTTCAAATGGTTCCGTACGTCCTCAAACCGCCTCTGCCGTGGAACCCCAGACTGCCCCTCCCGCCAGGTACAGGCAGGAGCCCGCGTCCCGGGTCAGTCTCGGGTCTACCTGCGCCAGCTGACCCAGCGACTTTCAGGGGCATTGCCCTTTGCTCACGAAGAGGCTGGATTAGGGAGGGAAGGGTTTTCCCCATGAATCATAATCACTCTCTGTCGCAGCCCAGCCCACTTCCTTCCCTACACGGCCACTTCCTCATCTGCAAAATAAGGAGCCGCAGCCCTGAGAATGAGGTGGTGCCCGTGGCCTCGGCGAAAGGGGCGGTGGTGGCGGGCAGCGACCTCTGCTGGGCAGAGCCAGGGCTCCTGGAGGTCTCTTCCTAATTTCCACCCCCAATTCCACCCTCAGCGATAGCTCCTCGGGGTGAAGCCTGGAGCTCTGCTCCAGGCCCTCTCGTAAAGAGCAGAGCCCTGGGCTTGGATACACAGCCCCCGGCGTGGTCTGTGGGCGTGGCTTACATCTTGGTCTTTTTTTCTCTCCGACAGGGAACGAGCAGAAGGTAGAGCTTGGGTGTTAGAAAGACTTGAGTTCCAGTCCCAGTTTGTCCACTTACGCCCTGACTCAGTCTCCTCATCTGTGAAACAGGGATAATACAGTTTTCCCTCACAAAACTGCTGCAGGGATAAAATAAGTTGAGTAAATAGAAAGTGATCCATCCGCACAGTGCAGGGTGTACACAGTAAGTGCTCAATAAGTGCTTATTATTCATTATTATTCCATTGGGTCCCAGATTGCCTCCCCTCCCTAGACTGCACGCTACCTGAGAGTAGGAGGTGTTCTGGTTTTATCTTCATGCCTCTGGTGACTGATTGAGTTCATTCAACAGAGAGTGGTATATAGTAGTTGCTTAATAAACGCTTGCCAGTGAGTGAATGGAGGCTGCTAGGTACAGGAAGGGAAGGATCTAGATAATGAGAATCCACACACATTCGCTTAGTCCACAGGCATTTCTCAAGCCCCTCCCCTGTGCCTTCCCCATGCTGGGTGGTGTTGGGACCCGTTAGTGACCCAGGCAGGCCCTGCCCTCTCAGGGCTCACAGTCCACAGAGATAAACCTGTCTCCAGACAGAAACAACCCCAAGTAAGCAGGGCTGAAGTGGACAAATTCAGGGGAGATTTGACCCAGCTTGGGGGCTAGGGAGGGCTTCCTGGAGGAAGCGGTATCTAAGCTGAAACCTAGAGGATGAATGGAGGTGGGGCGGTCAGAGTGGAGGGGTGTGTCCGTGGACATGCTCCAGTGAAGGGAACAGAAGAGTGTGCAAGGACCTGGAAGGAGGTCAGCTTGGTGGACCACAGGCCACAGGGTGGGGGCGAGAGGTAGGGGGCACTGAGAGGTGAGATGGAAGGGCTAGGAGCCAGACCTCACAGGGACTTGAAGGCTGTGGTGAGAAGTCTGGACTTTGAGGGCACTGGGGAGCCATGAATGGTTCTGAGCAGGGAAGGGCAGTGCTGAGTCTGGGCTTTAGAAAGATCCCTTGGACTGTCTTGTGGTGGGAGAGTGGCAGAGGCAGGAGACCAGGTGGAGGCTGGGGAGGGGACTGGGAGAAAGAGCCTGGCTTTGGAGACCAGGGAACACACCGTTCAGGCGCCCTAGGGGGCAGTGTCTGGCCCAGTGGCAGCAAGCAAAGGAGGTGCCCGCGATTTAGGCCTGTGCAGCTGGGTGGACTCTCTGTGTGCCCAGAAGGGTAGAGAAGGGCAGAGGCTGGGGGCAGGTGCGTGGAGAGCGGCCTCTCACAGCTCGGCCTCCTGCTGGTGCGTCTGCCACGGTCCTCTGCTGCCCCCTTCTGGCTGCGCACTGACTGCGGTCCCGCCCACAAGTCTGGCAACTAGAACAGGATCCGATAAACCCAAACCCTAACCAGTGATAACTGAAGATGTTCCCGGGGCCATGGGCCTGCAGGGCACACCTCGTTTGTGGTCCACTATCCCACCCACCCGTCGGACCCGGGTGTCCAGCTGCCTTCTTCTGCCAGCCAACACGTAGCCCTGAATTCCAGGCGGGAGCCCCAAACCCTGCTATCTTCTTTCTTTTATAATAAAACGGTTTCGTTGGGATATAATTCACATACTGTAGAATTCCCCCATTTTAAGTGCACAGCTCAATGTTTTTAGTATATGCATAGGGTTATATGCGTAGGGTAAATCCATCACCACAATCAATTTTAGAACCTGTCCACCCCCCACCCCTCCCAGAAGAAGCCCCTTAGCATTCACTCCCCATTCCTCCCTCGTGGCCCCTGGAAACACCGGTCTGCTTCCTGTCTCTATGGATTTGCCTATTCTGGGCATTTCATGTAAGTGGAACCCTACAGTATGTGGTCTTTTGTGTCTGGCTTCCTTCACCTAACAATGTTCCCCGTTGTAGCATGATCCGCATTTCATTCCTTTGTTGAGGCTGAATAACATTTCATGGTCTAGATAGACCACATTTTGTTTGTCCTTCCGTCTGCCGATGGACACTTGGGCTGTTTCCACCGGTTGGCTATTATGAATAATGCTGCCGTGAATATTACTGTAAAAGTTTTTGTGTGGACATGCATCTCAATTTCTTGAAAGCCGAGCCCTTTGGCAGTGTGAACCCCACCAGTGCCCCCCTGACATCCAGTCAGCCACAAGCCAGACGCTGGAGGGGTCCCTTGCTTCAGCACCTCTGCCTTCTCAGCGCCTGCTTTATTCTCCCTCATAATGTCGGCACCTGGGACATCACATTGGATGCTCTGTTGTTAGCTCACCAGGGGCAGAAATATCTGTGTGTTTTTGTTTGCTTTTGCAGCTGCCTCCTCAGAGCCTGAAACAGCTGCACACAGCTGGTGATCAATAAGTGTTTGTTGCATTGGTGGAGGAACAAATTCTTGACCCGCCCCTCTCCCTAATCACCCACATCTAATCCAGGGCCAAATGCTGGCCCTGTTTCATTCTAAATCTCTTTTGGCTCCGTGTGATTCTTGCATCATCCTGGCCCAGCACCTGCTGAGTGAATGAATGAGTCATCGAGTCACTACAGGGAGGAGGGCAGGCCTGCCTGGAAGCTCCTCTCAGGAGTGTGGGCTGTGGTGTGAATCCATCCCAGTGGTGTAGTGATAGGGCTGTTCATTCGTATTTTGGTTCTCCTTATTCTGGGTACATGGTAGGATTGCACCTGCCCAGCCCTCTTGACAAGAGACTGTATCATGTGACTTGTTTTGGCCAATGAAATGCAAGTGGGAGTGTCACTTCCGGCATAAGTCATTCAAAGCCAGTGCGTGATTGGCTCTGGCCCCTCCCTTGCCCTGTCAGCCTGGTTTATGAATGAGTAGGAGGAACCAGAGCTCTCCTACCGCTGGTCACACCTGCCTGCCTGAGATGAACAGGCAAGAAATAAGTCTGTGATGTTTTAAGCCTTGGAGGTTGTAGGGCTGTTACGGCAGCGTAACCAGCTCGCTTGGTGTGCGACCTTGGGGTAGTCACTTCAGGGCTCTGAGCCTCCATTTCTCCATCGGCAAAATGGGAATATCATAGTTCCAGCCTTCCAGGGCTGTCCTGAGAATTCAAGAAATTCAACCCTGGCTGGTGTGGCTCAGTGGATTGAGTGCCGGCCTGTGAACCAAGGGGTTGCCGGTTCCATTCCCAGTCAGGGCACATGTCTGGGTTGTGGGCCAGGCGCCCAGTAGGGGGCGCATGAGAAGAAAGGACACATCGATGTTTCTCTCCCTCTTCCTCCCTTCCCCTTTCTCTAAAAGTAAATAAATAAAATCCTTTAAAAAAAAATTCAGCCCTATAAAAGTACAGAGGCCAGGCTTTCCCAGGCTATTGTTTATTATTATTATTATACTTAATTCTGGTCTTATTTACAATAAGACCAGAAGGAAAATGAAGGAAAAAGACTCCTTTGGCACCCTATTTCCTGGAGCTGTGGTAGGAGGAGCTGGCATTAGTCAGCTCTGGCAGCCGTAACAAAACACCACAGACTTGGTGGTTGAAACAGCAGATATCTATTTCCTCACAGTTCTGGGGGCTGGAAGTGCTTGATCAAGGTGTCAGCAGGGGTGCTTTCCCCTCAGGCTGCTCTGCTGGGCTAGCAGACGGCTGCCGCCTCCTTGCGTCCTCCCATGACCTTCTCTCCACGCGGTGCATCTCTCGTGTCTCTTCCTCTTACAAGGACACCGGGCCTGTTGGATTAGGGCCTAACCTTATGACGTCACTTAGCTGTTGTTTCACATTCGATACATTTTAATGAACACATTATGGATACAATTGAAGGCTCCCCTGCCTACACCTCAAGCCCATTTTCCTCTGACCACTCCAGAGGTAAACCATGTCAGATGTTGGTGTTTATCATTCTCACACATGCCATTTTTAAAGGGCTTCTTGCGTCCACCTTCTTAAATTAAAATTTTTATTTATTTATTTTAGAAACATTGATCGATTGCCTCTCACACGCCCCCAGCCGGGGATTTGGCCCGCAACCCAGGCATGTGCCCTGACTGGGAATCGAACCAGTAATCATCTGGTTCATAGACTGGCGTTAAATCCACTGAACCACACCAGCCAGGGCTAATAGAGGAATCTTAACCTAAAGAATAGATATCCAGTTCTAGCAGAAGTTATTATAGTTGCATACCACTTGTATGATTCTGGTATAAGCATGAGTATTAAATTTAATTGCAAAACACAGTGAGGTACACCAGGCTTCCAGTGTTGGATGGATTATATACACTTTGCGTGTTAAGTACATCCTCACAGATATGAGCACAGTATATAAGTCGCCGAGTTC